>NW_027526361.1:69331507-70031507 GCF_048455015.1 Haemaphysalis longicornis | reverse complement strand
ATCTCTCCCATCTCCCTCTCTCTCTGCTGCGCGGACGCTAGAGCGGCCGGTCACACTCTGCCCGTCACAACCGGCGGCAATTTCGTTCGGAGAGATGGCAACACTGCAAGCCAGAAACAAAAATGGCCCCCAAACGCTTCTTCTGGGTAGAGTGAACTAGAATATTTCTAGTTCACTCTATTCTGGGTGCACGAAATGGCGGTACTCTCAAGCGTAGCTTATTTAGTGACGCTATCGACACAGGGGTGGCGGTTTCGCTTTTCGGCTTTATCTAGCTGAGAAGGAGTCACCGCGGCCGGGATTGAACCTCCGTCCTCGGGAGTGGTTAATTTTAGGCAGTGTCTATTCTGCCGGCAACCGGGAGAATTTCTCAGGGGGGTTTCTGCCGGCAGTCGCTTCCTATTGGCTCTCGGAAGTCACGTGACAAAGTGCCGGAGAGAAAAAGGCCCGTAGTGCCATTCTTGCCCGTGCGTGAACCGCTATTTCGTTGCGTTCCCTACAACTCTGTTACAACTCTGTTTTGCTGCTTTGCGGCAGTATTTGTGTGCCCGTAATTATCAATTGCGGGCACGCGACGCCAAGGCTCGAGTGCTTCGCAAATGCAGGAGACGGATACCGGCAAAGTGCGACTTGCGGTCGGAGATCGCTTCCGCAGTTTTGATGAACTGGAAGCGCGGATCACGCAGTACAGCGAAGAAAACTGCGTTCAGTTATGGAAGAGGGATGCAAGAACCATTGCGGCGGCGAAAAACCGCGTGGGAAAGCTTGCCAGCAAGATGCCCGAAGGATTAAAGTACTACCAGATTCGGTACTGTTGCATCCATGGCGGCGCGAAGTTTGTCAGCACGAACAAGGGAGCACGGAAATCATCGTAAGTACTTACACACGGATTTTGTATATCGCGCGCTGTTTGCTTGTTCTTCTATGCCTGAACTGTCTTGGTATTATACAGCAGCTGCAGATCGGACGCAAATGTAAGCATCCGCTAATTCCTATACTGATCGACACGGTGTCGTCACGCAGGCGCCACGTTCCAAAAGTTTGCGGTTATAATTCGCGCCTATGAGATACAGCGATCCACTCGGAAGACCAAAATAAACAAATTTTCATAGCTGGGGGGCGCCCTTGTTTAGCTTAAAATGCATTCATGACACCCTACTACTGGTTAATAGTTACCCTGAATAGAATAACAATTGTCCCGCTTTTTTGTTCAACATTCATACTGCCATAACCTACACTTGATGAGATTGAGTTATGCAGCACTGTTAAACTTCCTCATCCATAAGTTTCTAGTTGAGCTTAGTCCTTTTAATGCATACCCTTGTTTTTCTTTTCATCGTTTTTCCTAGGACGTTCAAGCAAGACTGCAGCTTCAACGTCTACATTGCTGCTGAAAAGGAGGGGCAGTTCCTGGAAGTGAGGTCTCTCGACTTGACGCACAATCACCCTGTTGACAAGGAACTTTTCAGACACCTACCACAACAGAGAAGACTGGCACCAGATCTTCAAGCTAAGGCTCGCGAAATGCTGAAGTTGAAGGCCAACAAGGTGATGGTGAGAGAGCAAATGGAAAAGGAGAGCGGCGGTGCTGTACTTCTCAAGGATCTCTCAAATATCGCCGCGAAAGAAAAATTGTTGAAACCGAGGAACAGCTTGCCTGAAGTTGTACGCATGCTGAAAGAAACGCATCAGGCAACAGTCCGTTTGCTCACTGATGAAAACAGCGACCTCCAAGCTGTTTACTTTCAAGACGAAGAAATGAAGAAATCATTTCATTGCTGGCCCGAAGTAATATTCATCGACGCGACCTACAAGTTGCTTGAGACACGAATGTCGTGCTTTCTGGTCATCATTGAAAATGGTAATGGTGAGAGTGAGATTGTTGCTGTTGGGCTGTTTGGAACTGAAGATGCCCATACTCTTCGCTGGTTTTTTGAGGTGTTCAAAGATTTGAACCCCAAATGGGACTCTGTGAGGGTGACCATGGCGGACAAAGACGTGAAGGAAAGAGCCGTCATAAGAGAGCTTTTTCCATCATCGGCACTTCACATATGTGCTTTCCATGTGCTACAAGCTTTCCGTAGAGAAGTAAGCATGCAGAAGTTGGGAATTTCAAAGGGTGAGCAGGAGACTGCATTAGACATTTTGCAGCAGATGGTCTACGCAAAAAGTGAAGATGCCTACAATGAGCTCTTCGCCTTGCTCCAGAAAACAGCGGCACCAGGAGTAGTGGATTATTTTACTACAAACTGGCACACCATTCATGCAGAATGGATAATGGGGCTTAAGTGGTCTTGTGGTAACTTTTTCAACTCGACTAACAACCGTGCAGAGTGCTTAAACTCAAAGTTAAAGCAGCTTGTAGAACGCTTCAGTTCGCTTGAATTGTTTGTTGAGCGATTCTTTGCAATCGTCAACACACAGCGCAACGAAAAAGCACACAAAGCAGCAGTTATGCTTCAAAAGAACCCAGTAGTGCCAAATGGTGATGAAGCAGCCAAGATGTACACAAGCCTGCTGACGCCATATGCATTTCGTTATGTCAGCCAAGAGCTCTGTGCCTCAGTGGCGGCTAAACACAAAATCAGCTGTGCCATTGCTGATGGCAAGGTGAGTGCGACCACTGCAGATTGTTCTTGCTCTTTCCGAAAAGCCATGCTGTTGCCTTGTCAACATATCTTTGTCCTACGTGAGGCATCAAACATGCCAAAGTATGATAAGGAACTGTGTGCTGAACGCTGGTTCTTGGATGTCTATATAGCAAACAGCCGGCTAAGGCAGGACAATGTGTGTGGTGACAACGTGGACGTGCAAGTCAGCACTCGCAGCAACGAAAAAACATTGTCGGCACACCAAAAGTTCAAAAAAGCCGCTGGTGTTGCGTCAAAGCTGGCAAGCATGGCATCAGAATGCTCCACAAACACGTTTAAAGAGAGGCTGTCTCTTCTAGAGACGATTCTCGAACAGTGGAAGAATGGTCATGAGGTGGACATCTCCGCACGTAGGCCCTCACATCACCTAAAAGCTGTTGTTGCGGCTGAGACTACAAGTGCAGAACACTTGCAGGAGCTTGCACTGTGCAGAGCTGCTGAAGAGGAAGGACCTTGTGAGGAGCTCCCGGAAGAAAATATTGACATTGCCGAGTGCTCATGTACCCCACCCAGCAATGCACAGGTGGAAACCTGCAGAGATGAAAATTCTCTCTCGCAAGCCTGCACTACAACCAGCAACGTTGCAAACATCAAAGTGCCAACTGCGATGAAGAGATGTGGCCGTCCAAAGGGGCATATGCTCACTGTCGTTGGGCTCCCGCGAAAGCGGAAGCGAACAGAAAGTCAGAGGCCATTCTCCGAGCTGGCAGTAAACGAGAAAAAGCTAGCCGTGCTAACTTGGCTCGTAGGGGCGAAGACAGCAGCAGAAGCTATCAAAGGGAAGTTAATTGATGAAGACTGTGTGGAAGCGAGGCCGGAGGAAGTGCACGATGGCATTCGTGATGAGATGGTGGACATAAACATTGTGCGCCGCTTTTTCACTGATGATGCTTGGGAAGCTGTAGTAATGGTCACTAACATCAAAAAAGAAGAGGATTGGAAGTGTGCTCAGTGCAAGACAGAATTAGATGACTATGAGTCCATTCTTTGCGACTGGTGTTTGTTGTGGCACCATCTTCCGTGTGTTGGGTTGGCCAAGAAGCCCAAGTCAAAGCTCTGGAAATGTGGCCCATGCACGGCCATTGCTCGTACAAAGTAGTGCTAATCGTTCACTCTGTTTACTTTGCCTTTCTGTAGAGTGTACATGTTTTTCTTTGAAGGAAGTGCTAATTCCCTTCATTATTGAATTATTTTTCGAGGACTGTGCAGGCGAATTATTTTGGACTGTGCAATAGAAAGGTTTGCTGAATGCTTTTTCTGTAAAGTGTATTTTTTGGAAGGAAGAGCTAATTCCCTTCATTAGTGAGTTGATTTTTGGGAGGGGGCAGGGGACTGTGCAATAAAAAAGTTTGCTCCATGCTTTTTTCTGTAAGTTGCTTATGCGAGTGCTGACACAGCTTCATAGTTTTTCTAACGAAGTCCACTGCAGTGAAATAATGCTACTTTGTATATTATTCTATGCTTCAAGTTGCCTAACGTGTTGGGTAAATACTACCCAATGCCGCATTACTGGCATTAACAGAAACACGACGAAGAAACGACATGGTAGGCACGGTTGTATGCTTCAGCTAACATACAGACCTGTTAACGGTGGGCTCAGGGGGCTCAAAGTTTACACTGCAGCTTGCCGATGAGCGGGGTAATTATTGAATTGGTTTGAAGTTAATGCTGGCGTCTATGAGCGATTACCTTTATGGCTCGTAGACAGCCGAATGTGGTTGGCTGTATCCTCGCGTAAATATTCCCGAAAGTGATCGCCCATGTATGTAGGCAGCTCATTCAGCCACAAGCTATTCAATTCTACTATCGTGAAAGTGTACCCGAAAACGATAACAGCCTGTGAAGGCAGCTCATTCTGCCACCTCTGCGGGGCTCTGCCCAAAGATCAAGCGGCCGCACATCGCGGTCAACCCCCCCCCCCCCCCCACCCCCCCCACACACAGATAACTGCGCATGCCGACGTTGAATGGGCGCTTACTGGAGCAACGAATCCCAAACATTTTTCCGAACGTTCAACGAAATTTTACAACTACTGAAAGCGCTCGCGCGCGACTATTGAGCAATCGCGATTTCAGTGGGCAGAAGTGCCGCCGGCGTAATTAAATTACCGGCGTTCTATAGGCAGGCAGGCTGCCGTGAAAAATTGCGTCATAGATTTCTCACGGCAGCCGGGATAATTATGAAAAAAGAATTCTCCCGGCACTTTGTCACGTGACTTCGGAGAGCCAATAGGAGGTGACTGCCGGCAGAAACTCATTTCAGAAATTCTCCCGGTTGCCGGCAGAATAGACACTGCCTTAATTTTATAATGTAGTTCAATTCTAACCGATGAGGCAAACTTTACGGCGTCCTTAACTTTCATTTTGGAGTACGAATCGCAGAGAAAGGATGTCACCCCTCCCACCCCACCGTTCCCACTTCCCCTTGAGCTTTTTCATTCACCGAGTCCACATTTGTCTTATAGTAAACTAATACTGCTCAAAAATTTTTGTGGTGAGCCTTTTGGGGCCTTCCCCCCACCAGGCCATAGCGTATATGCACCCATACGTCATAGCACGTGTGTCGGCTCAACTGTTTCGATTTCCACAACCGGAAGTGAGAAGAAAACTATAACAATGGCGCGGCCAACCAGAAGATTCATCAAAAGAAATACCGAGCATTTCGCCAAATTCAAGTTGCACTTGGGCACGCATTCATGTGTCAATTAATCTTGAAGTCAGAGTTCTGAATCGGTTGATCAAATGAATAAGTTAAGCGTCATACAAATCACTTCCGGAAAGAACGATGCCCTGCAACAGGTACTGAGTAACGTCATCTGAAGTCTCTTAAAGGTTCAGTGAAGCAAATTCGCCATTTTCGGCTGCATTGTGCAATTTGACCCACGGAATCCATTATTTAAATCCATCAAACCTGATGCGCTGTTTGCGGCAGCCGTGCCAACTACCGTGATGAAGTCACACCGGATTGCATTGTGCTTTCATGCTTATCTGAGCCTTCAAAATTCAGATTTTGGCAATCCCATGGTTAATGCCGGTTTTTTGTTCTGTCACGCGCAGATTTCACGGGATAAACATTTTAGCAATGAGCTAAATGTGGCCGTACAGTATTGCCAGTGTGTCGTCGTAGCTGACGTCAGCAAATCGACTTGGCCGTAGGGAAACGACACTTGCGAACGCACTTTTAGAGTTTAAAATAATCCGTTTAAATCGATTGAAAAATCGCAGAACTGGCCTGCGTATTCTTGCTCTAAAGAAGTAAGGTAATCAGACAATGTCTGCGTTCCCTTCCGGGTCACTTTAAGCATAATCGTACAAAAGAACTACGCGAAATGCACAGCACACTATTCTTCGCCACTGTCGTAACGAGCGTCGAGCATAAAACCAAGCGCGTTGAACGCGCTGTATAGCTGGGCATTTTCAATACGTACCTTGAGAAGAACCGGTGGCATTTGATGTCTATATCCATTGACTGATCGCTCGCCACGCCTGACTAGAGCGCAGCAGCAGCACCAACAACAGCGGCAGAAGCAGGAGCAAGAGTGGGGCAGCGGACTACGCGGCAGAATGGGCGGGGAGAGCGCGGCCTGCGTTATCAGTGACCGTGCTATGCTGGTAAGCGGAGGCTGTTTCGGCTCACACTAAACAAGACATCGCCCTGGCCGTCAGCTCGCGCGCGAACTCGTTCCTCAGGGACTTCTCGGTACAAGCAACGCTGCGGTGAGCAAGATAAGCCCATGTTCGAGACTCACTCGCGCGCTCCCCTCCTGCAAGACAAAAGGAAGTTGTCCGGGAGGAAAAGGGGCTGGGGGCGCGCAGGTTTACGCAGGGGCCGAAGAAGAATTCGCGGCGAAAGATAAAGCGAAGGTGGGCGGCTCATTTCGGACGGCTCGTGTGAAAAGGATGGCGCCGACAAACGGTTTACGCGGTGAGCAAGAAGAACGGGGGGCTTGGACACCGGTCGCGACGCCGTCCTGAGTAACGAAGCACTTCGATGAGTAGGGCAATTTCGACCGCGGTGACGACGACGTGGGCTCGTGCCGGTAGAGAAGAGACACAGGGAATCGGCGGCGGCAGCGACTGTGGCCCCGAGGAGCGGGCCGATTTCACGGAACGGCGGGACGCGGTCGAGTGCGGCGTCGGCGGAGGCCCGCACGTGGTCTGAAGAGCGCCCGCGGGCCGGGCCGTTCGAACGCGATTGTCAAAGGGACCATAAAACGTCCGAAAGGAGGGGGACGGGACGTCCCGTCGTAAAATAAATGATCCTCCCGAAAGAGCCCTCAGCTTAGGGCTGAGAGCCACCCTCCCTCCGTGCTCCCGACAGCCACCGTCTGCGATTCTGAGGATGCCCCGCCGCCACCGTAGCTGCCCCAGGGAAACGCGACACGTGCCCGCTGTTGGTGCTCTTTATTTTGCTCACAGCTGGCAATCCTTCGTTAGTGAAAGAAGCGGGCTGTCCTCCGCCTTGAATGTCGCCCACGCGATAGTGAGCGACGACCACGCGCATGCGCTGTCAAAGCGAGGGTCGATGCTCGAAGATACCTCAAAACGGGAAGCACTCGCTCTGGAGACAGCCAGCGGGAGACCAGAAGGGGTTTTCTCGGCCATATGGATATGCTTGCCGGGCTTTGTCTCTCTGCGACCGGAGGATACCGCTGACAAAAGAGACGCGCACGCGTGCTTGAAGAACGGTCCCGCTGTAGTCTTCTCGGAGCTTGTTTGCCTGTTCGGGATGGGCCCCGCGCACAGCGTGCGGTGACGAGGAGAAAACGGCCGCCGGCTGCCCCTTTTTCTCTTCCGCCTGATGGTTTTCGGACGGCTCCGGCAATTTCACAGCGCTTCGCCTCGCAGTTTTGTGCGCTGGCGGGCGCGAGGGGACGCGCGTGCCCATGCGAGGAAAATGACAGCGTCGGCTTCCTGACGACCGAATCAACAATTGACACGCCACCACTATGGCCCGCGCTCGCTGCTGGCGCCGCTGCGTGCTTTGAAGCCGTGCGGAAGCTCTTGTGTGTACAAGCTACAAAAGGCGCACTCTTGTAGACTCGCCGTGGTCACCGCGCGGTCGGCAATCGCACAAATGGGAAGGCCCATTGACAGGAGTGGATGGGACACCTCTTTTACCGCGTGCGTTCAAAATTGGCCCGCGTGTACATTACGCGGAGAACTGCCTCGCCCGCCTGGAACGGCAATGAAATGCGTCGTTCGGCGTTGGGTTTCTGAAGATGAGGTGAAGAAGACGTTGCATTGTTTGCCTTTTTTGGAACCATCTTTAAGAACGCTCGTGCTCGTACATTTCTCTACTGTCTACGGAACAGGTGGAATTGTTATCGCGTGGCATGTTTCAAGAACACAGGTCGACGTGGTAGTAGCAGCTGAGAACGCGATTTGTGGCGTTGTTGGCATACGATGTGACTTTGTTAACAGCGTCAGGTGTGATTTCAAGGCGGAAAAAATGTTGACGTGCCACGCATTATAAGGGTACCTTGTGGTCATTCTGGACGCCAGTTTTCTTAATGTACATCTCTTTCTGAGTGGTGCCATGGGTATATAAGCCTGCGCTGTCTTCTTTTGGATTTACTCTATGTACATAGGCAACTACGGGTCATTACCGCTCACATCATCATCACGCTGCCTTGCGCATGCAGTATAGAAATGTGACATGCACGCGAGCACGCTCTGTTTTTCAGCTCTGTTGAGTCAAGCTGGCAAAATCGCCTCCAACTGTGAAGTGTATTGCGGGCTCCCCCTTCGCACCACTTGACGTGCGTGCTGCATAATGACTACCGGCGGTGCTTAAGGTATCGTAGGTGGTCATTGTTTGAAAGGACTGTTTACAGATCGGCTGGGTGGGCACGAGAGGGCTTCGCGGCTTCCCGACTTAATGTGTCCGTGATGAGTAATGTGTGACGAATGGGCTCTGAAGCACATGCTCACAAGCACAAACAAAATTTAGCGCGCAGGGATGGGAAGTTCTTTTTTATTGTTCAGCCAATGGAACGGCCATTCGCCCTCTACACGTATTGCGTCTTCCAAACTGGACAGTTTTGTTGCATATATGAATTCGAATCCGAATGAGTCCGAAATATACACTTCAAATTGCGCGGGAGCGAATAAACACCTTTAATTTCGAGCTCGATGGCTTCACCTTTCAATTTTAAAGAAGGCAACTCCGACATCTCATTTTGGCTGTATAAATCACTCGACGGAATGTTGTCGGCGAATAGAGGATGCCCCGGGCATTGACTTGCTAGCGAAAAAATTGTAGCACGTATTCCACGCAAGTCGCAACAACACTTCTCGCCACAATGCAGTGCAGGGGAGTCACGAATCGCCATTCTTGTGAAGGGCGCATTATTAAAGCGAAGCTTTCTATTCCCCACTGATGGCGTCCGGTGCATGACAAAGCGCACTGCAGGAAAGCCAACTTTCTCTGATGTTGGCGGTGATAGTGGATGAAGTGAAACATGGCTGAAACGCGATGCTTCCTCTTGTCGAAAGTGGTTACGCCCGAAACGCACTGCCTACTTTACGCAACTGGCTCTGATAACATTCACTGACACAATTAAAACTATTATTGACTGGGTTGCTGGACTGGGCCTTGTTGTGTGATTTTACAAAGATGTTTGACACGATTATACATAACACATATTTTGTAAATTAGAGTCGCTCGGATAATGTGCGCCCGTCTAAAATCTTTTACGTCGTTATATGGCTAACCGAAATCACGTAGTACATATAAAGATTCCTTATCACAACCTGCAACTATTATACCAGAGTTGTACCGCAGGGTTCCTGCCTGCCATCTCCTTTTCGTGATGTAATATCAATGATTTGCACGCTTGCCTTAATTATACTAATTGCCTCCTTTATGCCGATGACACCACGCAATTTCGTGAGGACGTAAGCTTGAGCAGTGTAACAGAATGACTAAACAACGATTTAAGAAATATTTCGCTCTGGTGTGGAAGTACCCAGCTTCATATAAACCCCACTTAAACCAGCTTTATAATCTTTCACTCACATCAAAAGCAATTTCCTTTAATTCCATTTGCTATTCTTCGCAAAAACAGCATAGCCGCGTTAAGATCTGCGGTATCTCTACTAATTACTTTAGACCACAATATAATGTTTAACCTGCTTGCTAAATCAATCACTAAGAAGATATGCTTTGGTATCCGCGTTTTGTTGCGGTCCTATTTTAATTTCCCTGTTCACGTACTTCGTTTGCTTTACTTTGCCTTCGTTCACAGCGGAATTATATATTCTATTTCATCACGAGGAAACACTTACTGGCATTGTCTGGCATTTAACACTTACAAAACCAAGCAATTCGCATAATCTGCTTCAGCACATACACGGCTCCTATATATCCTGTTTATAACAGTTTGAAAAATCTTTCCACTCAGAAGCGTAGTGCTACTTAAGTTAGACTACTAATTTATCGCCTTCACTCTCATGTCACCGTCATTGATGGCTTTGCTTAGCTTTGATGTACTGTACCAGATTTCCTGAACATCATAGCCTTCTCCTCCGAAGGCACGCACTAATCACGGGAAACGTACAGTTCTGCTTCCAGGCACAACAACCTGAAACACAATGTAGGTTGAAATTAAATTGTTTCGTTCCTTAAAGGGGTCCTGAAATACCTTCCGCCGATGCATGGATCTACATGTAACCAAATAAGACAATGTATTAGCAATCTCCTCCCGCAAGAATTTTGTTAAAGCGATGAGTATTAGCTGAGAAATCGTAAATCAAAAACCGCGCATTATCGTCGCGCCGCGTTTCCTCCTCTTTTCAACTGTTGACGGCGCGGAGCACTGCCTCCCATGATGCTGCGCTAGTCAGCGGTGACGTACTTCCGCATTACGCTCCTCCGACTGCCGTCTGCTACGGGCAAGTTTTGTTGACACCATGAATTCCGCACTCCGCTGAAGGATGGATAAGCGAACGAAAAATCTGGCCGCATGTGTGCGGTGGCCTGGCCTTGCCCTTTCGCGGTGTGCGTTGCTGCAGTGCAGCACGTGACTCTTAATCGGCGGCGAACTCGCAGCCGCTGGGGAGGATCTTGCGCTCGGTCCCTTTCATGCACCGCGCACTGTTTATCCAAAAAGCGCCGTATCAGATGTGGCCCCGCTGGTGCCGGGTCTTATTTTGCGGTGGTGGTAATTCCTGCCGGCGCCATGCCGGCGACATTTTAAGCCGATACAGAACCCGTGCACAAAACGCTTCAATCATGTGACCAGTTCAGCTTGGGGCGACGCGTGGTGGAGAGCGGCAACGTTGGCTAAACATGCTCCGGCGCGGCTCTGAGCTTTCTAGCGCTGGAGCGAGCGCCTTTCTTTGACGATCTCAAACATCGGTTGCCTTGGCAACAAGGCACAAACCACCCCAGAGGTCTGTTACGGTTGCGTGATCCCGGTTCAGCTTGGGGCCCCACCTCGCGGCATATGGGCACTGCAGGCATACTACTCACTCTCATTTGGAAGTGCGAGATGCGTTTGGCATTACAGGAGGCGATGGTGTGTGTGTTGTGGACGCCTTTGTTTCGCGATGAAATGCGACGTTGTGCTTCTACGGGTGGATAGCGCTTCCCATGGCCTGGATTATCTTTCTCGAGCGACGTACGACTCAACCTCGCATGGGGTATGTGCAGTGTGCGTGGCTAAAAGCCATCTCGGCTTGCGCGCCAGAGTTAAGTGACTTGCTGTTCGTCCCCGCAAACCGTGCGCGAGGTGAGTGCCGAATTTACGAGGGGCAGGAGGAGGCAGCCCATCGTCTGTCAATCGCGGTTCAGACTTGCAACGCATGTTGTGACGTTGTGTTCGTTCTAAACGCATCTCTGGATTGTTTTGAAGTGGAAAAAAATGTATCCGTCAAACCTGGGCATTCGGCTCAGGGCGTTCTCTGCGATTGCACGAAAGAAGTGCCACGGGGCTTCAACGCTTTCTTTATGGGGCGTACTCCGGTAAGAGAATATCCATGTCGTGTTATGGCCGTGTTGCATTCAATACGAACGGTTAAGCGTTTGTTTACACTTGTTTCGTTTGTCGTAAAATGTCCAAGCACTCCGGCACTACGCTGGCAGATCAGCCGGCGAGTCGACGCTGAGCAGACGACTCATCTCTTTGCCGGAAGTGCGTGAAAAAGCCGCCCAATAGCAGGATGTCTAGCTCATGACGAACATCGGGGAATCGATGATGTAGACATGTGAAGATGGCGGCGTCCAAAAACACGAAGGAAAGGGTGAGAAAAAAGCGACAAACTTTGCAACAAAAGTGTGAGCTTTCCGCTGCGCGTAAAAGAGTAATACTTGGCCCAGATGACCTTGACGACCCAATCTAACGATTGCGCTACTTCATTTAGTGTGCTCAAAATGCCTTTCAGGGCCCCTTTAAGTTCTTTTCACCCTAGATTAAAAAGCTTTTTCTTTGAGAACTATTCGAAAGTTCGAATAATGGTACTTAACGCATCAGAGTGCATATTCATTATGTAAGCATTGTTCGTCGCCTAAACACTCCCGGCACCATGTTAGTTTTTACTTCTGCCATGTTTTTGCTTTTCTGTTGCATAACTTCCACTACACAACTGTAATCGGATGCTGCTGCACCTCTGTGAATTTATGTACTATCTAACGTTGTTACAGGAGATCCCCCGAGAGTGTTTCACTTTGAAACCTCCTTCTGTACCAATCAATGTATTACAATGTACGAGCTATATTTTTCAATAAACCTTCAAACCCAAGCAATGGGTTTTCACAAAAGCACATCAAGTGCCTTAAGAAAAAATAGAAGTTTTCCGTGGTCGGAATCAAACACCGGTCCCTCGCGTTATGAAGCCAATGTCTATCCGACTGCGTCATTCCGACATGGTCGAAAGGGTTTGGATTTCAGACTTTTGCTTTGAATCAGGCTACATGGGATAAAGCTTCCCGTTTCAACCATCTTTCTCTTAAGAAAGAGGATATGATTTTTTTCCTGAACTTCTTCGCAAATTCCTTAAGGGGGGGTGGGGTGGGGAGGGGGGGGGGTGTACTGACACCGTCTTCCCGTTCCACCTACGACATCACCAACGACTCGCTATTGTTTTAACACAATTCGCTTGTGGTGACCTGCTGGGAGGGCTCTCTTTCGTTAAGTTGTCTTTCTGTCATTACGCACATGCTTGCAGTGGGGAACCCTTCACCGGGTTCCTCAAAATGGATGGTAGCGGGTGTAAAATACCGCAGCATCCTATGTACTGCAAGAAAAAAAAAAAACCTCATGTTTTCAGCAGAACATGCATACCAAGACAGTACTAACTTTAATTTGCTAATAGTTATGACGTGGAGATATTAAAGGTGCATGCGTTGCAATTTTGTCACAGATCCCAGCTTAGGAGGCTGGTGAACAACAGGAATTAAATAATAAAAATCCGACCATGTTAACTTCAAACTACATTTTAAGGTTCGGGGCAGGAATGCCGGAAGATGTACATTTCGTGGCTTTGATGTGGCTTTTGAGACTTCGTCGATTTCATGATGAGAGAAGAATATGAAGTTCTCACACGATAGTTTCAATTCCCTCTTTGTTCTCCCAATAATGCCCATGAGCTCAGTCAACAATGTCACTTCATTATCACTAGGGCTGTTCGTTTTCGAGTAAAACCACGTTTTTCTCTATTTTTACACCCAGAGCTTGTTTCAAGAGAATCGGGTTAAACCCGAATTACCCCAGAATGGACCTTCTCAAAGTAGTAATCCGCACAATCTTGAGCTGACAATCCGCCGTTCCCAACCAGTACCTGCTGGAAACAAGCCCCACAAACACAGCTGTCGAAGTCATTGAATATTAGCATATCTCTACCGCTCGCTACCACAGGCTGGCAGATGCTGCACTGACATTGTTGTGCCTAGATAATGGAAGCTGTGATGTCGAGAGAACTTTCTCCCTGCTGAGATGCGTTCAAATATATCGGACAGGTCTCAAATGGAGACGGACATGTTGCTCTTGCAGAGGATTAGGAATATAAGTTAGGGTTTGTAAAAACATCGATGACCAGCTCTTTGTGAATAAAACGTTTCATTTCTTAGCAGTTGTCAATGCTCTTTACTGTCACGATTACTGATCCATTTCGAAAGGCCAAATTTCGGAGTGTGTTTTCTAGAAACCCCTGATATCCCTCCGATTACCTGCTTGAGAGAGAGAGAGAGAGAGAGAGAGAGCTCTTTAATGTGGGCTGGAGAGGTCAGCTCTGCTAGCGGCAGTGCTTGCTACGCCAGATGGGGATGATTACAATGCAGTGAAGTGAATGTGAGAAATCGGGAAAGCAGCAATAGAGAGAAAACAAAAGTTGAATAAAAATGGCACGCAATGTAGTGCAACAAACACCGATTGTAACGAGTTAGATTTCATAAGCTCCTGAAACGTACTGATGAAATAAACTGAGCGTATTACTTAGTACATCTGTAGATTTAACCCGAAAAAAAAAAAAACCCGAATTTCGGAATGGTCTAGCAAAAAAAAAAAAAAGAAGAAAAACCCCATTTCCCCGATTATCAATTTAAAAATTTGCACCCGATTTCTCTCCCCGATTTTAAATATATATATATGAAACCTGAAAACAAACACCCGTAATCATCATGCCTTTCAGCAGTTCTCACTCTGAGTTGTGTGCTAAAATCCGGGGGAGGGGGGGGGGAGGTGAGGGGATGTCGTTTTGCCAGTTAATTCGTTTGTTTTTTCGACATTCCCCGAAAATAACTGCTCGTGTGATGTTTTTGTGTGTTTATTACGATGTTTGCTTCCGTAACATCTCCCTTGAAATTATTTCTTTTCGTTTTTTTTTTCGCTTGTCTGAAATAAACAGTAAATTCACGACCCACTTCATGTAAACGAACTCGTTGTTTTAAAATGTCTGACACACGCCGGCACCCATAGTTATGACCAGTTTTCCCATATAATTTGCGAGTATGCATGCCGTCTATTAATCGGACAAAACCGAATGAGGCCAATGCAGCACAGATAAACGTCGACTTTTTGCTATGCCTGCCGAATTCGCAACTAAAATGTCATTCGCCAAAAATGCTAATGGACAATGATCTGCTCAAGTGACAATGCTATGTTACACCGAACTTTTTTGCTGTATGTGTGAATTACCAACGAATGTAGAAGCAACACTCTAAAATATCTAAAAATAACACTCTAAATATCTAAAAACAACACTCAAAACACTCTAAAAAACTAAAATAGATGCTAAATTTCACAGTCAGTAACCGCGTGCTAAAGCGCCCAAAATCACAGTTCTGTCTGCTGAAATCATTGCATGTTGCATCAAGTGAAGTTTCTTATTTTATTCGATTCCTTTTTATTAAAGACTCCCGGAGAGGGTATTGCATATGGGGTCGGTAACAAAGTAACAAACGTAGAATCCAATGATTTAACAAATAGAATCTTATTGATGTTTTCAATGAAGGATGACGGAAAGGTATAATGGTTGCGATGTCGCTGGAAAGGCCGTTCCAATCTGGTACTGGAGGAGCGGAAAACGGTGGGAAATGTAGATGCTGCGAATGTCTTGAGCGTACACCTATGTGTACTCGCTGAATTAAAACCCGAGAAAATTGAAGTTCCCCTCGTGCTACTTTTCCCATAAAAAAGGCATAACCCATGAGGAACCATACGTAACATTCAATGAACCGTACCAAAGAATGATGTCATGATCGCTAACATGATTTCATTAAACGGGTGCAAATTCCCAATTTGTACCATTAAAGGCTAGCTATTTGGGCGTTTGTTCCGGCTTCTCCGCGCCCTTCCCACCATTTGCACACAATTAAATCCATATCAAGGCTAAAATAATTTTCACTTGGGCAACTACAACGTGGACATCCTGGTCACCCAGCAGTGCCGCCGATGCTATACGGGGATGCGATGTCCTTCCATGACATTCACGAAAGCGCGACTAGGGTTTACAAAAGGAAAAATTGTTCTCCTAGTGGAACATTCTCTTTTTGGCACGTGTGAAAATCTGCACGGCCAGCCCACAGAAGGGCGGCCTCAGGCAGGCGGCCAGCCGCGCGCAGGCAGTCAAGAGCGTCGGCAGCACGAGCCGGCTTGACATTGCGTCATCATTCATCACCTGCCGCCATTTTGTTTGCTTTTTTTTGTGTTGTTGCAGTTGCTACTTCCTTGCACGGTGCCTCTACTTCACCGCCAGTTCACCCGCTGTCTGCCCGGTGTCGGACGGCCCGCCAGCTGAACCACCCGTCTCTCCGTCACGGTTCGCGCCACTTTTCGCCCATCGGCTAGCTTTCCTCGTGCTTTGTCTGTTTGTTTTTGTCGCCGTTTTTCTGGCCTCTCGGACGCGGGGCGACGTTCGCTCGCCGCCCACTACCACCACTACCACGATCGTCCCCTTTGCCGAGCAACGTCGAGCACGTGCACGCCCACTCGTATGCGCTTGTTTTACTTTGGTCAGCGGATCGTGCAGCCCATGCAGCGATTCATGAGAAAGGTTTTACCGTGCGCGCACCGCGCAACCGATTCAAACATAAGTTATAAGCCCACAATATCGTAATTTATGCGCCAAGGTACAGTTGAACTTCGTTATAATGAACACTGATATAGCGAATTATCGGCTATAGCAAACAAAATACGATCTTTGGTTGGTCACGCTTTATTTCAGTGGCACTTATTCTTTTATAACGAAACTGAAGCCGCGAGCCGCGTGCGATGTGGCATATAACGAAGAAATATTAGACCAGGATGCTGAGAAGCTACTTGGAAAAACCCTCCGGCATCCGAAACTGCAGAAGTATGAATGCACTTTTGTTTGTGGACACTGTGGAAAACTCCATCCTGCTCAGTGCTGTGAGTAGCCACCAGATGAAGATCACATCTTTCATCAAATAAAGGCTCAGACCTGTTTTGTCAAGTGAACCTTGTTTTGTTGTAATTTCCCCTACTCATGTTCCGGCTCATTCAGCTTGAACTGCAAAAAGGGGAAAGGTGAGGGTTTTCATGTTTATAGTCGGTTGGAAGCCTAAAGAAAATGCATATTTGTATCAAGTATTTTTGCGCCAGGCAGACTGTCGATTTGTTACAGCCGATCTTTACCTGTACCGTTATTACGAATATCGGATATAACAAACTAATTTTGTGTCCAGATACTACTTCGTTATAACGAGGTTCGACTGTATGGTGTGGAATCTGGAATGGTTAGGTATTATTTTTACCAAGTGCGGCGTTCTGCCGCGCAGCAAACGCAACGCACAGGACAAGGAAGGGTGTAGAAGGAAGGCAGGAAAGTTAACCTGGCCAGAGCCTAGTTTGCTATCCTACACGTGGGAAAGGGAAAATAGGCAAAAAAGAGAAAAGAAAGAATGAAGAAAAGTTGGAGTAGACACGTATGTCCAGCGCTGAAGCACTGACAATGATTGACACTGGAGGGGTTCAGTCTATAGTCTGGTGTTTAAGTTCGTCGCCCTTATAGAAAGCGTAAGAATTCCTTCGTTGCCTTCTGAGCGGATGACAGAGAGGGCACAGAATGTTCTCCTCCGAAAATGGCCGCAGAGTCCAGGTTCCTCAGTGCTTGCACTGCCTTGGAAGTTTCTTCGCACCTAACACATACATGACCAGCTTTACAGGCAATCGAACTTGGTATAACTTGTTTTGCAGCTCAGACCTTTAGTTTATGAACAACCACCAGCTGAGTGTGTGGGTAAGAGAGAAAGGGAGAAGAAAGCTGCTGACATTTCTTTTATTCTGTTTATAATAAAAAAAATATCGAAGCCCCTTTCATAAGAGAACTATGGCTAAAACGCGACGCTTCGACCTTGGCGGAGTGGCACAATCAGGTAGACGTCGGATTTGTAACCCGTAGGACCCAGGTCCAAGGCGCTTGTAGTGGCTTCGCTTATTGCCATCATCGTTTTGAAACACCCGTTGTGTAAAGTTGGCTTTCCTGCAGCGCCTTTTTGTGCGTCATCGAACGCCTTCAGTGAGGCATAAACACCTTCGCTTGGAAAATGTATGCTTCCCCTGTTTATCAACACCTGGGAAGTCAACTTGGCGTAACACACCGGGATGAGTCCTGAGAGATGAGGCGCGTTATTGTATATGCTTCTTCGGAACGCTCCGGAACATTAAGATGTATAGTGAGCCAGACACCATAGCCGCATCTCTGCCGTTGTTGAACAATTTCTCTTTATTTCTCGTATTTTTCAACTTGAGCATCAATACGTGCAGCTGCACCGCTCTTTTCAAAGCCCCGGTTACCCTGCTCATCTTGTAAGCCTTTTTTCCTAAAGTTGAGAAGAATCACGGAAAATTCCTGCTGCTAGTCGTTTAGGTATGCCGCAGTCTTTAGCGCTCTTTAGACTTCACGAAACGGTGCTGATAAAACGAAAAGGACCAAAGATTTTAATTTTGTTGCTACTGGGGCTTTGCAAATTGTCGCGAGTCTTGATAAAAGGAACTTGCTTCGGGTGCCATCGACTGGATGTGCGCAAAAAAGCAGTTCTGCAATCACATTTAAGACAAGAAGCCCAACTTCAAGCGAAACAGCTTTGCTCTGTTTCTCATCATTTAGTGTCACTGCGGTTTGACTGCAGTACGCTCATATATAACGTGAAGGTTAATGCAGAGTCAGTAAATAACGTGGTTTACGTATAGTGGCTCCTCTCTCTCACACTCTCTGTGCATGCACAGAGAGTTAGGTGAAACCCGGTGGTCACCAGAGATCACATCAATCGTCCATCAGAGATTGTTTGCTATCTTTTCACCCATCACCCTAACATGTGAAACGCCAAAGCGTAGCTAAGTTCTCGACGGAATAAGAGTTCTTGTAATTGGAATGTTCCGAACTGAAACGTATCCTGAGGGTTCGTTCATAGTGCATACACGGTTTTAATAGGCCAGATTTAGGGGAAGTTCCCAAGGTGGAGAAAGTTTATGCGAAGGAAATTACGACATCCATTCGAACTTTCCTTCACACACACGGTTTTGCCAGAAGCAAAACTTACTCGCTCGGTCTGAGTTTATCTGCTCACTTGAGTGTTCTCAAGAATATCGGCTACTTCAAGAAATGTCAAAGCCCTATTGCTTACTTATATTGTCGTAATGCTTGACTACATTTAAAAAAAAATTTGTTACGCAGCGGCAGTACAAGAACCATGCACTATAGAAGATTTGAAAGAGTTATTTACTGTATTGACAGACAGAAAAACTTTATTTAGACAGAAAAACTTTATCTTACTGTATTGAGAGAGACCGCGCATACATGCTTCTTCGTCGCCGGAGCCTGGAGTATAAAAAGTATACCTAACGAATACAACTATTTATTTATTCAATTTCTTGAACAGTCGACATCCTATTTTCCACAGAGTTCAGTAACTAATTTGTCGTAACTTTAAGCACCTTCTAATGGCAAAAGCGACACTGTAATCAGGTGTGTAGTGAAAAATTTCTGGGCCAATCTTATCATTAATGCCCGTGATTATATTGAAAGCAAGAAAAATATACGTGCCCGATAGAGACAGAGAGTGAGTGAGTGAGTGAGTGAGTGAGTGAGTGAGTGAGTGAGTGAGTGAGTGAGTGAGTGAGTGAGTGGATGAGTGTGTGGGTGGGTGAGTGCGTGGGTGGGTGGATATGTGAGTGAGTGGGTGAGTGGGTAAGTGAGTGAGTGAGTGAGCGAGCGGGCGAGTGAGTGAGTGAGTAAGTAAGTGAAGGGAAGTGAAGTGAGTGAGTGAATGAATGGGTAAGTGAGTGAGTGGGTGAGTGGGGTGGGTGGGTTGGTAAGTGAGTGAGTGAGGGGGGGTGGGTGGGTAAGTGAGTGAGTTGGTGAGTGAGTGAGCGAGCGAGCGAGCGGGCGAGTGAGTGAGTGAGTAAGTGAAGTGAGTGAGTGAATGAATGGGCAAGTGAGTGAGTGGGTGAGTGGGGTGGGTGAGTTGGTGAGTGAGTGAGTGCGCGCCCCACTGTGTGTGTCTGTGTCAACACAAAGAAAAAGCTGCCGAGGACGACGGTGCCCGACAAGAGACGTTCTTCCGAGCGACCAGCCTGCTGATGCCGTGCGGACGGTGCTCTGCGCTTCGCTTTTTTCCGCCACCGCGTCGAGCCGGCGGAGCAAGCAAGCCTTCGTGCGCACGAGAAGGGGAAAGAATTCGGGCCAAATCGAGCTTCAGTCACGATGATGGTGCGCAGAGAACCAATACGCAAAGAAAAAGTGCACCATGCTCTCACGATTTTCTGTCGGTTCGAGCTCGCGTTTCCTTCGTGTATTTATACCGTGCTCTCTGAAGACCGCGCCGAGCTAGCCGCCGTACACCTCGTTTCTGTTTGTCTATTTGCTCCTTGTGTGATAACATTATACGAGAGCAGGAAAAAAAGACGAACGTGATTTCCGTTCGCACCTGATGCTAGAGTTCGACATGTGACCACGGATGTAACTCATTTCCAGCTAAACCACAGCTGGTTTAGCTGTGGTTTAGCTGGAACCCACAAATTAAAGAATTCGGTGCTCCATTTTCTAGTCTCCATTTTCTACCGGTCTTTTGACTTCAATGGAAAATGAAAACTAGCCTTTCACTTTCAACATTATCCGAATAAAGGGCTTAACCCTTGTGCAATCAAATTTATGTCATTTATTTGAAATTGCTTCCAGCGTAAGAATGCCCTTTTTTACTTCAGGCTGTAGCTTGAATGGGGTGTTACTGCTGCTTGTGCAGCCGCATTGATAAATAGCGCAACATTTCTTATTAAATGTTTCCCCTATCGACATCCCTACATCAAAGACAGTTCGTGTGAAGCAGTACTGTGATTCCATAATCTCGGAATTCAATGTTGTTTAAGCCTGGGACAACTTAAATAGGAGGTTGTGCCCTCCGTTTCCTGTTGACTTCAAATACAAAACGTGTTCAGCGTGGGGCAAGCTTAAGCCACCAAGCCGAATATGAAATTCAAATGATCTTGCAGCACAATGATACATTACCACACTTATTTTGCTCCAGCAGATACATCAAAGCGCCGGGACGGGTGGCAAAGTAGACAGAAAACCACGTTATGAGGACTGATCCAGGTTACCCTGAGCACCTGAAAGTAATCATCAATAACCTCGGGACAGCACAGCGGTTTGGGATAGGTGGCGAGGCAGTGGAAGTGGTAAGCGAATATATCTACTTAGGCCAAGTTGTGACCCCAGATCCCAACCATGAGGCAGAAACAATTAGAAGGATAAGAATGGGGTGGGGTGCATATGGCAGACATTCTCAGATAATGAATAGCAGCCTACCATTGTCGCTGAAGAAGAAAGTGTATGACAGCTGCATCTTACCGGTACTCACCTACGGGGCAGAAACTTGAAGGCTCACTAAGAGGGTTCAACTTAAATTGAGAACGACTCAGCGAGCAATGGAGCGGAAAATGATAGGTGTAAAATTAAGGGACAAGAAGAGAGCGGAGTGGGTCAGGCAGCAAACTGGTGTTAAAGACATATTAGTAGAAATTAAGAAGAAATGGACGTGGGCAGTGCATGTAATGCGAAGGCAAGATAACCGCTGGTCATTAAGGGTAACAGAGTGGATCCCTAGAGAAGGCAAGCGTTGCAGGGGGCGGCAGAAAGTTAGATGGGCAGATGAGATCAAGAAGTTTGCGGGGATAAATTGGTCACAGTTGGCACAGGACCGAAGTAACTGGAGAATAATGGGAGAGGCCTTTGCCCTGCAGTGGGCGTAGATAGGCTGGTGATGATGATGATGATGATGACCCTGAGCAACCGGCTACTTGAGCTCTTGTTTTTTCAAGTTGTCGCAAACCCACGATGGACAGTGCAGCAGAACTGCGACATGATTTTCATGCGAAGTCATTAGCTGACTCGGTAGGTAAACATTATTGCGTCCAAAATGAATGACGGCGCAAAGAGAATAAACGTAAATTTCTTTATTGGCGAAATTAGGTAAATTCGGATCTGGGCACCTGTCGAACCCATGACGTCCGGAATGCGGTACGAACACGCATGCATACCGAAAGCTGGACATGTAAGCAGCCGACCGATTTTTCAGACCTGGAGGGAACGAAAAACTGCCCGAAAAATTCGTGAGTCATTACTCCTATGCGACAACTGCATGCGGTTCCTCGGGAAAGTCTGAAATATCCAGCAAGTCCAAATTTTCGGAGTCCGTTAAAATGGTCGGCTACATGCGTTTTGGCCTTTGACACATATATGTGTCATGTTAGGCACACGTTCTGAGGTCTATATGACTGATTTGAGCACTCTAATTGCAGAAGCACCATAGAAAGGCATGTCCCCACTATATGTCCTACTATGCAAAAGCGTGTATGAGTAGGCCTGACGTTAGTAGCATTCTGAACGCGGGTATGTGCCGATCTGACGTTAAGCCTAACGTGACGGTCTGAGCTCTCACGTTATCGACCAGTATCCGCAGCTCTACGAACAATGACGCATCTTGACGTTTCTTGGCACGTCGCACTACTACAAGAAACTACTCTCCGGAACAAGGGTTTATCCTGACCAGGCAATTAGTCTGCCGGGCTAGTACCAACGACCACTAACTTCTCACACTAGAGAGAATTAGTTCAGTTAAATAAAGTTTATTCTCTCTCTCCCGACCGTAATTTTCAGCGCGTAGAAAGACAGGGCGCACTGTGTTTTTGTTGACGGAGAACAAAAATACACGAAACCCTTGCCAATGTAACGCTTCGCTGTAAAATGGTGATAATGATGATGAATGGATGCGTTCTGATATTCGACACTGATGCTTACTCATTCTTTAGATCACAAGGAAGGCTGTGGTGTCGAAATTGTATTTTCATGCTCTGGGAGGTTCTTTTTGCTACGGGGATGTTTCGTTGGCTTGCTAGTTAACTCGTTCCTGTACTCACTCACTCACTCACTTACCAGCTTCCGCTCCGCTTGAATAACTCAAGGTCGCGTGCCGTCGGAATATAATTTGTCATTGTTTCAAGTTTAGCCCATCATTACGTGTTCACAGAGCAGCACATACCAGGACAGGTGTACTGAACAATGCTTTAAAACTGTCAATCAATCAATCAATCAATCAATCAATCAATCAATCAATCAATCAATCAATCAATCAATCAATCAATCAATCAATCAATCAATCAATCAATCGCTTTCATTAGCATGTGCCATGGGTGAAAAAATATGCCGGTGTTTCAAGCCACCGGCACGCGTCGGCGATAGCCAAAAAAGAACGTTGCCGGGAAGCGTCATTCTGTAGGAGCGCAAACCACTCCAATCAAAATCATGAAGGAAAGGAATACCCCGCCAGCAACAAAACGTATAGGAAACCCAGCATAATCAGTGTATGGCGGTGGAGGCGGAAGCGTTCGAAGCGCGTAATCTGCTTCCATGCATAACAAAGCCGCGCTACCACTGCTCGATAGCTAGCACCGGCAGTCACATTATTGCACATCTTTAAATTTTAAGCCTGAGCGTACATTCCCTAACCTTTAAGATTCGCCTCGCGGGTGTGTGAAGCTCGGCGATGAAGGTGAACACATCCGCACCAAGAATGAGATCAGCGGCGCATACATGATGGCTCGGCCATGTACGTAATTGCACTGTCTTAAAATTGGCTTACAAACAAGAGACACAATTAAAAAAAAACAATAGGATAAACTATTGGATAAACAATGACGGCGGAAATAAAAGGACGTACGCTCACGTAAAATCATAATTCACTTCGAGGAGCCGCTCTCCAATATACGCTTTCGATCAGCAGGAAAAGGAATTGGAATCAGATTGATAGGAAAATTTAACAAAAAAAGCACAGGTTTTGCATTCGGCAGTCTGTTATGCTTTGAAATGCGAAACGCCGCTCTGGTATCACTACGTGCACTTTTTTTTTTAAAGCAGCGTACGTACAACTAATTACTAAGAAACTCTCCCTAAGCATAAGAGTGCGAAAGAACAGTTATTCGGCTCTACGAAGGAACTACAAGCAATAACGTTTTCTACTGTTGGTACTGGTCCTGTGCGATAATGAAAGAAAAAGTCTGATTGAGTGATTGATTGAGTGATTGATTTATTGAGTGATTTACTGATTGATTGTGGTGTTAGAGGTCATTGCATGTTGGCTATGAGGAGTGCCGTAGTGGAGGGCTCCATATTAAGTTCGGGCACCCGGGATCTTTAACGTGCGCCCTAATCTCGACACACAGGCGTTTTCGCTTTCGCCTCCATCAAAGAACCAGCCACCGCGGCCGGGATCGTCCTTGGGCTCAGCAGCACAACGCCTTTGACACTGAGCCACCATGGCGGGAGAACAAAAAATAAAGATGAATATTGCTTAAACCGAAACGAGGGACATACCAAAAGCAAGGGTATATCCTGATCAGTTTTCCTTCTTTTTTATTTTCTAGCACAAATACTATCGCATCAATTTTAATTTTTGTGGTGGGCCTCGCTTCACTGGCTGTGGACGCACCAACCACAGTCCAGGAACGCTTCCCAGTGCAATTCGGTTCGGGCGAGAAAGAAAATAAGGCGTCGAATTCTCCGACGGTGACAGCGTTCAGCTCATGTCTTCGCGCACCGCGCGCCGTATAGGTATAATCAGCGAGCCGCTGCTCCCCGTGGCGCGGGCAGCCGAACGGCACATCAAAGCCTCCATCCGGCGTGTCTGGCACGAAACCAGCAAATCAAAAGCCCGTATTTTTCGAGCACACCTCGGACTCTTCGAGCCCTGTTCTTAGGCGGCCGTCCTCAAGGCGAAGTGGGAGTCTCGCCTCGCCAGCCTGCCCCCTCACTTATTGCGCGCCGGGCATGTCCGTCAGCCGGCAGGTCTCACGCACCGACAGACACACACACGCGGACCTGCTCGCCTGGCCTCGGCGTGTGCTCTCCTGGGGACCTGCAGCAGGGGCGTACGTCGTGGTCCTCTCCTTCTTCTTTCCGTGGAGCCGTGCAGCCACGTCGTCGCGACGCCGAAGGGCCGACCGAGCACGCTGCGGCGTCGACAGCAGGAGGGGGGGCCTTGGACGTTCGCCGCTAACCCCCTCCCGAAGCGGCACAGGCCGAAGACGGCGGCGGGCGAAGGAGAAGGGGGCTGGTGTTGCGCGAAGTTCCCCGCGTGCACGTTGCAAGCCTTTCTTCTTCCCGTCCTTCGCCTTCCTTCAGAAAGACATTAAGCCAAATGTCCCACGCCGCCATTTCCTGCTTGCAAGGGACCCATGCAGCCCGGGCACAGCAACACGGGCCTCGCGTTCCGTCTTCTACCTCGGCCTGGGCCGCCTCCACAGACACACAGACAGCACACCGGTCTGCTTCTTGGTCTTGCCTCTTTTTTGCTTGTGTTCCAGCGGCAGGTTTCGGCGCCAGCGCTGTCTTGTTCTTTTTCCGTCTCAGCTTGTTTCCTCTTGTTGTTGTTGCTGCTGCTGCTGCTGCTGCCAGAGGGGGGAGGCTTACAATAACGCGGAAGAAAGAAAAATCACGATTTAGTCATTGAGCCCGCCTGGAACTCCGCGAAAAGGTGGTCATTGTTTTCGACGCGGCTGGCATGGGTTGGCGGCGCGCGCGAGCGGCAGAAACCGAGATGGCTGGCGATGGCGGACGTGCCTCGGCAGCTGTGGAGGTCCCTGCGGTGGCGACGCTGGTTCTCCCCAACATTCGATGACCTTCTTCGCCCTGCCTCCTTGCGAGCCTCGGCGCGCCACGATTCGGTCTCCTTTTCTCTTTTTAGCTCGGCCACTCGCCGACTATCTGCAGTGACCGGCGTCCGTGTTCCTGACGCTGTCTGCTGACGACCACCCTTTAGTGGGTCTTCACGGAGACACACGCTGATGGACGTCAGTCAAAGCCACGAATGACAGAGGCTGGGTCAGCTGCATTTTGCTCTGTCGAAGCTAAGGTTACCTATACGCCAAACTTACAGCGGAGCATCATCCATGTCCCATTCGTTCAGGGTGTGTGGATCGCCCAGTGCCGGAGACAGGTCGTACCCCATTAGGAATGCACTACGCAATGAACGTGATTTTATCTGTTAGCAGGTAAAGCAGCGAAGACTTCACAGCTTTTTCACCGCAAACTCATTCACATGCCCAGGACGTTCCTTGGGTTTCTTTGTTATCGTTCAGGCGTTGGTTTCGCGTTGATATCTCGGCCCGATGTCTTCAGTGCCGCTGCCACAGACAAAGGGACAGCCTGTGGGGTTTTTAACGGCTAACACGCTTTTCTCTTTTAAGAAGTTGCATCCTGGTAACTGAAAACTGGTACCTTGAACCCATTTAAAGTTACCGCCTTTCTCTTTTTTTCATTGACTTTCTTTTCCTTCAGTTTGGCACTCGCTCCCTTTGTTCATAATGTTTCAGAACTTCCCTTTCCTTCTTACTCATTATAGGGCTTCCAATAGGTGAAGAAAAGTGCGTCCGCTAATTTCTTTCCTTTGCTCTGCCGACACCTGGTTTTTGAAACGTTTTCTTTGATGGGAGGGGTTGTAATTCTTAAGTAGGGATATTTTGGCACGGTGAACCGGGCCATAATGTGTATTGTGGCTAGCAGGTCTCGTCAATAAAGATGGTTTAAGGGCTGTATATGGCGGTGTTATGATGTACTATAGTGGTTACATGGCCAATTTTTTGACGTAATGTTCGTATTCCTGTTCCGTGTTTCAACTCGTTGGAGACTATAATAAGATCAGATTCCCCCTGTAATCGGCTAACTCAACATCAATTTGTGGTTTGCAAAGCCACGGACGTTTTCTAAGCTTGCATAGTGAACTGAGAAAAAAAAGATGAAGGAAGTTCACTCTAACGCGTAAGACTTGAAGGTAGCGAAGCTGTACACAACCTTCACGACCATCCCGAAAGTTTCGGTCCATCATTGCAGCCGATTTGCTTCTTATTCGCTGCCGCAACGAATTTTACCCCATAATCGTTGTAGTGTGAGGTTCCTTCATTTTATTAGAATAGTTAATAATTGGACATCACCTTCGAGGGCCGTGCATGCTAGCTATGACGTGTCTTTCTCGTTCTGAGCAAGTGTTGCCCTGATTACGGCCAACGTTGGGGTCTTTTTGACTAATCTTGGCCAATCTCCCTAAGTGGGTATGCTTGGCTTGACAAACGTGCGCCGGGGACGCTGGGAGGTCGCCGTGAGGCCCCCGCCCACGAGCGCTCGGCATTTTCTTGGTTTGATTTTAACGGCCAAGCGGTTTTCGCAATCTTGGCATATCTCCCTACGTGGGTATGCTTAACTTGACAAACGTGCACAGGGGATGCTGTGCGGTCTTCAGGAGGCACGCACATACGAGAGCTAGCCATTTTCTTGGTTTTGTTAACTGCCGGGCGGCCGCCTCGAGGCCCGCGCTCACGAGCGCGCACTCGGCAATTTCTTGGTATTTTTAACTGCTGACACGAGTAATTACGATCTGCTAAACAGCTTCGCTGTTACAAATTCATTGGCAGACCTTTAAGAATGCACAAACATCTCAACCTTCTTGTTCCCAAACTTGAGGCTCAGCCAGATGCACCCGCCTTGCTCCGGCTTTTTAAAAATCCCGGTACATCTCCACTATACTCGGTGACAACTTAAGAACGGCACCGGAAGTTGCCGCTGTGCCTTATCACCGTAGCCGGATGTTTCTCCGCGGGGCGCAAGTAGGGCGTTACTGGGAATATTTTGAACATGGAGTGAGCCGTTCCCGAGGTTTTTTGGACTTAATATGCTTATAAACGACTCCAGTGACGACAAACAAACTTCGTGAGACAAGGCAGACGATATCACGCATTCATAGCAAACCCCTTTCAAAACGCGCGCGCACTGACGTCACGGGTCCTGCGCTTTGGCGGAGTGATACACTACATGAGGTGGTGCCGTTCTTGAGTTGTAACCGAGTATAACGTGAAACCTGGGGAGGGGCGAATCATGCAGTGTATAAGTGTATTCTTGGCGCCTTGGCGTTTTTGCCCACGGAGATGAAACCAGTTGGGGGAAGAGGTTTACAGCTTTGCTGTAAAAGTGCCGCGTCTTTGAAGCACGGAGCTTTCTAGCGCGAGACGTTGGAAAACGAGTGTCCCGGTGTGTTCTTTGAGTACGCGTTTTCGCCCACAGAGATGAAACGTTCTAGCGTGAGGCGTTGGAAAACAAGTGTCCCGGTGTGTTCTTTTAACACGGTTAAGTTCTAGCGTGAGGCGTTGGAAAACGAATGTCCCGGTATTTCAGTACCGTGACTACATGAAACGAAGACGTCGACGGGAGACGCCGACAGCCCAAGTGCCTAAGGGGCTTCGCCCCTAAAAGTGAGCAAGTGCAGCATAGGTGTAAATTCGCTATATACTGTTTGTAAATATCAGAGGATAAGATGCGTTGACAGAAAAAAACCTTATTCTTTCTTTCTAAATTCTGTTTCGGTAACCAGCCATTGAACTTTCCAGTTTTCTTACATTACTAACAATTTCGCCGTATCCCCTGTGAAGTGTAGCTTACGTGCGAAGCATCGATACCAGTGCCTTACTGCCTATAACTTCGGTTAACAAATAGGATCCACGAGATAGCACATTTTCATTGCGATTGAGTATGACAGACAGAAGCCCCGCAAGCAGCCACCGGTCCGTCCGTAAATGAAGGCGGGTGGGGAGCTGACTACAGGGACCGGTGGATGCAGCAGTCTAATATTCGTTGACCTACTTATAAGCCTCCAGGGGATTTAAAAAAAATCCTATATGGTCGAAATTTCTGCTCTATTTAAAATTGGGGCTTTGCAAGCCAAATATTCTATAAAATGTCAAAGCCGTGAGGGGAAAAGCTACGCAATGACAGTATAAAGAAGGGGTAGGCAATACGAAGGTAGATTACCTCCATTTTTTTTTGTTATTTTGTTCTTCACATTGCTTATGTGGGCATAGTTTTTTACTGGTTCTTTGCTGGTTCTTTACACGAACATACACGTTGCAAATAAGGGTCACAAATGTCACAAAACAATTTGCGCTAATTTATAGTAGAGTCATTTGTTGTGCTTTACAGAACGGGCAATCAAAAAACGAAAACGCAAAGAAGCTCCCGCGGTAAACTGTACACATGTAGCAAAAATTAGTGGCACGCAGGCAGAAGCGGCGAAAATTAATTGCCTCCTCGCTGGCTGGACACGCATCTTGGTTGTTTATGTAACTTCGTTCTTTACCGGATGAGGAATCACCTACGCTGCAGGCACGGAGGCACGTGGCGAGCGCTCATGTGGACCAGCAATTAATTTTTGCCAGAACCCTTCGGGCACACGAAAGTGTTTTCGCTGCTACACTAACCGAAAGTTCCCCAAGTCTTGCACGTGTGTATACTTTAGAAGGACGTAGGATGTGTTTAGAACGTTGCCGAATAAACCGACACACATGATTTCAATCACACTTTGATATGTCCATTTCTATCATTCGCTGGCATTCAACCGCAGTCGGGGCATTATAGAGTTATAGCAGAGCGGAGAAAGGGGTCCGGTAACGCTTACAATACGTGGTCGGCGGACCTGCGCATGCGTACCTGTATTTCCCCACCTGCGCACGCGCAGTGGCGTAAGTAGCTTGCTGCTTACCGTACCGGGACCGGTTCGGTATGTTAGGAGTAACGCTGAGGGACAGAAAACGAGCTACCTGGATTCGGGAACAAAGGCGGATAGATGATATTATAGTTCAGGTTAATAAAAAGAAATGGGCTTGGGCTGGCCATGTGGTACGACGAACGGAAAACAGGTGTACCACAAGGACAACAGAATGGACACCGAAAAACGGGACTAGAAGAAGAGGAAAGCCATAACTCGATGGTGAGATGAAATAAAAAAAATTCGGAGGCAAGGAATGAACTTTAGCAGCACAGGACAGAAACGGGTGGACGTCAACGAGGAAGTCACCTAAATAGGTTGTTTTTGTTGTTGATGATAATGATATACTGTTAGTTGGTTGATTATATGTCCACAACCACTTCATCCAGCTTGAATATGAGCCGGACGGGCTAAAACGAACACGGAAATATGGCGTCCTGGTTAGCAGATACATGATCATAGGCTCAAACCTATATGTATGGCCATAAGCTAAACGAAAAGTATCGTGCATTGTTTCTTGGAAATGTGATATCGTTCAAACTTGCTAAATAATAGAGCACAAATATAAAGCTGCCCCACCCTATTCGGGAAGTCGGAAGAACGATTCAACAATCACGATTTTTCGTGTCATGCAAGGTGAACTCGAATTCGCAATCTGGTTGGTTGGGAGTGGTATACAACATTCAGTTTTATACTAATATGTACAAGAGGGAAATCTGGCGCCGCTGTCTAAGGGTGCCGCGATTCAGCGAGCGTTCTGTCATGTACCGGGCAGACAAGTGCCACTTATCCTTGGCATGGCTCATGAACAGGCTGAAAAGGTGCCTCTGGCTGCAAAAAAAAAAAAACTGTAAAATATTCATATTTGTTTTGTTATTATAGAATTGAAGCTTCAAAATCATTTAGCTGTCAGTGATTATATAGAAGGTTCATGCAAGATGATAAACCAAGAAATGTTACCCCTTTTTGTTGATTTTGACTTCGAGACAAAAAAAAAAGCCATGTGGCCAGCCAGGCCACGTAGGCGAGGAACGTCGCTAGCTGCAATGGCGGCGCCCAGGATGGCCCGCGACTGCAGTGCCACATTTCCCTCTAGTATATTGTCCCGAGGCCAAAGACGATGGAGTTGCCTTCAAGGAAAACAAGTTTATTGGAGCGAACTTGTGCTCCCCTAACAACTCAAAAAGTACACAGGCGGCGAAGCAGCAGTCAACAATTTGACGTGCGTTGGCGAGCGTCGGTGTGTGGAATGGAATGCAGCGGCGTCTGCTCTGCAGGCTTTTTATCTTTAGGCGCAACTGTTTCTCGAACCGTCGATTTACATCCAGAACAAAGAAGATTATTCTAGGCTGTTCACGATAGTTCAGAACACTCTCCCTATCAGAAGAGATAACACATGCGGCACAGAAAGAAAGAATGAAACACGCGCTTCCCTTGGCACACAGATAACACAGACCGACGCAGCCGGGCGGTAAAAGTAAAACATAAATAAACAAACCCAATGCATGGTTCGCGGCAATATATTAGTATGAAGCGATGTGGTATACCCAAGCCACAACGGGTTTCTCTCCCTATTTTCTGCTGTACGGACGTGAGCCCTCGTGTACTCTGGACACCATCCTGCCCTACCGACCCGATCCTTCAGAGTGTACGCCCCTTTGTGATGCCACGAAGCGCACGGAAGACTGCCGACCACTGGCGGGACGTTTCACTGCCGAAGAACAGTGGAGACAAAAATCTCGTCATGATGACGTTGCTGCAGACCCCACCTATTTACCCGGCTTTGGGTGCCCTCTACTACACCGGGATTATCCAGCAAGTTCCTGTCGAAATATAACGGACCTTACCGCGTCATTGAACGGGTTTCCCCAGTCAATTACGTTGTAGAGCCTATGACCCCTTCTGCGGACCTCCGAAGGCGTGGTCGTGAAACTGTGCACGTGCAGCGTCTGAAGCATTATCACGAACCGATCGTTTCTTCGGTGCCATGCCGCAACAGCCAGGATGGCCCTCTCTTCTCCGGGGAAAGGGGGGGGGGTAATGTAATGAGAAATTGGTGCAACCACTGGCCAACCCGCCCGTATGGCTGGTTCACGAATCATCGCCAGCAGCGGTCACGAGACAGAAGAAGCATACGACTAGTCTGTCCGACATAGCCTGGACTACCCGTTTCTGTGACTGCGGTTCGCTACCAATAAACCCCCTTTCAATATATATCTATATATATATATATATATAGAGATACGGGACGAGGGACTCGGTAAAGATACATATCAAGGTTGCAGTCGTCATTGCCAGTGCTATTCGGCTTTTTTTCGAAATATATAATAGGGCCGAATGACGTGTGCTTGTCACGTTTCTTTGATTCATTGATAAATAAGCGAAAATATAAGTCGAGAAAAAATCCGCCGTTTTCCGGGAGCGGGACTCGAACCCACATCTCCGCATAACCGGTGCGGTGCGTTAACCAATTACGCTATCCCCACAGCGGCTTCTCTCTCGACTTTAAAGCGGGGGTTTATATTTACAAGAGCTCTGAGGCCGGTCAACTAGCGCCGCCCCTCGACTACCGCGGGAGACGTAGAACGTCTTCTTTCCCAGCGGCCGCCACGTAGAACGTGGTCGGAGGTCGGGGTTAGCAATTGGCATATCCGAACTGCTGGAGCCAGTGCCTCGTAATGCATGTAGCAGAACAGAGAGATACGGGACGAGGGACTCGGTAAAGATACATATCAAGGTTGCAGTCGTCATTGCCAGTGCTATTCGGCTTTTTTTCGAAATATATAATAGGGCCGAATGACGTGTGCTTGTCACGTTTCTTTGATTCATTGATAAATAAGCGAAAATATAAGTCGAGAAAAAATCCGCCGTTTTCCGGGAGCGGGACTCGAACCCACATCTCCGCATAACCGGTGCGGTGCGTTAACCAATTACGCTATCCCCACAGCGGCTTCTCTCTCGACTTTAAAGCGGGGGTTTATATTTACAAGAGCTCTGAGGCCGGTCAACTAGCGCCGCCCCTCGACTACCGCGGGAGACGTAGAACGTCTTCTTTCCCAGCGGCCGCCACGTAGAACGTGGTCGGAGGTCGGGGTTAGCAATTGGCATATCCGAACTGCTGGAGCCAGTGCCTCGTAATGCATGTAGCAGAACAGAGAGATACGGGACGAGGGACTCGGTAAAGATACATATCAAGGTTGCAGTCGTCATTGCCAGTGCTATTCGGCTTTTTTTCGAAATATATAATAGGGCCGAATGACGTGTGCTTGTCACGTTTCGGCGGATTTTTTCTCGACTTATATTTTCGCTTATTTATCAATGAATCAAAGAAACGTGACAAGCACACGTCATTCGGCCCTATTATATATTTCGAAAAAAAGCCGAATAGCACTGGCAATGACGACTGCAACCTTGATATGTATCTTTACCGAGTCCCTCGTCCCGTATCTCTCTGTTCTGCTACATGCATTACGAGGCACTGGCTCCAGCAGTTCGGATATGCCAATTGCTAACCCCGACCTCCGACCACGTTCTACGTGGCGGCCGCTGGGAAAGAAGACGTTCTACGTCTCCCGCGGTAGTCGAGGGGCGGCGCTAGTTGACCGGCCTCAGAGCTCTTGTAAATATAAACCCCCGCTTTAAAGTCGAGAGAGAAGCCGCTGTGGGGATAGCGTAATTGGTTAACGCACCGCACCGGTTATGCGGAGATGTGGGTTCGAGTCCCGCTCCCGGAAAACGGCGGATTTTTTCTCGACTTATATTTTCGCTTATTTATCAATGAATCAAAGAAACGTGACAAGCACACGTCATTCGGCCCTATTATATATTTCGAAAAAAAGCCGAATAGCACTGGCAATGACGACTGCAACCTTGATATATATATATATATATATATATATATATATATATATATATATATATATATATAGTCAAACCCGATCATAACGAACCCGGATAGAGCGAATAATGTTATATATCGAACAAAAACAAATCAGTTATGACAATACATGCGAAACATATTCCTTATAACAAAGTTCACATTGTATATATGTCTAACTCGGTGAACCTCGGATTACCGCCGAAATGCATGCTCTCACAGCGGCAATTGAGATGTTGATTGACCTCGGTTGAGACGTTGAGCCTCACATGGAGCGACATGACGCCCGACACTTTTCACAACTGAAGCAGAGTGGAAAGCAGGGCTAGTGGAAAATGGTTCATGACTGCAACTGCGCACAACAAAACTGGACCATAGAATTCCTTCGGGGATTTCCTGAGTGTCGTCGACGACCAGGTTGCCGTCAGAGTGAGCCCCTCTGATGCAGACACCGTCGTCGATGACATGGCAGCTGGTGGTGTTGAAAGTTCCAAAGAAGCAGAGGATGTCGCGAGTGAAAGCCTTCCAATGATTAATGAAGCGCTTTCGGCAGTTGATATGCTTAGACATTATTGCTTCGATATTGACGGGCACGGACTCGAATGCTGTGCTAGTTGACACCGCCAAAATGAAAGGGAAAACTAGAATCCTTTCTTTTTGTGAAGTAAGCAGTTGAGGTGGAAAGTAGCCTCATTGTTTCCAATAAATGGATTGTTTTGCGTATAGTAACAACATAGTTCATATTGTGTTGGTTTCCGCACGCGGGGACGGGGGGTTGTCCCGCGTATTGCGAACTCGTAACAAACAACTTGTTATCGGCGGGTTTCGCTAAATCGAACTATTGGATATATCGAAATAATTGCGGCACATATTACAGTTCACTATAACCGGGTTTCACTATATATATATATATATATATATATATATATATATATATATATATATATATATATATATATATATATATACATATTCTCTCTCTAAATGCTAAATGCCATAACAGGGATGACCCTATCACAAGCGGGACAGTCTTTTTAGAGGTCGTTCCGTCGCGTCGGGCGGTTTTGAATTAATGCAAATTAAAAAAAAAAAGCTTGTTAAGGTTCGGTCATATTAGGTTAGGTTGGGTTGAAATTAGCTTGCGATTGGGTTTAGGTTAGGTGAGGTTGGGTGTAGGTTTGCTAAGCTTATGTTACATTACCTTAATATAGTTTTCTTGGGGGGCATGTGACGGATCTATACCTGCAAACATACTCTTTCATCGAAAGCAGTGAAGGAGGACAAAAGATGGAGAAAAATAGAAAAAAAAAGAAGGAAGCTCCCACTAATGCGTAAGATGTGAAGGTAGCGAAGCTGTACGCAACCTTCACGACCATCACGGCGGTTTAAGCTCACGATTGCAGCCGATTTTCACCTTCTTCGCTGCCGCAGCAACCTTTAGACCACATTCGTTGCTATAACGGCGAAGAAGAAGCAAATAGGCTTCATATACAGTCGATAACGCCGTCTTGACTCCCCAACTGAATAAAGCAAAATTAACAAAATCCCAACACTGGAACCTGGAATAAAAACAGCCATGCTAAAATTTCTCTTTCATTTAGTACAAGGAAATTCACGACTCCACACATCGGCCTTCCCCGCTCCCTTATCATCGCGTTCCACGAGGCATCATTTTCCCGCTAAGTTCACTCATATTGCAGTGCGCACTAAAACTTTCAAGTATTCATTAATTTTTTGTAATGACAGAAGACGACCCAACATCGCAGAACATCATTCAAGGTGGTGTTCTTCAAGGTGCGGTGCCAAAGTAAACCCTTTTCAACATAGCTATAATAGGCCACTGCCTGTGTATCAATTTACGCCAATAAAATCTGTCTCTGGCCTTCGGTTGTCAATCGACCTCAGCTGCAAGCACGACTTCAAAAAGCGGCGAATGCGACGAGGGCATACCTCCGAAAGCAAGGACTGAGCATTCTGCTGACAAGTGCGCGGTGGTTGCATATACCCGCAAACCCATGTCCCGATATCTCATAGCTATCAATGGAAAGTCGGTATACCTTACTCCAGAAATCACAAATTTCTTGGCGTGGTCATCGACAGGGACATGTCATGGAGCGCACATCTGTCTTTTTAAGTGCGAATGCACGTTATAAGCGACCCCGAACCTTCCGCCGTCCGCATAGCAACAGCTGCGGGTGCGCGCGCTTTTCGTCTTCCTTAGCAACGGGGGGAGATGGGCGCGCGCTGCCTGGCCGCTGACATGGCACATACCCACGTGGGAGATTGATTTTAACTTTACCCCCCTCATAGCATCACCCCGTGCATTCGCACTTAACCATGTTCACCCGCGGGGAAATGCCTGGGAGTTTTATTATAGAAGAAGCTCGCCGCCATCGCCCACATTTTCAGATTTCTCGCCGGAAAGATGTGGGGCACATCGGTCAGGGGAATGCTGCCACTGTACCAGGCACTTTTCCTGGGAGTTTTGCGTTACAGCTTGCCAGCATATCCAGAACATGCTCCACTAACCTTCGGGCGATACAGAGCATCCAAGCGCAGGCTCTCCGCACATTTCTCGGTTTGCAGAGATGTGCGTCAGCAGTGGGAACAAATTCCGAACAATATACATTGCCCAAGACAATCCTATAATAACTTACGTGACCACAGGGACGATACGTCTACACATCAGGCTCCTCACGAGGCTACCATGTCATGAACTTGCGCAGCTTCCTCGAAGTGGGCCACGCTCTTCATTCGCAGCGATTGTCGCAGCGCACAGGACTGAAGTGCCACCGAGTTACACGCCTTCGGTCACACCGTTCTCCCCATTGTGATTCCTGGCAACCCCCGAGATTCGTCTCCATGTTCCGGGCCGGAAGAGGACCAGAAGAGGGCATCATTTCACAAGTAAAAAGGGCAAAACATGTAGCTGCCAATGATGACAAGTATAGGACGAGGACGAAGCATAGTGCGGACATCCGCTCAGAAGTGACTGCTGGATCAAATGCCCCCAGTATTTACTTCAGTTTTCAAGAAGGCTAAGATGAGTTTTTCCGCTGCATTTGTTTATTGGAGCGAAGTGGGCTGACTGTCGTCTTTAGGGACAAAATGAAGATCGCAATCACTGGCTGTTTCAAGCATCAAAGTGTTTACACGCCCTACGACTTCCCAGTTGTAGTGTATTGTTCATGTTACACACTTTAGTTTGTTCGAACTTTCATTAATTTAAAATGAAATGGCGTCCCCTCGCGGTTCGAATTAACCAGCTTTTGCTCTATAGGCATTTGTCAGGTTTTAAAAGCTCTACAGAACCTTTTTAATATTTCGCATAAAAGTTTGGAACAATTAACACTTTATTTTATATAGCTGACGCTTCACGCAGCTGGAGTTCAATTTTAGTTCCGGTAGGGAAACCAGGTACAGATCCTTTGGTACGAGTGAAGCTTCACTATAATAGACATGCACCACAAAATTTCGCCTCATTTTATGTGGTTTGAGTTCAAGAGGTAGCTGACCCTTGGTGTGATTATTTCTTGTTCCTCGCTTAGCAACGTTTTAATAGCATTCGGTGGTGTAGCAGCATTAGCATGGTTCCCGGGCTTACGCTTTTAAATTACGGCGGAATCTGTTGATTCCCGTTGTGATTTCCGCCACTGTCGCCGTTGTTCTGCGTTCTTCGCATGGCGCAATGCCGGGCGATCAATTGATCGTACTGGCTTAATCATGTCTACATAAACTCCATCACGAGAACACACTACACATGCATACACAGATAAGACGCAGCCTCCTACTTTTCTTGCTGGCTCTGCATTCTTTTGCTCAGCAGGCACGCTGCTCTGCGCATGCCCAAGATGCCTGAGCGTTGCCTAGCAACGGAGACGCACCACCCTCTCTCTTGCCGGCTTAGTAATCTTTCGTTCAGATGTCTCCAAAGACTGGACGAGTCTTTCGCACCACCCTCGCACCAGACTGGACGAGAGACGCACCACCCTCTCTCTTGCCGGCTCAGTAATCTTTCGTTCAGATGTCTCCACAGACTGGACGAGTCTTTCGCTCATGACGCATCCAGCGCTCTGCACTAACAATTCCCCCGTGAAATTGGTAGCTCAAAAACTTTTCATTAGACCGTTAAACACGTGTCACAGAAAAGTGCGGAGTTTCGTATATCGATTCGGGACGCTTGTCAAAGTTCAAGGCAACGTATATGTGCACAGTCGTCGCAAGACGAGATAAAGATACAGTAATTTCTCTTTCAACAATAATTTGCGGAAGTGTACCTTTCAGCTCTGGGCAGACAGCCGTGGTATTACTTCGTGGCTTTCTGGGTAGAGGAGGTACGCGGCCTCGTGCGAAGTTTTTTCTCTTTATTCGCCCACACCGGCGATTTGGCGACATGGGGTTACATCGGCCCTTCCACATCGACTCCTTCTTGCCAACCTTCGGCGGCTTCCAACTTGAATATGGGACGGCGTTTCGTCACAAAGCAAACAGGCCCTTCGCGTGCCTCCATTAACTCTTCCTCTGTCACTCATCACTATTCCGCCGGGGCTGTGTGTCTGCTACCGCCTGCGTCCTGGCTACGGGGAAAAGGCGGCGCTGATCTGAATATTCAAATCGCGCTGCTGTTGCCTACGATGCCCCCGGAACGTAACGCCCCTTTCAGTCGTGCCGAAAGGGGCGGGAATGCGTTTTCTTCATTTTTCCTTTCCTTCTGCCTCTGTTCCTTTGTTTCTTATTTTCTTTGCACGTCCCAAGCTTTAGATGAGTCATGGCTGCACTAATGCCTGGAACGCACAGCAAGCGCCGTTTGTCTTCCCTAGTCGAAACTTCCCAACAAGCACAAGCCGTGCAGCGCTGCAGGCGATATGGACGATATCACGTTTGAAAACTTCCTTATTTCTGTTGCTGGCATCAGCTATGGCCTGCGAAACGAAGGATATGTCGTACCTATATTAAACTGTATATATTAACTTGTACGTCCCGTGGTATAAAGGAGTCAGCTAGTATTGTTGGTGTTTACCTATAAGCATTCATAAAGACTGACTAAACTTCGAAGTTTGAACATAAGTTTTTGCGTGTATATTGTTTCTGCGGATGTATATCGGAGTGGCCGAGAGAGGCGACTATTTGTGAAGGGACGGGTCTTCACCCAGGGAAAAATAACAATGCTCTCTCAATTACACTCAAGTCCGCATGGGAAAAATTAAATGAAGAAAACAAGCCCGTAAAACTAAAGGGTGCTTTCGGATGACCAGAGTCTCAGGCCCGTTTTCCTGTTCTTGCATCGAGTAGATTACTGACGAGATCTTGCGAGATAACAGACGCTAAACTTCCGCATGTATTTGTGAATAAATATTAGATTAGTGTCCTTCCCTCTCTTGTTGTTGTCGTTGTTGTCCGCCATCCGCACCCCCACTGCGCATGCCTAACCAGGCACCGCTGATGATGATTGTGGCAGGATGCCCCTAGGGATTGGTCAACCACAGAATTCATCACGAGATAGCTTCGCGTCCAACCACCGTCGTCATCTTTCCGAAGGGGAACCACTGAAGAAGAAGAAGGAGAAGAAGACAAAGCTCCGAAGAAGAGGGCGTGTACGTTGCTCTCAGCTGGTGCACCAACGTCAACAACCTTTACCTCATCAACGCTGACGGAGACTACCGATTCTACCACAGAGACGACAACATCGACAAGAACATGATGGACGAGTTTCGGCGCCTCGAGAACTACCGCCTACTCACCGTCACACAACAGTACTTGCGTGCCTTTGTCACCGGTGTGGACCCGGACGCGGAATTCACTCTGGCGCTACTAAACACCAGATCACTCAACATAACGGCAACACAATGGAACCATACGGAACCCCCATGATGCTTCGCATCCTCATCAGGGTTCCGCACTGGAAGATGGTGTAATTTTGTTTTATTCTTGCACGTGTATGTGTTGTGGGTAAGTTTCATACTCACACTATCGCAGTCAACTACGTCTGTGTGCAGGGTTACATAGGTGACTTCATTAACTGAGTTCGTGCGGGTTCACCCCTCCCCCCCCCCCTCCCCACACACACGGATACACACACCACCACCCTGAAATAAGGTTTCAGCTCAAGTTGTCCCGGATGCACGAGAGTGCATCGTTCTGGCAGAAAAGCTTCCATACTCGTAAAATTTTGCAATGGATACGCGAAAGTTGTTACGCAAGAAGAGTTCTGTAGGAGCTCCGCGGGTTTAAAAGTTCTATAATTTATCAATTATGAGACTCGAAATATAGGAAATGGAGAACTCTCAGAACTTTCAGGCAGAACTCTCAGAGGTCTGGGCAGATGCACTAACGTGCGCTGTTGTGCGGTGCGTAGTACAATGTCAACAAATTAAGGAAGATACTGTCATTGGAAATGTCATAGTCGCGTAAACACGAAAACACGCTGCACGGCAGGGGTAGTCCAAAAAGTTTTTACAGAAATTAACTGTGAGGGTAAAGGACTCCGTGACAGGGATTTTGAACACAAACACAAGGGGACTGTTGAGGCCGACAAGTCAGAGTCTCGCCCTTTTTCTCTCAAAAATCTCACCGCTCAACCGCTTTAATTGAGCTCGATATAAAATTTAGACCGTGTCCACGTAGCATATCGGCAACGCTTTTACTAAACATTACGCCCACCGACATGGCAAACACTTTCGCTACAGTACATTAGGTTATTACTTTCATTGAAAAGAAAAAGCGCTACCTCAAACAGCACACAGAATAATGAACCATTTCACCAGGTGAAAGTGGATGACCAGCGACGCTGTTTAGCGCACGACACAGACATGACAATTTTGATCACAGGTACCAACTCATTTATTGTGAACTAATTATGACAACTAAATCAAACACGGTGTAAAATAGTGTCGTCCTAGCGACCGATTGTCCTATCAGTGTTTTGGGAAAATGTACATAAAACAAGTGTTGCAGCTGCTTCCTTATGAGCATTCACGACAAAGTTGGCTTCTCCACAAGGTGACTCGGCAGAATACAAATAAATGCACGGAACCCCGGATATACACAGCTTTGCTCTAAACCCTGACAGTGGCGGAGTGGCTAGGGCGGTCTGCTGCTGAGATCAAGGACGTGGGTGCGATCCCAGCCACAGAAGCAGTTTTTATGATAAAAGCGAGGAACGAAAAAAGCAATGTGCCGAGGTTTCGGCAAGTGAAGCCCCAAATTTTCAATATATCTTAAGCTTCGCTGCACAACAGTTTCAAGAGTGTGGTAAGGTCTTGAATACCCCCCCCCCCCCCTGAAAAAGGAGCAGCTATTATGATTGATTCTTTGTAGGGTTGAACGCGCCGACGCAGCGCAGGCGATGAGGCGCGCCGTAGTGGAGGGCTCCGGATTAATTTTGACCATCTGGGGATCTTTAACGTGCGCGGAAATCTCGAACACACGGGCGTTTTTGCTTTTCGCCTCCATCAGAAAAGCGGCCGCCGCGGCCGGGAAGCGAGCCCGTGTCCGGTGTTCTCAGTAGCACAACGCCTTAGCCACTCAGCCACCGCGGCAGGGGAGCAGCGATTATGACGAACGAGTAAGTTGGCACGTCAGTATTGCCACCCATGCAGGTTGGCGATTTTCTTCACGTTCTCGCCTCCAGCTTATCTCTTTACATGGCTCGCAACAAACGAAAATGTGTACGAGGGAGGTGGGAACAAAAGCGTCGTAGGCGCATAACACGCGGGTGCTTGTCCAGGTTTACCGAGCCAAGTTTTCCTCTTCCTCGCGGGCGCACATCTCCCGCGAGGGCACCGGCGGGGTCTTTGTGCAGACACACGCAGCGGACGACAAAGGTGCCGTTAATGGCCGCCCAACGTATAAAGCACGCGCGCGCGGTGTATAATCAGCCGACTTATTACGCAGCCTCCACTTTTCTTTCCGTCGTCCACGCGCCCAGCGCGCGCGCACTTGTCTCCGCGCTCGTGTTTGTACGGGAGCACTGTCGCCACGCGTCGCGATCGCCCGGTACTTAGGCTTCGTCGTCAGACGGTTGCCATCTCATTGCGTTTTCCTTTTAAAGAACATACGTAGTCTTCCTTGAAATGCGTCAACGCGAAAACTTTGGTCCGTCCGTCCGTCCGTCCGCCCGTCCGTCCGTCCGTCCGTCCGTCCGTCCGCGTCCGTCCGTCCGTCCGTCCGTCCGTCCGTCCGTCCGTCCGTCCGTCCGTCCGTCCGTCCGTCCGTCCGTCCGTCCGTCCGTCCGTCCGTCCGTCCGTCCGTCCGTCCGTCCGTCCGTCCGTCCGTCCGTCTGTCTGTCTGTCTGTCTGTCTGTCTGTCTGTCTGTCTGTCTGTCTGTCTGTCTGTCTGTCTGTCTGTCTGTCTGTCTGTCTGTCTGTCTGTCTGTCTGTCCGTCCGTCCGTCCGTCCGTCCGTCCGTCCGTCCGTCCGTCCGTCCGTCCGTCCGTCCGTCCGTCCGTCCGTCCGTCCGTCCGTCCGTCCGTCCGTCCGTCCGTCTGTCTGTCTGTCTGTCTGTCTGTCTGTCTGTCTGTCTGTCTGTCTGTCTGTCTGTCTGTCTGTCTGTCTGTCCGTCCGTCCGTCCGTCCGTCCGTCCGTCCGTCCGTCTGTCTGTCTGTCTGTCTGTCTGTCTGTCTGTCTGTCTGTCTGTCTGTCTGTCCGTCCGTCCGTCCGTCTGTCTGTCTGTCTGTCTGTCCGTCTGTCTATCTGTCTGTCTGTCTGTCTGTCTGTCTTTTCTACTGCTCGATTCAGACGCCGAGCCAAAGGGGAAGAATGCTTGAACACGAGCTGGTATATGTGCAGGACCGTTTCAATCTGCTGAAACTGCTGGCATGGCTCATACATGTCAACAAGCTACTAAGCACAAAGAAAACCTCTACCATATTTGAGGCAAAATATACTAAGTGCATAACCGAGAGTAGCAGCGCTCTTTTATATAGGAATGCACGTTGGACGACGGACTTGTTTTTTGTGGCCGCAAAAGAAAAGAAACAACTTTTAAGGATGGTGTCGTTAGATGAAGCAAGTACTGAAACAAGATGTCAGCTTGAACTGTTTCAAGCAGAACAACAACAAAAAAAAATTGTAAAGCTTGCACTAAATTGCGCAAGGCTGGAACCATGGCGAAGCTGGAGGAATTCTTTCTATGTAAGCACTAACGGACACACCACTAGGCGTTGCATTTGCTTTGAAATTGTTTATTTGCATGTTCCGTCGTCGCTTTTCACGGTGGTAGTAGTAGTTATCGTCATATCCATCTCTATCGTCGTCTTCCTCATGCATGACCGAAGGGCCCGTATTGTTTTGTCCGCATGCTTTCGCATTTCGCTCAAAGTGGGCCGCGTCAGCACGCGCTGGAACCGGCGACTTCGCGAACCTGTGCGTCTGAGCGCGAGCTGTCTTGTGCTCCCCCCCCCCCCCTTCCCCCCTTCCCCCCTTGAGGGGCGGACGCATGTAAACTGTTTTCTTGGTGTTTTGTTTTTGGGAAAACCATGCACAAGCCTAGAAAACGCCAGGAGCTGCTTGTAGAGCGCATGCTGACTGCGCGGTACGCGGTGGGAGTAACTATGAATCAGTTTTTTGATTACGCCGCACACCGCACACATTACAACCAGCAACAATAGCTTCGCTGCACACTAAAAATTTTTACGCCCAAAAGGGTGCTTCAGCTTGTCGCCGCAGGAGCACCCTAAAAACTGAATATTTTACGCCCTTTAGGGTGCTTGGATTTTGTCGCCGCAGGAGCACCCTCTGTGAAGCACCCCAGAAGACAGGTGCCTTATAAACACCCTTGTCCGCCTAAAAGTATCCTAGGGTGCTACTTAGCACCCCAATCTGTAGGAGCATCTTCTGCAAAAGCACCCACCTAAAGGGGTACAAAACGGGTGCGTCATCCTCGGTTCACAGGTGCAGCAGGTGTGAGACCACATATTGCACAATATCACACACGATTATGGTATGAAACATTCGTGCTTTCCAAGCTCGGTTCTGTGAGACATTCCATTGAAGCTCAACATCAGCTGATAATTTCCTTGAACTTGTGTCACCGATTGTTAAAACATCAATTTAAAAAGTCAGGAGCCACATCTCAGTACAGTTATAACTTTAGAGGTAGTTGATTACCCAAAACTTCGTAAAAAACCAATTATATGTTCACTTTGCCGAACTGCAGTACACATCCTTCGAGATTCACTGCAGAGCCTAACCATGCTGTGCAGTGAAAGCAATTAGGTGTGCAACACTTCAACCACACAAAACTTCCTTGAACCTTAAAACCCTTGGCTTCTTAGTATTGCATCAAACTTCCAATCAAGGTAGCTACCTGCAATGTTTAGTGCCTTATTCTTGAGCTGAGCAGGAAGGTTCAATATCAAGGAAGACCAAATGCAAAATGTATAGTTTCCTCCGTAATGCGGCTCATAATATAGTTCCCTCCGTACTGCGGCTCATAATCTACTTATAAAAGTTGGGTACCCAAGCCATTTATTTTCGTTTGCATTATTGTTTTTGCTTTACGGAAAAATATTCATATGGTACAGCACTTGCAAGGTTTGGTGGTATTTGGAGTTTTATAAACATACCTTTAGACTAAATGACCCCACATAGCAATAACAAGAACTGCAAACATCACAGAACAATGCATACAAGTTCCCTGGTGAAGCCCATGGTTGAAATGTAATGCCATTGTTCAGAAAACATTATTTTATCATGAGGCTAGCTTGTACATGGTGCCTTGCATTATGTCCCTGCCGGTGGATGTGGGGTCATTTGTCACTGTTGCAAATGAAAAGCCAACAGCCAGGGCCCATTAGTTTTGGCTAGTATTACGAGGTGCCTCACGGTAAGCATTCTACGTCGATAGACTTTTTTAGAGTTGACTAGAACTGAAATCAGCAAAAGATTCTCTACAAAACATTCATTCTATCCGCAGCTTTAGGGTTTGCTAATTTCCATAGTTGGGTTTCTTCTGCCTTTCTTAACAACATTTTTCTTTTGATAAGAAGGTGCACAACCAAAAGCAAAAAGCTTTTCTGTAAACCTTTGGTAGCTATATAATTGTTACAAAATATTTTACTCTAAATATGGCAGCTTAAACTGAGAATATTTGCATTTAAAAACATTAAAATAAGTTTAAATTGATCATAAATTTTTAGCTGTTTTTACGCAAAACTGTACATGGGATATGAAGTGCACCACAAGGAGGGCTTTGGATTAGCTTTAGCAAATTTGGGACATTTAAGGTGCACTGAAATCTCTACACATGCGCTTTTTCACTTTCTGTATCCACCAGGAAAATGGCTGCCAATTTAGACAGCGATTCTAAATAGTAGTTGACGTGCATTTTAAAATAATCACAAACATTATAGCCACAAAATTAATTTTTACAAGTTGTAGACATTGCCCGTTACACCAGACATTGGACTACACTGCCAAGAGCTTTGACATCTACAATGACGTCTACAAAGCAGGCTTATACTGGTAGAATGTTTCATACCATAATTACTGTGTGTTCAGAGCTCACGTGTGAAGTATGGATACTGCTGCTTCAGCAAGAACCGAGGATGAGCACCCTTCCTGGTTCTGAAAAAAAATAACAGAGGAAATGCCTTAAGCAGGATTCTGAAACGGGGTTGAATGAAACAAGAATGAACAAGAAATTCTTTCAAAACATGTAAAGCAATGCAAACAAATATTTATTTCAACTTATTTCTACAAAAGACCACCTCATGAAGACTGGTGGTGGGGTATTGGCTCAAAAAAAAAGCAGAGAGCACTTATACAAATGCTACAGGGAGCTTTCGCAGCCAACAATTGTTTGAACACACCTAAACTAATCACTGTTCAACAAACTCATAAAAAATGTTTGAATGCATAAAAAACCAGTGGTAAACACAGGAAACAGTTAAAACAGAATGACGGCACAAGTTTGTCCCGTCGTTCTCTTCTGTGTCCTGGGTTTTCCTATGGTTTTTCATCCATTCAAACATGTACCAGCTAGCCCAGTCCAACACCTTGGTATCATAAAAATATGGATAGTCAATCCTTACACAAAGTTGAAAAAAAAGAAAGTATAAAGTAGGTGACAAAATTAAAACGACAGCAAATTGGTTGGCTTTTAATTTTAAATGATAATATAAAAAATAATGGCATGAATGAAAGTGAGCAGCACGCGAAGTACCTTGTTGCTAGCCCGACATTCCACTTTGAAGCAAAATGTCCGCTTTCAACACTACATAGGCTAAACATGCAATGAGGCATTCCTTTAGGCACACAAAATATACCATAATTGTTAAAAAAGCTACGAATCAGTTGAAAAAACCTGACCACGACAAATTGGAATTAGTGACTAGATACAGTTTCAGAAATACACAGCGACATCATATAAAAATATATGGTTCCCATACAAAGATTGATCATAACAAAAATTCAGGACATTTATCAGACTAGCATCAATGTGCAAAGCAGCTTAATGAAGGAAGACGGTCTTCACTAAAAACATGTTAATATTGGGAGCTCATGTGCTTCCCTGCAAGTTGGGTGTGTAAACCCACTGACATCCTAACTAACCCGCCTGAATCATCACTTGATAGACATTGAGGAATTTTACGAATTCGTTTATTGTAGCCAGCTGTCTAGTTTATTTCCCTATTTTTCTTGGCATTTCGTGTCTAATTCTAAATTTGGTGACTAGATAGCTTTTACTATGGTCATGCACTGGTGACAACGAATATTTGATTTTACTTTAAAAAAATTTCAGTTTTGTTTTATTGCTCACCAGCCAACGATCTGAAATATCAGAGGTGCTTAAAACGTATGTTGGCATTTCCTTCCTGCAGTGTAGTACCAATAATCATGACTTTTACCATAATTTGTTCACAAATCGTAATATGTGGAAAGTATTCAGCTTAATGAAAATGTCATTTCAGAAGCATGCACAATCAACAAGGCCTCAATGACTCTCATGACGTGGTCGACTTGTTTCTGTCACAAATAACCTGAGTGCAGACACATTCCACCGAAGACGAAGGTAACATGCCCTCTTGGGTGATGAATATTTAAAAAGCCTTACGAGTAAATTTGCTGCTGAGCACGTGAAATTGTGGCATTAAAACAAAAGATCCCTCTGCGGCATCTTTCACTTGGAGGAGCACTTGACCACAAACTTTGAGAAGCTGGAAAATGCTCCATGAACCGCTCCAGCCAGCAGAAACGATGCAGGACACAAGTTGGTAGGCGGACCGTTGGCATCCTGCGATTGTGAAGATATTTCTGTTTAGTAGATGCTCTTCTTTTTGTACCACTGTTTATTTCACCTTTAACAAGCAGCTGAACTCCTTAACGTTCGCATAATAAAATGCTGCAATGCGGAACAGTTAGCAGGGTTACCTCAATTTTGCTTTTCTACGAATTAACACAATGTAGGTAATCTGCACACAACTACAATCAAAGTACAATTTTCACCTACTTCACTGCTAACATCAGCGTTTGACTGCTCAAGCACAAATACAGGTTAGACCTGTGAGCAATCTGCTAAACGTATCCCCACAAACTGAACAATCAGGCATCAGAAATCGGCAAGGAAGGAGGTGTCACGTTTAAATGGCACTTTTTTTGTTCAAAACATAAACAACACCTGGAAGCTTGAAGCGTGAGAGGGGGTCTTTCACGCTGACAATGTCAGAACATAGCTTGCTAGTGGGCACCTGCACGATGTGCACAATGTGTTTCTTGAAAATGCGTGCGAAAGTTTGATTGATGTGTAGGACGAGAATTGCAGCACGTTTTGACACAGGCCTTGTGGACGCTTCTGCCTGCTAATGTCAATGTGGATTCTTGCTAGTCGCCCTCTTCGCTTCTTTCTGAATATAATGCTTTAGGCATTATATTCAGGACAACGACTGCATCAAAACGTGCAGCAATTACCTACGTCCCACACATCGGTGAAACTCTCGCACACATTTTCAAGACACGCAGTGCATACATTGTGCATGTGCCCACTAGCAAGCTGCGCTCTGACATTGTCAGCGTGAGAGACCCCCTCTCACGCTCCAAGCTTCCGGGTATTGTTTATTAGATTCCATGCGCTGAATGCAAATCAGTGTACATTGGCGAAACGGGCAATCTGCACAGAAGATTAATGCAGCGCTGGAACGAAGTGAACAAGGGCCATGCAAAAACAAGTCCACTGGCAGAGCACCGTGAGAGGACGGGACACGTGGTCGACTGGAACAAGACAAAATTACTGACAACTGAGTGCAATCTATCTTCTCGATTACTGCTCGAGTCCCTCATTGTTCAGACGACGCCCAACATTATCAACATAATGGATGGCAATCTGCACCATATCTATGCAAACTCATTGCGCCGCGTAATGCCCAATATATAGCTTCGTTTTCCACGACACATGCTCACCGTGAACAAGCAACAAACCGTTAAATGGCTTTCTTGACTTGGTCAGTGACCTACGTTTCATCACTGCAATAATGCTTCTACCTGCCTACACGGCATTCCGTCAAACACTGGACTACACCACATGAGCCATTGGCGTTCTTAACCTGCACCAGAGTATATAACCTTTCACTACTGCTATGAGATAGACCCATAAACGCACTTCAATATGGCCTTTATATTTAGCTCTTGGAAACATTATGTATAATTTTACCTTTAAGTTGCAGCTGCTACAGCAGCTGGTACTATACCAAAAACATGAAAAAAAAAACGGTGGTTTAACACGCCAAAGCTACACTTGGGATATGGGGAGCACTGTAGGGGAAGGCTTCGCATTAATTTTGACCATCTGGGTATTTTTGTGCGCATCGAAATCTCCAAACACGGGCGTCTTTACGTGTTGCCTCCATCTGAAAAGCGGCTACACCAAGCGGTATCTAACCGACATTCGCCTCCACAGCACACCACCCTAGCCACGGCAGTGGGTTAAACATATGAAATAAAGCGAGTTTTGGAGTGCAAATGAAAATATTAATCACACGTCTTATTTTCCCAATCGATGTACCTTTTGAAATCCACCATGCAATCCCCCCTCCCCTACCGGCCTACCAAAACACCTTTGTCTCAAGAGGTAATCAGGCTGTTGTTAATGAAGTAAGTATTTACAATCCGAGACTTGCCACCGTTAAAGTCATGCACTTTGTTTTAGAGATAAGCGACATTAGCCATTTGCAGCACCAGGAGTTAATTGTGCTAAGATCAGATTGAAAGCATTGACGGTAGTAGTTGAAAGAAATTGTGTGATAAATTACAACATCATCTGCAAATAGACTTACATGGGAGGATATGCAACATGGAAGATAGACCAAGCAACCTGCCTGGGGGGACAACAAAGTGGCACGAGCAAAAGAAGTATACAGTTATTAGAAGTAAACTGCATTTGAGAAGAATGAAAATCTTTTGCTCAAGTGAGGACATTAGGGTGAAGTTTGAGAAGTAGTCTGTGGTGTGCAATGCGATTGAATGCTTTAGAAAAATCGAGAAAAACTACCGCAGTTTGTAAGCCTGTGTCAATGGATCAATGTAGATCGTGAACAAATCCTGAAAGTTGTGTTTCTCAAGTAACCCTTGTGAAAACCGTGGTGATACTCGAATGTGATATTGTGATTTTATAAATAATTAGCGACCTGAGAGTGGATGAAATGTTTCCTGACCTTGCATATGGTGCTTGTTAGGGAAATTTAATGGTGAAGTACCGTCTCCTGATTTAAAGACTGGTGCTACCTCGACTATCTTCCAACCATTGAGATTAGTGCCTGTCATGAGAGACTGCGAAAAAAGCGCTGTCAGAATTCTACAGACTGCGGGATGTACTTTTCGGTATAGTATGATTATTACCAGTATGATCTGAAGTAGACCAGTTTGTATTGCAAGTTTAAAACCATATCGAAAGATCCTAAATGTTTGCTTGGCTTGATTACATACGAATACTTGCTTCAAAGTCAGTTCAATTTCTCTTCTTGCCCTTTAGTCGTCAGCCCCAGATTCTCTTCAATATCTCTGCTAAGCAATGACACGCTCCATACGCACAGCACTGCTTCATGAAAATGTTTCAAATAATCAGAGGCCACAGCACTGCTAACAGGTATACATCATGGCAAGTTCCACAACATGCAATAACTAACCTGAAAATACATAATCGGTGGGTGCACCGATATGGCAGCAGTGCCTGGACCGATGTGTCGAGCAAATGCGCTGACTTCTGAACGGGTGGTCCAAGCAGCCAGATGATGGATGAATGACCATTCCTGGCGGCAAAGCGTACGGAGCACCAACGAAAGGCCAGGCAGTACTTGGGTACAGCAGGTGCAGTGTCGGTTGGCCAAGGGAGGCCCTGGCAAAGCCTTTGAAACTGGACTGGAAGGCAGCTGACCCAGGACAGCCAGCAGCAGCACCTGCAGGTGCATAATCTGTGAGTGTGCTGACACTTGTTGAAATACAAGAAGAGCACACACAAAGCACGAATGCTTACATCAAGTAGATTTTTAATCGTTTAAAGACAGTAACCTGCAAAGCTAGCTACTGAGCTAATTTGCATGGAACGCATGCTAGCAGCTCATCTGTATCCCTTGCTTTCAATCGGAACTGGTGTGTGATAGTTGAGGCTCCTCCATTTCAATGTCTGACTTGTATCTGCACGTTCAATTCTCCAATATAAATCGAGTTGAGTGAGTGCCTACAGCTTTTTTGTTAGTCTCTGTATGGCCTGCGGTTTTGCGAAAATGAGAACTTGCGAATTGGCTCAATTTTCTGCACTAATTTAAACAATACATATGCCTCTGATATCAAGCCCCAGACTTCACGAGAGCTACTCTGACAGAATCGGCAGGCGCCTCGTAGGCGTTGTGAAATCTCCCCCACTACCCCGAGACTATGCTAACTCCCTGCGAGGCCACATGCGCGCATTTCACCTTCAATTTGCACGTATGTGAATTCTATACCTCTATGAACTCTCAGACGGGCGTCGTCATATTCGTGCCGGACTCGTGAAACTCGGCAACGTAAATTACCGCACTCGCTCGCTGGCACGCGGCCCGAACTCTCTCACCGTTTCCGGCCCTTGCATACTAATTTCTCCACCTTGCACTTTGTAAATTCTCATGTTTAACTACACCTCGTGCGCCCTCATCTCTTGCCTGCTTTTCTTCCAGCACAACTCCGTCAGCACCCGGTCGACGCGTACGCTGTCGGGGCGCGTTGGCGAGCGAGTACGGCAATTTCGCTGTTGTCGAGCTTCACGAGAACAGCACACATATCGCGGCCCGAAGACCGCGAGGCGTACGGTCGCCGGTCTCGCGAGCGCAATAGCTGCGAAGCGCACTGCACGGAATTCGTGAAGGGGGGGGGGGGGGGGGGGGGGGGGGGGGGAGAGATTTCACAACACCTACGAGACGCCAGCCATGGAATCACGTGTACGCGTTTTCACATGCACTTCCAGGGAACCTCCTGTTCATGTTATTTCTTGGTATACCGCGGGTATTCACGAGGGAGGACTAATCACAGCGTTGTGCCACTCACGCGAAATTGCGACTGCGATCTGCAACCGCAAAGGCACTGTTTGAGAGACACATAAACAAACGCCCCGGTGTTAAAGAGCCTTGCGTGATGTGAAATTATTAGCAGCCGTGTACCATAGCGCGAGCATCGTAGCCAAGGTCTAGCTTCAGCGTAAATTGATGCTGACTTCTGCGGAAACGGTGGACTGGGCGCCAAACAAGTATACTAACTCACGTAGGCTCTCAGAGCAAACGAGATGGGGGTCTAGCGAATTACTGACCCATAAACACCAGAACTCATTCCAACCAAATACAGAATAATAAAAAATGCGTACTTACCCGAGCAAAAACGATGTTTCCAACGTAAAATTCTCCTTCACTGTCGTCTTCATCTCGCGGACACACGAACACGCTTTGTTCTGATGCAATGTCATCCACTTTTGACGCGCAGTATTTTATCCGGCGATGATCGTTCTTCCGGGGTCCCCATGTTCAACACACGCGTAGGTTAGAAGGGTAGACATCACCCATAAAGCTTCTATAACTATGATTTAAGCTTGAAATAGATAAAACAGATTAAATCACGCCACCAACCACTCGGCACAAAACGCCATGAAAAAACACACACAAAAGTGAGAGATAGTTGCCAGACTTCAAATGCAGCACCTCTATGTTTGACGAAAATTGTGTTACTACTGTAATGTTGGTAATTATCTTTCTGCTTTCAAAGTCTGAAATGTGTTTATAACTTAAATTTAAGGTTTTTAAACACAAAAAGTGAATACACATAAAGTAATTGACATATATACTGATATTGTAAAGAGGTTTGACGTTTGTTTTGGTTTTGTTTTCACGGCGGGCTTCTCAAGAGAGAACGTGCGAGAAAACGAGCTACTTTGGGTTTAGGAAGAGGGCGGTAAATGTCGGCGTGATAGAAAGCAAGGAACAGGTGCTTACCCTGGTCGTTAAAAAAGGAGCTAATGAAACCCTCACGTAAAAAAAAAAAAAGAAAAAAGAAAAAAAAACGTTCGACGAGGAATCGAACCATTGACCTACAAAACAGTAAACAGACGCGTTAACAAACAGCTATGTCGGCGGGCGTGTTCAAGGCGCCTAAAACAACTCTATACTTACGTAAGTTGTCAACGAATATTGTTGCTTGTGTCTAGTCATCGCCTCCTTTAACGATGGTCTAGTTTATGCTGCATTTTTGAAATTCTGGCTGTCCTAACGCTTGTTTCTCACGCACCGGTCTTGCAGACGAGGCCGCATTGCTAGCGCTGCAAGCGATTGAGCCAAAGCTCCATTATTTGACTCAAGCAAAGCTATCGCAGTCAACCCGACCTTTTCTGCGCAAGCCACGGCAGCCACGAAATAAATGGAATGTGCCGTTAGAATTATGGCGTTGATAACGCTTGTTTGACCGGCACCGCCTTGCAGACAAGCAACGTCGCTCTAATACTACAAGCGATGTCACTCCTGGCATGTCAGGCGCATCAAACCCATCGTGTAAAACGACTGCTAACGGTGCGAAAACCTCTGAGTTTGTAACAAGTGGGGATTTGCGGTGGCGGCGACGTAATAGGTACAGCAAGCAGGTAGGCAGAACAGCAGCGTAGGGTTACAACCTTTACCCGAAAAAAAAAACGGGCCTTCCGGGGGGGGAGGGGGGGGAGGGGGGATTGTGTTGAAAAAAGACGCCATGTTTTTTAACATGCAGTGCCATTTATTGTAGTGTTTTCTTAGAGAGAAATCAACATAACGTTTGTACTGAAAGTGATTGAGAGCTTGGTTAATCGCTCTGCATGTGCTTCACTGAAAAGTAACCGCAATTGCTGACCGCGGCGGTAGAATTTCGTTATTTTGTTCTTCCCTTAGGTCCCCCTCCATCTGAGGCAGCGCGCTCGCCCGCGTATTTTCTCTGCTCGCGTGTCTTTGCGCAGCTTGTCGTAAGTTGTCGACACGTATTTATCGTCTTAGTTGTTGAATTGACGCTTATAAAACGCCAAAACGGGCATAATCACGGCACAAAAGCCAAAAAACCGGCTGATGACGACTGGTTTTAGATATGGACCGGCAACCGGCCCGCTGTTTAAAAAACCGGTCGGGCCGGTCCAAAACCAGGAAGGTGGCAACCCTACGGAAGCGACGAGCGAAAATGATTTTACACGACCGCCCCCGTCGGCCTGCGCAAAAAAGGAAGATAGAACCCCTGCATACACGCCCTCGAAGAAAGCTGTACAGCCGATTCAGTTTGTTGTGGACGAAGAGCAACCGAGGCTGCAGCCACAAACGATTGCGCTTGCCGTGGTATGAGCCAAAGCATATCTTCACATAGTTATGTTATCGTCCGTCTGACTGTTACTTACTGAAGGGAAAATTCAGAACACAAACGTTGACGTCTAGCGTCTATGCCAGACATAGACGCTGCTGTTTAGGCCCTAAAAACCACCTTCAGGGCGTCTGTCGGTTCTGTCTGATGGCGCGCTCGCGCCGCTGATTACGAACGAGGCGTCTGTTGGCGTTGACTTATCGTGTTGGCGAGCCGGTAAACGCCATCACGGTTAAACTCCCTGTTGGAAGACTACGCTGTTGGGACGATAGAGTGCCGACAGAGCTTCTTATTGGCCCCACAAACGCCATCAAGGTTAAACTCCCTGTTGGAAGACTAGGCTATTGGAACGATAGAGTGCCGACAGAACTTCGTATTGGCCCCACAGGCGTGCTGTGAGCCCAACAAGAAAGTCTTGTTGGAATTTTTGCCCAGGGCATAATAATACGGGAACAAATTCTTAGGTAAATTCGATTTCGTTGAGGACACCGATGCCTCGCGTAAAAGTTTTATTTATAGGACTACAAGAGGCATTTTGTAGCCTTTCCTTCCCGTGCACCCAGACATCGAAACGAACCTTGTGATACACTCGAAGCAGTAGATTAGTGCAGAGTGGAATTTAAACATTCAGCACGTTTTGTTCAATTTACGAACAGCAATTTTAGAGCCTTTCCCCTGGTCTATGTGGAGAGTTCATATTTATTCTCTCAACGGGCGGTGAAATAGTGCAATGTGCGGTTTAAACATTCAGCCTGTTTTTGTGCAATTTTGCATGCTTGCATTCACACACCGTTCTTTTAGGCACCCTAACGATAAGGTGCCGTGGTAACACCCCAATCGAGAAGAAATACTTTTTAGCACCCCTGTAACGGTCGTAGCACCCTATGAAACTGTTGATTACACCCCTGAATTTCGGCACCCTCGAGGTGGGGTGCCCGAGCAATATTTGGGTGCTTGAAAGGTGCAAAAAGGGTGCAAAATGTTCAGTACACCCTCCTTGCACCTTAAAGGGTGTAAAAATGTTAAGATTTACACCCCTTAATATGTGGCACCCTCATGATTGGGTGCCGGAGCAATGTTTTAGTCCTTAAAAGGTGCAAACAGGGTGCAAAATGTTGAGTGCACCCTTTTAGCACCTTTAAGGGTGTTAAAAAGTTTAGTGTGTGCTAAAATAGCCAAAGATGCAGTTCTATTAGGAGTCACTCCACTCTGCGAAGGTGTACCCCAGTCAGCTGTATAAAATACATATCACACACACACGTGGTTAGAGAATGTACACATACTATTTTTATCATTTTGTAATGCCAATGCCTGTGGCTTTGTGTTTACTTAACAAAAATTGGCAGGACTACACTTTTATTCTATCAAACGAACATAGGGCTGTCGGACAGTTTTCCCCCGTATAAGCCCATTTACTGACACCAGTAAACCATAAAACTTCAAACTTCACTGTGAACTAGGTAACAGTTAAAAGTAAGTGAAACGCTTCGTAATGATGCAGTCGGCATAGCGCCCGATCGTCATATAATTTTTTCTGCAATAGTTTTGCCAAAACAAGAGTTACAGACGTATTCTGCAGCCGTATAGTTGCCCATGCATTGACTCACAGACGGGAATCCTGTAACGTTAAAAATTACGCGTGCGCTAACTAATTACGAGAAGTAAACGAAACTCGAAGTAATGATACAGTCATATTAGCGGCAGATTGCCATACAATGATTTTTTTTAGGGAGTGGAGGGGGAGTTTTGATAGCTCAAGAGCAACGGTCGTTTTCGACTGAGCATTGGCGGTAAAGTTGGCTTTGTCGCAAGGCGTTTTCGAACACGAGAATGAAAAATTTACGGAACCCAGCTTAGCTTTAAAGTACGCACGCTGTCCTCACAGCAGATGAAGCCCGAGCGGTACGAAGGCGGGAAAATTGAATTGAATTAAACAAATCTCTACAGCATTCATAATGGGAGGAGCGAAAGGGGAGAGAAGAGCGTGAGATGTGGGAGGGGTAGCGGGGAGAGGGTGTTACAAGGCAGAGGCGGCAGAAGACTCGATTTTCGACGAAATTTGCAGTGGAGCGAGCACATAGGCTGCCACTTTTTATTACAGAATGTGATGTCGGCTTCTAGCTATAGCTTCCGTGGTATTTCGTTCCTAGCAAGTTTCTCACGAACCGGAAGAAATGCGGCGTTTTCAGCATGGTTCCGGTGCTGGTTTAAGTTTCCCGTGAACCCCGCTCGTTCCTCTTTCATTACATTGATGCCACGAAAGTGTAATAAAAGTCTTTAATGTCTCACATCATTGACATGAAAGGTTTATGCATTTATGTTTGTATGGTTACAATTCAGTCTTAAATGCTTGTATCATTTCTTCTCGCGTTCATTCACATGTAATCTTCGTCTTGCCAACATATGACCTTTTGCCTATAGTATTTGTAGGAGGCCCAGCTCCCGGTTTTCTATAACCTTGTGACCCCCTCCTGTAGATATAATGTGTTTCACTCATGTTGCTTTCAACATTTTTCTTTATATACCCGCCCACGTGATAACGCCACCATAGCCTCGACTCTGCACCAAGCTTTCGTGCCTCGGTAACATCATAGCGGGAATCTGACACCCTTCAGAGGCAGTAAGTCCCCTTTCTGTGCCCTGGCTTTATTACAAAGCTCCTACACTCCCATCTTCACCAACAAGCCACGCTCCTCCTCTTATACTGACGGTAGTATTTTTTCCACCTTCTCTCCATCATTTCAAATCTGCTGGCATTTTTGTGACGAAGGCGGGGCCTGAGATGCCGTGACGCATGCGGGACAGATTTCGGCTGGAGCCAGAGACATATCTCGCTTAGTTTGGCAAGCGGTGGGTACATCGAAAGTCAGCGGCAGTAAGCGTCGGAAATACGTGCTATCTTATCAGTCCCGGTGCGAAGAAGTAAGCGCAAAAAGCACGAAATACACGCGCACATATGGCATACCGCGCGCTCACAATGTGTGAAGGGTTCCGGTGTTTCTGGGGGGCGCATTCCCAAAGGTGATACGGAGGGTATTCCCGAGCGCGAAAACAAAGTAAAACAGGCCTCGCCGGGGCGGCAACCTGGACTGTGAGCGGCGCAGTTTGGGCAGTCAGTGAGCGCGCCTGCGCGTAAGCGCTCAAACTCGAGTCCCTGTCGGGACCTGCCTTTGAGCGAAGCACAACCGCCGCCTCCAGGGACCACGCGCGCGGCAGACGGCCCCGTCTCTTGCCACTACTGCCTGCGGCGGGGGCTGCTGCAGAGTTTGCCTTCGCGCCGGCGGCCAACGACGGGCCAGGCGCGCACGGACTAGCGCGCGCTTTATACATATTCATATCCGGCAACACGGCCTAATGACAATCGCGAGGTTCGAAGCTTAACTGATTCTCTTCATTTGCATAGGCATCGCCGTGGTGGTGAGGCGAGAACCTTCGTCTCTCCCGCTGGCCCTCCCCGACGCCCCCACCCCCCGGCTCGCACTGTTCTTCTGCTCCGTTGTAAAACGGCAAAGTGCGCCCCCCTCCCTTTTGCGCTCCTTTATTCAGCAATCGCTCTTCTTGCGCTCGAGCCAGGCTACTAATGAAGGACGCACTTTAGGGGCTCGCTCGCAGCACTCTGCTGCTTCTGTTCGTGCTGCCTGCTTGCTGTTGCTGCTGCGGGCATTCTTTTGTGTGGTCGCTCGGGACGCGTTGCCGTGAGGGGCAGCAACGCCTGCGCTGTTCCCCACCTTCCTCCCTTCTCTGCTCTTTGAAGAAGCTGGTGAAGCTGAAACGGAGACGAGGATGGTGCGTCGAACAATGGAAAGCTGGCGCCTTCTTCTTCCGCAGGGGCAAGGCCGGGAGATAGCGGGTGGAGAGGCAGGGGCCATCGGTTTTGGCTAGTTGGATGTGATCTGTGAGGTCCACGGCATATACTGTAGAACTCCTCACCGGGCGTAGACGCTCAATGAACAGTATTCTGTTCAGTGAACATTATACTTTTGAACAGTATGCTTGTGCCGACATTAAGCGAAGATTTGGCATCTTTCACTGTGATGTCCCCTATCATGCACATGCAAAAAATACATGGAACTTTTTACCCGTGCAAAGTTTTGAATTCCGTTATTCTTAATCGCTACGCTTATATTTCGAGTTTGAGAACTGTAATGGGCACGCAGTTCGAGGGGTGGAAAAAGTTTAGAGCTAACAAATTGAAGTGCTCTAAAATTTGTGGTCAGTTTGATTACGTAAAACGAACTACAGTTAAACAACGAAACGATTTCTAGGAACTTTACTCGCCGAAGTTCCACGAAGCTGACTGTGAGGCACGCCGTAGGGGTGAACTAAGAATTAATCTTCAGCGATATCAGGGGGTCGAAAGGTAGTGAGCGTGCGCTTGAATGACGACCCAGGGGCGCCTTTATTTTGTCGCCTTCATCAGAAAAGCTGCCACCATGGCCGGGATCTAACACACTGTTACGCATGAGTACCCACCATCATCGTGCTTCTCCATATTTCCCCATCAAGGACCCTACACCATCCATCTATACAACTACAGCCTGCGTCACCAATGGATGCCCACCATAACCGATGGGCTAGCCTAATTTGTCCAGTCTCCCGCAACAGCAGGAATAAAAGTACCCAAAAAGATGTTGGCAATATTCGGAACACCAACGATGCTAGCCTGAGATGAAGGACCTCCATTCGACAGCGAAAATCTCAGAAACGTCCATAAATTGAAAATAACTCATACACACTATTTTTTTCTCTTGTACCTTCGTAGCAATGGTCAAGCAGAGACGACCATACAGACAGTAGAGTCAATGATGGCAAAAGCAGTGGTAGAAGCCAAGGGCCTCATCTACAGCATGGTTAAACTCCATAAAAGCATTATATTTCTTCCAGCTTAGCTCCTAATGGGCGTAAAGTTGGGAACGTCCCTAACAACCCTGCTGAGTGCCCTAATACAAGCTATCCAGCCAAGTCGCATAAAGAACACCTCGAGCAAAACAGAAGTAGCAGAATCTGCGCGGTGACGCGTGCGCACAAGAACCCTTTCTTCACTTGATCCGGGAAATAAGCAAGGTCGGGTTTCTTTGCTAAGGAACTGAATGCAATTTTGATAAAAACGTTTTGTGTTACAGCTAATCTTTCCACCTGCAGTGACGTCTTGCCGTCTAAAATCGAATACGTGGCTTACAACCGCCAGAATCGCCGGTATATAGGCTTTGTGGATATGGTTTTCAGCACCCGTATCAGAGCTGGAAAAACTCCAGACTTGTGCTAAAACGAATTTCATCGGTTAGAATGCGCAGTGCATGTGCAATCAAGATTCCAACACTCACTTCAGTGTCCCTTTAAGAAATTGTTTTGCAAAGGTAAAGGAGTACGATACAGTTACACGACTACAGCGACAAAGGAAGACCCAGAAACGTTCCTGATCACATGTTGTTTCTTTCAGGTGTGTGACGCTTTGCGGAAGGCTCGCATGCGCGCGTGGTAGCCGCCTAAAAGGGCCTCGCCTCCAATGAGGCTGCCGGGGTATGGACGTCACAACGAAGCGCCCACACCCTTCTCCATCGGGCTAACAAAGCTGCCTATTTGAGAATTCGGCTCCTGTGTTCGCGCCGGCAGCAGCAGCAGCGCGTCGACCCCGCGGTGCATGCATGCCGGCTCGGCGTGGGCAAAAGAGCCAGCCCGCCCACGCGAGGTTCGGTCGCGGCAGCAGCGGGCCAAGTATGTGTCTGATTCGTCTCATTAGTCGGAGTGGAGCCCGGCGTAGGACACCGACACAGGGGCGGAATACGCCGCCATGGCCTCCATTTGTTGTGGCCCTGCTGCTCTGCTAAACAGTTCTCTCATCCTGATGAAGGCGCGGACTGTCCCGGCGGGTATACGTCTTCCTTTTTAGGATGTTTTGTTGCGCGACTTCTCCTGCCGTGATGTGGCGGGTTCTGCGCACCGCGAAAATGCGCTGCGCCGATATACATGCGTGTTTGGAGCTGAACGAGGACTTCTGCAAATTTTACGTGCGTGGACTGGTGTCTGAAGTTGTGCGAGCAGGAGGCTTTGTATATTGGAACTAACAAGATTTCCAGCCCCTGCCAATCCATCCGTACGCCCGTGCACAGTACTACAAGTCAATGGGGGAATTTTTGGATAGTCTGATATATCTGCGTCCGCAGCACCAAGGCTTAGTCCATTCGTTTACGCGCGTGAAATATTGAGGGGCCATATAGAAGGATCGATGTGGAGCGCGCCGTAGCAGTAACAGCTCAGACAGCTCAGCTGACGTGGATCACCTCGCAATTGCAAGCGCTCGTGGACCGTTTGGTGCTTAATATTTGAAAAACCTCTGTATTCGCGTCTTAAGCAATTGCGTGTTTGGATACCATCACCGCGATTAGGCTTTTCGCTATTTTTTCTTCGCTGCAGCGCTGTACTTGGCTAGGGTTGCGTGCACTTTTCTGGTCTCTCAACAAAAACACACTCTCCTTCTCTTTGATGAAGAACGTGGGAAAAGAGAAATAGAAAGTTTCGAAGTATTTTGAAGTCCAAAAAACCTGGGCCATCTCCACTAACGTGAAACCTGGTGAGGGCCGAAGCATGCACAGTAAAAGTGTATTCTTAGCGCCTTGGCGTTTTCGCCAACGGAGATAAAACCGCTTCGGGGTACAGGTAAGCAGCTTTGCTGTAATCTTGTCTTCGAAGCACGAAGCTCTCAAGCGTGATGTGTAAACGAGTGTCCCAGTGTTTTTTTTTTTTTTTTTTTTAGTACTGTTACGTTCTAGCGCGAGGCGAAACGAGTTTCCCGGTGTTTTAGTGCTGTAACTACATGAGGCGACGATCACAACGACGACAGGAGACGCCAACAGTGCCAACCCTTAAGGGGTTTTGCACCTAAAACACGTATCAGGGTTCAGCCACCAGTGGTAACAGTGCTGCCCTAAAGCGAGAAAATTGCCCGATCAGTCTCTAAGCAACTCAGGCATTTAATAGACTACAAAAGAAGTGAATGAGGTCCGAAAGAATGCGTCAATCGACAGACTTGTCTCCCTCGATTCTTAATGACTGCAGAGAGCTTCGGAGATTCGTAAAACGTTTCAAACGGCTCATGATTTCGATGGTGACCACGCAGTTATACAGGGTGTCCCAGCTATCACGCACCAAGGTTTAAAAAAAGAGTGATGGCGTTACTCGAAGGAAACCTATAGTGCGTAATGTTTGCAGTACTGTGGAGAAGTGGAAAGTATTTTTTTGTTAATGAGAGTTACTTAATTATTCGTAAAGCAATTCCCTCAAACAGGCTGACTCTGGAGTAGCCAGAATGAAATAAACAAAAGTAAGACAGAAGAAATGCGACCGAGTTTGTGCCTTATCTGCCACACGCGTCCCGCGAAACTTGCTGCTGCTGCTCCTTCAATGCATGCTATTATCAAGGTGATGCGCTGACTCTTCGGGCGGGTGACAGGCGAAGCAGTTGCGTTCAATCAACGTATTTGGGGGCGCTGTTTTACGATGCGCGTGGGAGCGCCGTCACGTGGTATTTGTCATATTTCGCGGGTTTTCTTTATCAGTCAGGATGAATGAGTACGCAATTAGTTCGTCGCTGAAAATACCGCAGTTAGATGCCCCTCGTGGGTACCTACAAGTGCCTCATTGACACTTAAGTGATTAGGACAGTAATTCTCGAGTTAGATGATTAATTACAATTCCTTATTTAAGTCTCATTAATGAAGAAATTACTGTCCGCTTATCCACAGTACTGCAAACATTACGCGCTAGGTTTTCTTCGAGTAACGCCATTGCTCATTTTTTAAATGTTGGTGCATGATAGCTGGGACACCCTGTATATAGCACATACCGGGGTGTTCGTTTTCCTCGCACAAGGAGCTCTGGACTGGGGGCTCGAGCTCATGGCACTCCCCGAATACGCCGAGAGAGCACTTATTGCATTTATGCTACGTGACTAATATGCTGCAGTTGTCCGAATTCGGAACGAACATTGGCTAGGTGTCCGTGCACTTTTATTCTGCGTATGCAATAACGCCGTGCAGCAAAGGAACTATATCGCGCATGATCAGCACAAAACGGCTTTAACTCTTGTTTTAACAAAACTGTCCTAAAAGAAGTTACATAAAAGTTGGCCGCTAGGACGACTCTATCATTACGCCGTGTTTCACTTACTTGTCGTTAATATTTGTTTGATGTGGTGAAGCCATTAACACTACAGCACTCCTGTCTGCTGTCAATGCGCGGCCTTAAAAGAGAGAGAAACAGACAGCCCCTTGTTTGTAGGGTGGGATAAAACTCCAGTCCTTCCAGGTTTCATTAAGTAATGACAGAGCCATAGTCACTACCATTTACAAACGATGAGAAAAATAAATACGGGCACATTCTCTCATCATGTGTAGTGTATGTATTGCATGCAGCTTCGCTGGTTATTCGCCTTCACATAGTGCAGTGGCTCCAAGTTTTCTTGCCGGTCGTCTTTTTTTTCTTGGCTAACCGTTTTGTTCTCTTTCTAGCCATTTTCCCGCAACAGGGCGTAAGCATGACTCTGAAATCCAGGAGGGTGGAATGTAAGTGCAGTAAACTAGCGCAGGTACTGCGAGGTACTACTACAAGGTGAGCAGGAGAGAGGGGTAAACACGGAAAAATCTCGGACGAGTTCTCTATTTAATATATGAGTGCAAGTCTTTGGACGTACTTAATGCAATAAAACGATGCAAAAGCTGTACCCAGTACAAAAAAAAAAAAAAAAGGGAATGCGCGCCAATCCACCCTGTGAAGGTGGTTGGAAAGCGAAGCTGTAAACGATACCCACAACGATTACCCATGTGACGTCACTTCAATTCACACACGTGGCTCTACAAATAATGAAACATGAGACAAGTGAAATGCACTTAATTACACTCTTTATTACTTCAAAGAGGTATTCTTTCCTAAGGTTAAATGAATTCATGATTCATGAACGGTGGTTGGTCGAGTTGTATTGGTGGAGCACATAGTGGAAACTATTTTTTTTTTTATAAAATAAATGACACCGAAACTTATCCCCCGTTCTGCCGTCGCCGACGGAGGCGACAAGATCGGCGGCAGATACGGAGAAATGCGATGCTATGCATTGGTATGAGCTTCCCTTAGTTTTTATAACTCCTAGCGCATGCGCAAGGCGCGCAAACGGACACTACACGTGCCGTGGGCGGAGCGCACAGCGGCGCGAGAGGCCGCGTGACACTGTCAGGTGGATTGTAGCTACAACGCAGGGGGTAAACCCGCAGATGTGCTCGGTGAGTGCATCGTCTGTTTCCTTCGTCTCCGCGCGCACGCGTAGCTCAGTCGGTAAGACTACAGGCTCTCTCTCCGTTTCTCTGTCGTCCCAGGTTCAAATCCTGGCTGTTCCAGTAGCTTCTTTTAAATTTTTTCGCGGGAGTTTTTTTAGATGCCACGCATCTCATTCACCCGCGTTGTCCCTCCATCCGGCGTCGGCGTCGTTGTTGTCGGCGTCCGCCCCTCCCCCATTCTCCTCGCCGCGCCAGCTTCGCTCTCCGCCGCTCACCCCCTCTCCTCTCCGATAGCGAACGCTCTCTCGCGAGGGGCATTGGATTGGATTGGATTTGGATTAAAGTGGATTGTGTTGCGTCATAGCCGCGGCAGACGCAGTGGCGCCGGCGCGTCCCCTCACCGTTATGCGCGCTATAAAACGCGGTGCCTGCGCCGCTCCGCTCCATCGTTCCAGCGCCGTTCCTCCGCTGTCCAACGCTGCAACGTGAACCCCCTATGCGTCGCATCTACACAGGGGTTCCCGCGACGGGAGGTGGGAGTTTTTTTTTCTGTTGACACCAATGGCCGCGATAGACCATTGGTTGATACAGGCAGAAAGTTTCGCTTTAAAAAAGACCTAAAGCCGTGAATGTTTATTCACGGCTTTAGGTCTTTTTTTAAAGCGAAACCAGGTTCAGCAGACCACGGAGTGCTTAGTTTCCAATGCACATATAACGCTTCTCATCAAATAAAAATATCAGTCAATACAACTTGCGCCCAATGACGGAAGAATCACACACTTCTTCTTGATACAATTTAATAAAATTTGACTGTTGTAATCTTCTTATTAAGTATCACGCAAAAGGCGGAAACGTTTACGAAGACTCACTGCCAGTATATTCAATTTTCTGTTAAGGTTTTTTTTTTTTTTTTTTTTTTGTTTCTTCACTTAGTGCGTTAAAATATAGAGCCGAGCTGAGCTTGAGCTGCCCCGCACCACACAGCGAATCGCAAACGACCTGCCCCTCACCGTCGGTGCACTTCCGGTTTCCGGCGTGCCGCGGCAGAGTCGGTGCACAGCGCATCGTGTACGCGTCGGGAGGGGGTGCACTCCGTTTCACCTATCACACCAAGGGCCGCGTGGAAACTGAAGTGAGCGATGTCTTCATTAATATTTCCGCCTCCCCAGCCGCCGAGCTCGCGAGAGGACTCCTCGGCGTATCTGGCTCGACGCCGTCTCTTCCAATCTCGCGCTACCGCGTTGCTTTGTGTTTTTATCTTCCCCGCTAGTACGCCCCGGCGCGTCAGTATCTGGCCGCGCGTTTTTTAGGCAGCGCCGGCAAACGAGGGACGTGCTACAACGAGCACCAATCTAGGCGTCGGCTAGGTTTCCTGCGAAACAGAACAGCTAGAAGAGATGAAAATGCGACAGCCAAAAGCAGAAGTAAAAGAAAGCAGACATCGAAAGAAGGGCGGCTGCTGGTGGTGGAGAAGGAAGGGGAAAAAGGCTTTTATTTAGGGCCCGAGAAAAATCGACCCTGTAACACGACCCCGAGCTTGTACGCGACTGAACGAAAGCGGCCCGCCGCGGCGAAGGGGGAAGGCAGGAGCACTTGTTGTTAAATAGCTTCTTGTTATGCGGTCCACAGATTACGGCGTTACATCTTTGCGGCGCACTCCTGCAGGGGTATAAATCTCTTTCCCCGTTCGCCCCTCGCGCCTCGCGGTTCCCCGCCTCTCGGCGTCCGCCGCGGCTTCGGCGGGGGTTTCTTTTGTGCGCGCCTCAAGGCGGAAGACGAACCTCACCGCCAGCCAAGCCGAGCCGAGGCGAGCCGATCCGTTAGAAGGACTGCCTCGCAGTCCCTGTGTCTTGTGCCGCGGGCTTCTGGTTCGCTTCTTGGGCTTCTTTTTCTTGGCTTCCGCCTTGAGTATTTGGCGATGCACGCGCCAGTGAGTGAGAAGTTTCTCTCGTGTCGTCTTGGAAGGGAGACATATTGCCGAGCGATGAGTGCGACCGTCTCACAATTCAGACTCGCCTGCCACGGGGAGACAGCGCGCTCCGCTGTGGCTGCGTGGGTGGAAGAGGAGGGGGTGAGACGGCGCGTGGGACTTCCCTGGTGTTCTTTCTTCTCGCGCTGGGAAGACGAAGTCGTTGCCTCCTCGTCGGCTTGTTGAGTCTTTAAAATCGTTTTCTTTTTCCAGCGGTTCCTGCCGCCCAAAGAGCTCCTCCCTGTCTCTTTGTTCCGCAGCCGTTTGCTGCCTGAATTAGTGCGCCCGCGGTTGAAGGCAGGGCAGTCAGCTGAAGAACGCCGTTCGGAGCGGCGCTTATTAATGTTGTCGCCAGGCTCTCCCTCCTCTCGGAAGTTTTCAGGCGACAAGTTTCTTCGAGCGTGCAGTGAGGCTATAGATAAGTGGTCGGCACTCAGACAGCGTGGGGTGATTTGTTTTGTTTTACACCCTCAAGCCCCTATTTCACCAGTAACATATATTCCTTATTTTGTTCTTTAATTTTTTTTAGAATTTTAATCAGAAGAGAGAGTACGCTCAGGTGCCCGAATTTTTTTCTCTCGTATGCAGTACAACGATTGCCTTTGTATACGAAAGTAAAATACTAACTGACTCCCCACAGCTTACTCGTGCATTGTACAGTTATGCCTTTTGGCAAGCTTTGTACCCTCATAAAAATTTTTACCAACATTGAGTTCAATGTTTGTTGACAAAAGTCGACAAAAGCTACCAACATTGAGTAGACTGTCTACTTAGTGTCTATAGACTTCCTAGCAACAGCCTACCAACTTTTTGTCAACCATTGGCCACCGTGTTTGAACTGAAACGTTTCTGTAGACTTTCTACAGAAAGTTTTTTGTAGACTTTATACTCAATCGCTGTTGCTAACCGAAGCATTTCTGACAGGATATTCGAAACGTGATGCAGTGAGAAAAGCCGGCCATTCCTAGACCGTGGTGTCAATACAGCTTAATAGAGCGTCGTCATTATTGCCCTTTAAAAGATCGTTTAGTGGGAGCAAAAATGAAAAAAAAGGAAGCAGAAACAGATTAGGCCTCGGGAACCTCGTCTGCGAGGGTTCACATTTTGCGGAGCCACACATCCACACGCGCACTTTCTGGAACACAACACAACAAACAACACAACCCCAGCTCACAAACGTACTACATACGAAAAACCACAAGCGCTTGCAAGCAGGACACCGCACAAATGCTAGCAGTGCACTTCATGTATATATACCCGCCAGCCGCGGGATGCCGATGCCGCGGTGAGGCGCGCCTCTCATTGCATGTTTACAAAACTACGCGTTATTATTTCCAAAATATAATACCGCGAAATACTGGAACGTAAGCAATTGCACATATCTTCATGTTTACTTTATTGTTGCAAGCTGTAACTAAACAAAACGGAAATCTGGAATGGGTTGCGCGCCGCGTTTCGGCTGCCTCCGGTGATTGACGCGTTTCTCCCGGAGGTACGCAAAGAGGGAGGGGCGCCGCTGGCGGTTGGCCGAGAGCGACCAAAACATCTGCGCCGGCCGTATTAGGTGGGCATAGCAGGCGATTTTAGATTATCGCCGTTGTTGGAGACACGTCCAGTAGTCTGTCGCGAAATATTTACTGGCATAATTCGTTCCTTTCAACCATGCATGGCACTTAGCTTGCGCAAATCAAAACACAGTGACGAGCGGTTGCGCGTGGTTGATGCTGCTGGCTGCCGCTTGTTCGGAACCGCTGAATAGTCATGTTGATCACCGTGAAGAGTGAAAGCGAGCGGGTCGTGAAGTACCAACCCGTGCGGCTGAGGGACGAACTGGTTGTTCCGAGGGAGAAACTGCGCGGCTCGAGGTACGAACAGTGAAAGTTGCTCCCTTTTGCTACTTTTTTTTTCTCGGGCTGCACAAGTGTGAAGATACATGCAGAGAGAGAGGGAGAGAGAAAGATACGTGTGTGTGTGTGTGTGTGTGTGTGTGTGTGTGTGAGAGAGAGAGAGAGAGTATGTGTGTCTGTGTGCGTGCGTGCGTGCGTGAGTGCGTGCAGGCGCTCGGGCGCGCGTGTGTTTGTGTGTGCGTGTGTGTGTGTGTGTTTAAAACCTGATTCAAACAAAGTAACGTAATTTGGTTAAAGTCAAGTAAATAGTTTGTCCCCAAATATTGTGAACCTGTCCTGGTATTTAGCAAAAACCAATATGAATTAATTGAAATCGGACTCCAGGACGAAGGAAAAAGATGTTTGCGTTAAATTCAACTTGAGACAAAGCGTGTCAAAACACTTTTAGTGGTCATCCTACAGAAGCTCGTCAACAGACAAATGTCAACAAAAATGAGGGAGACTTTCTATATACAACCGTCAACAGACAAATGTCAACGTGAATTAAGTAGACTTTCTACATACAACAGTCAACAGACGGGTGTCAACATACATTCAGTAGACTTTTTACAGACGACTGTCAATTGAATGTAAGAGTATGTAGGATAGCAATAAAGTTGGTAGGATGTCAACAGAACGTCTACAGAATGTAAAAAAGCATTTTTGTAAGGGTATGTAAAAATATGAAGGAGGTCCACAAAGATATAACATTCTCAGCATGTCGGCCTGCAAATTGTCCTCATTGGATTGTTTAAATGTCATTTCTATTGAGCATCTTCATTGTATGGTTTTAGCGCTAGATGCTCCATCTCGTGGTGCTCGTACATATGCCTAAGTTCGTGGGAAGCTTGTCAATCAAGGTACAAGAGGAAAAAAATGCCATGCGAGCAAGTATAACGGGCGTTGCTAGGCAACGCGCCCTACTTTGCCGGAGGGAGAGCGCAGAAGCTGCACAAGGTGCACAGAGGAATTAAAGCAAGGTAGAGGAGGGCTAGCGTATATAACTATAACGTGTATCTTATAGCGTACATACATGAATATATATACCCATAAGCAGTACATATCTTGTGCAGCGTATCGTCTGGACTCTGGGTCACGTTCAGCGTCTAGCAGTGGTTTCAGAGGACGGATGCACCATTTCGTTCAACCACTATCGATGCCCAGCGTTGCGCTCGTCGAGCTTACTACAGCGCAAACAACATCAAGCTCAACATGCGTCTGTTCACACCCAAATGGTGGCTAAATTAACTAAAAGTATGAATAGATAGACTAGATAACCAAGAATAACGACGTGGCGCTCCCCTAACTTGGGTCCTATACCATTCGCATTCACCCTAATAAAAATACTTTCAACTTTTTTGCTATGGTTCCTTGCAGTAAAGGGGGCCGCTGCAAGGCCGCTGCAAGGGAAGCGACAGCGTAACATGACTGTAATCATCATGGACGTAAAAAGAAAGGAATTAAGCAAATGTTTCACTGTAAATTGCGCACAGTAAAGCAGAACAACATTGTGTAGATGATATATTGAACAGACATATACTCTGCCCGTGCAACCACGCAAACAATACGTACGCGTCAGACAGAACAAGTCAGAGAAGTATGGCCGTCCCGAGACAACAGAAAAAAAAAAAAAAATCTTTAACATGCTAAAAGTTTAGAATGCTGCGCCGAATAGTATATATCAGGTATAAAAAAAGTATTCATAATAGCTGTTCTTATATAACGGTACGTGGCTTCGAATGGTTGTATTTTAAGCTTAATATTCCGGCACTGTTTGGCTGTTAACACGTGCTTGCACCCACAAGACAAGCTTTTGCTTCAGAGTTTCTGCGATTGATTGGTGCAAATAAATCCATTTTCTTCTTTACTGAGAGAGAGAGAGAGAGAGAGAACAAACTTCTTTATTAGCAAAAAAAAATTGTGGAGTGGTGTCCTCATTTCAGGACCCATTCGTGGTGCCAGCTGCGACGGCCAAGTTCCAACCAACTGAAGCTGGTCTTCCGGACTGGAACTGGACAACACGCTCTCCCACTGCTCATAAGACGGACGAGGAATTCTGTTTAACTTGGGGTTTTTCTGACATCCTGTGTTGTGTGTTACGTGTTTCATCTTCGTCCCCGTTTTAGCGCCGAGTAAGTTTTTTAGCCCCATACCATATGGTAGAGCGTGGCAGGTTCGCTACAAAAGTGACACAGAGCGGGTACTGGGTTGGCTACATTAGGCGCAAATAACGAAATTGTTTACTGATGCCGCGTGCTCTATGTAGACATTCCTTTGTAGCGCCACGGCAAGCCAGGTGTGAGACATTTAGGGACACGGAATTTTTTACAAGTGAAAGCAGTCTGGGCGTCTTACGAGTGACAATGCGTCACTGCACACAATTTTTAGTCGCATTGCCACTTTTTTGAGGCGGAAGTCTTATGTCTCCCTCAACAACAGCACGGCGAACAAGGAGGGAGTGCCAGTCTATAGCAGTCAGGGATTTATGCACACACCCAAACATCCCCCTAGCACCCCCCCCCCCCCCCCCGAAAAAAAAAGGATTTCGATACCCCCCCTCAAAAAGCTTTCACAAACACGAGCACCCTGTCTAGGAATTTATACACACCCCCACGACCACGCCCCCAAACCCCCCCCCAGGAGAGGTTCAGCACCCCCCCCCCCCCCAAATCGAAATTATGGATGAACCCCTGATTGCAGTTACGAAGGCTGTTTAATCGTTCAGCCTACGTTATTACATAAACCAACTTAATTAGTGCACTTGGCGGTATATAATCAGTGAAACGGAACCAGAACAAAAAATTTCTATGGTGTGATTTCTACAGCGTATATTTCTATAGTGTGAGTGTCTTGTTGTTGTTGCTGCTGCTGCAGAACGGACTGAACAAACACCTCAAACGTGCAAATCCACTTCTGTAGCCGTTACGCCATCTTTATTAATCAAGGTCGGCGAGCAGCACGGCGAAGCTGGGCGTCTTGTCCCAAATGGACGACAGGTCCACGTACGACCCAGCGTCCTTGACCAGCACGGTGCTATCGCGCCCGGATGATTAGTATTCCGCCGGATCTTTATTCATACCCAGGATGGGTCCGGTCAAATACCTCTCAGCACAAATATTGAGGACGCGCAAAAAAAAGAAGCAACTGAGAGGCTGTGAAAGAGGACCCCTTGTAGAAAGCGTCTGGTGCTGTTTTGATTGCCCCAGATAACGCGAACTCAATGGGAAAGATGGTTTGTGCACATGCAGCGCCCAACGGTATTAATTTTATTGGGCGCCACCAAGGCGACTTCGCTACTCTGTAGGAGGAAACAAACCTCGCAAAGTATTTGGTTTGAATCGATGATGATGATTGGTTTTTTATGGCGCAAGGCCGACTAAGGGCGAACAGCGCCAAGGAAAAGTTGTTTTATGAGGACGAAGTGATAGTGAATGTAAAACATTTACCTAAGATTATGCGTGAAATGACATAAAATACAATGTAGGTGACTGGTGTAAAAGGCCAGAGTGTCAACGTGCATGGTAAGTAATGAGGTGTAAAAATTGGACATCGCTAAGAAACAAAAGCACTCTTCTGGGTAATTATGAGGTCGTCCACGAAAAAGTACGATGGCTGTAGTGGAATATGCTGTCTGTATAATCGTGAGAAATGTTTGTGTCGTGTTGTTTCTAGTGCATTGTATTGTATGAGGATGGAGATCACGGATAGGCCGTCTCCACACCTGCTACACAGAGGTCTTGGAGATCCATTGAGCAGGTGGAAGTGTGTTGCATGTGTGTGTCTTATCCGTAATCTAGCCAAGACTGCGTGTGTCAGTGGTGCATTGTCCCAAGTGTGGCTTTATTACGTGTAACTTGTTGTTTGTCTGTTCAGTTCAGTGTGTTTGCCATGTTTTGCGAAGTTGTTGTCTGATGTTTGGCTTGATGTCGGTGTAGGGTAATGTTAGAATTTGTTTAGAAACAGCCTGGATAATAAGTTTAGGTAAGTTTGGTAAACTTACCTTGAATTTAGTAGGATAAGTTCGCATTTAAGGTACGCTATCGCATGCATGTAGGGTACATCGCAGCAGCTAATCTGCCTGGGCTTCATTCAAACTCGTTATTATTCTTCATTCATTATTATTCTTGCGGCAGCTGCGGGGCTTTAACGCGACTGGTATCAGGAAAATATACGCGAACTATGCATATAATCCTGTCTGTTAGCTGTCCGGTCGTGCATGGTAATAGAACTTTATAACTAAGTTCAAGCGCCGCAGTAACAGGATGGGGGTTCAAAGAACTTGTCGTTTCTCGTCAACTGCTTTCCATAGAGAGCAAGCGAGCGAGAGAGAGAGAGAGAGAGAGAGAGAGAGAGAGAGAGAGAGAGAGAGAGAGAGAGAGAGAGAGAGAGAGAGAGAGAGAGAGAGAGAGCAGGAACGGAAGGCGAGAAAGTTTTGTTGTGTTCTCTTGCTTTTCTGTAGGAAGTTGCGGTTGGGAGGAAATTCCCATGGATTCAATCCGAGGAAAAAAATATCCGGTAGAAAGGCTTCCTTCAACATAGCGTAAATCCGAAACATGGTTAAAGTTGCTCCACGCGCCGTAGTTTGGGCAGGTCATGCATTGTGTGAACCCGTTATTGACAATGTTGCTGCGAAGAACTGTTTCGGAAGCGCGTAATTACATTTTCTGCAATTTTTTTGGGACATCTTCGGAAGAAACAATACTTTTTCACATATTTGGACACATTTCCTTGTGCCTCTCGGAATCCGGGTAGCCTCTGCTAGCTGTATTGTCGACTGCTTGATTAGTGACATTGCGAACGGCTGCCTTGCATTATCGCGCCACTTGCTAAATAAATTTCATTGTGCGTCCGCTTGGGAAATCGGAATGGTCTGTCCGCAAGTGAGGGCCGTCTCTGTACTCGGTGAGAGGGGGGTCAATATTCCGGTGCTCCCTAACACCTCATGTCAGTGACTACACCCTCTATGTGCAGGGATGATCCCGCAAACGGCTGAAAGTATATAGGTGTTGTGTTGAGTCAGCGCGTGCGTGCGTGCGTGCGTGCGTGCGTGTGTGTGTGTGTGCGTGTGTGTGTGCGCGTGAGAGAGAGAGAGAGAGAGAGAGAGAGAGAGAGAGAGAGAGAGAGAGAGAGAGAGAGAGAGAGAGAGAGAGAGAGAGAGACTTACCCTGAGGAAACCGTACGACTGCAAAAGAACGCAGCGAAAGCTAAGTATATACGCGCAGATGCATATCTACCTATATGCGAAGTACGCATAGAAAGACTGCTAAAGTACGTTACCAAACCTGAATGTGGGAATCATCCTACTTCTGACACATGTTTTTAATCTTAAGGTTAGCGTAGAAGTTGTTATTAAACATCCCTTAGCATCACGTCTACAAAATATATGGTGTGCAGAACCCAAGGGGCGGGCATACGTCCGCCAATTGTTCTGTATGCACCCTCTGTACACATTAATTTCTGTGATATCACATAGAAATTAATGTTTAAATCAGGAAAGGGTAGCCTAATTGCAGAACTCCTCGCTATAAATGACCCCGTAAATACCACGCCATCTTATCGTTACCTGTCCTTCGTAACGCACGAACGATGATGGTATAAAGACAGTAGCGACGTCTTCAGGGATAAAGAAGTGCCTCTAAGTCTTGCATACATCGGTAAAGCAAACACACATTTCATACGTTTCCGCCAACACACGTACTCAGTCATCGTGGATTGTGCATCGGCTGAGTAATCCACCACAATAAAACCAGTTCTACCTCACCTCTAGGTGTGCTGGCGTGAACGGCCACGGCATCACCCCTTAGCATAATGATACCCTTGTCCGCATTCCACGTTGTTTTTTCCCAATTTCTGAGCTATCGGCCCTTCGTCGCTTCTGTCACTTCCACATGTTCGTCTTTGGCGACAACAGAAACGATTTCTATGCTGGTGATCCTATTACGACCTAGCAACACCCCTTACAACCTATTGGAGGCGTCTGCCGCCGTTCCTCTGATAGAGACACAACGCACGCAGCCCGGGCCAATCACTCGCGTGAAGCAATGAGCGAGCCGCGATGCTGCCTCATCCGTCCGCCGTTAGCTCGCAGGGGCAGTGCGTGTGTCATTGCCCTTGACGGATCGCCCTTGCGAAACTCGTCCATCATAGAGGCCTGTCCAGATACATACGCCGTAGCTTCCGCTCAGCTTATGCTTATGGAGCAGGTGATTCTTTAATCGGCGCGGCTGGGGAACACCGTCTAGCTGGCTCGCTTTCGTACGCCGTTGGATGTTGTATACGTGGTCCCAATGTAGCGCACACAGCAATGCCCGAGGGCGGGGATATACGGCGATGGAGTGATAATTGACCGGAACGTCTTCTGGCTATTTACGAGTTATGGAAAGAGATGAAATTAAACGTCGGATGGGAAACTGAGGAAGCATTTGCTCGAGGCGAAGCAAACTCTTGGTGTTTACTCTTGGCCTTGGTTCTTTTTTATCGCATCGGCTGATTAAATGCGGCGTTTTCTATCTCTAGGTCTCCCAGAAAGGCCTAATACCACGTTCAACTCTTTCCCGGTGTCGTATTCCCGAAAGTTAATTGTATTCACCAGGAAGGTGATTTTGCCGTTACCTATAATAGCAAAAAATATCGGCAAAAGGGACGCTAGCTCTAACTGCTGTCTTAATCCTGCGCGATGAAGAGGAAGTTCAAAGGGGTAACCGAAGGAGACGCAGATGCTACCAAAGTCTGGCAACACCTCTTTTATTCTTCTTCTTTCTGGGAGAGGTCGACTGCCGGCTTGCCGGGGAACTGAGTAAAATGGAGTGGACGAGGCACAGATGGAGGAAAGATACATGCACGCCGATCAAGAATTCTGAATCTCCCGCCGCTACCGGAAGCCGCCAAGAAGATGGAGAAGCGGCTGCAAATAGAGACACCCTAAGAGAGCGGGGTATTCATCCTGGAACCTGTGGCGGTTCCGCTTGTTGAGAATGTTTCTTACGTTTCTATTTTAAGACGAGATAGACGCGGCGGGAAGCATCCACCAAAGGGGCTCAGACAGTGAGCGGCTCGGCTATTAAGACATGGCGACGGAAAAGACGAACAGTAGTTTTTATAGAGAAGCTGGATAGCATGGATTCCCGTGGATTTGTTTGGCTGTTGACCGGAGAGAACATATAACAACAATTGTCACTGCTGCCGCTGTATTAGTATATATACGGAGCTTTAGATCGGTTGGGCAGCTAAGTGTAAGCCATCGTAATTGCCTGCACCGAGTACACAGGCGTGGGTACACCTGGCATGATTGAAAACTCAAGCTTGGCTTGAAGTGCGTGAAAAATACTGTGTTTGAGCAGACCTCAAAGCGAGATTCCGAGTCAAGAGGTCCAACGAGTCAGAAGATCCAACGCGTCGAAGGTCCAATATATATCTGTTGTCTCGTTCGACCTCCTAACTCACCGTGGACCTTTTGATTCGTTGGATCTCTTGACTCATTGGACCTCTTGGCAAGTTGTACCTTTCGATGCGTTGTACCTTTTGACACAAATTGGACCCCTCGATGCGTGGTACCTTCTGACACAAATTGGACCTCTTGACGCGTTGTACCTCTTGACGCGTTGTACCTTTTGACACAAATTGGACCTCTTGACCCAAATTAGAACTTAGAACTTAGACTTGTTGTAACTCTTGACTCGGCTGTCACGGGACTATTGGACCTCTGGACTCGTTGGACCTCTGACCAGAAGCGTCAAAACGAGAACGTTTGACGTGCGTAAAACTTCATTCCGGCGGGAAGGGGTGTGGAGCCCTCCAAAAAAAAAAAAAAACAGAACACGAAAGAAAGAGAAGAGAGAGAAAAAGGAGGAAATAAAACGGGGAACCAGAAAGTCAAACAAGAAATAAACCGGAAATTGAGAATGCAAACTCCGGGAAGTCGTGGGCGTATAGTCTCCATGACTTTCAAATTGTTTGGACAGTTTTGTTGTCCGTGAGGGGACTGGCAAAAGGGTTAATCATCGTGGTGAAAGCAGACATAAAAAGCGCGTAACGTTGTTGTGTAGCTTCAGAAGGGAAAATATTTATCTTATGTCGTTGGCAGAGTTAGTTGCCTTCTCCCTACTCCCCCCCCCCCCCCCCCCCCCGCACAAAAATTTGCGGGTTGTGCGAGGGGGGGAAGGGAGGAAGGAGGCAAGGGCTACAGTTCCCTCATGCCCCCCTTGAGTATGCCAGTGGCGAAAGCTATAGCCAGAGACTCTGCTATAGCACTGAAGCACCGCCAACAGAGTGCGCTGGGGGAAACTAATGTAACCCATGCGTGCGTAGGTCCATAACCGACACGATTCTGACAGGTTGCCTCATACAGTATTGAACATAAAGACTTCTTCAGTTGCTCGCAAATATGTCCGTCATTGTTGCTAGGGGGTGATGAATATTTTCAACGGTTAACGTGACGTTATAACCTAGGGGACGGTAGAACAAGCAGTGACGCCGTCGTTGTCCCCATGACCAATGCGATGTCACTGTTGGTTTTGGCGCTACATCTGCTTTCGGTTACTTCAGTCTCCGTGGCCATAGAGCTTCATACTAACATACACTAAAGAAAAATCTGGCACTGCCGTGACGGGTCGTCGTGGGCGCCGCCATTGCAGCTAGCGACGTTCCTCGCCTGCTTGACTTGGCTAGCCAAATAGCTTCTTTTTTGTCTTGAAGCCAAACTCAACAAAAAAGGGTCAAATCTTTTTTCTTGTTCATCTTGCATGAAGCTTCTAAATTATCACTGACTACTAAATCTTCTTGAAGCTTCAATTTTATAATAACAAAACAAATTTGAGTTATCTTTTGCAGCAATGAAGCTTCTAAATAATCACTAACAAATAAAAATTTTTGAAGCTTCAAGAAGCCAGAATCAACCGAAAAGGTAACAATTTTTTTTCTTTTTCACCTTGCATGAAGCTCCTAATTAATGACTGAGAAATACATATTTTTGAAGCTTCGACAAGCCAAAATACACAAAAAGGGTAACATTTTTTTCTTGTTCATCTTCTATGAAGCTTTTAAATAATCACGGGCAAATATTTCTGAAGCTTCAATATTAAAATAACAAAACAAATTGGAATAATCTTTCACGCTGATATTTTTTTTTTTTTTTTTGCAGCCAGAGGAAACTGTTCAGCCTGTTCATGAGCCATGCCAAGGACAAGTGGAACCTGCCTGCCGGTACGTGACGGAACGCTCGCTGAAGCGCGGCTCCCCTAGACAGTGGTGCCAGATTTCCCTCTATCCAGTGACTTCCGGCAGCTTCCAGCGACTTCGTCTAAACTTTGTCGTCACTGTCCTATTGAGGACCACAAGACCCACTGCCTTGGAATCAGAGCGGCCATCCAGTATCTCATCAGCTTCTTTTCCCTCCCAATCTACCTCAGAGCATGTATCATAACTGCTATGTACAAGCAGTCCCAGTCCCAGCCGGGCTGCTTGGTGCCCACTCACTCTTCGTCGTCAGTTGTCTGTGGGCATGCATGGTGCTACTACACACTGAGCCATTTATCTTTTCCACCTGGTAATACATGCACACATACTGCTAGCGAGAATAATAATAATCTTAGCTCAGAGTAGCATCAGGAGGCTCGCAAGTCACATGAAACTTGACATGACCTAAACCTGTTCACTCAATCCGCTCCCTGAGTTGTGTCATATACTCCTATAAGTACAACGATCTTCTCTTGGAAACACAAATACGAAGGCATATTTAAAAAAAAAAAAGAGATAAACGCTGCAAAACAACCTTCCGACGAATCACCAAATAACAACGCATATACATAACCCGCCAAAAAAAGGGGGCGCGAAGAAGGATAGCGAAGCCGATGCACGCGACGGGATCATACGAGCCCGTCATCGCTTGTGCCTTTTGGGGAGGCGAAGGCGCCTCCGCGGGGAGCGGGGGAGGAGTGGCGCTCGTCGGCCGAGGATAAGGCCGGTGAATGGGAGGGTAGGAAATCCTCAAATCGGGAGGACGGGGCCTTCCTTTCCCCCTTGAGCAGCGCCGAAAGGGGGGGCATGGTGCGTGCTCCCCGTGATGGGGAGACAAAAAGCGAATAAAGGGATTATGGGGATTGCGCGCGTCCGTCATTCCTCATTCGGCCCGAGTCTATAAATCATAAAAGGAGCGTCGCTGCTCAAGCAGGACCGGCTGCCATTGAGATATAATTTCTTTGCAATTCGGTTTTGGGGCTCCCTGCCAGCCACCCGCTCCCTGAGATGCCGTTCTTTTTCTATTGTTTTTTGCGGATCTCTTTATGTATAAACTAGGCAGCGTGCGGCCGTCCCGTATATTTCTTTCGTATCCGGCTTCCTTCGATCGCTGTGGGGGAACTTATCGCTTCTCTCTATCGACGCGTAACGTGTATTTTATTAAAGCGTGCGTGTGTACGTGCAGTCTATTTTATATGGTTCCCCCACCAGCCTGAGCGTCTCATCCCCAGCATATCATAACTGCTATCGGATCGCGAGAAGGTATTGTGTTATCCACGTTTCATGTTTTCTATTCATATCCTTTTCTGAGCATTTACTCCTACACTTGATATTGATTTGCTTTCTTTTCAATGATCGTTTTCCACAAAAACTTGGCGAGTTGATCTCGATTCTAAGCGTCGAAAAAGTTGTAGAGAACAATATGTTTGGGAATTTCTTTATGCGTCTTGTATATATAGATGCAGCTTCTCCTCTTCATGCTGCATAGGTTCAGCTTAGTGTGTTTGCTTATTTATTTACCTACTCTATGATCAACGTAGAGTATACCTTCAGGTTATACCAAATGCATTTAATCAAGTTGACTACTGTGAACACCTAAGAAAAATGACTTCAAGACGCCGTTAACTCTATACGTTTGGGTTTAATTGCATCTTGCGAATTATCGTTGGCAGCATTTACTGTAGCTGCCATATATGCATACAGTGCAATGCTGCCGCATGCACTATTTGGAAACTTTTGGATAAGCAAAAAAAAAAAAGAAGTAATTCCAACTTTGCTTTATTTCAAGGGTTAGAGAATTTCTAGTAAAGTTCATTGCAATAAAGAATGTGCGATACAGAATATCAGTCGCTGCTTTTTTTTTTCATTTTTTCAAACATGACTTATCATCTATGTGAAAAAATAACCCTAGGAAATTTTGGCGTGTTATCAATCCTCTTAGCCATCCTGACATCGTCCTCACTGACAGTATTAATGGTGGCATTCCCATGTCTCAGTGTCACAGGATTTAAACGACGCATTCATATAAGTATTCACGTGTGAAGACACCGCATCATGCCCTGAAGTTAACTCCATTCCAGACATCAGCCTGCCAGAAATAATAATCAGTGAAGCGGGAATATTTTCATTGCTTAATCGACTCAAAATTTCTACTGCTTCGGATCATGTAGGCTTCAATAATAAAATACTCAAACATTTATCAGCTAGCATTTGTCCCATACTGTGTGCTCTTTTTTCCCAATCCTTATCATCAGGTTGCATCCCCCATGACTCGCGAATTGCAAAAGTGATTCCAATCTTCAAATCTGGTGAACGCTCTTCGCCACTAAACTATCCTCCTATTTCGTTAACCAGTAGCATTTGTAAACTCCTCGACCATATAATACACACACACACAAATTATCAACTACCTGGAGGATCATAACATCATACATAAGTACCAACACGGATTTCGCAGAGGATATTATTCTGACAAACAGCTCGCAGGTTTCATTAATGACATTCATTCATCTCTCCACGATGGATCCCAAGTTGACGCCATTTTTCTTGACTTTTCAAAACTTTCGACCGTGTTCCTCATCACAGGCTCCTCACAGAACTTTGTCGGCTTAACACTCACTCTCACATTTTCTCATGGGTAAAAGATTTTCTTTCATCACGCCTACAGTTCTCGTCTGCTAACACTTGTACCTCTTCTTTCAAACCTGTTACTTCCGGAGTCCCCTAGGGCAGCGTACTAGGACCGCTACTGTTTCTAATCTATATTAATGACTTACCATCGTGTGTCTCTTCCCGAATAAGAATTTTCGCTGATGAGCGTGGGATTTACCGAATGATTTCTTGCGATAATGACCGTGAAGCTTTACAAACTGATCTTAACGCTATCAATACACGGTGCTCATCTTGGTTAATGACCCTGAACCATTCTAAAACTAAGTATATGTCCTTCACTAATTGCTCCTCCCTCTTTCCTACCTCCCACGTGCTCAAGAACCGCGCCAATGGCCTCGTCGCCACTTATAAATATCTGGGAATTCACCTATAACCCGATCTGTCATGGCATTATTACTTCCCTGGCTTCCGCTAATCGCTCTTTCGGTTTTCTGAAGTGTAACTTTAAACATGCTCCTTCTGATATTCGCAAACTTGCCTTTACTACGCTCATACATCCTAAAATTGAGTATGCATCAGCCATTTGGTATCGCCATCAGGCATACATCGTAACTGATATTGAATCTCTGCAAAACCGGGCTGCTCGCTTCATATATTCAGACTACTCACCTCATTCTAGCGTCACAGCACTAAAATGTCACGCCGAACTACCTGATCCAGCACATCGCCGCCAACTTTCCCGCCTATCACTGTTCCATAAGCTGTATCACCATGCTTCACTTCACGATAATTTCTTCGAGCCTCCCTCCCATAATTTTCCCTCGCCGAAACCACCCCTACAAAGTTAGACGCATAAATTGCCACTCATCTGCTTTTGCCCGGTCTTTCATCCCACGTAACATAGTCGATTGGAATAATCTACCATCTCATATCGCTTCTCAAAAAGACAACACGAAATTCCAGGAACTAATTCAAGAGCTAACCTAGCACTTTTCTGTCCTTTTTGGGTTTTCCGCGGCGGCCGCTTTTCTGATGGAGGCGAAAAGCAAAAACGCCCGTGTGTACGAGATTTCGGCGCACGTTAAAGATCCCCAGGTGGTCAAAATTAATCCGGAGCCCTCCACTACGGCGCGCCTCATCGCCTGCGTTGCGTCGGCGCGTTAAACCCCTACAATCAATCAATCAATCCTTTTGGGGTTTTTCTGGCGCTAAATCCACAGTGCAACACCACACGTGGGCCTGTCCCCCTGACCCCCACCCCACCATAACTTCCCCTGACCACTGGACGAAGGCCCTGGGCCGCTCGGACGAAGACTCCCAGTGCCCACTGGTCACCCGAGCACAAGCCGTGGGGGCGGGCCTTCGGGCAGCCATGGCGGCCCCTTAGGCCAGTGGTGCCAATAAAAGTTTATCTCTCTCTCTCTCTCTCTCTCTCTCTCTCTCTCTCTCTCTCTCTCTCTCTCTCTCTCTCTCTCTCTCTCTCTCTCTCTCTCTTCCGTCGTTCAAAATGTGCACTGAAAATTTTTATTACTGCTCTGTATTTTATTTTTTGTTGTTGTGCTGATAGGTTGTACATCGTGTCGGGCTTGAATTTGAACCATCTGTATTATATTCCTGTCTTTTTTGTTCCTATAATGATTTGATTACTTGATTACTGCGTTATCACTTTTTCAAGTTTACAATGTGTATTTATTTGCGTTTGCAGTTTGAACACTCCTGCTTCTTTTTGTTTGTTTTTTTTTCTTTTACTGCGTTAATACAATACGTGTTGTATGAACCCCCCTATGTAATACCCCCTCACGGGAGCCTTTAGGGGTATTGTGAATAAATAAAATTAATAAAGCGACGGAACAGGTGCATATGGAAGGTTTAAGCTTAAAGAAAAAAAATGGCAGCATCTCCACTCCATGGATGATGGCGAGGGTGCGGAGTACGGGGACTCGAAATGACATCGCGCCCCGAGGGACATCCGATTTGCGTCCCGACCGTCATTCGATTTGAGCCGTGAGTCGCACCTTGATTATTCCCTAAATGAAACTGCAACTCACGGCTCAAATCGAATTTCGCTTGATTTTTGCTTGTTGGTGGTGTGCGCATGGACGGACGCGGACGGACATTGGGAGGTCCTAAGGTACTCCGCACCGTTACAGGCGAGGGAGTAAGCCGTTTGACAGTCGGGTACTAACTCACGGTCGTAGCCCAAAGGGTAATACGACTGAAACTACTTCTGTCTGGTCTACCGGACACAGGCTTGATTCCTGCCGGTGCCTGGGCGATTTTCCGCTGCGCACGGACGCGGACGGACATTGTGCGGTACTAAGGTACTCCGCACCTAAAAACTTCCGAGGCCCTTATACTCCTTACCAATGTTATAAGCGATAGCCTTACTGGCCAATTACTTCGAGTGAGTACGCCTCCTAAACTCATACGGGGTCTTAGTATTTATCGTCAGTTCTTCGTCCTTAAGTTCTTCGTCCTTAAGCAGTTCTTCGTCCCTCACAACTCTTTTCTTCCTCGGCTTTGGACTTGCGGAACTGTCCTCCCCAACTTCGTCAGGTGATTGTCACGGGACAGTGTAATCCCCGCGCCGCCATGGTCCACCAACAAAAGATGACAAGATAGAAGCTCGGTGCGGGGAGCAGCCAGCCCGGGCTCAGTTGTGGCTGCATGTATACAGTGCAAATAGATCGCTCCTAATCTACCATAGTTTGTCTCATCTCTGTCCTGCCGCCACGTATGACTATTAAGTAATCGACATTCAACTGCTTTTAGAGAAGAACTTCCTATAGATCACATGTTATTTTCTCTTCAGCAGTTTTCTTATATTGGATTTTTAAGTGGCCACGTCCTCTCAACGCCAAGGCTTTCCGATTCAGTTGAACGTTCCGCCACATCAAAGCCGCACGTGAGTGCGAAACCATGACCTGCCTCTCGACGTCGGTGGGAGCAGAAAAATCTGGCACAAGGGTGTCATGAAGTTCACGTTGCGCAAGCCAAGCTCGCGCACACGGTAATGAATCGATACTCCTCCGAGCGCCGATACACTGGCGTCTGCGGCAACAGCTAAGGAGAAAACAAAAGCACCGCCCACGGCTCAGTCGCAAACATGCACCGGGCGGTCTGCGTGTCGTCTACATGCAACGGCAATGAAATTACCAGGTTCGGCACAACGCCGCGCTTTCTCCGCCTGCGCTGCGCTGCCGCAACGCTCGAGAAGCACGTGCAGAGTCCTGCAACGCGCACGCCGGCGGCGCAGCTGGGTCAGACAGCCGTCCCGTTTTGTTTGCAACAGCGCCGGCTACCCCGGCATAGCCGCTTGTCGTAACCCGATTGCCCGCCGATGCTGCTGCTGCCGGCCGAAGGTCGTCCGAGACATGCGTGGACGGAACGGGACTGGCCGGCCGGCTGAGCCCCACAATTCGGGCTCAAGGAGCGCCGTATGTCTCGGGGACCTTGAACAGACCGGCGAGTCTTTGACACGCTGACTTTCGCTCCCGCGCCAGAGCGGGCTGAAAAATAAACAAAAGCGGCGGTGAGCGGTTGCGTCACGTAATTCGTGTTTGGGTCACTCAAGGGTATGTTTCCTGCTGGTACATGAGCCGATCGACCCAGAAACTGGATTATCAGTTGTCGGTGCGGTAAGAGATAGACATGTCACGAGCGAACGGGGTTTAGAATCAGTAGTTCAGCGTACTATCAGAAAGTTGCTAGGAGTTTCGAAATCATTGCTTAGTTGGACTACTCCACGGGTAGCGTAATCAGGAATGCGGAGATAATGATGCAATCCTGCCATTTGTAACTTTTGAAGGGACTGATGTTTTTATATCAGCGGCTTATATAGGTATAGAAAACTTCAAAGCCCCCTCCCCCCGCCCCTAATAAAAAGCTGTTCCGCGTGTGCAGGTGAAGCCAACTGTACATCGAATCATGTTTAGAAGTTAATTACAGTGTATATCCATGCTGCTTACAACAGGGATTACGTGAGACGATGCAGGTTCACCCATGTTGGCGACGACACGGAAATATCGTACATACGCAAAAAAAGGCCTTTGTCTACTACTCTAAACTGTTAATGTACCTCTATCGGGGGCACCGGATGTTGTGATATCTAGAAAAAAGGCGTAGAAATGCAGGACAACCACTGTTAAGATGCGACGGGACTCCAAGTACAGCTCTACTTTCACATTTAGACGCGCACACTAAGTGATTTTTCATTCGTACCATTCATCACCGAGGAACAACTAACAAAGGTCGCCTTCGCGCCTTTGTGCTTAACGTGTCTCGTCGCAGCGCCTTCTGCATTGATAAGTATCAATCATCAAGTGCTAATTTATCTGCCATTAGTCCGTGGCAACCAACTTAACGCAACCTTGTAGCAGTAGAAGTTAATTGGTGACTTAGACTGGCGCCAATTAGTTACCCCATGCCTACAATGCCGATTTGCATAAACGATCATTTTAACTTATTAACACATCAAGCTTAAGGAAAGGTAATCAACTAATCCGCGATGAAGTCACTGACGATGACACTTTTCGTGGCGACAGAACAGATGACGCCACCTTCGATGAGACCATTGATTTAAAATTTATGAGCGAAATTTCTACCGGATTTTTTTTTTTTCAGTGCACACAAAGACTTCCTGTTATTAAAACGTGCCCGACGATAATCTTAAGCACTGCTAGTTTGGTTCATCTCTTTCTTTTTGCTGGCGCTGAGGAATTTTTAGAACACTACTAATCAGCGCATATTTTCCTAGAATAATTTCGCATCTCGGGTGCTTTCATGAAGCCCCGATCGGGTCATCAACTCATGTAATGTTCTTGTTCAGGAGGCTGGGGATTCGGTTCCGGATAGCTGTTGCTGTTTTTCCGAAGGATGAGGAAAATATTCCTCGAGACACTTAATCTGCTGGCGATACGTAAACAGCCTTAAGTGCACCGAGAAATCCTTTATTGTTATATTTAGTGTTACATCAGCGCAGTCAACTTCACTTCACGTATACGTACCCAGAATTAGCGTTCTCCGTGGGTTCTCCGTGGCTGGGGGGGGGCACCTGTTCTAATTACGTGCCGTCACAAATTCTTCCCACGCGGGGTGGCGAGGCTTTTTGGTACCATCCGCTATAGACGGCCAACAACGCTGGGTTTTTGACTCATGAGACGTAATAATCTCGCATTAAAAGAAAAATACCTGTGTGGTGGATTTTCAGCACACGTCGAAAACCTCCTGGCACACTCTTAATCTGGTTCCACGTAAGATCCACTTAGTAACTGGAACTTTTTTGCAAAAAAGTTCCAGTTATATAATTGGAACTGTGTTCCACATATCCTGAAAATTAAGTGGAACAGTGCACCACATATTTTTGCAACTAAATTATGTGGATCGGTGTTCCAAATAAAAGTATGCGGATCACTGTTCCAAATAAAAGGGTAGTTAAAGTTACTGGAACATTGATCCATGTAAAATGATTATGGAATTTATCCGGTGCGCCGTTCCAGGTACCTTCAGACTAGCTGTTTATATAAAACGGTGTTCCTATAGGCATTGGGAAGCTGTCTATGGGACTCCACTTTTCCAATATTTCTGCTTTCCTGTCGGTATACACCGAGGTCATATGCCAGGCTGGCGGATGCATTGGTATCAGCAGGAAACCGCAAGCACCATTTTAACACAGCCTTGATATATGACCCGCAGTGATACCAACAATTGGAAAGCAGAAACCACCGCAGCAGTGTGGTCCCTGACAGTTCCCAACAGTTGCCTATCGGAGCACAGTTCTATATAAAAGTTAGTCTGAGGCACCTAGAGCGGCACACCCTCTTTGGCTTCACCCGCAGAATCCTGTGCTGGGTTTCAGCTGCATATAAAAGAAACAATATACTTGCATTAAAATACGCACGAAACAAACTATTATGACTCAAACACTGCTTTTTGACATACTATACAACTTTATTGGGTGTTAGTATTCATACATTTCAGATTTGAATAGCTGTCTATTTTAAATTGCAGAGAAAATGACCAACGTACAAGGAATAAATACCATAACGACAACACCAGGCTCCAAGCGGCATTTTCACATATTCACTTTTACTCAAAAACATGGTTAATAAAGACGGTATTAGGGTCGACTGCTTCATAAATAATTAGACGTGTGCGTCTACCGCGGCACTGACACAGACATTATACAACAGTGAGCATCAAATATGCTGTCTCATCAGACAAACCAAGGTAATTCAAAGGCGGAATTACTCATTGCGCTTGCCATACTGTGTTTACGCATAACTGTTTGGGAAAATGCAGTTTGCTATTAAATTGTAGGGAAAGGCCTAAAAACAAGCCATACACGGTTGTATTATCAGAAACCTACAACAGTGCAGTGCAAGAGTTTAGGAAAACAACGCTCGAGCCAAGATTAACGATAAAACATTTTGACACGAGAGGTCATATGCGGCAGTATGCCACAATTAAAACATGATTATTAAAGATAGTAGTTTCCTGACACCGGACGTAAGTGTAACATCAAGCTATTTGAAGGCAAAATAGACTTTATGAGCGTCCTGAAAAGGCCTTTGACTTAAGGCACGTTACTTGACCAAACAATTTGTAGTTGTTTAAAATAATTCATCCCAGGAAATCTCGCAAAAGCTAGCGTGAATCTTATATAATTTTGCAAACCAGGTAGCTCGAAGCATGTTACACATAATAAAATTTAACAAGCAGACTAATTATATACGTCATCAATTCAAGTGGGAACGAGTCAGACATCCTTAAGAAGCAAACAAGCCAGCGTTGAATCATACAGGGGACCAGTTTTACAAAGAAGACTTGAAAGTATTTTTTCCAGCCTCAACGTTTTACCTTAGGTAAAATTCACAGTTGCGTGCTATAAAAACCCTCCCGTCTTGCTGTCAGTGTAATTGTGACCAAATCCCTGCAACTGCCAAGCAAGAAATGCAACTTTGTTCAAAGGAGAAGACTTGTTCACGCCAAATAAGCACATTTTAAATTCTTCTACGGCATGGGTGTCAGCTCACTTACAGTACTAAAATTTATCAATGAAGGCGCAAGCCATCTGCGTAAATAAGCACTGCCACTTTCGCATCAGCAGCAGCACTGCCACGAAAAAAAATCTTATGAGCTACACTTGAATAATAGGACGTTACAATGCGGTGCCATGAAATACATTAACACCCACTATAGATTCAAAGACAGCCTGCGCATTGTGCCAATTATGAAAAATAAGGCACAACTTCAGAGTTCAGTTGACATGAAACTTGCATGTGCCAGTAACCTAAACCTCTTCATCTGATTTCACCCCCTTCATGCCTTTCATCTGACCTCCTTCATGCCTTTCAAGAGATACTTTAACCTCTACCAATAATTTAAAATGCCAAGTAGAGCTGAACACTTCAAGTATTTCCACAAAGACTCCAACTTAAATGACACCAGGCCACTGTCAAATTTCTCATGCTTTCCAAGAACTCCCTGCAAAAGTCCCAAGAACTCTTCAAAGGCACACAACCATAAGAACATGATGACACGATGAAAAAGATGACATATGCGGCGAAGAGGATGACCACATCCTGAAGTGACAATGCAGGCGGCGAATCCGTGATGTGTTTCTTGTGGGCAATATTGATGGCGCCAGTCCCTTCTCTCAAAATAACCGGGCCTCGAGAAGACTTACTGCTCACCTCATGTACCTTCAAGGAGACAAGAATATTTTGTTACATGGTTGCTTTAAATGAGTGAGTTGCTTAGGCCCTTCATAACACAGTAATTGATATAAAATCAGTGATTTCTTGCGTTTTTTCTGGGAGTGCTGCCTAAGGTGAAAGTGCGCTAAACAATATCACCACAGACAATCAATGAAATTGCCCTGATTCTGGAAAGTATCCCACCTTGCTGCCTCGGTATCCTAAATATAAGGTTTTTTATCCTTGAGAGGTTTCGTTTATTAATCAAATAACAATTACTATAATCACCTTTCGGCATTATATTTTACACACCTTCTCTCTGCAAAAAATTTTCTCTGTACTGCATAATGTGCTCCCTAGAATGCTGTAGTGAGGCTGGCTTAATATAACTTACAGCTAAACGATGTTTCTACCGCAAAGAAATAAATGGCCAGTCATAGGAAATCATAAATATCGCACTGTGGCAGACATTTTTGGGGGAATTAGTTCCACCTAAAATATTTCCCTCTCGATATGTATTACCTCCATGGTTCGTAGTGGTATGAGGCAGAAGTTGAGCTGACTAATGCTGAACTAGGCTGTTGCACAATTTTCTTATAAATCGCAACTATAGCACATTTTCTTGCAGACGTCACTTTCTGTACTCTAAACAATTTCCTTAAAAAAAATTACCCCTTATTTAACCACCTGTCAAAATCCAATGCAAGCATTACTCATGCTACGCCTGTATTTGGGAGTATTATTGGTGCTACGGGCGTATTAAAAGCGGGAAATTTAAATCGTCAGTTGCCACCGTATTGTTGTAGCAGCAACCACGTTGGGCGTGTCCGTGGTGCTGGCAAATCACAGCAACAACTCTCAAGGTGTAAAAGCTAAATATTTACAAAACTTAAATACAAAATAGTGGTTTTTTTTTGCCACTGTTGGAGCATCTGTAATAGGCGGAATGTGAACACAATGTCCAATATTGGCGTTCACGATAACTTGTTAACAGTGAGATTTTATTAGGATGAACAGCCCCAGAAATTGAGTCCCGTAAAAACAAAATGCCAGCTTACCCAACCAAAATTAAGACCCGGGTGTTTCTGCCAGGGACGTCTCAAAGTGCACTTCCAGGAAAGTTTCGCTAACGTGTTCCGAAAAGCTCCTACTGTCACCTTGAGCCACAGGCCAAGCTGTCACTGAAAAGAAGTTCAAGTTTCAAACCATTAGTTACAAAGAAACTACCTAAAAACGCGCCATGAAAGACCCAAAAATGGCAGTGCGTACTTACTTGTAGAATGCAATGATTTCATCCCGTGCAAGAGCTTTAATGTGTTGCCTTCTGATGATACACTTCCAAGAAGGGGTCGAAATACAATTAATATGGCCATATGCATTCCTTGTACAGCTGTTTTAGGTCTATCTTCGCCCTATTGCCTAGAAAATAAACAGTACAAAAATATCAGAGAATAAATTTATGCGCTTTACCCAGGGAGCACGAGAAAATGTTGAACAATGTCTGATTCGTTCCACGAAAGTCGAATGTCTTTTTTACAGCGGAAGCCCTGGTAATCTTTTCTTGCTAAACAATTTGAGATATAAAAATATCTGAACATACTTTAAGCTCACCTGTCCTTGGTCTATGCGAACTGGTGAATATCTGCACAATGTGCACGACTCAAAAGGTACTATTTTGTGGCTTATCAGCTCCACAGGGCATTCATAATCCGCCGCACTCTTCCCGACGACCCTTCAGCATGCCGAAGATGTCTTCAGCCAGTAAATGCCACAGCCATGACTTCGCAGGAGCATGTAAAGAATGAAAATAATTTGTTTTCATTTTTTTTTGCAGACAAACAAAAACATTTGTCACAACCTATCAGTGGAGGGCCAAATGTCTCCACAGTCAGCCACAGACTCTTTCTGAACAGGTCATAGAGTATGAATACAGAATGTAGCAATCTGCTTTTGCAGTATAGTTTCTACGTTCAAAGGAGAACAAAAATGGATTAATGTTTGGTGCACATCATGATTCAACAACTTTGCACCTGAGCGTTTCGAAAATTTTCCGACTCTCTAACTGCCACTGACATTGATAGCATAAAATGGCAGGAATGAATTATTTTTAAACTTACTTTGTGGCGTTAAAACTTCTAATAGTCCACACGTGAGCTTTATGGGTAATTATTCTGAGGTCTGAGGTTACCACTGACATTGACAGCATAGAAACGGCTCCACACTTTCTGCGTGTTTCCACCTGACTTCCCCTCCACAAAAGGAACGTTTTGTTACTACGCTGCTGCTCAGACAACCACTTTCCCTTGCATTTCACTACACGTCAGGGAGCCAACTAAAGTTGACTAGTGTAAATAGACCATCTAAATTCATCGAAGGCATTGGAAGAAACGGGGAACAACTACACACACAGCACAGATAAACGTAAGCAGTGCTGCCGCCAACGTCTTGAACGCACATCAACATTAGGCGGAATAGCGTGATTAGCACAGTAAATTTATGGCTCTCATAAGATCAACACAACGCAATTAACACGGAAGTTTGAAAATACCGATAAGGCTAAAGACAGACGCTCCGACAAACAAGCCGTGCAGTGTGTGCGCGCGAGACAATAGCGTGCGACTAACCCGAGAAGATTCAGTACCGCTGACAGGTACAGCAACCGTCAATATAAAACTAAGCAACACCACACCATAAGGGGACATGCAGACTCGAGAAATGCGCGCGCCAGCAACTTTCTAAATAGCACTAGCTAACGTATGCAGTCAGAAACGTTAAGCCGACTCCGACCCACAAACACACAAGCTTAAAGTGAATAACGGCCGCAAACGTTTCTCGCATCGAACAGACAGCGGAGCGGCACGTTTATCGGACGCAGTGATGAACAAGTCAATGAACAACAACCGTTACCAGAACATAAATAAGCAGCACTGACCTTTTTTGCGCATCCCGGCAAAACTTCACTTCGTCGAACAGTAAATACAGCCCGAGGACATGAAGAAACCCGCAGTTTCACGCCACAACCAAACTGGTAACCGTTCCCGCCAGTCTGACTGACAGTTCATTTAGTACATCAGGCGCATAACGCGAGCAATCAAGAAAACCGCTATAGAAGGCCACTGGTGGCGCTGCATGCGGACGAACAAAAACTAGCTTGCGAAAACGTTGAGACGTAGGGGCGCTGCTGTCCTTAAAAGTGTTCACGCAGTCCCGTTTTTCCCTCATCGTCGTTGTACCCGTTGCCGTCCCACTATACCATGCATCAACGCAAGCGGCGCTGCCTTGCGGCTGTCAACGCATGCGCACGGCATGCCGCACTGAAGTGGCGGTCTTTTCGTAATGGTTTCGGTCAACTTTTCCTTCCTCCGTGCCTTGGGCGATGCACGCCGTGGCCAGTGACCAGTCCGCGGAAGAAATCACAAGCTCGGCACCCTTGATCGCTTATATTTGCTTCGGAAAATGGGAGTAGGCCTCTAAGCGGACGTCTACGCGGCTCTGAGGCTGGAACAAAGAGCTCAGATATTAGCCAATTTAACACGTTAGTTGGGCTAAAGTTGTTTCTCGCTGCGGGCCGTGAGCGCGTGCGGTATGTGTGCATAAACTTCGATGACAGCTTTATTTCGTTCTTTTCAGTGAAGACAAAACGACGCTTCTTTATTGACTGCGTTCTCTTGACAACAAGTCTTTCCAATACCAATAATATATACTGCGACGCTCTTTGATATCCACGTTATAGAAAGCTACTTCCGTATAGTGATTCCAGTGTGATTACTCGCTAATAAGCGAGTAATACACCTTCCCGTTTTCCAGCAGTTTGTCTTCTTGAACACCAATAGTGCAGGAAAAGAGCAACGGGGGGACCAGGAGGAGAAGGCAGGTCATTCGGTGAACTTGAATTACTATGGCAAGTAACAACATTAGGGTAACACCGCGAATTTTCGCGATACTGCAATGCATAATTTGAAATAAGAATGACTTTTCAGTATAAATATATAGAATGTAAGGCAGATGCCGCGGAGTAGATTTAGTTCTCCGGGTTTTGTGTCATTCTCCTCCTGCAAAGAGGCTTTCGTTTTTGCTTGTCAACATTACTAGCCGGGACGAGACAAAATACCAAAACTAACTTCTAAGCATATAACTGCATGCGTAGCATGATGTGTGCGGTGTAAAATGTGGCGCAGTCGGTTACCATTATGTATGTACCCCATCACAACATAAGTAACGTGTACTAAGTACCATTGAGCGCATACTACACCACAGCGAGATGATGACTGAGTGTTGAACAAAAACTGCCGTTTCTGCGAAACTTTGTAAACCAAATGCATAAAATGTAATGGCCTCAATAAGTATTTCGTAATGAAGATGTTCACAAAAGCACCACGAATTCTTCAGCGCTATAGCAGCTATGGCTTTGCCCGAACGGCAGACGGGGAAAGGGAAGACGTTTAGTCCTTCTCAAATTGAAGTCACTGGTGATTTTGTATACTTGACGCCTCAAATTAGAAAAATACGATGTTCACGAAAGCGATTTGGGTGCCGCAGAACACCTGGAAATGGGTTCCTGCAATTTCTTCTTTTGCCTAAGATATCCTGCTCTCGACATTTTTAATGCTTTGTACAGCGTTGACAAAAAAGTGGGATTTCGTTTTCTGTCAAAGGACATCACTAAAACTACAGCTTAGCCGTATTATGGAAGTTAACTGCTGCAAGGTAGTTTTATAGATGTCGGCGAAGTTCATTAAATTTTATGTGCGGTGTGCGCGTGTATATTAAACGCGCACGTGCATCTTGGGTCAAGAAGCACCTAATATATATGCGGTTCATTGTTCCAGTTGATGCATGAAAGAGAGCATACTTCACTGCCATGCACGAGTTATGTGGAACAAGACACGAGCAAAAAATATACAAACGCACTCTCCCCAACCGTTTACTGGGACATAAGTGGAACAGTAACCGGAACCGCCGACATCGCATGACCCCATTTCTTCGGTTCCAGATAAAAACCACGAACATAAAGAAAACAAGCTGACGGTTCCAGATAAGATCCACCTATATGCTTCGTTCCAGTTATTCTTTCGTTTGGATCCACATAAAATATATGGATCACCCTTTTTAACTGGAACTTATATGGAACCAGATTAAGAGTGCAGTATAAAGAAATCCTTTCCCCCACTATACGGTGACCCTGTAACTCACGTGAAAGAAGCTTAATTTGAAGTTGGAGTGATATTATTGCGTCGAGATCGGCCAACAGCAGTTCGAAATGAAGGCGAAAGATTGCACTCGTAACGGAATTGTTGCAATTGCAAACTATTAGATAAATGAATCACAAGTCTAATGTACAACAACATTGAACAGCAGATGCATATTTCAACTACGAGATACTTTAACTCTGAAATTCTAGCAGTCCCCAGTCCGCAAAAAAGTTTTCGATGTCTGTATGTTACGAAACATGATAATATACCTTCTAGAGCTACTTAATATATCAGCACTACATTAAGTACACCCTTGGCATCGTGGCACTTGTCCGCTGATATTATATCAATAGGTCTAGCACGAATCGGCAAGTTCCAGCCATGTTCTTCAATGGAGTGTGGCCCAGTTTCGCGAATTATTCCGTTTTGAGACAACATTGCGTTTAGAAGGAGAAGGAAGCGTATTTTTAATAAGGGATGGTCCTGTGTAAGACATCTGCCGGCCTAAGTGAATTTTTTCGTTCAACACACAACATTATGAGTTTCTTTCTTCATGATGGAGTAGTGCTCCAACAATAAATAATTACATAAAAAATGCTGTTGATTGTCAATAGGGGATCATTTAGTTATGTATTAAAGGGACTCTGCAACACTTCCGATAAACGCTTTCACTCTATCCTTCACGTCTCGAAACACGGCAAAAGCTATAGTTATCGCCAGCACGGAGCGGCACTGCGTGATGTGCTCGTCGCAGCAAATACGACTTCCGTCTCTGCTTTCCTTTTGTGGCTTGCTTTTTAAAGTGGCTATCGATTGCGTTATCGAATGCGTGGCTATCGAATGCATTACAGCGCTACAATGAAGTAATTTCAGCGGTCGAAGAACGCCAAAATCCGAAAAGAGAGAAAAACTTCTTGAACAAGTTTTTAAGTTATCTGATAGGCACGTAGCAGTAAGTTTTGGCTGATGTACTTTGTGACCCCCTAATCTTAGTACTGAATGTGTTGGTTGCTTACGTTCCGCAAGTATTTAAGATGTCGAAAAAAGTTGAAAAAAGAAGTATTGCAGGGTCCCCTTTACAAACAGCAAGTTATAATGGGCATGCCCGATTTCTTTATCTGGAATATGTGTTATATTGTTCATTACGACAAGCTCGAAGGAACCGCGAAAATATTCTTGCGATGCATTCATATCAAGTGGCTGTTTTTTGGGTACTACACACTTTAAATATATATATATATATATATATATATATATATATATATATATATATATATATATATATATATATATATATATATATATATATATATACATACATACATATATATGGTTTAAGTAAAGTGAAAGTTTATAACAAAGAAGGTTTACTCACGTAGCGGCAATGGGGCTTGCCTTCATCAGAGTACAGTTACATGATTTTTATTTTGCGGCAGCATAATCATGCAACTGTACTCTGATGAAAGCAAGTCCCATTGTCGCTACGTGGTGAGTAAACCTTCTTTGTTATTGTTCTTGCTGTGTACCCGAGTCTTTACTTATACTATTCCTGCGCGCTTTGTGAGTTCTCTCTCTCTCTCTCTCTCTCTCTCTCTCTCTCTCTATATATATATATATATATATATATATATATATATATATATATATATATATATATATATATATATATATATATATTTATATATATATATATACTGTACCGCCCTGTGCAGTATTCCAGCTAGCACCCTCTAAACAATTTTGAGTGCGGCAAAGAGCATCAAGTTCGCGAAAGGCGCCCTTTCAGCATAAGGTTGGTCCTGAAAACGGGTTAAGGCACCGAAAAACAGCCAAAAGTGATACTTAAGTTACGTTTCTGAATACGCGGGTAAGTTACTTGCTTCTTTGTATAGTGCCGTGTTGTGAATGAGTTCGCAGGAAAGCCGCAGGCGCAAATCACGCAGTTTTTATCTATCCTTTAAGGGTGACTTCATTATCACTGAAATCCAGCATTTTGGTTCGGTTTCTGCTTCATTCACGCGAGCCTTAACGGGAAACTTGCATGTAACGAATCGAAAAATTGCACATTTTTTGTCAACTTAGTTATATCCAGGTTTAAGTGTATATATATATATATATATATATATATATATATATATATATATATATATATATATATAGAGAGAGAGAGAGAGAGAGAGAGAGAGAGAGAGAGAGTCAGCACGAAGTGACTGCTACTGCAGACTTGAATGGCCGCGCAGCGCTTCGCTCTGTGCCATCATCGCCCCTCCAACGATTTTCTTTAGTTTGTTATTCTTTCTCTGCTTATTCGCAGGTATCTCGTCGCTGGGAGGCTGCTTCCTACAGCTGTGGCGTTCCAGCTGCTTTCACTTTGCGACGCCGTTAGTCGCATGATCATCATCCACCTTTCGGGGGCTGCACTGCTTTACTCCGATTAAGCTCCCCTGATAGGGAGAGAGCAGGATATCACCGAAACAAAGTAAAAATAAAATGCTTTTTAGAAGGGAATATCGTTATATTTTCCCCCGAAAAATCGCCTCACGATATCTTTCTGGAGGCGGTGTTAAACAAATGAAACTTTAAGTACCCCAGGGCAGTAGGTATCGAAATGTCGCGTGACTTGCAAACGGAAATGAACACAGTATGTAAAGCTTCTTTTTTAGGCTTTATGCTGTTAGTATTTAGAATGTAGTTTGGTAACATTAAAGAAAAAGCTTCAGGTTTGATTTTGTGTCTAAATTGAAGTAGCCGGTTGACGGTTGTTTGGTGGACGGTTAATAGCGACGTCGAATTTTTTAACTCGGGAAGCGTGTTCGGCTTTCTCATTAAAAATTTATGTAATTAACCTCAATAATTTCGAAGTGCCTGCATCCGCACTTCGATGACATTTTAATGCGACAGCAATGCATAATTTTTTGAGCGATAAAGCTGGCGTCGGTGTTGCCGGGAGTGGAAGAACGGCCCCTAGATTCCCAACGTGGGTGTACACCATAGTCCGTAGCGATGCGTCATGTACCTGCGAAGCGAGTATGCATTGGCAGCGTAGACGGGTACGCGCCGGTCTGACGTCCCCATTGGCTGCTGAGAAGCCAGCCGAACTTCTTGCGGCGCAGCGGGAGGTGGGAACTGGGGGTGCTGGTCTCCCCCGGCGGCTCAACAGTCACCACATCGCTCTGCACGGCGCACCGATGCACTTAAGCTCGAGACGCATGCACGACTACAGCATGTGCGACTTCCTTCAAGATACTCGGAACTGACACTAGCGCCTCCTCGCGGCTTTGAAAGAAGCTTTTACAGTGACGTCATTATGACGACACCTTCGGGCTCTCTTTGGCTTCGGCCGCACGATGGTCGCAACGACCGTACGATTGCATCTTGCTCGCCAGTAACCCGTCGTGAGCCTCCTCAGACAAGCGCACGACGCCAAAACTGTTCCGAACGATCAGTCGCAACGATCAGTCTCGTGCGAATAGCATGCTCTAGTCGTGCATGTGTATCGCGCTTTACTGCCGGATTTGCGGTCGCTTCTGCTCCATGGAGGCGCATAGCGGCACTAAATATGCTTTATTTATTGTAGCATGCATTTAGTTGCTCCAACTGCGCCCACAATACGGGCATATTCATTCAGCCCCATCTCATACCCGGAGTGTTGATGTCCAGTTAACTGGACATCAATGCTTTCGCGTTCACAGCTGACAAGAAGAGCCTAGCGCTCTGCGGAGTTCTTGTTTTATTTTGTTTTCGCGTGAAGAACGAAGTTTGCCCGACATTCTCATTCAGGGCGGGGTGCAGTGCAGGCTCGTGGAAATAAACTGCTGCAAGTCACACACTCTATACTTAAACCAGACAGGTTGCTGGTCCTTTATAACCCAAGATTGGGTACGAACAGCGCTTGGTAAGGGCAGTTGAAGTCAATGGAAGAGGCCTTCCATCCGGAGTGGACATAAAGCGACTGATAAGGATTATCATCGTCGCCATCATAATGGAAGAGCTACTTTTAATTACCAGTCCCTGATTCACGCGGACTGTCCAAGTAGTAAGCGGGTATTCGTTACCTGCACGTATTCCTATGAGAGTAGACTAAGTCAGCAAATGAGCAACATAAAATGTTGTGACAGCAACTTATAAAAAAAGCCCAAAGAATGGATGTTATTCCATTGCAGGTTAACCTTTGTTTTTAACTTGTGAATTCCCACGGCATTCTCTAAGGAACTATACTAATCGTTTGTGCAAAAATATTCAAAGTAAAAACAAATAAGACTGAAAAAAAGAAACATGTACCCAAGATTTCGGTCTGAAGCGCCTACGCACTCGCATACGAGCGTCACTTAGCTCGAACAAGTTGACACGGGCGCCGCTTCGAAGAGTGCTTGCACAACTGTGGCCGTCGCATACGTCACCGCTCAAGGATCACCAGACGTCAGGCTACCCCAACCGCCCCCTGTCCACCGCATGAGGCTCGCTGCACGCCCATGCATGGAGGAAAGTTTGCGTCGAGGAAGTTTCGGCACCCGAGGAAAAGTATCACCATGAAGGAAACAAAAGCCCCATACGGCCCGGCGACGGAGTGAAGCCAAGACGGCGAGCGAAGTGCTCGAATCGGCTCCGTGCTGCACGCACGAGAAAGGAAAACGATTCGGACGGAATGCCTTGATGGACCTGAGGTCAGCTAGACGTGTCGCAACTTTGCGGTGCGTTAAACAGCCGGAAAAGACGTTGACGCTCCATGCGCCTGTTTCGATACTGGAATTCAATCGTCCGCGGTGCCATTTCATGTCGCACGGTGGAGTTTGACGCCCAGTCACCGCATTATATATGTATGGTTGTTCGCTTTCGGGTTAAACCCAATCCTATCCGGTTTTTTAACCCCGAAAATGTTCCGGGAGGATTCGGGTTAAACACGATTTCTCCCCGAATGGACTTTTTCAAAGTAGCGATCTGCACTATCGTGGTCTGGCGGTCCACCGTTCTCAACCAGTATACTTACTGAAAGAAAGCCTTACAAACAGCTTTCGAGCTCGTTGAGTATTGGCATGACTACCGCTCCCCCGGGTTGGCAAGTGCTACACTGACATTGTTGTGTTTAGCTAGCTGTGATGTCGAGAGTACTTTCTCCCGGGTAAGATGCGTTCAACCATCGAACAGGTCCCGGACGTAGACCGACGTGTTTCACATGCTAATGTACGTAAAGAAGGGCGTGTACGTAAACAAGGGCGTGTAAAAAATCTATGACCGGGTTTTTGTGTATAAAATGATTCTTTCATTAGAAGTCATAAATGTTCTTTACTGTCATCATTACTAACCCATTTCCAAAGAAACGGCAAATTTTTAAAGTATTTGCTAGAAAACCCTGATGTCCTCGCGATTACCAGATTGTAAGAAACACCAAGTTTGAAGCGTTAGATTTGAAAAAGCTCGTCTCACCTAAATAAACTCAGGCGATTCGAACAACCTAAAGTGAGAACACCCCATAACAATGCAATGAAGCCGCGTGAACGCGCAATGTTTTTTTTCGTGTAACACGGTGTGCAGGAGATACCAATGTTCCTTAAAAACGCCATGCAATCATTGGCTAGCGCACCTGGCGAAAGGAACAATACTAACAGATACAAGAGGGAACAAAACTCGCGGGATGAACAGCAGAAACTGACCGACTGTAAAATTGGTCACACGCAGCTTGCGTGGCCAAATCCGCCAATGTGGGTGCTGCCCGGGGAAAGTGCGTGAGGAAAAGAGGAACGATGTAGCGCTTAAACTGAACACGCTTTGGGGCAAACTACTCTCAACCACGCAATCCGTCCAGCCACCACGCATGGTCTCCGCAGAAACGCACATGTGGTCCGTAGCGCGCGCGCGCGCTCGTGCAAGGAGCCATCGCAACTCATACATGTGCCTTCCTTGCTCCCGGGATCGCGGGCACACGCAAAAGAATGGAGCGCGTCGCCCGGAAATACATCTCGCTCTTTTATGTGCCCGCAAAGAGAGCGCACTACGGAGCTCGTGTTATTGATTTTACGAGGGTGGTTGCAGAGCTGATAATGAAACGCACACAGGCGCCGTGCTAACAGCGAGCCGGCGGGATGAATGCGCGCAGCGTGCATTGTGTGCGCCCATTGGGAAACAGTGTAATGTTTGCTTTCACGCCCGCCATCGGGGGCGGGTGTGCCGGAGTAAGGAAGGTGGGTTGCTCGAGCGGCGGTTCAATTTCGGAAGCGGCGCGCGCACGCTTGGCCAATTCCCGAGAGTCCGAGTCCACGCCGGTTTTGTCCGACGCGGATAAAACACTGAGGGCCGCGCTCCGCAGCACTCGCGTCCGCGCGCGCCCTCGACTCGCCGAGGAGGCGTCCGGCCGCAGCGTTTCGCTTCCCGGAACTTGCGGCGGGTGTTGGTGGGGGAGGAAGGACCGCAGCGGTGCCGAAAAAGCGCTCCCCCCCCCCCCCCCCTTTTCCCGATCTCCGCCCCACGGCTGCCGCATTACCACAGAGCGGCCGTCGCCGCTGCCAACATGTCATTTCCGAAAACCATAAACAGCGGCGCCTCTGGAAGTGCCCGCTTCCGCAACAACCGTGCGAGGTTCCGAACCGGAAATGGCGCCCAGCATAGGTTATTTTGGCGCCACGTGGTGCGGCTGACCACCGATGTGCCGTTGGAGCGTCCGACAAATACAAGGAAAATTGCGGGTATGTTATACGGGCTTCCCACCCGCGTAACCATTCGAACAACAGCGTACAAGTCAGTCGGTGGGTGCGCAGATGGCAGATCATTGGATTGCTGGCGTATACGTTTCTCCAGCGTTGACTGTTCACGAATGCTCCCCATGGGCATTCAGGAACGACGGGGAATACAAAAGGCAACAAGTATAGTTGTCTTGCACGCATGCTAATAATGCATTTAGAAATTATGAGATGCAGGAATTCTGAAAACAAACGTTCCTGGTGGGAGCCGAACCCGCAACCTTTGGACTGCCGTCCAAAGCTCGGTCATCTTTCCTATTCTCCTCGATTTTGTTGTGCGCAAACTCGGGTGCATGACAACATAACTCAAATGAAGAAAAGGAAGCGGACACCGGCTGACATGCAAAGAACAGGGTGCCAGTCCAGCGCATGCGCAGAACTGGCACCTGGTGAGCCAGCAGGGTGACGGAGTGATTACCGAGGTACTGGACTACGAACAGGAGAAGACCGATAACTATATGCAGAAAGGAGATACAAAAATTATGTGGTAAGGAATGAATTAGGAGCAGTTGGATGTCAATGAGAGAGGTTTTAATGTTAAATAGGATGATGATGATGATGATGATGATGATGATGACTATCATGCAGAGAGGAGTCCCTCTCCTACCCCTCGTTCTTTCCCCGCGTTAAGTGATGACGTCTCCCTTCGACGTAGCGGCCGCCGGCGTTTCCCTCTGCAACGGTAGAACGAGCATTTTTACTCGGCCCGTCCAAAACATCGAAGCACCGCAATGGACGACGAGTTGCAGCACCGGTCTCGGTTTCTGACGTCACGGGGAGGCTCCCTCGGTAGGCTTCATCACGTAAACACCGCACGACGAGCGGGTAATCCCCCGGTTAATGAGGACAGGTCATGATGACGGTGAATGAGATGGTTTATGACGTACTTTTTTTCTTAGAGCCTGGCATGGATGTCATCCTAAAGTGAAATTTATCCTTTTTCGGAAGAGATATACTAGCCAAAAAAGTGACACTTGCAAGAAAATTGTACCGCAGCATGAAATTTCAACAGCCTTCAATCCTTTATTGACCTTAGCCACTCGGCCTTAGCCCAATTGTATATCCAGTGGATTGAAGTTTTTTTTTTTTTTCTGCTATGGTAAACGCCAACGTTCAATTGACAGTTGAACGCTGACTTATAGAGCGTCGAATAGACGAACAATATGCCACTCAATAGACAACTTTTTGAAAGGCCTTGGGAAGGCCTTTGCAACGCCCATGTATAGCAAAGTATTAGAGGACACTCCTGATATATGTACGTACGTCCCTACGGACTGTTTAGCTCGCAGCTATATACATACTTTCCAACATTGTAATAGAGAACAAACAAAACAATGCCGAAAATTCCCGCAGTGCATCTGGTAAGTACTGAACTTTTCGTTTAGTTACAAACAGAAACGATCTGCAATCTCACTTCGTGTTCAGGCGCCCCCTGTTTTGTTTTGTTTTTCTTTTCCCCCTGATAGCTCATTGTTATCTTTTAATTTCGCTTTCGTTATAATCTCCTACTTAACCACAAAAATGGATGCGAAGGCAGTTACGGCGGCTTCCAATCGAGAAACTCACCCGCAAACTTTTCAAGCCAAATCGGCCCAGAAAGAGCCGGTCATTGTTTTCCAGTAGCCAGTGCCCATTCTTCGCCCCTGTATATTGAGTGTGGACACTTGGGGCGCGGGCTTCGTGACCTTGGCCGACTCCATTCAGCCCCACACACGGGTGTGTTATTCGTCTATTCTTTTTTTTTTTTTTTCCTTTTTTCGGGGCGTCATTAGCTCGTGAAACACACCTCACTGTTCCAGAGAGTGGTCCTTCTGGAGCACGCTCGTGACAGAAAGTTCCCAACAGAGCCGACATTACGAAACGAAGCGATTAAGACGCCCAGACCGTAAAGTCACGTTTAGGCATTAGGACGTCCGCCGTACACTTGCTCCCGAGGCCACGGACCGCGGTTTTCTCTTTCTACGCCGCAGAGGAAAAAAATGACGCCATAAAAAAACACGCGCATTGTTGCTGCACGCTTTCACCCGCGTGAAGGGCGCAACCAATTGAAAGATTAGAAGCGGCAACGCCGCGTAACGCCCGCTTCCGCAGATAACACCGGCTGAATAATAACTTATCGAATGTATCTGGACTCGCTCCTCCTAAAAAATAAAAATAAATGTAAGTGTAAAAAAATAAAACTAAAACAAAACAGCAACGTGATTAAACAAAAATCCCGGCCATATCCACTGAAACCTGGGGAGAGCCGAAGCATGCAGTGTATGAGTGTATTCTTGGTGCCTTGGCGTTTTTGCCAACAGAAAGGAAACCGTTGGGGGTAGAGGTATACAGCTTTCCTGTATAGGTCTCGCAAGCACGAAGCGTTCTAGCACTAGGCGTAAACGATAGTTCCGGTGTTTTTTTAGTACGCGTTACGTTCTAGCGCGAGGCGTAAACGAGTGTGTTTTAGTACCGAGACTACATGAGACGACGATCACGATGACGACATTAGACGCCGACAGTCCGAGCCCGTAAGGGGCTTCGCCCCTAAAAATGTGATTTACTTACCATCAGTGCATTTCCCGCTCTGCAAGAAGAAGGGATAGGTCCCATTCGGCACTCGGGGCAGCGAGCAAATTTGAATATGAATACGGCGCCGATTGGTTCATTGAACAAATATTTATTGCAACGAGAAAGGCGTGTTGTTGCGGGCCATTTGTGTGGAAGGCGTCATTACTCTGGGGCGCCTTGGCTTCTGCTTGCAGTTTGCTGTCAGCAGTACCAGGCGGAGGAGCACTGGGGCCGGACCTTCAGCATCTATTCCTACAGCAGAAGAGCTGGGTGCAAGACTAGGCAGCACACCAGTTGTCGACCCCATTTACCACTTCGTCAAGACTATTGCGAAGAGACTCGGTACAACGAAACGTGCATTAACGTGTGGCTAGACTGAGGGACGGGACACGCGTGCACTGTCCAAAACGAGGCCCCCACGAGTGGGCGACTACGGCTCAACCATCCGCTCCGACCCATCGCCACCGTTTCCCCATCACTGCATGACCCTGTCCCGGTGGACGCCACATCCGCTGCCAAGCTAAGTGCAGGGCGAAGCTCCACGCTGCAACGCCCCACGACCCAATATCACCGCTATAGGAGTCTTCCCAGAGGGGCCCAAGTGATGGTACACAGGAATACGTGCTCGTCAACAGGCGGGGATACGTTCCCTACCGCCCAAGACTGAGGGAAGCCCGCGAGAACCACTCCAACACCAGCGCCATCACCTGCTCCTCGCGTCACTCACCCAAGAGGCCCACAACGTATATCACGCGCAGTGGTAGAGAGAAGAAACCATCTTCGGCCGAACATAAAGCCCTTCCGGGAGTGGGAATTGCCTTCCCACGACAGTGCTGACCCAAAGGAGACTAGCATGGGCCTGTGCACCTCTGGCAAGTCCCACGAAGACAGACCCGAAAACGTAGAAGCCCCCAGCTCTTTTACCCGTCTCCATTCTGCGAAAGAAAAAATAGCCATCATCATTTACAGTGTCTGCCCATGCTGCCAGGCTGACGGCATGCATGTCTGCCGTGAGAACTTCGTATCTGCATGTTCATGTGCGTCCTTCCCCGGGGTCGACAGTGGCGCCACTCCTATCGTATGATGCGTTTCAGTTCCTCAGGTTCAAACTACTCGCTTTAGGCCAGCCTGTTATATCTTTAACCTCCCAAAAAGCATCGGACGGCCACGTGCATTGCTCCATGTTTCTATCCTTCAGGCACCCTTTATAGATCAAGGACAGGCACGACTCTTTTCCTCGATGTTTTATTTCTCCCTTTGGCGCCATTTTGTTCATATTCAATGCCTCGAACGCCGCGCTCCGCGCGGCGTCGGCGTAGAGCACTAGTATATAGCGTTTATGTCGCTTGTCGGCCAACGCACGTTAATGGTTTCGATTCCCGTCCCCGCCACGGTTGTTTAATGTGAAATCGTTAAATTGATTATAGCTTGCGTAATATGGTTAACTTGGTTAAGCTGCCGTCCGGTGTCTGTTGCAGCAAAGCGGATCCTAAAATGGCTCATGGCAGAAACAGAGCTAAAATAATTTAATTCAATTGTAAAAAAAGGGTAAAAATTTACAAAAAGATCGCAGTCGAACCCAGGGCCTCGGGAATGCGAGTCGAGCACGCATCAGGGACATCCATACGGCCTTTATTTAAAACACGAACATTATTTAGGCATGATATTTAACACGCTGTAATTTAATACACGTAGATTGAGTTCGTATACACAAGAACAATTTAGAAGTCCCAGTGGTTAGAGTGCAAAGTTGTCCACTGAAGGTGACAGCTGCTGTCAGAAGCTCACGTCCATTTCTACAACTTCAATTTGTCTGCAACGCCAACGTACCATAACTCTCACTTACCCCCTCAAGAGAGAGAGAGAGAGAGAGAGAGAGAGAGAGAGCTGTTTAATGTTGAGAGGTCAGCTTTGCTAGAGACAGTGTGCTTGCTACGTCACATGGGGATGATTACAATGCAGTGAGGTATAGACTGCGGATATTGGGAAGAAAAAAATGAGAGATTAAACAAAACCTAAATAAAAAAGGACATGCAATGAGATACAAGAAACAAAACTCTAAATAAAGTTGAGTAAAAATTTGAGCAAATGGTGCCGAGGCAGCACAGAAAGCCAAACAACAAAAAGGAGAGAAAGAAACGTACCTGACGACGCAAACGCGCACAGTGCGCGTCAGATTGTCTATATAGGGCGACCGAGCGCGTGGATCCAGAACATGCTGGCGACATCTGCTGATAGCTGCTGGGATGGAGATAGCTTGCCAGTGTGCGTGCGCAGATCTCGAACAGCCTCGGGCCTGTCGTCATTTAGTAGGGGCCATCCTTTTTGCAGAAGCCACAACCCGCTAGGGGCGCTTTTGTTCTGCAGTGCAAGCCGTAAGCGGTGGCATGGAAGATAAGGGCGTGGTTGAACGCGATGCATTATCAGCGTAGGCAGTTACTTAATCACACGAAAGGTTTGACCGAAAGCGCTGCAGGGCATACTCGTTGGGTGCTGTTTGTTTGTTAAGAGTGAGATTCAGAAGATTGGCGCAGGTCGTTTCGGGGATTACGAAACTACCTGCGGTAATATTGCACCACGTCAAACGACCGTCATCTGGCTTGTCACTGCTTACGGCTGACACTGTCGAAGACATGCGCCCCTCGTGGTTGGTGGCGCCTGAAAATTAGAACGGCCCAATCGGAAGGACGAGCGCTTCGACCTTGTCCGAGATCCGCGCACGCGCAATTGCATGCTATCACCAACCCAGCAGCCTTCAGCAGATGTCGCCAGCATGCCCTGGCGCCGTACGCTCGCTTGCCCTAGACAAGCCTGACGCGCACTGTACAGATGTAGTCATGCGCACAGTCAAAAAAATTACAAAATTTTCTCTAGACTAGAGTCTCACAAAAAAACGCAGCAAAATTTTTGCCCCCAAAGATGAGTCATTGTTGTTGGCCCAGGGTCCAAGAAAGTGACACAAAGCCTTGCTCCACGTCGTACACGAGACAGGCAGCTATAGCCGCTGGTGTTCGCGCAGCGGCAAATCGCGAGCATATACACAAGTGCTCGGTAGTCTCGCGCACAGCGCACACGGGGCACAGTGGTGAATCCTACCCGTGACCCTATTTTGAACTTGAAGCAGTGGGTGTAAGCCACATTGAGGCGCAGACGATGCAGTACTCCTTCAGACCCTTTCTTTAGGCCGGGTGGAATTCTGAATTTACAAAGAGGGTCAGTGCCACGCAGAGGTGGATATCCGCTGCAAGGGTCATGCCACTTCGACATTTGCTCACACCATCCAGTTCGAAAGACAAGGGCACAACTATCCTCACCAGAGAATGGAAGCTGTGTCGTGTTGCGTAGAGATTGGCCAGCGCTGGCGGCTGCATCAGACGTAATATTGCCTTCTATTCCCGAGTAACCGCGGAACTATTGAAGCACAGTGTGATCGCCCGCGCGCACTGCCACTGTGTGGATTTCACTGATTTCGCACACAACCTGACTGCGGTGGTTGGATAGCCTTCGTAGAGCTTGCAAAGCACCCCGTGAGTCTTCGAAGATCAACCATCGCCGGGCATAATTTGCGCCAATGAAATGAAGGGAAGCCCCTACAGGAAGCGGAGGATGTTTTGTGGCTCAGGATTTTCTTGATTGTGCACTGGACCGACGGAATCCACACCCCAATGGCAAGAAAATTGGTCGATGACTATGACGATTCTTGTCAGAACCTCAGGGCAATATTGAAATACCCATCTAGTTGGGACGTCAACACAACAAACCAAAATGTACGATGGCAGCTGCTGCCAGATGCCCTCAGCCGATTCATTAATTCCCATATACTCCGACGTCCCCATATCGTCTTGAGGAGCACTATGCGGCATCCAACTTGAGGGTAATGCTTTCTCACTAGCACTGTGAGTCAGTAGATAGTAAATAGGTGGACCTAGCCTTGAAAGGTGGGCCGGTACTTACTCCGCGCGAACAGCTCCTTTTTAGTACTGGTGGAAAATTACCAAGAGTCACAGATAAGTAGTGTCCTTTAAGAAATTCAGAGCGACCCGCCGCGGTGGCTCTGTGGCTAAGGCGATGTGTTGCTGATCCCAAGGACGTGGGTTCGATTCTGGCCACGGTGGCTGCTTTTCAGATGGAGGTGGGTCGAGATTTTGGCGCACGTTCAAGATCCCCAGGTGGTCAACATTAATCCGGAGCCCTCCACCATACCGGTGCCTCATAGTCCAGGTGTAACTTGTCCAGCGTAGCTGGCTCTCCGCTGGTATTTGCTATGTTGGGGTTTAACTTTGGTAATTTGCTATGTTAACGTGGCCTCCACAGAGCGCGCGGCATTGCGCAATGTGTGTGTGTGTGTGGGGGGGGGGGGGTGAGGGGGGGACGCCGAGCGTCGCGCGGAGTTACACGACTGGGGAAAGGGGCGATGGCGGTGGAGAGGAATATAAGGTGGGGCTGTAGCAACACCCCCTCCGTAGATGGGCATGCTTCCCTGTGCAACCCAGCATGTGGGAAAGCCAGCCTACAAAGATCAAGCCTATAGCGATCCTCCTAAAGTTTACTTCACCTCTGAACACAAATGCCTTGCTGAGAAGAAATTTTTCGGTATAATATAAGCCTTCTTATCGAAAAAATGGAGGTCCTATGACCTGTCTTTATTTTTGTTTTTTCCGTACGCTGAAAATTGTTGGTGCAAGGCATGAATGGCGAAGCTGTTGAAGGTGAGCATTGCCGGCCACACAGTTGAGTTTCAGTGCCATTGTTTATTTGCGTAGCTGCGGTGCTAGTAATCGTCGTCACATGCATCGAATAGGTCGTCGTCTTCTTCACGGCGAGTGGTGGATGCAAAGTCATCCTCAGCATTGTAGATTTCCACCAGCTCTTCGTCATCGACTCGGGGCAGTGGTAGCGGGACCTGCGAGTCGGCTCGGGAAGGAGTGGCACACTCGTAGCCATGTCTCAAATTATCCACAATGACTTGTAGAGAAGGCGCCGGCCGCAGGGACATCTCTCAAGCAGGCTGTCTTCTAGACGCTGACACATGCGAGGGCTCTTCTACGGCACCCAGCGAATGCACACGACCACCTGAGGACGAACGAACGAGGGGCGTACGCAATGACGTGTCTTTCTCGTTCCGAGCAAGGGTTGCTACGATCACGGCGAACGCTGGAGTTTTTCTTTTTTCCTTTTTTTTCTAGAGCCACTGCGCGATCCGGGGTCAAGGCGGTCGCCGCGAGGCACGTGCTCACGAGCCCTCGGCATTTTCTCGCTCTTCAGGATTTTCACCAGTCTCTCTCTCTCTCTCTCTCTTTTTTTTTTTTTCTAAAGCCACCGCGCATGCTGGGGACGCTCGGCGGCTGCCGTGAGGCACGGTCTCACGAACACTCAGCATTTTCTTTGCATTTTTTTTCTGCGACACCAAAATTACGACCAGTAACAACAGCTCCGCTGTGAAAAAGAATCTAACCACTTCATCGGACGTTCCGAGAACTACGTGGAAAAATTTTTTTTCGAAATCAGTGAAATCCACCTAAAGCAATTTGAGAAAAAAGCGAAAGTTTGTTACCGAGCCTAAATGCAACGCTGTCAAAGCTATTATATGGCATGTCTTACGTGTCGGCTAGGGGAAGTTTATAGCCAGAAATAATGAGAAATTATGCGGTGAATTTGAGCAACATTGTTACGATAAGTTTGGATTTGGCTATATTTGATTTGAAACACTCAAGTTGATGCGGTATTTCTTATGAAAAATTTATTTAAATTGACTTTCAAGAATGGTGAGATGAAGTTTTGGCGGAAAAGGCATTGAACATATGCACCAGAGCTTCAAGAACAGTATAACTACACATGAAGAGAAGGTGAGTCCTCTTGATAGCAATAGCTTATCTTTTCGAATTTTCACCTGGGATAAATTTTCTTGTGCACGCCTGATGACACTCACGAAGTAAGCAAGCTCTTCATTGCTTTGCCATTAATTTCCAACACGCTTCACAAGAAGGCGGCTTATGTCTTCTTCCTCACCTTAATGAAGTTGTTCATGTCCTCAGAAAGGGGGGGGGGGGGTGCGACTGCTTGTAAGCGGCGGCTATTTAGTTAAGCTAAAATGATAAATATGGAGTAAAACTAAATTTAACTAGAGTTACTCCGTAGAGACGAGGTATACGAAAATAAATTATTGTTTCATATTTCTCAATTTCATTTCATTTACTTTTTTCGTTCACTTTGTCGTCGACGTTGGCGAGAGAGGTTTCGCCTATCTCCTATTTTTCCGTTTAGGCTCATGATAAGCCGGCTCCGAAAAGCAAAAAAAAAAAAAGAAAAGAAAAAAAAGAAAAAAAAGAAGAAGAACTTCTGAAAACACCCCAGAAACAGTCCGAACAGTTAAGCCAAAAGCAAACTCCTATTGGGCAAATAGATTTGGCTCATTTTGATCCGTGAAACAACAGGATCTGGCTCTTGTTCGATACAAACTACGATCTGCGTACACGCTTTCAGGGCGTTATCTCGCCTGTCTTCTTGCCACCTCTTTTTTTAGGAAAAACGTGCTGAGCGCTTTTTTTTTGGTCACTGCAGTTTTGTCTGACCTAGTTTCGGTTTCTGATTTTGGCAGCTTTTGCTAGCGGAAAGGGCGAAGACCGCCGGCCGTACCAACGGAGTCTTGGACTGAGGACCCCGACCACAAATATGCTCACTTCAACTGTGATTAAAGTCTCTCTCTCTCTCTCTCTCTCTCTCTCTCTCTCTCTCTCTCTCTCTCTCTCTCTCTCTCTCTCTCTCTCTCTCTCTCTCTCTCTCTCTCTCTCTCTCTGTCTATCTATCTCTCTGTCTACTCTAATTTTGGGTCGTTTCGAAAGAAAAGAAACGCCTCAATTGTCTGACGTCACCTGGTGCCCTAAACTTTTCAGCCTAATAGCGACGTTGGTGTCACGCATAACTGTATAGATCGCATTACATTTTCTTTTTCGGTATAATTTCAGCTGTTGCCATTTTCACTTTGGTGTGACGGCGTCAGTTTCGTGCATGGGAGGCGAGTGCGCCGTTTTCACGGAAGTGAGCCTGGTAACGCTGTCGTGTTAAAATAACATTTGTGCATTGCGAGCACACTAAGATTGCCAGTGGCCTGGGCGTGTCCGTGGCCACACAGAAGGTGCGTACACAACTACAAGGAAGGGTGCCAAGAGATGAGAAGCTGGGAACTTCCAACGTCTACATGGCAGCTCTTTTCGCTTCTAGCAGCGGTCTCACTTGTGGGAGCAGTGATGGCTAAGTGGCACAATCCCTTTAGTATCCGTAGGTGGGGCGTCACAGACGTCCTTGATGCCTGGAGGATATGTGACCTAAACTTGGAGCGGGAGAGAGGAGAGGGAGATTTCTTGAGGAGACATGAACAATTAAACCCTGCACAATACTGGCCTTTCTACTTCAGGGGCAGCTGAAAACAGCACGAGGAGAAAATGCAACATCATGAGCAAACACTGCACAAGCATTTACATATAAAAAAGAACAAAATTGAAGGCATAGAGAGGAAGTGACATGAGGACTTACTTCCAAACCAGAGGGTTTAAGACGCACAAAATACTTTTTATATCCGTGGTTCGTTTCTTTTTTTTTTTTTTGGGGGGGGGGGTGATAAGGGCGCAGGGTAGAATGAACCTCCCGAAGATCTTAGAATGATACCGTAGCCACCACTTAGTAATATCTGACGTGAGGACACAGAGCCCAAATGAAGACTGACCAGCAGCATTTGCCCCGCTCATGAAAGTTCTCAATGTAGTGAGTGGGAGTTGGAAGGAATGGTCGCTCGTCGCCGCCTCATACGTGAGAAGCGATCGCTAGCAGGAGCAGGGGCTCCTCATGAGTTCACGCCCGTACACTCACATAATTCCATTTGAGGCACTGGTCAAGCCTTGGTCGAGTGTATTCCGTGGTTTCCGCCACACTAGCAGCAGTGTGCGCAACACCCTTGTCTATAACACTGAGTTTAACTCTAACTGGTTATCTCTCAAAACTGGGGACTCAAGCTTGTCACAAAAAACGTTGAGATCAAAATATGTCGTCAATACTTCAGAATGACACAATAGTTTTCTTCAAATGGTTTTCGATCCAGGCAAGATAAGGCTATAAGTATGAAACCTGTTTTATAGTCAAGGGTGTTGCCCTCTGTACTAGGGTGTGGCGGCAAGCCGAAGGAGTCCTGCTATTCAGTGAATGTATTGCACCGTAGCTGTGAGGGTGGGATGCAGTATGGCAACGTGATGCGCGCCTCAGAATGAGACGGCAGCGAAACGATACTTGGAAAGGGGCCCGTGTATGTGGAAGCTTTCGGGGTTGCCAGCTGTCCTGCAGTGCTTGCAGTGGGATGCTGCGGACGCCTTTTGCGAAAAAGCTGACCACAGGATTAACTTTGACGGCGCAGGTGATTGGCACCGAAACCAGTTACTCACAAAGATTACTTCTTGAGTCCTGGCACATGCAAGGGAACCGGCAAGGCCTAAATAGATCCCTAAGAGCCCTTCCCACCATCTACGCCCATGGCCTCCGACGCGCAAGGGCAAGATTCCAGTAAGAAAAAAAAAAAAAAAAAGAAGACACCTATATAACCGCTGATTCTTGTTGTACACAGTCACCCCTGATGAAGGAGCCGAGTCGGCTCCGAAACGTTGGGACCGCTTTGAATAAACGCCCTTGGTTGGTGTATTTGCCTCTTCAAGTTTAACCCAACCAGACAGAGTTCTGTCGAAGATGTTCACATTCAAAGTGTGCATATTACTTCTGGACACATTTCCCAAAAAGCGCTGCTTGCAAGGTAAGAGCTCAACACCGTAGTGAAAGGTTGTATCGAAAGGCTGTAATCAACCTTTAAAGGCCAATTGCACTCAAAAATTTTTTTTTTGTCCAAATAAGTTGTCTATGCTCTTAAAATCACCATAGCAAAATCCTTAGCTTCGTAATCACAGAGAGCGCTAGGTACCGCCGTTCAAAGTAACTCCGAGCAGACGACGTTTGCACCTGGCGGAGGGTCGCCGTAACAAGTTCCGAGCGTCCTATGACGCAGGTTAGGGAACCTGTCCCGTGAAGCTCGCGCTTCTCCGGCGACTTGCAACGCAGGGATGCGTTCGCCCGGGGTTTCTCTTCTACACCAGCGCGCTGTACCAGCGTCGCCATGAAATGTTTAAAGTAACCGCATAGGCAGTAATATCCCCCATTTTTTCTCAATGCAAAAAAAAAAAATTACTAGAAGCCTAAACCTATTCAGGCGCTTGCGAACGTGTTGGAGTTAGCAAAACTCTTTTTACTTGAAAATAATATATTTACTCAAAGAAAAAAAAAATAGCGCGAAAGGAGCACTTGCCTTATATTTGTCATTCCTATTGCATTTACCACAGAAAAAAAAAGATATATTATAAATTATTGACCACTTGCACTTCCGCGTCCAATATTGGCCTCATTTGGGCTGGCCCAACGCCACCTCTATCCTTTAGACATTTTTTACGACCCAAATAAAGTTCTTGTACACACGGCTATAAACATTTGTGCGACTTTTGTCTCCCTAGCTAAGTGAACCAAAATCAGCCTTTCTCGTAGTAACAAATACACCCGCACAAATATTGGCCGTCGTATTTGGGAAGTGCGAAAACTAAACTGCGCCTCTCCTAAACAATAGATTATATTTTTGTTCGATTCCCAAGTGAGGTATGAACTTTGAGCGTTACATTTAGTTTATTTGAAAGTAAAACGTTTTCAACAGTACCTGTCTCTGGTTAAAGTAGAAAACAGCGGTAGATAGGAAGTTCTTTCGTGTGTTAGTGCGTCATTTAGCTCTGGAGGCGGGCTTATAGTTTCAGATCCCTTCTATAATTAGATTCTCTATGTGCACACAGGGGAAAAATCATCATCACCAGCCTATCTACGCCCACTGCAGGGCAAAGGCCTCTCCCATTATTCTCCAATTGCCTCGGTCCTGTGCCAATTGTGACCAATTTATCCCCGCAAACTTCTTTATCTCATCTGCCCATCTAACTTTCTGCCGCCCCCTGCAACGCTTGCCTTCTCTAGGGATCCACTCTGTTACCCTTAATGACCAGCGGTTATCTTGCCTTCGCATTACATGTCCTGCCCACGTCCATTTCTTCTTCTTAATTTCTACTAATATGTCTTTAACACCAGTTTGCTCCCTGACCCACTCCGCTCTCTTCCTGTCCCTTAATGTTACACCTATCATTTTCCGCTCCATTGCCCGCTGAGTCGTTCTCAATTTAAGTTGAACCCTCTTAGTGAGCCTCCAAGTTTCTGCCCCGTAGGTGAGTACCGGTAAGATGCAGCTGTCATACACTTTCTTCTTCAGCGACAATGGTAGGCTGCTATTCATTATCTGAGAATGTCTGCCATATGCACCCCACCCCATTCTGATCCTTCTAATTATCTCTGCCTCATGGTTGGGATTTGGGGTCACAACTTGGCCTAAGTAGATATATTCGCTTACCACTTCCACTGCCTCGCCACCTATGTCAAACCGCTGTGCTGTCCCGAGGTTATTGATCATTACTTTAGTTTTCTGCATATTAATTTTCAGTCCCACGGTTCTACTCTGTTCGCCCAGTGCGGAAAGCATGCTTTGCAATTCGTCCCCCGAGTTACTTAGCAAGGCAACGTCATCAGCAAATCTGAGGTTACTGAGGTATTCTCCATTAACCCTTACTCCCACCTGTTCCCAATCCAACGTTCTGAATACTTCTTGTAAACATGCTGTGAATAGCATTGGAGAGATTGTGTCTCCTTGTCTGACACCCTTTCTTATAGGTATTTTGCTGCTCTCCCTATGGAGGAGGATCGTAGCTGTAGACCCATTGTAGATATCCTCTAGTATTCTTACATAATGCTCATCTACCCCCTGGTTCCGTAATGCCTGAATGACTGCTAGGGTTTCGACCGAATCAAATGCTTTCTCATAATCTATGAAGGCTATATATAGGGGTTCAGTATACTCAGCGCACTTCTCTATCACCTGATTGATCGTGTGAATATGGTCCATTGTTGAATAACCTTTACGGAACCATGCTTGTTCTTTAGGTTGACTGAAATCTAAGGTTGCAGAAATTCGGTTAGCGATTACCTTGGTAAATACCTTGTAGACGACTGACAGTAAGCTGATCGGCCTGTAATTTTTCAAGTCCTTCATGTCGCCTTTCTTATGAATTAGGATGATGTTCGCGTTCTTCCAAGATTCCGGTACCATTGCGGTCATTAGGCATTGCGTATACAGGTTTGCCAGTTTTTCAAGGACAATTTCTCCGCCATCCTTGAAGAGGTCTGCTGTTATTTGATCCTCACCAGGTGCTTTGCCCCCTTTCATTTCTTTCAAAGCCTTCCTTACTTCTTCGGTCGTTACTGGTGGGATGTCTATCTCCTGTGAACTACTGTCTCGTTCGGCATTATCCTGTATGTCCTGGCTACTGTACAGATCCCTATAGAACTCCTCGGCCACTGTGACTATTTTATCCCTATTTGTGATGACATTGCCTTGCTTATCCTTAAGTGCATACATCTGATTTTTCCCCACGCCAAGACGTCTCTTCACTGCTTTCAGGCTACCTCCGTTCTTTACAGCGTATTCGATCCTCTATTTGATCCTCCGTTCTTTACAGCGTATTCGAGGGGAAAAATACTGGGCCGATATTCACGAAGCTGTTTGCATGTAATGTATAGTAGAAATAGTGATTTATCTCCGCCCGCGTGCGATTTGTTCCCTTCAGAGAGGGTGACGCGATAGCCGAGGGGTCGGCTATAATAAAAGCTGCTTTTCGATATCGTATACGAGCAAATAGCTTTGTAAATCAGGGTCCGTATTTTACTAGCAATACCGAAAATTGCTGTTCCGGCAGTTATTATGATGGAAAAAATTACTGTCGGGCGGTCTACTTCATCTCGATTGATAGCAACGGGATGCCGGAATTGCGCCCACCTCCATTATCATGGGCAAACGTTAGTGGAAGTTTTTCTGTGGAAATAAAAATCGAAACGCGGCGCTACCACGCGCATTTGAAGGCGGCTCTGAGCGGCCGCCGGCTCTGGCGCGGTCGCTTCCGTTCCCTCACGTACGTCACGTCCGGCCGCCGCTATGGCCGCCTTTTCTATTCAGTTTCGGTTCCGAAAACGCGAATATCGCGAGCCGTTTGCGTCGCGCGCGTTGATGTTTTAAGCGCAGTATTTTGCATTTCGCACCTTTTTTATATGAACTGTTAGGTGACATTATTTTTACGTTGTCGAAAATTTGAGTGCAGTTGGCCTTTAAGTATCACACTGCATGTTACGAGTCCTGTAGGAGCATCCGCAACACCGCTGAGAACTTGAAGTATGGAGTTACTCAACATACCCTAGTTGAGAAATACCGCTGCAGAATCCGGGCGGTGAGAGCCCCCCTTGCTTCGTGGAAGCGGAGGGGCAAGTGCACCGGCGCGCACCTAGAGGACCAAAACTGGACTTTGCCTAACATTTACTTAATACAAAACTTAATAAAATAGTTGGCTGTTAAGTGCTTAGCACTTTAGGGGGCCCACCTCGTCATAGCTCGTCCGCGGTCACGCAATCTAACCATCACAGTCGCGCGGCGTAATACACCTAAACGGAGTCCCATGGCGTCACATACCGAAACATAGGCTTCGAAAGAATGCCCGCTTGTCCCTTGATGTAGCCTTCCAGCCAAACGTTACGAGGATAATTGAACAAGAGGTTTATATACGCAGAACCGTTCGAAACTCCTGGAACAAATTGCGCTAGTAATGTATGTCCCCATTATTTAGCGCAAAGAAAACTGCGGGTAAATTGAAGTCAAAATATATTCACTTACCGGCAGTCCCCCCCGCATTCATTTAGTTAGGAATGCTGGTTGGGTTGGTTTTTACAATATTAAGCGAAAAAAAGTAGCCGCAGAAGAATAAATTACACCATCTTCCCGTGGGGAACCCTGATGAGGAGGCGAAGTATCATGGGGGTTCCGTGTGGTTCCATTGTGTTGCCGTTATGTTGAGTGATCTGGTGTTTAGTAGCGCCAGAGAGAATTCCGCGTCCGGGTCCACACCGGTGGCAAAGTCACGCAAGTACTGCTGTGTTACGGTGAGTAGGTGGTGGTGCTCGAGGCGCCGAAACTCGTCCATCATGTTCTTGTCGATGTTGTCGCCTCTGTGGTAGAATCGGTAGTCTCCGTCAGCGTTGGTGAGGTAAAGGTTGTTGACATGGGTGCACCGGCTGAGAGCAACGTACACGCCCTCCACTTCGCAGCTTTGTCTTCTTCTCCTTCTTCTTCTACAGCGGTTCCCCTACGGGAAGATGACGACGGTGGTTGAACGCGAAGCTATTTCGTGACGGATTCTTTGGTTGGCCAATCCCTAGGGGCAACCTGTCACAATCATCCTCAGAGGCGCTGCAGACGGGGCACGAACGCGGGACGTCCCCCCGAGCAAGAGATGCTTCGCATCTAAAAAAATCAACGGGTTTTCAAAATCAAGACAGCCCGTGCGAGATGAAAACAAGCACAAGAAGGGCAGAACTCCCGCTCGTGCTGTTCCAGTAAGAGCAAGAAACAAAAGATAAAAAAAAAGGATGCGAGCTGTCCCAGGAGAAGGCACGCAAGCACTGCGAAGGCGGGAAAACTGAATGACATTGAACAAACCTCGGTTGAATTCATCCAGAGAAGAGGGAGACAGAGAGTGAAAGAGCGTGAGGGGTGGTGGCAAAAAGCGAGGAACGGCGCTACAGCCCGTATGGCGAATCACTGATCTGCCCTTCGGACTGCTGCCACGTTGGGTGGGACTGCTTTAATGTTTTAAATTAGAAAACATTACTCATGTAATATTTATATATGTTTTCTCAGTTTTTTTTTTCTTTTTATGACTCATGGTAGCAGCCGCAAGCACTGAGTAGTTCGTTTATTTCGGGGCCGGGAAAAAATAACATACATACAGAGACATTAAAAAAAGCCCCAACCTATGCCTACTGCAGCGGTTTCACATAGTGATTTCACACAGTGATTTCACATAGAGTGGTATATAAGATATGTGTACAGAAGTTGTGTGCATAAAAGTAGAAGAAGCCAGTACAGTTTTACTTTCTTCGGGGTCCCTTGAATAACAATTTTTTATTTCTGATTTTTTTAGTGTTGTTTTTTGTTAACTTGGATAATGGCAATGGACTAACCTAAAGTCTGTTTTATGCACCTGTTTGTGTTTATGCCCAAAACCTGTTTAGAGTTTAGTTTACTTTTGTTTGTTGATGTGATTGTTGGACAATGTTAATGTTAATAGTCTGGACCAGCTTTTCCAATATGTGAATAGATGCTTTGCTTTTGTTAATTCCCTGTTCGAATTCCGGTAAGCTTGTTTAAAATAAATTTATTAGTTTGTCACGTTCCTCTCGCGTATATATGCACGTTGTGGGGTAATGGTCGAAGTTTTCGGCTCGTAGTCCACATCCGCAGGTAATATTATCGCTAATCTTCAATTTTTTAAAAATAAAATGGAAACCTACCATGGCCTGATATCGCTTGTGTTGTGCAATAATTGGAAGAAAAATTTTGTGGTACAATTTTTACGTTTTTTACCAACTGATAAGCTGTGGCTTTTTTGCCATGTTCATTCCATATTTGGTTCCATTTATCCTTACTTCGCTCCTTTAGTTGCGTTTTAATGAACTGGGTTGTTATGGGAGCATCTAAACTGTCTACAATAATGGCTTCTTGGTTAGCTAAATCGTCGGCTATCTCGTTACCAAGAACACCAGCGTATCATTTAGGGTAAGCTAAAATTGTATCATGGGTGTACTTGACCTTCTTTAATTCGCGCTTGATTTTTTGGATGAAAATATTTAAGTTTATTGGATTTTGTAGTCGTTGTAATATGGAGAGACCGCCCAATATTATTTGATATTTCCGGGACGAATTTTACATATTTTAGTGCTTCTAGTATAGCGACGGTTTGGGCTTCAAAATTACTCGAGTATTGAGGAAGCTTAAGCAATTCGGTAGCGATTATTTTGTTTTGATCACCCAGAACTACATAAGCTGACCTTACTTTTCCTTTAAATGTTTGTGTCTGATTTTTGTATAGTTAAACTGAAACCATGTAGTAACTTCCATGTGGGGCGCCTTTCCCAAATATTTACTTTTCTAGCTACAATATTTGTGTGGCATACGTCATCCTGCTAACTGAATAATTTTGAGCCTTCTAAAATTTGTAGAAGTTCGTTTTCTTTTTCTATTGTAACTTGGATAAGGGGTATATGGCATAAGACGTTTAATGCCAGGTTTGGAATTGTCCAAAAGGCTTTGCTAATTCTTAACAAAAGAGTGTATTGTATAGTTCTCAGTGTACCTTTTAAGTCGGTCTTGTCAGAATACTATATTGGGAGCCATACATTACTATTGAGTGCTACTACAACTTTCTGAGGACAGACGACAGGCCCGTCTACTTTCCCGTGCTTGCCCCTGTTTGCCTAGGCACTGGGGGCGGGGGGGGGGCAACTGCGGACCTGCTTTTGATACATAGGCCCTATTGTGAGTTTCGCAACATCGAGTAACTCAGCTTACGTTATACAAGCCCAGGAGGTGGCACATCAAATTTTTCAATGGTGCTGGAGGGATTAAAGTGCCCGCTGGCAACGGTGATCGCAGAAATATGGTATACATAAAAATGATCGGAGAAAAATGTCACAGCTTGGCTATAACCCGAAGAACAAAAATCTACTTGGCCTGGGTAGCCACTTGAAGTACACCTTGCAACTAGGCAGTATGCAAATGCTAAATAGGCAGCGCCGACACTCGTGTAATCGTGACAGTGTTACAGCAGGGGGAAAATGTACGTGGCTAGACATCAAAAGCTGCGCAATCACATAGTTGTGCCAGCCCGGTTACGCAATGTAACCAGGAGAAGCTCGAACTTTCCTAGAATCGGACGGCAAAAGGTAAAAACAAAGCAACAATTACTAGCCACTTCACTCTGTAATGATAAGGAAACCTGCGTAAAATACACTTTGCACACATGATTGAAGAATGTACCCATATTTATTTTTACCATATTTGGTTATGGTAGAAGCCCATGTATCGGCAGCGAACGGAAATTCTGTAACTTGTACACTGTAGAACTTCACTGTGAACCACTTGACTGTGGCAGCAGACAATGCTGTCCGCATGAACCCATGCGTTTCGCGAAGAGGTGACAATACGGCCAGTTTTTGTCTCGCCCCTGTCAACGCATATGAGCTTCGGCATCGGGACACCGCTTATCTTTCATGTATAGAATCAGTGTTGGGGAACAAAAACAACGACGATGCGGAGTTTCCCGGTCGGCAGAAGACCTCATCCTGAGTGCGTAAGAGCAACTTTTGTGTGAGCCTGCATCATGGTCATCATCTTCATCAAGATGGCTTTAATGATATCAACACCAAGATGCAAATGACGGAATGAATATTGCTAGATATGGTCCAACAAAATATATCACGTAGCAAAACCGATGCCTAACTGGTTTATTTCTAATATAAGTGTCGAACGGAAAGGGCGGTTGTTGGTCATGGATGCCATTAGCAGTATTCATATACATCAGGAGAAACGCGTGCATGGGGCAAAACAGCGAATGTACACGTAAGGAAAACAACGCAAACAAACCGAACCTTTGGACTTTGAAGACATTGTTGAAGGTTTATAGCATGGTAAACTTGGCACGGTAAACAAATGGACACCATCAAGTCGTGCGGATAATTCGACTGTGAAATAGCTTTTTTCTTGCATGCCTGTAGCTTCCCTTGCTAAGATGCATAACCAAAATGGCCTTTTCTTAATACAAATTTATTTTTACAAGAGACTTCTGATTACTACAAGAAGCCAAGGGCGACCGAGCAGCTTAGAAAGGTGCATAAAAGGTAAGGCGGGATTATTGTAGGATTCTACACCTTTTGTGCTGGGTGAACAGCTCATATATAGAAAATATTAATCTTTCTCTCAATCTGATGCGGTTGGCGAAAATCAAGTGAACCGCCAGAAAAGTGTCTCGCCATTGCTTTAATTAAGTTTTATCAATATTGAACAGACACTGAGTGACTGATTTTAAAACTTCACCCTTTCTTAGAGAGACATTGATATTTTTTTAGGTATATGTACGTAATGGTGAACAAACTTAAGTCTTCAGAAGATTGAACAGTACTAGCGACCTTGAAGCTGGTGGTTTGCCGAACGCATGCCGTTTATTTTCTTACACTTCGAATGCATAGCCAGTACTTTCGAATTAGACTGAATTCAGGTGCTTTTTGGTGCACCAAACGGAAGTTATTTATTCACAGAACTCTAAAAATTTTGTAGGAGCAGTTGGCCGCTGTATAGCCTCACGTCGATACTGTTAATACTTTTCGATGTACTAGAAAAAATCCCAGGCTTGATAGGCTACAGCAATGGCTTGTACTGATAGACGGTTCACAATAGTCTACGGTTTTCGCTAAGTATAGGAACAACACGTCTAGTCGGGCAGAAAGATCAAGCTGATGATCATCATAAATGATAAAAGGTAGTCGTAGGTTAACATGTTAATTGATTTCATATAACATATATATACCATGAATAATGACTTCCTCACACACATAACAACAATGCGGTACTCATGCAGCAGGTGGGTCGTTACAGCAGTCACTTTAAAATCCTAGCGGAGTTGAGCCGTGATTTTTCTTCATGGGGGGGGGGGATGTTTGTGATAATTTTTTCTAGAATATCCAATGGTAGCAACTTAGGCGCCACCCTTGTCTAAAATGATGATGATGATGATGATGATGATGATTATGATGAAATCTTTATTTGTCAAGCTGGTGCAGATGTTAGGGCACCCGCCCGGCGGGGGGCTTCCCTATTCCGGGATACGAACCTTTGACAAAGAACGAACCTTTGAACGAACATTTGTACGGCAAAGTGTCTCACGAATTTTTTAACAATGGTCACGCCGTCTAGATACAGAATGTGTGTTAAACAGAAAGAGGCCAGGATTAATGTCAGTAATTTTTTAAATAGATACGATAAAGCAAATTAAGTTTGACATGCTGTCTGCGTTATTTTAGGGGCTCCCAGTTAAGCTGGTTGTTAAGTAATGTAATACTGGATCGGAAATTGTAATCGCCCCAGTAAAACGGGCGGCACGGTTTTGTACACGTTCTAACATTGTGCATAAGTAGGCTAGTTGCGGGTCCCAAGCGGCACAGGCGTACTCCAGGATGGACCTTACGTGGGTGAAATAAAGAAGTTGTTTCAGTTTAGGAGAGGCAGCCCTAAAAATTGCGCCGAAGAAAGTTAAACGTACGGAAGGCAGAAGAACAACCATGTTCAACCTGTCTTTTCCGGGAGAGGTAATGGCACATTGTCAAGGACATATTTCAACAAAATGGGTTTACGACTGCGCGAAAAAGTAATGCGCTGACATTGCATTGCATTCAACGTCATTTTCCTTTTTGTTTACACCAGCGCTGAATTGAATGTAGATCCTTTTGAATATGGAATGTATCATGAGAGCTAGTTATACGGTGATAAATGACACAGTTGTTAGCATAGAGACGCACTTTGCAGTTAAGACCAGGTACAATCTCATTGATAAAAACAAGAAAAAGCAAAGGCCCCAAAGAATACCCCTGCGGAACACCTGAAAAGACACTCACTGCATCACATTGCCACCCATGTAAAAAAACACGCCGCGTGCGATTTTCCCAATCAACCCTTATACACTGCATTACATTGCAGTGTAAGCCACTAAAAGATAGTTTGTGTAAAAGCAAGGCGTGAGGAACACAATCTAAGGAATTCTTAAAATCTCAAAATACACAATCTGTATGTTCGTTTCTGTCAGATGAGGAGAAAATGTCATGAATAATTTCAACCACTTGAGTCGTACAGGGAAAGCCAGCCCGGAAACCATGTTGGCAATTTGTAAAGTAATTATTGCTTTCCAAATGCTTAATTACTGCATAACTTATTTTCTCAAGAATTTTTAAGCACACGCTTTTAAGGGAAATGGGCCTACAATTTTTGGGGTTGCTTTTGGAGCCGCTTTTGTGAATGGGGCCACATAAGCGGTTCTCCAGTCATGAGGTAGTTCACCGGTAGCCAGCGTTATGGTGAACAAGGTGACCAGAATGTGGGCAATGATTTAAGAACAAGCATGCAAAACATAATTCGGTATGCCATCCAGTCCACCAGCTGAATTAACTTTAACATTTTTTAAGTAGATGAGAACACCATAAAAGTGATAGCTATGGGGCCGATAGGTTGGTCTATCTTTTCAGAGACAGGCGGTAGGTTTCCTGAATAGGGGGGCGCAAAGACTGGTTTGAAATAATGATTAAAACAAGTAGCTTTCTCAGAGTCGTCCATAAGTATTGCACCATCAACTTGAAGGCTGGCTACACCTGAGGTTCCCTGTCCTGGGATCTAACAAATTTCCACATTTCCTTGGGATTTTCCTTAAAGTTCGTTCCTGGAGAACAATAGTACTTATCCTTGGAGTCTTTGTTACGACTCTTTATATCGTTTGCAAGCTTCGTAATAGCATCTGAAATGCTTAGCTTTTTTTTTTACTTTTCCTGTACGCGTCCACGAAACGACGTTATTTCTTTATTAGCAGCAAAGTATCTCGAGTCATTCATGGCTTATCAGCCCGTTTTTTACGGGAGATGATTTTACTAGGGACATATTTTTTCTACTAAGTGTTCCAATTTAATTTCCAGTGCGTCCCATAATGAATTGCAATTAAGTAAGTGGCTCATTTCACTAAATTCTGGGAGGAAAGACTGATGTTTTTCCGACAAAGCTGCGTAATAACCTCGGTTATAGAAAAATACCTTCCTCGGATTGGTATGCACTCTTTAGCAGTTAAGCGGGGACAAATAGGCATGAATGCAGTCATGGTCGCTGATGCCTGGGATGATATTAACATATTTAACAGTGATTGTCTGTTTGCAAATAGTAGATCTAAGACAGAAGTTCGCTCTTTCCCTTTCCTAGTGGGTTCGTTTACAAACTGGAAAAGGTCATTGGCTAGAACCAGTCCGTGAAAGCTTAACGAAAGTGTAGAATCAGTTAATACAGATTTATGATATAACCTTAGCACTTGCGGCATATTGAAATCGCCTCCTAGTATGTAATCGTTTTTTTAGAGCACACAGGTAGTCCGATAAGGACCGAAAAATATCCGGGTTGGTGCATGTGGGAGGACGATAAAAAGAACCAGTTGTTATTGCCTGACCATTATTATTTAGATGAATATTACACCAGTTGATACCGCGTGTGTGAATGATACTGTCAGTGGACTAGATTGCAGGCTGGAGTCAACGAGCACAAATACGCCCCCTCCCTTCGTGTCCCTATCACTACGGTATACTTCAAAACCATGCGGGGAAATTTCTGAATCAAGGATGGAACTATGAAGCCAAGACTCTGTGAGCACTAGCTGTGGCAACAAGCATTGCCAATTCGTCGATTTTATTTTTAATGCATCGGCAATTTACGTTGAGAATGACGAGGTCAGACGTCTGTGACACTGCGCGGCGTGAATCGCTCCGAGCAGGCACCCGTTTCCACTTCTGCTATTTTTTGGTTCAATCACGAGATCCAAATTATTATCATAGATGAAGGATTTTTCGTTTGCAATAAGCTTATCGTGCCTTAGTTTATAGGACGAACCAGAAGTGCGGGCGAACTGCAAAAGTTTGGATTGTGCTAACCTTGCAGCCGGGGTACAAGGTCTTCGCGCAATGCGAAATTCGTGTTTTTTTAATTCGTGTGCACGAGAAAGCATACGCTCTCTATCTTTGTAACTGCTAAATTTTACGATTATCGGTCGATTTTTGTTTTCCCGGAAATGCCCAAGACGATGTGCCCGTTCGATACGCTCAGGCGCAATAGGTTCACCCAGCTGCTTATCAAACAAATAAAGCTTTAACCTCTGATTGTGCCCAGATGTCTTTAAAATAATCGGTTAGTCCATATATAATTAAATTATTGCTACGCGATCTGTTAAAATCTGCGACTGTGTTAATGGGCACATTGTCAAGGACCTATTTGCTTTCAGCTGCGCGACATGACGAGCCAAACAGCTAGGAACATTATGTTCAGCTAAAACAGTAGGAACTTCACTCTTTCTTAAAGCAGCATTGCGTTCTACGACTGCGACTCTGTTTAATAAATCTTCCATAGACGTACTTATTGCAGCCTGATTGTCCTTAAGTTCCTTAATTTTGCGTAAAACATGTTTATGTTAAGCTTCGAGGCTCTGTACAATCTCAAAAATGCTATCACTCTACAGTGGGTCCATCCAGAAGGCACTGTACTAGGCCCAGGATTGCTCTCAACGTCCCCTGAGAGTAGTAACAACATGTGCGACAATGTTTTAAGTGTACAATCGAGAAAATCAACATGCATTCGTCTTCTCAAAGCGGCGGCACGTGCAAGTGCCGCCCAAAACACGCCTCTTTGAGCAAATAATTCGTATATTGAAGAAGCAAAGGCGAAACACCCGTGCGCAGCTGAATTTCCTTGCCCCTAAAGATTCACACTGCCGACGGGCTCTAAAACACGCTGTTCCATAAGAACTCCGTTCGCCTGCTAAACACATTTTGAAAAATGCTCTTCAAATGTGTGGAAGTATATTTGGCAGTGTTGGGACGTCTAGCATGGATATTCGGATATTATTGCATATGAGAAAACTGCCAGAGTTGTGTACCTATCATTCCTCAGGTAAGAGGACTGTTAATTTTTGGATAATTCGTTGTCTATTTTATGTTTACTAATTGTGTCTGTTTTTGTGTGTGTGTGGTAATTAAATTACGTCAGGCGGGCACAAAGCAGCATTTTTTCAAAATCAGTATTCCCAGCTCTCAAGCATTCTTCTTCATGCCTGTTTCCCTATTCCTACCCTCGAGCAAGCTACAGTGGCCATTGAACACGAATGTAAGCAGTGCGCTTGTTGAATCAACCAATGGATCGCCATTAGTCCAACAGTTTGTGGGACAATTGAATGGCTATGTTCAACTGTTGGCATCTTTGTGCCATCATGAACAATACTTTTTTTTTTTTGTGGGGGGGGGGGGGGGGGGTGGGGGGGTCCTGCGTTGATATACAGGTCACGCACGTCTTCATTTGAAATTATTTGCATTTATTGAAAAATTTATGGTGCCCAGATTTACGACATTGGAGGCCTTAAACTTTGTTATGCCTGCCTATATTTCGAGCCTAAAAGTCGTTTTACGCCTCAAATGATGAGTATCACGATATAAACATTTTTATGCCCACAAATCTCCCTCGGAATTTCGACCGTGTGGGCTACCAATATACATTATGTTTATTTGTGACCCATTCTCCTGGTGTAGACTAAATAATGCACACTAGTTAGAATCTTACTTTCAAGTACATTTGCACATATAGGAGACTCAAGATGAAAAGAAAATATACACTGCACGGCAGTCGCATTAGAGATTATTAAGAAAACGCATATAGTGTGGTATAAGCAATCGCGTGCCGTGATTGCAAAGGAAAAAATAATCCAGGCGCTCACAGTCGTCCAGTACTTCTTTTGCATTCGTAAATTATTCATACAAGTAATTCCGCTGATTAAGTGACGATATGGGAGATTTTCGACGGAAATTTGCTGCCTGCCTGTTTAATAAACCAGTTTTTGTTGAATAAATTTAACATAGATCTAACATATAATAAATCTAACAGTTCCACTTACAGAAAAATAATCAAACGAAACATCTTCGTTTTCAAAAAAATTTAGGGGAGCATACATTTAAAGATAATGTATAGTAGACATGAAGACCGACCATACAGCACATAATATGCGAAATCACCAGTGCCAATTTAGACAAACTATGCATGCCGTGCAAGTTCCGGAAACAGACTACACACATCATTACACAGCTTAAGTGGAGTACATACACATCTTAAGGTGATAAGCGCACCTTAGTGTGGTTTCATTTTTTTTTTTTTATTTCTTGTGCCCCTTGATTTGAAACTATCAACTGCACAACTGCACGCCAGGTTTGCGATCGTCAAAACATGTTTATAATTTTCTGCATGATTACTTAATATGACAGCGTGCACAACCTTTTGACACCGGTGCCTTTGTTTCTCCTGCTGTTACGAGAGCGGCTGTTTTTCACCATTTAGAGACAAAATGTAATTTTGTTTCAGACTTCTTAATTAGCAATTTCATTTATTTGAGCAGGTCTATACATGAACATTGACTTTGAAGCTACACCGAGAAACTATCGATTGTTCATGGAGCTTCCAGATGAACGATTCAGCACTTTTACCCAAAGATATTCAGCACCTTTATCCAAATATTACGCAATCAGTGTGGATGTAGCTGGAACAAGGGACATGAAACCGCATCGGTAAACAACCACCCAAACATGGTTCAAAGCACGAAGGAGGTGAACAAGTAAGTTCCCCTCCGGCCACATTATCTAGTCTGGAGGAATCTCAGCTGTACGGGCCCCGCACCAGTGCGAAAACGAAGGAAATTTCTCTTTCCCGCACGCTGTGAGAAAGGGGGGCACCGGCGGCTAGAGCGCTAGCAGCAGCATCGCTGGCGACCGCAGCGCCAGCGCGGCTGAGCGGAGTTGCCAAACTTGTTGCCCGCCGCCGCGCGCGGCTTCGGCGGCCGCCGCCGCGGCCGAGCGCCCTCCCACGAGCCCTCCTCCCCTGGCACCCTCCCCCGCCCGCCCCTTTCCCCAACAAACACTCCGGTCGCCGGCGGCAGCGCTATAGTCGGCAAGTTTGGCGCGTCCGCCCCGCCACGTGAGAGAGCGCCACTCGATCGCGACTGCTCGCGCGGGCCGCATCGGTTCGCCCGTGGCTGGATTACCCCGTGCGTGTGTGGCCGCGTGCGAGCCGACCACGACTCTGCTGTGTGTGTCCTGCGTGGCCCGTGCGACTGCCCCGCGAGGACAGGTAGCCGGCGCGGCGTGCCGGAGTCGCATGTGCGCGGCGGCGTCGGCCAGCGCGGTCTCCATCCATCATCGTCGCTGACGCGGGAGCGCCGGGGTCAGCGCGGCGCGCGCCGCCTCCGCTATTGGATGGCGTCCATCACGTGATATGCTAATCTCCGGCGGCGGGGCGGAGCCATGGCGCTGCTCGGCGACAACCCCGAAGCAAAACTATCTCCATCATCCAATTCAGCGGGCAAAAATTAATGACCATGAGTTCGTTTTTGATGAACTCGCCGTCCTACGTGGACCCCAAGTTCCCGCCGTCCGAGGAGTACTCGCAGGGAAACTACATCCCGACCCATGGCGCCGGTGACTACTACGCCGGGGCCCCGCCGCACCACCACCACCACGCGGCCGCGCACCCGTACGCCTCGTTCGGCGGCGCCGCGGCCCCGCCGTACGGCGCCGAGAACGGCGGCTACGTGTCCAGCGCGTCGCCGCACTACTACCAGCACTCATGTTCCATGACCCAGACCACGCTGAGTCCGCTGTCGCGGCCCAGCGTCGGCCTGGACCATGGCGGCGGCGGCCACAGCCCGCCGTACTCGGGCCCGCCCGCGCCGCTGCAGCGGTCTCCGTCGCCTCCGCCGCCGGCGTCCATGCTCAGGCCCTCGCCGCAGTCGCCGCTTGTGGGACCCATGCACAGCCCCGGGGGAACCCCGACTGCGCCGAACTCCGCCGGCGGCGACTGCAACCAGGGAGGCCAACCTGTCATCTACCCGTGGATGAAAAAGGCACATGTGAACGCAGGTGAAGTGCTCCCACACCCACATGTCTCGATCTTGCCTTGCGCAATCTGCGCGACACGCGGCACGCTGTGAAAGTAGTGGCAAAGTAGCAGAGTGGGCACGTAAGTTCCGATACTACGATATCTCACCTGTTATACCCGTAATCACTCACGTAACTTAATGTATTACATAATGCACTCGGGCATTATGTAACGAAACATTGCTTGCAGTGGTTCTACGCGAAGGACTTCAGGTAGGATAATCGGGGTTAGAAGATCTTTCCGGAGGTTTCCAGACACCACGTGCGCGAGGGCTTCTCGGTTCCCGCCAGAACGGAGTCGCATTTGAACCGGCTACAGATCACTGATTGTCACGTTGGGTTGTTGCAGGTAGTCGATTTGGCACTCGCCATTAAAAGGAGAGTTCGGATATCCATACTGACCAGGCTCGTTTAATGAATGAACCGTTCAGCAACCCGGTATTCCCGTGTAAACACGACATTGCCTGAGCATTTCGGTTTCGCTTTGAATATACGCACACTGCCAAGATATTCAAATGCAGCTTGCCTCCTCATTACTGCGGAGCAATTCAGTGTAATACAAATTATTCTCATGCGGCAAATATTGAAAATGAAAGTGAAGTTCGCGCGCACTTTGAAGTTTATATGAGGATCCAGGGACACGGAAACTATCACTTTTAAACGTATGGGCAGTTACTTTCGACGGCGAATCTACTAGAATTCTGGGAAATATTTTTGTAGTGTATAGATCCAGGTCGACCCTCGTCATATGCGGAACACTGCGGTTTTACCGTGTTTTTGAGAGGTTGTCCTTTTTAGCGATAAAGCTGTGAATGTCAGTGAATGCTATGTAGTTTTTGTGTTGAATTCGCCGCGAAAATTTTCTTCCCATTAAACTAAACACTTCGAGAACTATCTTAATAAACCTAATATTGCGCACAAAACAGGCTGTCACATTCCACAATACTTAACTGCGCCGAAATACTTCCAATAACACTCGATAACTTCGGATGAAGTGCTCGCGAAAGGACTGGACTGACAATCCGGCAATCTGCTGCTGTAGTGTGGCTTCGACAGTGCGCGATACCAAGGTTCCCGCGAAGGGGATGGTACACTGCAGGGTCACAACTGAATCTTACAAAAACCACGTTCGAAGAATAAAAGCGGGGCAGAACGTAATTTTAGTTCCCGATATTGCAGTGAAAACATGACGGCGCAATTTCTGCAGTGTCAGAATCGTCAAGGCGCTTCGTAGAGAAAAACAAATGGCGCCTGGGAATTCAAAAACACATCGTCTTCATGCGAGCGGACAGTCGCATGCAGTGACGCCTGCTTCCGAAATTGCTGAGGAGATTGTAGTCTAGAAAACAGTTGAAAAGACAAAAGATCATGATGCAAGTTTAGTCTTCGCACAATTGACGTTGATGACACACTGATCAGGGGATTGCCGACGCGTCAAATGCGGCTAAGATTAAATGGAATCACTTTACTCGCATTTAGAAATTCATTGTCCCAGGCCATCGTTACAAAATAAGAAACCCTTAGGAGCCCGAACGAATTATTTCAGTATACCGAAGTAATTACATATGGGCGTATATGCACATATGTTATGCGACAGTGTACGTTGGGGGCGGAGCGATGATTCCGCGAATTTGGTGAAGGTTACAGTTAGTTTATTACTCGGTGGTATAACGGATCAGGCACTTGCAAGGAAAAACCGGGTCTCTTCACCGACAAAGCTTTTTTGCTTACAAAGATGAAAATGGGTTATTGGGGTCCAAAAGGGATGGGGTATTTACACTCCAAAAAATGCCCGTGGATCTGCTTTGCCTCAATGCACATGAATGGCCAATCGTGGTGCCTGCGGGAACAAATTTACAGAATAAAGAGGCCCGTCATATACTTTGACCCGAAAAATGAAATCTGTGCAGTGACGTCGCTCAATGCAAATCATCATGCTCGCATTGCGTGGTTTGACTGAGCAGACGACAATTTTCCAGATAAATTTCATGTTGGGCGTCGTCGTTAGCCTATTTTAAAGCTATGCTCGCAGTGATTGGCCTTTTGTGGGCATTGTGGGGAAGCAGATTAGCGAACATTCTTTATAGCATGTTTTCGTTCTAATTCACTCTAGAACTCTTATTCTGCGTCGCTTGAAGAACTGCCTATGTTGAAACCCAATGGACGTAAATGAGCGCTTAGCTGCTGTCACGTGTTTGTAAACATATGATACATTTTAACGCCATCTCAGTAGTCGAGCATTCAGCTGAGGCTGTGATAGCACTAAATTTGGCGCGCCGAATTTCTTTGTGCGATATAGTAATACACCTTGTGAACACAATTTCAAACTATGCATGTCATTGCAATATATAACAGGCAAACTTCAGCGAAGTTTCGTGTGTTTAGACAAAACTTCCACTTTCGCATAGTAAGAGCCTACTCGACACAAAGTGGCAATTTGCGAGCATCTAGTTTATTGCCGAATAGTCTTCCCAGTTATTCTTGTCATATTTTATTCGCAGTTGTGGTTAAAAATCTTCGAGTTTAATTTAACGAAATGACAATGTCGTGGTGAGTGATGTGCTATGCGGGACATTAGGCCAAAAATTTGTCGGAGACCCACTGCCATTTCGTATTACAACGATGCCTGGTTTATAATCACAGGGGACAAAGTTATTGACTTAGAATTTAGGGGGGGGGGGGGGGTTAGTGAAATTCATTGGTGCGGTAATCAATCTAAAGGGGTGAAGAGCATGTACTCTTGAAGCATGCGCGCGTTCCTCCTAGAAGCACAAATAGTGCAAGCTTTGGTATGAGAGGATAATAAGCTCTACTGCGAAACCTTATTGCAAACGCATAAGTACTTACGAATTCATCGATGCTCCCAGTAAAACGTATACGAGAGGAATTTGTACTGTATTAGACTATATATCTTTTTACTCGGAAATATGATCCACTTCAACTTGTCATTTTCGTCTTTTGGCAGTTTCGGAACGAAATATGGCACTGAGCGGTCCAACAATAGTGGCATAAAAATGAGCTTCGTGTTCAGGCGCTATAGGTCCGGTTTTAGTACGCGCTTATCAACTGCTGAATTCTGCCCGCAAAGTTAGGGACCTTCGAAAGCGACGTGCAGCCAAAGCAAATGGCGGGTCTTTCGAGCAATTACAATGTACCATTTGTGACAAACTGGAGCCCGAAGTGCGTCGAGCTTGAAAGATTGGGCACTGTGCATGTGCCCAAGAGTTCCGGCTGGAACGCCAGCGCCTGTTGCTCAACGTGTTGTGGCAACACGCCGCCTGATCGTTTAACCCGAAGGACGCCACATGTATGTGCCCACGCTCGAAGCCTCAAAATAACCCTCAACTGCCAGCAGCCCAATGAAAGCAAAGTGTCTTTGGGGGTGCATGTGTTGTGGCGGTGAGGAGACACTATGCTTATAACCGCCACATTTAAATGTAATAGAAATAGTTTCGTTATTTGCCGGTTGGTTTTCTTTGCTTTTCGGAAATAATCGCAGTCGCTCGGGTTAATTATACTGCCTCCTTTACCAAAATAACCTCACGTGAAACTCATTATCCGGTCTCTTGGAGGGTGCACGCAGACCTCCATTAGACGACTGTACGCCTTTATTCACGAATCCTTTTATTAACCTTCATTCTACAGATCGAACTAACACCATTCTCAGAAAAGCAGCATTATAAAATTGCAGTTTTGTCTTGGTAAAGGTCCACTCTCGCGTATACTCATTATTATTTTGTTTGACACTTTTGAAGCGATAATAGATGGCACCTTCGCGGGCCTATGGATATACTGAAGGTGTGTATTACTAGACAGCCTGCCACACATAAAGAGCGGGTAAAAAAAAATTACATAAATATTTTGAACAAATTTTCGGACACGCTTCTCTGTTTCGTCAGTCCGCAGTCAATCCTGTAGCTTCCCTGCTACAAAACATTTTCGGGACACAAAATGCTAAGGGTGGGAACTGAAGCACATAACTTCAATGAGGGCAAAACCTTTTTAATGAATTTGTGTATAATTATATCCTTCTCGACTGAAAAAAACTAAGCCTGATGGGTTATAAGATACAAGTTCCGTTATTTTCTTGGCTGTTGCTCTGTTTCCATTTCAGTTCCGAGCGTCTTACTTGTGATGAACCATTAATTTTTGCATGGTACTTATTCAAACTTACCATGGCTGTCGGAAATATAGAGACGCTAAGTTATTGTGCGTCAGATCTCTTTCACCGGGCATAGCAGTGCTTACAAAGCGGTTTGTCTGAACGAAAATTGATGGGGGTAGGGGGCGAGAGGGGACAAAACAAACTAAAAGACAGAAATGGGCACAAAGTTATTACAAAACTACAAAAGTGACAGCGGGGCAGAAATAGAGAAAGATACAGTTTGCAATTCTATACTTAATCCGCCGTGGTGGCTCAGTGGCTAAGGCGTTGTGCTGTTGAGCACGAGCACGCGGGTTCGATTCCCGGCCGTGGCGGCCGCTTTTATGATGGAGGCGAAAAGCAAAAACGACCGTGTGTACGAGATTTCGGCTCACGTTAAGTAAGGATCCCCAGGTGGTCAAAATTAATCCGGAGCCCTCCGCTACGACGCGCCTCATTGCCTGTGTTGCGTCGGCGTGTTAAACTCTACAATTAAATGAAATCAAATCATATTAATTCTACACTTGCACGCAAATGCATAACTGCCAGGCCCTGTAAAGGAGGTTCATCTAATACTGTGGTGAAAGATTCCAAAAAGCAGGAAAAATGAGGGCCCATCTATGTGCAAAGAGAAGCTTGGAATTTTGCCCGACGACTTGAACGTGCACGAGAAAATGATCCGTGTCGGTCGTTTTAACCCCGTGCAGCCAGATGCCGTCAGCAATTACTTGCGCTAATTAAGCTCGCCATGGAAGTTGCCGCTGTACAGAAAATGTTTCACATGCATTAAAGCTGCCGAAAGAAAAAGTAGCTTTCCTTTGGAGCAGTAAAGTCATACGGTCGAGGTGGTTCCAAGTCATTTTATTCTCTTACTTGCTTCATTTGCGAGCCAAGAAAATTAAAAGTGGTCCTGCGGTGTGCTGCAGAAATGTTTCTTGTTTCGATATAATTCACGCATGCGGTAGCTTCCGACAGGCCATAACGAAGCACCGCAATTGAATGATTGATTGATTGATTTATTACGAGGTTTAACGCGCCGAAACTGCACAGGCGATGATGCGCGCCGTAGTGGAGGGATCAGGATTAATTTTCACCACCACGGTATCATTAACGCACACCGAAATCTCAAATACACGGGCGTTTTCGCTTTTCGCCTTCATCAGAAAAGCAGCCACCGTGGCCGGGAATCGAACCCGCGACCCTGGGCTCAGCAGCACAACGCCTGCCGCCGCGGCGGGTGAAACACCGCAATTAAGTTGGCGGAGGGAAGCTGTAGCGGTATTTTGATGGTTACCATATACACTCTGGTTCAGCGGGTACGGCCGAAGTATGGCTACTGCGGTCAGAATCATTGATCAAAATGGCAGACTACATGGCGTATCAGCCACCCTATATATAACGGCTAGTGATGTTTGTGCCACCACACCGCACGACAATAACCGGAGCGGTGAAATGGCCAACGCTTTCGATACCCGAGAACAGTCGCTTAGACTATTAAACATTTATGCTGGCATGTTCTGACCTGCAGAGGAAGTATGGGTCCAAATTTTATTGGGTTCAGTCAAACTTACAACGAAGCTGATTTGTCATGTTTACTCACATGATTGGCTACGCGCGGAGTCTTTTAATACATGCTCACGAGTGTAGCCAATCACGTGAGACTGCTTAAGAAACCGCGGAAGTTTCACGGTGACCCGTAAGATTTGGCCGCCGCGTATCGCCAGTCTCCTCTTCAAGCAGAAAACGAGCGGATGGAAAGAGTGCAGGTGGCAAAGATGGAATGTTCAAACGTTTACATCCTTGATAAATGGAGTGTTTTCAAATGCTGGAAAACAAGCCGCGGACTTTCCGGAGGGAAGTGACGACGTCTGGTGCGATGGAGAGTGGCGCTCATGCGTCTTATATTAACATGGGGAGGAGCTTTGAGTGCAATTCTCCGGCTTTTTATGATAAAGAGCAATACAAGCGGTGAATTGTAATAGCGATGTACTTCAGTGCTGCTTCCAGCGTAACAATTCATCGCACCATGAAACCGTAGTTGTCATCTTTTCATAATCTGGACCCTTCAGCTATGCGATGGGGGCGAATATCACCGAATAAAATTATCAGGCAAAAGGGGACACGAACAAATAAAGGGAAGTGCCTGCAGCATAAACACATTGATTACGAGAGAGAACAGAGCAGGGCCGCTGCCAGAGATTTTTTTCGGGGGAGGTTATGGGCTATCGGAAAGAAAGAGTTTTGCGAAACGCCCCGCCCCTCCCCCCGCGCCTTTCCTTTGGCTACGTTCCGCGAACAGAATAATGGAAACGCAGCATAGGTGTATCTACGTTTAGAGGGCATTGTCAAAACCTTTGAATCGGTCATCATTTCTGAGATACAGTCAGTCGGTTTATGGTAACTTAAGGCTGCTGAAAGTTGCTGATGAAAACTGCTGCTCATGAGAAGTACCGATGTTACTAATGCACGTCGGGAGTGGCTCAAAAAGGGGGTCCAGTTGCTTCTCTATATTTAGGGTGATGATGGTCAAAAACTCACTGACAGTTTTAACGTCAACGAGCCAGGTAATATCATTTTATTCCTGCTTATAAAGGACTTAATAAAACTGTTTTTGTTTGCTTTCTTATTATTTTATCGTTCCGAAAGCGAAATTCCTTCCCCAACCACCGCAGTTGTGCATGCACACTTGCCCACCGGTTGGTCTTTGGAACACCGGTTGGAACACAGGTGGGTCTTTGCTACTCGAAACAGAGACAATGTACTTTTGCAGAAAGCTATATCCTGACTCACGACTCGAAAGTTTAAAAAAACAAAGTGAAGCAGCGGCGCGTGGCACTTGGCATATATGTGACACAATATCCTGGTTTCGAGTTCGGCCCCGGCTTAGCCATCCGGGGCCCCGTTCGGCTCCTCGTCGTCGCATATAGCACGCGCGAATAGACGAGGAAAAAGTCGTCCTTGCACTGGGCGGCCCGACGGCGGGTCGCGCGATGGAGCTCCGCTGGTTCCCCCATCTAAATTTGAAGTCATCGCTAAAACGGGCCGCGGGCTGTAGGAGGGACGGCCCGGCGAGCATCGCGAGCTTCTCGCGGGGCGCGAGCGAACGCGTTCCAACGCGGCCTGCTGGCCGAGCGCCGATGCCGCCACTGCCGCAACTGCCCGATTTAGACGTCCGCGCGCGTTAGTTCCTTTTAGCGATGTTTGCCAACTGGCACCACAACAGCCTATCGTGTGTGTAGCGCCGCGCTCGCGGCCTCAAACATGCGGAATTGCTGTTGACAGCGGCAGCTTGAAATGTTGTTACATTTGGGCGCTTGACGGAGTGTTCTGGGCGCCCACACACAGATGTTCGCAGGGTATGCAAGTTCGTATGTCTAACAAGACCGTCACGGTCAGCTGTCTCTCGTTCTGGTATACATGTTATGTACGCGTCCCATTAGTGCGTTAACCTCGTGTTGGACTGAATTAAGCGCGGTTGAGCACACTTGGTTTAATACGGCGTATCCGGAACGTATTATAATGAAGGACGAATATGCAGAATAGATTATGGGGAACGGCGAATATGGGCAATGGGTTATGGTGAACGACGACGAATATATATTTGTTTTAAACATTTTCCTAACGCCCATATCGAACAGAAACTTCCGATTAGTGCTTTATGTTGTAACAGCTAACAATGTTTAGCAACATTTTATTTCCCCACCACATTGACCACTATACCGTTATCCGGGACCATGAAGCTTCCTGTTTTCGTGGTGAGTGTAACGTAACCGGTCCCTGCAACTGCGCGCGAATAATATTTGATAATAGCATGCACAGCACGCTGCAGTGCAGTAATCCTTTTCGACGACTAAGCTGTGTTACGTCTCACCAAGGAACGTCAGAAATAATAATCCCCCATCGCGTATCAGTGCGGGCTCCGAGATGCCCACATTATCGCGGAATCAAGCGCTGAGGGTCTCGCAATCCCCGCGACTCAGGGTCAAGTTCGCCGCGGTTCCTCTACACGACGGCGCGAGCGTGTGGATGTAATTCAAGCGGGAAGAGAGCGCGCGAAAATCGTGACACTCGCGTGTTCTGCAGTGATTTCCTCGCCCGCGGCGTCACTAAAAGGCCATGGAGAACGCGGTGGCACGCGACCATTTTGCGCCTCACTTACACACATCTATTTACATCGCCCCCTCCGCTATGTATATACGCGCACCGACACGCTGTTTCTCCCGTCGGTCACGTCCACCCTCGTAATCTCCCGCCTAACGAGGAGATAAAGGGAGGGGCAAATCAACTGCACGAAGACATAAACGAAACAAAAATCACTAGGAAGGACAACGAACGGCGCGCACGTGGGTGAGCTCGCGAGACGGAACACGTGAGCATTGCTCGCCCGGCAAAGCAGCCCCCTTTTTTTTTCATCCGTGCATGCATTACAAAGAGGTCCATAACAATAAATCTCGGCCATAAGCGCCCGCCCCGACTTGGGCCTTCCCACATTAGTCTTATCGCCGGCGAGAGCGGCGTGCGAGCCGGGAGAGAGGGAGCGGAGCTCGGCGGATTAATGAGTCGGAGGCGCGCAGCAGCGCACGCCGGGCGCGATCGCATGGCGAGGACCCATTCTCGAGCGGCCCCGTAACAGTATACACACACACACGCGCCCGCATACGCTCCCCTACACCTGTTCATCGAGTCGCGCGGGTGCCTTTGTAAAATGTTGCGCGCATTGAAAAGCGAAGAGGAATAAGATGCTGGCCTCCGGAAGGAGGAGAGAGGGGGCGAGGAGGAGGGGCGGAGAGAAGCGGCGGTGCCCCCGAAATCGGCAATCACTTGGCACGCCATAAAGAACGGCCGTAAACGCTCGTTTTCGGCCCGCGGGGGTGACGCACAAATTATTGCGGTCCGGACGGCCCGGGCATGCCTGTCTGTGTGCGCGCGCGCGCCGAGCGGTGTCCATTTGGCTCGGAGAGGGACCGAGAAGGACGACCGCAATAATATACGCCGCACGCTCTTACGAGGGCAGCCAGCAGCGCCACTTGCAACTCGGAGAGGAGGAAAGAGGGAGGGAGAGATGGACTAGAGGAGATGTGGACTCTCGAGCTCAAAAAGGAAGGTCATATTCGGCGAGCCCCGGGGTTCTGAAACGGTTTTCTTTCAGCCAAGGGGGGAAGAAGATGAGGAGGCCCTTTTTGCTGCCGCCGGCACCCGCGTTGTCGGCGGCGGCGGCGTGGCTTTCGCTCCCTTTGGGCGCTCCAGGATATTTATGGGCCCGTTTGGCGGCGGTGCGTGGTGCTGCTGATCGCCGTGGCTGCTCCGCGTCTCCCTTTCGCGTGGTGCTGCTGCCCGACAAGTGTAATGGTTAGCAATCGTGTCTGTTTGCTCGCTGTCCTGCCGAGCCACGTGCCCCGGTGGCAAATGGCTGTTTTATCGGCGTCCCTCACCGTGCCCATCTATCCGCTCTTCTCCCGCGCGCCTTTTGCGCCTCCGAGGCTTCTTCCCCCGTGCTCCTCTTTTCGTCACTTATCCGACCCATCACTGTCCCTGTACTCCTCGGAGCCGCCTGGTGTCAGGTGTTTGGCGCTGTACGAGTCCCGTTTGCTACTTGCGTGGCTTTGTACAGGTGTAATGTAACTTGCCGTGGGTGCAAGCTGTTTCTGTGGGCGTCGTTTAAAGCCCGCGGTGTATGGTGAGAAGCTTGATGACACCATCTTTGGCTCTTCGTTAATGCCTAGAGGTTAAGAGCTCATCCGCGTGCTTCGAGGAGAGATGTGGGGTGCAGAAATGACGCGATCATGTACCAGGGTCCGTTGTACATTTACCTAGATGCGATAACTTGGAAACGGTTAGTAGCAACAAACGTTACCTTGCGTGTCTTCAACTCGACCCTCTGAATTGTTTCGTGATGCCTTCACGAATTTACTATCACTTCACAGTCCAGTCCTTGAAAATTACCTTAAATATTCTAACGTTGCGTTTTTTTATGGCGCATTTTGCTAACGTTTTGTTTTTTTAAATTGGCTCGTGTTTAAGCGCTAAAGAGTATGGGGCCGACGAATATATTACGAATTTTGATGTCCCCAGTTTGAAGACCGAACAGACGCACGGTCAGTGATAAATAAATTGAAATTTTTAAAATAAAAGAGGATGGTAGTGAAGCCTCGGTAAGCAGTTACGGTTCCATAGCGGGTTCGTCAGAAAAAATTTAGAAAAGCACTCGGAGCGCGCTCAATTCCTATTGGCTGCGAGCTGCCCCGTAGCGCGTGCATAAGAAAAAAAAAATAGACCAAGCAAAAACGCGTTCATCAGGAATTTCGCCCGGTATCTGAGTTGGCCTTCAGTTTTTGCAGTGGCAGCGCCACAGCAGCATGGATAGTGCCTCAGCAACAAGTACAGCTGCAGTAAGTATGATCTTAAGGTTTTAGGCTCAGCGTGAACATCGGCGGAACACTCGTCCACGAACCTAGCGAAAAAAAAAAGCGATAAAACGATTTCCTCTTCTCGTCTCATTAAATATGCTTCAGCAGTTTTTTTATTTTTTATTTTTTCCCAGGATCGCTTGCGCGAGAGCCGGCTTCGTGAGAACGTGTCACAGAGATCTTATCTGCATATGGAAGGGTAGGGAAATGAACTCGCGCACTCCGCGCTCGAAATGTTGCCAAGTTAGAGTGGGGCCTGGGCAATTTTCTTTCCTTGAGACCAGATGGCCCTCCAGACACAAGATATCATATCTGACACTGACCTTATTTTCTCTCGTCATAATAAAAGATAAAAAAAATTCCATTTTTAATGCGGGTAAAATTGGGGACCGAACATGACTTCATACTCAATCTATTGGACGTTTAAGAACGTATACTTCCACACGAAACGTCACAGTCGCACATCCAAATAAAAAAAATTGTTATGGTTCCCGCTTGAGAAACATAAGGGGGGTTCTATTTCAACTGCTGAAAATTCATAAATTTTATTTTGAGCCTGTGCGATAACGATTACGATCCAAGCAGAGACACACATAGAAAGCTTTACGGGTCGGGTACCTTTAGAGACATGCCATGCGTAGCGATCCTGGATATCTTGTTTTCCAATGGGCGGCTGACACATAGGTAGCCTTTCTTTCCGGCCTCGCTGCGCGTAAAATTTGTACGCATTTGTTCCTAATGAACCAGAGTTCGTACCTGTACAAAGATTGCCATAATAAAATTACACATTACGAAATTCACACACAATAAAATTTCCACATAGGCTACCGCGCGCTTCAAACAAAAAAGCCAGAAATACTAGCACGCCAGCGAACACAACGTTATTCTCTTGATATCCTCCAAAACATTTCAGAAACAACGCAACTGAAATGAGAGACACAAGCCCGCACGAAAACGAGATTTTATCGCATATAAGTAGTATTGGAAAATGTCAGGTGGTATTAATACATCCGTTCCTTTCGCTGCGGCTACGCTCATATATCCCACCTCTTTAAAGCACTGCCGTATTTCAACTTCATAACATTGTGCTGCACTGGCCAATCCATGCCGCCAGCAAAGCAGATGCGGCGAATGACAGTTACGTGCATACAATTTGACTCCGAAATGAGAGCTCCGCTGGGACACCGCGCAATGCAAAACGTCACGCTTGCGTTGCGTGAATAAAGAGCGAGGACCAAACCTGTGAATCAAACCTTGTGCTCCACACCATCATTCGGCTAAATTTTATTGTTCGCTGCATGGACTGGTCAAAACAGTTCATTGTGGTGAACCCTATGCACATGACTGTTAGAGTGCAGCTGCAACTTCAGCTGTTCGGCCGGATTTTGTTGCTGCGAACACAATGACATTTTAAAGGGACCCTGGAACACTTTCGATAAACACTTTCACTCTTTCCTTCGTGTCTGGAAGCACTGCGAAAGCTATAGTTAACGCGAGCACGGAGCGGCACTGCGTGATTTGCTCGTCGCATCAGATACGCCTTCCGTTTCTGCTTTGTTTTTGTGGCTTTATTTTTAAAGTTGCTGTCGAAAAGCGTTCATTGCTGCAACTGAAGGAAAACCGGCCAACAACCGCTACATGGCCTTAGTGACGTAATTCGAGCGGTCGAAGAAATTTAAGACCGCGAAAGAGAGAAAAATGTTTTGAGCGAGCTTTTATGTTATCTGATGGGCATAGAGCAGTAATTTTTGCCTGGGGTACTTTGCGACTCCCTAATCTAAGTACTGGGTGTGTTGGGAGACAACGTTTTGCAAGCGTTTAATATTTCAAAAAAAGTGGAAGAAAGTGTTGCAGGGTCCCTTTAAAATACTAAACACCTTGTTATTACAGTCTGATCAAAGGTCTGGCCAATTGAGTGTTTACGAACGATGGAATACAAGTGCATTGGACTTTCGAATAGACTTGTATTGAATATAGCTGTGAAATATGTCCAGAGGGGCAGTATGGTCTTATTAATGGTGCCATTTTGAGTTAATAGCATGGACTTGTCATGCTCACATTTACTCAAGGTGAATCAGACAAGTATCTCATTTTGTCCGATCACTATTCCCCCTATTCGACGACTAAAGCGTACAGTTCAACAAGTAACACGTGAGATACGTCGTTGTTTGGGCCCGCGCAATTGTGTCTCAGGGTCTTCTGGAGGTAACCCATTGCAAGCTGTAAACTATTTATATAGACAACCCCTAGTCCATAGAACTGGCTATCGCCATCGTCATGGTGCGCTGCGAGATGAACGCGTCCTCGCAGTTCAGATGTGTGTGCAATAATGCGCGCCCATTCAGCTATTTCGCCGAGCCAATCTGTTGCCAGCAGATACGTAATCAATCATCTCAAGGTACACTGTGGTGATGCCGTGACGGACAGGTAATGAACTCCCTGGTTGTAACACTCCAATAGTTGGAAAAATACAGCGACAGAAAAAGATCAAACACAAACACATACGACCTCACCGGCAGTGAACTTCTGGTCGAGGGAATTTTATTTGGGGGAGACCTATGCATTGTCCGCAAGAAAATGGAACCAAGTTCCAGGCTTAGGAACTGCGAATTGAAGAAATGAGGTCATGTAAATCCACTATTGTAAACGTAAACCGGACGCAGTCTCGCACGCACCGACACACAAACACACACAAAATAGACGAGTGGCGTGTCTGTGAACATGCCTGCTTCTCGTTCATAGCAGTTTTTTTTCGTTTGTGCCTGCTTTTCGTTTGTAGCAGTCAATCTCTTTTTCCTCATTGTTCCCCTTTCCCCTGTGCAGGATAGCATACTAGGCCGTAGCCTGGTTAACATTCCTGCCTTTTCTTTACTTTTTCTCTCTCTCTAAATTTTGTAATGAAGGCTACTTGCCACATTTTAAGATGATAACATCCCGATCAAGACGAGCATAGAACAATTAGGACGATAAATATAGTGCCGCATAACTATATTAAATTACAGAACAAAAAATTGAGGACCACCTAAGTGTTTCTTGATAAAATGAACGAAATCGTTTATTTTTCCGCGTTAATGTGTGATTAGCCGGTCGGCTGATGAAATGGCCAAATTCTCAGGAGGTAACAGCTCGGCAATTCACTGGAAATTTTATTCTGACCGAATGCATCTTGACCAAGCTGGCTTATCGCTTACAGAACCTAGTGTTGTTTGTTATTAGCTTGAACGGTGCAAAAACTTTTTCACGGCTGATCCTAAATGTGAACATACAAAATATATGCTCTATGGGTTTACAATGTGTCCAGTTTCGTTCAACATTGTGTGCAACTCCGTGGTCGATGGAAAAATCAAATGTAGCCGCTCAAAATCAACAAACGGGGTTATATTTTCTTTAGTTTTGCTTATTTTTTTTGCGTGGTCCGTGTATTGTCACCTAGGTGCGCTGTAAATTTTAAATATTGTGTGTCAAATCAGAGATTCATTCAGGTTCAGAAGTAAATCAGAGGGCGGTATTGGTCGATTGGCATTAGGAGCACACAGTAAAACAACAAATGAGGCAGTGCAGGGAAACATGGGACGGGCCTCCTTTGAAGTGAGAGAAGCGCAGAGCAAAATATCTTTTGAAGAACGGCTTAGAAATTTCGATGACCAGAGATGGGTGGCCAAAGTGTTACGGTATATTTATATGAAAAAGAACCAGAAAAAGAACCAGAAGGCTCTGGACAAAATATATATGAAACCTGGAAGCGCAGGGGGAGCGACCAAGGCAATAAAAAATGAAGGGAAAGAATCAGAGACCACTACCTGGAAAAAGAGGATGGACGCAAAGAAGTCCTTATATATCTACAGTATCGGGAAGCGGGAGATCACGAGGGAAAAGTTTTCTGATAATACCAAAGGGAGTGTATCGCTTTTTGAAGCCAAGACGGGTTGCTTGCTTACAAAAGCACTTATGCGCGAGCCGGTACAGGAACAAGCGTGCGCAAGTTGCGGCAGGAAACCAGAAACCATGCGACATATTGTAACGGAGTGCAAAGGTATCCGTCCAGCCCTCAGTGAGGAAGACATCCAGCTTGCGGAAGCCCTCGGCTTTAAGGTTAACGGAGAAGTGAATTGGACAGCAGTAGAGGTTAGTAAAAGAAGGTTAGAATGTCGGTGGGAAAAGAGCAGAGAAGAATCTGGGAAACCATACGAATAAAGAAGTCAGACAAGCACAGAAAATTCATAAAGGGTATTTTTTTTAATGGTGAGGTGATTGTACAGTGGCGTTACGACTAAGGTCGCTGTGCAACGCCACCCCGTTACAAAGGGGAAGCCGCTAAGCAGCAGCATCATCAATATAACCATAATCACGTCCCTATCTCTCTCTATCTCTCACTGTCTACATACTGGGCTTGGTAGACGCTAGATTAATTTATTACCGCTGCGTTAACTTTCATAATTCGCTAACATCCGACAGCGGCATTTCTATGATAATTTTCGGCCGCCGGTTCAATGACGAATAACTAGAGATGTCCTTCTAAAGTGTATACAGTACCATTAGTTGGTGCAAGGAAAATATACTTCGTTTTGAGCTAAAACGGCAGCCATTTACGACATATATAGGCTCCGATAGCACTATGAAACGCCCGGGACCCGGCGAAAAACGCAGCGCCTCCTAAACTTGTTAGCTTCTCCGCACTGCTTTCGTGCTGACATTGCAGCATGCCTCGTGGGAACGAGAGTGGAAGTGTTGCGACCGGGCGGGGGCACCCGATCCTTTCTCCGTGGCCTCCAACATACGATGGGTAGCGTGTAGGAAGCGAGCGGCCAGCCGGTGTTGCAGCCGTGAAGAAGTCCAGAGCAGTAGGGTAACGTAACTGTTTACTTCATAGCGAGAGGTGAGCCGAAGCCAAAAAAACATACAATGCCCCGACGGGCGAGGTTACAATACAGGACAGGAGCAGAGCGACCGCATGGATTCGCTGCTCAGACAGGAATGATTTTCAACGTTTGTGCGGCCTCTATTTATACCCAAAAAACGCCCCCAAGAGTAACACGCCACGAAATCACAGACACGCACACACTCTGTCCATAGTTGGTGAGTCACCCATGGCTTCGTCCCACATGGCGTCCGAGAGGGGGGGAGAGAGTGTCCTTGAAAGGTGCCGGGGTCGCGCTATCAACTGCTGATCGTGCCGATAGCGAAACGTCTGAGCCGGGAAGGTCAAGGCGACGCGCAGGTGCCTGAAGGGTGTGGCGCTGGCAGCTGCCGGAATCACGTTGCCAAGCGAGGTGACTGACCCGGCATGTCGAGACACGAAAGTACGATTCACCGACACGTGGGCGCACATGGTCGATTCCCACGTGGTCGCTGATGCGGAAAAACACGTGTTGCTGGGTGATTCGTAACAGCTTCTCCGCCGGGGGTCCGAGATCCCGATGGATAAGGGTCTTCAACCGTTGTCCGGAGGGATGCTTTCGCAGGGAAGTGCTCAGCAGACGCTCGACTCCAGGCCTGGGCTGTACGACACCGTGCTGGAGCTTCACATGGCTGATCACTGGACGAGAAGTGGCTCCCCAAGAACGTCTCTGGATTGGTCAGGCAAGCAACAGAACAACACAGCAAGACACAACCGCATCGCCGGCAAGTGCGAAGACAAATCCCCACTGAAGATCTACCAGGCTTTTAGATGCGAAAAAATACGCTAATAACTAACTACACTAGTTATATTTTTAGCCCAGCAGTACTTTAGACAAGTGCACAAACCTGAAAGGTGACATTTCGCGTGATTGGAAATGTCCCACACACACAAAAAAAACGTAATCATAAAGGCGAAACCTGCTTCAGGAAAAACAAAGAAATTTGAGAAAGTCAGGCGTCAACAGGCCACTTCTCGCGCCGAGAGCTGCGATTTGAGCTCTCGTCAATGCCTTGAGCCTTTCCCTTTCGGTACCGCACTTTAGTTGCAGCCGTTCTCTCAACGCTGCTGTGACCGCGTGAAATGACACCGGTCGTCTTGTTCGACAAAGGTCGAGCGCGCGGAGGAGCGAGCGGGATTTTCCCCCGTTCATACGTTAGGCGTGCACTGCTTCTAGGCGGCGTTCCCTCGACGCGATGCGAGCTCACAGCTTTGCTCGCACTGAAACACGCGCCACAATTACGCGCTGAAGTTTTTGCTACCTCCTCGTTGCTCGCTTTTTTACGAACGCGTTTGGCAAACGAACCTCGGAACGCGTTTACGTTCACTCCTCTAGGCTGGTCGTTTCTAGACTTCGGTTCAGCCACAGGCGACACCGGAACCTCAACTAGCTCAGCTGATGTTGTCCTAACGACGGGAGCATCAGCTGGGAGTGAAACGGGCATGACGAGCCCATTAGACACCTTGCAGTTCCCAACAGTCACTACCTCGTCGTCCCTCGCGCTTTCAGCGACAACCTCGGCACGCGAAGACCGAAGCGTGTTTCCATTCTCCTTCCTTCCTGCTAGAAGCACACTACACCTAGGCTGCCCTGTCTCAAAAGACGGCTCAGTTGCCCGCGAACTGCTCGCGTTCGGGTCGACAGCCGTTTTCAGGGATTCCAGTGATCTAGCGCACTTTGAACATGGCGACGAAACATCTCCGCTCACCGTAGGGACCTTACACACAGTGTACTTACGCTGCCCTCCGTCGTGAGTCTCTAGAAATGCCCCATCATCGCTTTCTGTCTGAGTTTCGCCATTCCTCACAGAGGTGGCGACCCTATCGTTACTCGAGCTCTTCGCAGCGAGCCCCGCTGGTTCTTTCCTCGGCAGTTTCTCAAAATGGTACCCCTTTTCCCTTAACAGCTGATCCGTCCTGTTCGAGAATAGGTACTTGTACTCCGGAAGTAGTTGTGGGGATACTGCTGCGTGCGTCACAAGTTCACCAAACGGACCTCCGATGCTGACCTTAGCAATCGGCAGACGAACGTTTCGTGCACCTACGGCTGGCTTCACCCAAACACACTGCCCCGTTAGCTGATCCTGTTCAACGTACGAAGGGTGAACCATGTCTACCGTCGCCGCGGAGTCACGAAGAACTCGGCACGGTTTACCATTGACGACTAGCTCCCGTACATACGGCTCTAGAAACTGCCTGCTGTCCTCACTCTGATCTAGTACGTGAAAGACGAGTTTTCCTTTCTTACAACTGGCAGCGAAATGTCCCGTCTCGCCGCAGTTGTAACACGCAGCCTGTCTGCGCGCTTCGAAAGCTTTCTGCCTGCGCTGCTCCTCAGCGTCTGCTGCTCTCTCTTCGTTATCGTGGCCAGTTTCTCTATCCACGAGAACGACTTCCCTTGCTCTACCGTCTACCTGGGAAGCTCTGCCTTTCGGCCCTGGCTTATCAGGCCTCGGCCTGAACTCTTTTTGGCCGTCTTTCGGCCCCTGCGCACCTCGCCGTGCGACAAACTCGTCGGCTAGCTGAGCTGCCTGATCAACAGTACTTACCCCTGGCCTATCTTGCACCCAGAGTCTCAGGTTCTCTGGTAGACGGCGGTAAAACTGCTCAAGACCGAAGCACTCAACCACTTTGTCGTGCTCTCCGAAGGCCTCGGCCTCTTTGAGCCACTCTTCCATATTTGCCCTCAGCTTGTAGGCGAACTCCGAGTACGACTCGCCTCTAGCTTTCTCGGCTTCGCGGAACTTCTGGCGAAATGCCTCTGCTGACAGCCTGTACTTACGCAGGAGGCTAGACTTGACTTTCTGGTAGTCCTCCGCCTCCTCCTTTGGCAAGCGGGCCATCACGTCGGATGCCTCACCTGGCAAAAGCGTAAGCAGCTTTTGCGGCCATGAGTCTCGGCTAAACTGGGCCCTCTCACACGTACGCTCGAAGTTGACCAAAAAAAGACCGATGTCTTCTCCTACCTTGTAGGGTCGCATTAGGTCACACATTCGCAACGTAGGTCGCTCAGTCGCCGCAGACTGCACGCTGCTGCCACTCTGACGTCTAGTTCGAGACGCCTCGACGTCTAGACGCTTCATTTCCAGCTCATGCTGTCGCTCCTGTTCTCGCTTTCTATCTTCGCGTTCCTGTTCTCGCTTTCTTTCCTCGCGTTCCTCTTCGCGCTTTCTTTGCTCGCGTTCCTCTTCGCGCTTTCTTTGCTCGCGTTCCTCTTCGCGCTTTCTTTGCTCGCGTTCCTCTTCGCGCTTTCTTTGCTCGCGTTCCTCTTCGCGCTTTCTTTCCTCGCGTTCCTCTTCGCGCTTTCTTTCCTCGCGTTCCTGACGCTGGCGCACAGCCTCTGCAGCCTGACGTTTAGCGGTCTCCCTGTCATTGATCGTCTCAATGCACTCGGACAGCTCGTCATCGTCAGCCCCAACAGCGAGTATAGCCTGTATCAGCTCTGGCTTTCTCAGCGCGTCTGTAACATCCAAGCGCAACTCTTTTGCAAGCTCCAACAACTGCGGTTTTTTCAACGCCTTCAAATTCATGGCCGGTCTAGAGTACTGCTTTCCCACTGCTCCAAAATTGTTTTGCGCGAATAACCCACGCGACAAAAACAGACGCCCTACCAGCTATCCTCAGAAGCCTGGTAAAACTCAGTGAAGAAAAGTCCCGCACTCACCCTTGACCGCCGTGAATTCTGCGAAGTCCGAAGCCGCCTTGACGTCCGTGGTGTTGGGTCTCGCACCGCTGGCTCCAGGTGTCACGAAGTTGTCATCCGACCGCTGCCAACCAGTTGTTGCGACCGAGTCATCCCAGTGCTAACACCAGTTGTTGCGACCGTGTCAGGGGCGACTGCAGCCGGGAAGACGTCCAGAGCTGATAGGCGAACGTAACTGTTTACTTCATAGCGAGAGGTGAGCCGAAGCCAAAAAAACATACAATGCCCCGACGGGCGAGGTTACAATGCAGGACACGAGCAGAGCGACCGCATGGATTCGCTGCTCAGACAGGAATGATTTTCAACGTTTGTGCGGCCTCTATTTATACCCAAAAAACGCCCCCAAGAGTAACACGCCACGAAATCACAGACACGCACACACTCTGTCCATAGTTGGTGAGTCACCCATGGCTTCGTCCCACATGGCGTCCGAGAGGGGGGGAGAGAGTGTCCTTGAAAGGTGCCGGGGTCGCGCTATCAACTGCTGATCGTGCCGATAGCGAAACGTCTGAGCCGGGAAGGTCAAGGCGACGCGCAGGTGCCTGAAGGGTGTGGCGCTGGCAGCTGCCGGAATCACGTTGCCAAGCGAGGTGACTGACCCGGCATGTCGAGACACGAAAGTACGATTCACCGACACGTGGGCGCACATGGTCGATTCCCACGTGGTCGCTGATGCGGAAAAACACGTGTTGCTGGGTGATTCGTAACAGAAGGAAGAGCGGGCGAGGCTAAATGAAGTGTTTTCTTTCCCCAGCGTCAGGGGAAAGAACGCTTTACCATCCCTTCATAAAGAAAGTTGAGAGGAGCGCGGAACACTTATGACATCAAAACCGCATCAAAAGCGCTTCAATATCTTCGCTAGAAGTGCGTCCATCCTTCGCTGAAAGTGCGTCAAATCTATCGTCAACCTTTCAAAGACCCATCGCGCGAACGAAGAACGAACCCATGCAACAATTTTTAGCGCAATGAGTAAACACATCTACGAACGATCTAAATGTAAACCGATACGTGGTCTACGACATAATGGTATACTATTGACCTCGTTCGTGACCGATGCGTGTATTGTTTCATCTAGAACCGTATACGTTTCTTATTCGCGATTACCGTTTTGATACAATTTAAGCCCGGTTTCGCACACGCGCCGCGTGTCCAGAGATCTTACCAGAGATGTTCGGCCAACCAACCGGTATATGAGGAAATGTACTAGTTTTTCGACAGAACTTCATTGCTCCCATTAAGAAAGCTTTCGCTTTAAAAACACAGGTATCCCGAGTCAGATCGTGAGCAAGTTCTTGGGAAGTCATTGTGGAAACAGTAAGAATCGCCAGTCTAAATCACTCAGTCATCTCCATATCCGTCGTGTCATGTGATTCGGCAAGCGTGTGCCACGTCGTATATATAGAACCGTTGACCTTTTGTTTATACAAGGCATTATATGAGAATAACGAATGTTCAAGTACGAAGCAACGCTGATCTTTTCTTTGTTTCTTTTTTTGGAAAGACGCTTAAGCAGTACCCGTCCGCGTGGGTAACATGGCTGATTCCCAACAACAGAATCAGAAGTATGAGAGGAGTCAGGGGCCGTAAAAAAGTCAGTAATAAATATCAGCTTCTTAGGTAAATTATAATTACACTGATTCGGGCTAATTTCACACGAACGCTGTGAGCCAAAGCGAAGTTGTTCCCCTATTTCCTTTATTTTAAGTCTAGGATCTGGAAACAAAGAAATCCCGCTGACTTTCGTAAAAAAAAAAAAAGAAAAAAAAACACGTAACGCGCAGAACGATGTGCGCTTGGTTTTGATAGGCCATCGAAAAATTGCCGTAGTTTCCCCGTTTCTCTCATTACTAACCGACATGACGGCTATAAGAAACTAAGTCGCCTATGGCGTATACTATGCATTCCGTTATCCATCACCGCGGCACTGAATACATTGCAACTAAATCTACCTCATAGAGGACACCGCCACGATTTCCTTTTCATCTGCACCGTCGGCGGCGGCTTCGGGTAATTTACTGCAATAGCAGGTATTGCCCCGTTTTTACGCCCGTTCATTTCCCGTTCGCTGTCCGTCTGATGCATCCCCAACGAAAGATACCAGCAGAATAGAGATCGTAAACAGCGCCGATTCGTACCGAGGAGAAGCACAAAATTTACGGCTGAATTTAGCGATAAAAACGCGGTTCTTCGTAGAACCTGAACACAGCTGGTTGAAGCATACAGACGCGGTAACGTGAGGGGGGAAAAATCTCTTCGCTGAAAATTGCAGCATGAAACTCGCCAGTTTTACGTGCTCGAAAGAAGCGCCGCCTTCATCCAACCATTATCATTTTATTCTTAGGCCCAAATTTTAAAACCTTCCTTACCTTACTAAGGTGGCCTTAGAACTCGCAAGGAGGCCTTAGTTCAATTTTGGAACGTTCCCTACTGAGGCTTCCTTACGAAACGCTCCCTTGATGTCTCCTTACTGCAAGGTCGCTCGGGGGCTACCTTGATGCGACCTTACCCCGCTCTTTCAACTGGACGCACACTTCTCCGCAGCACTTGGCACACGCCTCGTTAAGGCGCGTTCCCACTAGGCCGACACGACGGCGACGACGACGCGACGGCGACGCCGACGAGTCGCCAAACCATCGGCCAACTGCCGAGTTGACCGACCGCGCCGGGTTGACCGAGTTGACCGACGCGTCATCGTCGGGAATCGACCGAGAAGCGAAAACTGCTCCCCGACAACATTCGTGCCGCAATGAATGCGGCTCTATTTTGATAGTTTCTGGAGTGTAATAAACTCAGTAACGTCCACGAAGCCCATACAACTCAACACTAGCGCTAATGCAATCCGTATTTTGGCGTTCGAGGCTTCGGCCGTGCTCTTCGGCGACGCCGCTACCCCGGAGCTGCAACCTGCAAATGCGTGTGCGATCGGCTCGCCTGTAGAAAATGTAAGGTCAGTTTCGTGCAGAAGAAAAGTTACGTAGGGTAATTTGGGTAATAAGGCATCAACATCGGCCAAGGTTTTTCATGTGAAACGTAAAACCAAAGTACAGCAAGCACTATCCCCGCAGTGGGAAATCGCAGTCGCAGCCGGCAGCCGTGCACACACATTATTGCGAGCGCTTTCGCGAAGCAGCGGAGTTGATGGCGATAAGCTATTGTGGGGGCTTCGGGGAACGTTGCTGTGCAAGCGCTATTTAAGAAATTTCAGTTTACCAGCCAGGAATTGTGTAAACCAGCTAGTAAACACCGACGTATGACACGGAAGGATGGGCCTCCGTCTATTACCCAGGCTATTTCGCAACGAAGCACCATTTGGGCAGTGGCACAGTGCTCTCGCGCGTCGCGCCCGTGCGCTGAAGTTGGGGGTTCAATTCCCGGCGGGGTGAGTTTTTTTTTTTTTTTTTTTTTTTGCGCGCGTGTGTGTGTGAGCGGTTGTTTAGAGGGTATGGTTTGCGCATCCAATTTGGGAATCGCGTGATTTTGAGAAGCAACCTCGTCAACGTTTCGCAGCCCACAGTCAGCAATGGGCTCTGGGTAGTTACGCAGGCGGTGTGCTTGCGCCTGTTCCCAAAGTACGTCGGCTACCAAACGCAACGAAGAGGAAACGCTTATGACGCGGAGTTGTTTTACATCACGCGGGCACACGTTGGGCATGCTGTTGTATTCGTCGCAAAGTCGCTTCCACACTTTAGGTTTCGCGTGCAGCGACATGGCGTTGCTCTTGTTGCACTCTACAAAGTTTTTGTATTTTCGTACCAGTTCTTGGAGAAGTTCTTTTTTTTTTTTCTTCTGTGTAATACACTTTCCCGGGCATGGTTACACTGGCGCTAGGCTCGCACAAAACGTTGGCTCACACGTTTCGACGCTAAATGCGATGTTGACAAAAATCAACGTGAGACTGTTGCCAGACTAGATTTGACTTACAAGCAACTGCAGTAACCGACCGGTACAACTTGTTTCAAGAACTGCGCAATAAGCAAACATTAAATATATATGCCCGTATAAATGTAAAACACGACAAATTACATGCCTATCACGGCTAATGAAGGCACATTTTAAGAACAAATTGCGCTTACCCTCGCACCCATGTGCACGAATGTCTTCCTTGACGGGAGTAAGGGCGCCCTTTGGTAAGGAAGGTTGAGGGAGGCTTTAAAAATGAGAATCGGAGCTGCAAGGTCGCCTCACTGTAAGGGAGCATGAAGGGCTCCTTCAGTAAGGTGAGGAAATGGGGTAAGGTAAGGAAGGTTTTAAAATTTGGGCCTTATTCCTCGCCTACGGTTAAGGGGGACTCACCTGTTAATATTCCTATGGGACATGACCCACGGGCTCAAAAACCATCGTGCACCTATAGGAAAAGTTTCGCCGATCCTTGAAAATGCTGCAAACGGCCTAGTCTGCTTTTTTTTTTTTTTTTTCAGAAATATGTCCCTGCCGTACTTAAATAAAGAGATGAAACTCTCGCTTGTGTGAGAGTTAGCGCCATCCAGTGAAAACTGAATGAACTAAAACGCGTTTATTGTTTATTTTTTATTTCAGTAGAGAAATCATATATTTCTAAACGAAGCGAACTAGGACGTTAGAAATAATTTTTATGTATCTGTAAGACTTTGTATCTGTACACGACGCTTTTTAAGCCAGTGGGTCATTAATTTGTATGTTCCATAGGATTGTGATCAGTTGGGTCCTCCTTAAGCCGGAAGGGGGAGGCTTAATGTCCGTACTGAATATCTTTTTGATTGCATCGAAACACACGTCACAATTTTTAGTCAGTGCCATCCAACTATCACGTTATATAGCGAAAGTCTGGCGCATACAACAAGAGCGCTGCGCAGACATGACTCACTGACATTTATTTAATTCGGGCCATCAAAGCCACAGACAATAAGCTAAATGCTTCCAGTGCAACGAGTTGTCTCTTTTCTCGAACGGTCTCGCAGTGATTGTGACATTTTGTCACAGGTGGGATTCAAATAAACGCAGCAACAGATATGAGCGAGTGTGTTTTAATAAGACCTGACGTGGTTTGCCTGGTGGTCTACCTGTATACGTCAGCAAATGAATACGTGCTATCTAACTTTGACGCTGCCATGTACATGCGTGTGCTGTACGATCGAGACAATTCAAGCTGTGGTACTTCGTACCTGCGAATAATTAAAACTAATTCGAGAATTTTACTTACCATGCTACGTTTCTCGAATTAGTCCCTTATATGGTGTATTCGCTTATTACATTAATTTTATTTTCTAGCGGGTTTTCGGGAAGACATCTCTACAGAGAGAAGGTACAACAAATCTGACGTGTATAAAGGTCCCACTAAATCGGATATACCCTGATCAAAGAACTTCAAGAATGGGACACACAATGGCAGCCCCAAGTTAACAGCCCTCAAGAAAGCTATTTTCAGATGTCGTTTGCTGACATTCTTTAGCGCTGTTACAACCTTAAATCCAATCTGAGCGCCAGGCTTATATGTTCCTTCAACTTTATTCGGTAAGACTTCTACGAAGAGCTCGGCGTGCATGAAAGAATTGCTGTCTATCATTGACGAGATCCTGACAGGCATAAAATGCCACCGTTCGTTTCAAACACCGTCGGAGCTACATTGAAATATACAGGGTGTCCCAACTATCATCCACCAAGATTTGGAAAAAAAATCAATTGCTTTACGCGAAGAAAACATAGTGCATATTGTTTCCAGTACAGTGGAGCAGCTGCCAGTAATAATTTCGTTAATGAGATTTAATCAGGTAATTTTAATTAATTATCCAACTTGAGAAGTACTTCCCCGATCATTTGAGTGCCAATAAGGCACATGTATATACCCACGAGGGACACCTAACTGCGGTATTTTCAGCAACGTCTATTGGCGTACTCCTTTATACTGACTGATAAAGAAACCCCGCGGAATATGAAAAATACCACGTGACGGCGCTCCCGCCCCCCTCATAAAACACTGCCCTTGACCAGGCTCCGTCTGAGTTAGCCAGAGTGAAATAAAGTAAATAAAGAAAGAAGAAATCGCGACTGAATTTGTACCTTATCTGCCACATGCGCCCTGTGAAACTTTATGTTGCTGCTCTTTCTGTGCATACGCTTATCAAGGTGATGCGCTGTCTCTTCAGGCGTGTGACAACCAAAGCAGTGGCTTTCAATCAGCTTATTTGAGGGCGCTGGTTTATGATGCGGGCGCCAGTGCCGTCACGTGGTTTTTTTTTTTCGCGGGGTTTCGTTAGCAGTCAGAATAAATGAGTACGCAATTACTTTGTCGCTGAAAATACCGCAGTTAGATGCCCCTCGTGAGTACTTACAAGTGACTCACTGGCACTTTAATGATTAGGGCACTAATTTTCCAATAGGATAATTATTTACAATTACATAATGAAATCTCACTAACAAAAAAACTACTAGCGACTACTCCAATTTACAGGAAACAGTATGCACTGGGCTTTCTTCGATAACGCCATTGCTCTTTTTTAAAATCTTGGTGCATGATAGTTGGGACACCCTGTATGTCCAAACGCATAACTAAGGGATGTCTATTCTAGCCCACGCAGACTCCCTAAAAACACGTATAGACTAAGCTGCATGCCGTATACTTGCCTGCGGGAGGCGTGTATGCATGCGTGCCCGCTTGGCGCTTTCGCCGTACACCAGGTACCAAATGATTCGGGACTGATATTTAGTAGCGCAGTTCTATTTTTATTTTCGAATAAATGATATGGCCAGTTTGTTCCAGTGAAGCAAACGGAGCCCGCTCCGAACCCCATTGATCGCCGCGAAAACATTTCTTCTCCCACAGAGCACGTGCGAAAATTTGAACCTGTCGTGCCGGAAACACAAATCAAATTCCTTGCCATGATTCTGCCAGTCCGACAAGTGTACCTGCATAATTGTGAAAAATGGCACCGGTGAAGCGCGAGCAGCGATAATAAGTCCGGGAAAAATGCCGCGGGAAATCGATAATAGGTGCCCGTTGATGCCACCTGGCCGCTTGCCAGGTGAGTTGTTCGACATACGACAAGGCGGGCATCGGCGTGCCGCCATAGCATGCCAGATGCTAGCTGGATACATGCAAAGTTGGCAACATTACGCAGAAAGATAGAGTTTATACTTCGAAACTTGTATCGGAAAAAATTAGTTGGGCAGGTAACCGTTAAATTCAAGGTGGCCAAGCTGATTATTCTTACTCTTGACCCATTTTCAGGCATCCGCCGGGCCTGCAGTGAAGGCACCAGCTGACGTGTAGCTGCTTCCCTTCTTATCAAAAATTGCGCCATCTAAACCCACTCCTTTATGCTGGAAGTGACGGAGGGACCCAAGAATAATCTCTGCAACGAAAGTCGCTTTGTATGCGCAGCGAATAATAATTTTTCATCGCGTATGCGCACATGGGTCTCTTTAAACAGGTTCGTTATTGGGTAATATTATAATTATTTGCAAGTGTCAGCCCGAAAGGCGAGATATGGTCTCGTTAAAGCAGGCTATATTTTTAAAGCAGGCTATATTTTTTGTACGCAGAGCGTTTAAACCTGCAAGCCTCCTCGGGGTCGCCTTGGGCCACATGGACAAGTAACGCACTAGTACATATGTACTGGGTGTCCGTAGTAGTGATGTGCCATTCAGAGCAAATTCAGCACACAAGGCGAACAACCAACCAAAAGCCCTTCCTGTGGAGCTCTCTGTTCCCGGTCAACTCGAACCACTGGGCACGCACAGCTACGTTTTCGATACAATCCGAATCATTATGTGCACGCACCCGTATTGTGAACTAGAGGCGTTACCGGGATAGAGTGGTATATCTTTTTTTTGGCTCTCGTACCCCGTCGTTTGAAAGTAATTTTCTGTTCTCGTCTACCCATTGTTTTTTGTCTGCGCCCATTCCGTAGATTATGCCAGTTCACTCACACTCGAAGTACGTGCGAATGACACGCGATCGCTGTCATGGCACCGACCGCCTCGACCACCATTTCGCGCCTTATCGATATATATATATATATATATATATATATATATATATATATATATATATATATATATATATATATATATATATATATATATATATATATATATATATATATATATATATACGTATGCAGAAAGAAATGCCGGCAGTCTAGAACGCCAAAGAAGGCATAGGGGAATGGTTAGACTATTTTTTACCGTTAGTGACGTTACATTAATATTTTTGTTTTCTTAATTACGTGAGAAAGAAAGAAAGAAAAACACGCGCCCAGAGTGGGGATCGAACCCACGCCTTTCGATTAGATCTCGAATGCCGTACCAATACAACCAATTTGGCGTTGTAGACTGCCGGCATTTCTTTCTGTATTTCCTAACGAGCCCCTCATTTCCAAACCCTATATATACGTATATATATATTGTACCGCACCGCACCGGTTATGCGGAGATGTGGGTTCGAGTCCCGCTCCCGGAAAACGGCGGATTTTTTCTCGACTTCTATTTTCGCTTATTTATCAATGAATCAAAGAAACGTGACAAGCACACGTCATTCGGCCCTATTATATATTTCGAAAAAAAGCCGAATAGCACTGGCAATGACGACTGCAACCTTGATATATATATATATATATATATATATATATATATATATATATATATATATATATATATATGGGGAGTAGTAGAACTTTGAAGATGGTAGAGAACACAAGAGAAGAAAAACTTCGAACAAGGTAAAAGCACGATTGTGGCCTACGTTTCAGCAAAGAGAACTTGCTTTCCTCAGAACTTGCTCTTTTCTGAAACGTAGGCCACAATCGTGCTTTTACCTTGTTCGAAGTTTTTCTTCTCTTATATATATATATATATATATATATATATATATATATATATATATATATATATATATATATATATATATATATATGGTTTTTTTGCAGGGGAAGGGAGGGGTAGGGGGAGGCCGTTGCGCAGCCTTTGCTTTGCCTATAGGATGTGTGACCCGTTGCGCTTGCCGTTGCGTTAATCCCTGCTTTCCCGTTTTCGTCCTTGTCGGGAATTCTCTTTTGCTGCGGAGTTATGTTGCCAGACCTGTAAGAAATTATACCAATATTTTGCGCAAATTCGAGTACGAAGAAGATAGCTGTCGCGCCAACCCCTGTCAACGTCTTTCAGCCATCTAGACACTTTGTGGAGGCCTGGTGAGAATATAGATAACTGCTAAAAGACCCTCTCGACGATGGCTGGAGGAGGAGCTTTCGTGTCAGGGGTCGTTCCTTGCGGGCAGAGTGAATGTCGTCCAATTATTTCCTGTTTAATTACAGTTGAAAAACATCACACGTGTGGGTTAGGGTGAATATATCTGAAAACATAAAAAAGTTTAAATATTTCAAGCAATGTACATTTCCAAAAACGAAAGCATCGAAGAAAGAGCTAACAATTGCCGGAAACGGGGTCTAAACAACAAAAAAATACAGTTAAGGGACACAAAGCTATACCAAAAGAAGTAAACCAGCCGACAAACGTAAATCATTTACAAGGTTGGAAACGAGCAATAGTTTTGAAGCTTTACCAGGAGATTCTGCAGTTGTGATAATACTGCAGGAAATTTTTGTTTCGTAACGATATGTGCTTTCATCCTTCAGCAAATTTAAATGGATGCCTTTGTTGATTTCATGAATTGTGTTTTATGTGCACTGTACCGCAATTAGTGTACTGCGCAGCGCCTGGCTGTAATGTTTTTATTTCGGGGAACATTTTTAACCTAGCTGCCATGTTTCTGAGAACGATGTTGGCAGAGTTAGGAACCTACTTCAGGTGCGTGCTGCAACTTCATGTTCCAGGTGCGCCTGGCTGTAATGTTTTTATTTCGGGGAACATTTTTAACCTAGCTGCCATGTTTCTGAGAACGATGTTGGCAGAGTTAGGAACCTACTTCAGGTGCGTGCTGCAACTTCATGTTCCAGGTGCTCCAGTTTTTCTCTGTTAAAAAGGTGAAAGCGTGGCTGAAATTAATTAAAAATATATTATATGACGGCACAAGTAACAACGCCTGAAATGCTGAATGTTATTGACCATATTACCCGTGGAGACAGCTGAGATTTATGTTGCCCCTAATGCCCCTTGTGCTATAAAAATACTTTTAGTACTGTCGGCAATGGTTGCTTTAGAGAACATCGAGCCCAATATAGCCATCTGTCCACTTATAGGCTCACCGCAGCATAACTCCGTAGTTTAAATGCATTTGATGTGTGATTTCATTAAGCGTTTGAATGTGGGAAAAGTTTGAAGATAAAACCGAAAACGCTGCGTAGTTCCTCGAGTTTCTTGGAGCCTAAGGCGTCGCCTCAAGAGAGAGAGAGAGAGAGAGAGAGAGAGAGAACATAATTTCAGTTACTTAAAAAAGGCATACTCCAGCCTTTCAAGCAGTCACCACCTGGCGAAAAAGAAAGGAGGAGTCTTGATTACGGGGAGCGACATGACACGGCGGGTACACTGGGTACACCATGTTTGAAAGAATACTATTCACCCTAGTTGCGCCAGCCTCTACAGCAAGGGCGCACAAGCGTGCCTTTTTTAAAAGTATAGTCTTTGTAGGGCTACTTAAAAGCATAAATTTTGGTCTGTCTGTCTGTGTCTGTACTTCTATTCAGCCACCCGGTTAGAGTGAAACAGAAGCTGCGCAAAAATCTTATGCACCCAAAGCCAAATCTGAACGTCTAAGTCAGGTGGAAATGTTCATACTTGTCAGCATTGTTGAAGAAGAACAAAACATTACGCAAATATGAAGTAGTGAAGAAGTAATATGAAGAAGTAATATTTACAGTGTTCCTTTATTAAAAAATTCTGGATACTTGATTTTTGCTGTAGCGAATGAAATACATCCACTGCTGAAAATAAATTCCCTCTATCGCCTGCTGTCGCCCGCGCAACTATAGCTTCTGGCGGCATTTTAAGAAATCAAACGGCAGTAGTAGCAAAAGGTTCCACTAGATTGGTTTATACGTTCCGCCTGGAACGCGCGTGGACTCTGTAGGGCAACGTAATTCTATAAACGTTGTAGTAGGGTGCCTCGATTCAGGTGCATATCCGATACAGCAGCGCTTGCATCGAGGCACCCGGAGTTGAACAGTGGAACGCGGTAGATTTAAACTGACTTGAGCAAACATTTAGCGTATTTATCTTGGGAAAAGCGAGACGGGAGAGGAACAGCCTAAGAGGTGAGCGGGAAAGAGAAGGGAGGCATTTACTTGGCAGGGGCACCATTCGACTATCGTCTTTCGACGAACTTGGCAACGAAAGGAGCATGTACGCGGCCATTTTTTTTTTGTCTGTACACAATTGCACACGGAACACAAAACGACTTGAAATATAATTGCAAAAGCGCTACTTGAAAACGACGACGAAGGAAGAAACACAACACGAAGCGCTTTGAAAGATGTAATATGTAATATGAAATATGTAAGCGCTTTGAAATACTTGAAATTTGTGACACCGGGTTGGGCGCATATAAGGCTATATTGCGAAGAGTATCGTAATCCCTTTCCTCGTGAGATGCGGAATGGTGATTCTATCCTCGCCCGTGGGATCCCAATCATCCAACTGGAGAATGAGGATTTACGAACCGGTCGTGGCGATGATGATTATGGTCTGTCCCGACATGCATATATAGGTATGTTCCTCAACACACCTCCATTATAATGAAGGCTATTTCGGCTGGCCACACAGGAAAAGTGTGAACGCAAACTCCCGAGAAATTTTTGGCACTGACGTAGTCGGTGTAGATTTGTTAATAGTGCAGTGTAGTTTTCTCTAGGTTAGTTTGCGGCAACACAGCCAGAGGTTCGAAGTGCAAAAAAAATTCCCCGCATTTCCCCGAGGGGAAGAATGTGAAAGTGCGAATGCACGAGTTGAATTTGCGCGGTTCGGTAATGTTCGTGAAAGAGAGATCACACACACGCACACAACTACAAAGAAAGATAGATGCATTTATTCACAGACACCTATTTGTGTTGTCGTTGTACTTGATTGCTAGAGCGGATCTCAGCTTTGAAATTTCGTGTCAGTACTCCTTTAAGCGGGTGCATTAGCCCTTCTCACGCCCGATTCCTGGCCAATCCCCCACGTGGGTATGTGCCATGTCAGCGGCCAGGCAGCGCGCGCCCATCTTCCCCGTTGCCAAGGAAGACGAGGAGATTCCTGGCCAATCCCCCACGTGGGTATGTGCCGTGTCAGCGGCCAGGCAGCGCGCGCCCATCTCCCCCCGTTGCCAAGGAAGACGAGGAGCGCGCGCACCCGCAGCTGTTGCTATGCGGACGGCGGCGGACGCTTCAGGCTCGCTGAAGAAGTGCATTCGCACTTAAAATTGGCCGCGTATCTGCTCCTTTTGTTGCAGATGTCGACAAAAGACGATAGTCTTTGCCGAAATTTGCCGAGTAAATGCCTCCCTTCGCTTTCCCGCTCACCTCTCATGTTGTTCCTCTTGCGTCCCGCTCCTCCCAAGGTAAACACGCTAAGGGATTGCTCAAGTCGATTTACATTTACCGCGTTCCACTGTTCCAGGCCTGGTGCCTCGATGCCAGCGCTGCCATACGGTGGAGACGCGCGTGAATCGAGGCGCCCTATTTCAACGTTTAAAGAATCACGTTGCCCTAGCCCACGTGCGTTCCAAGCAGAACGTGGAACCTATATAGTGGAACCTTTCGTGACTGTTGCCGGTTTATTTCTTAAAATGCCGCCAGAAGCTTTAGTGGCGCGGGCGACAGTGTGAATTTTGTTTTCTGCGCTGGATATAGTATTTCATTTCGCAAAAATCAAGTATCTATGATTTTTTTTTATAAATTTAAGGAACACTGTAAATAACCCTTACGTATTAATTTTCTGTCTTATATTTGCGTAATGCCTTGTTCTTGTTCAACAATGTTGACAAGTATGAACACATAAACCGGACTGGGACGTTGAGATTTGGCTATGAGTAGATAAGACTATTGCGCATACTTAGATTTACTTTGGCCGAGGGGCTGAATCGAGTCACCGACAGACAGACAGACAGACAGACAGACAGACCAAAATTTCTGGGTTTAAGTAGCCCAAGAAAGACTATCGTCTTTAAAAGCTGTGGTGTAGGAAGTATGTTGGCAAGTGTCGGCGCGTTAAACCTCATAATCAATCAATCAAGTGTGTTGAACTGTGTACGTACGAATGCGAGCAACTTTGTGCTTGGAGCAAAGCGTACATCATATCTGAGTCCCTTCTTTTTCGGGTTTTATATTTCTTAACCGTCTTAACATTTAACCGTCTTGTTAGGAGTTACTGGTAAGTTCTGCGTCTTTAGCGATTTTTTACTTTGCCATAATAGTTATTTCCTGCCGCAGACATTTTTGTGATGATGATTATTTCGGTTTGTAACACGCTTTCGGGAACAAATCGGGTGTAACCTGATTTTTACAAATACCTTTGGCAGGTAGGAAAAGCGAGGGGGAGGGAGAGGGGAAATCAGGCTATACCAGATTTTACCCAAGAACGGACGGCCGTAGTCAATTTTTAGGATAAACAAAAAATCACGCCATATCCACGGAATGAATGATGATAAGTGGGGCGAAGCTCGAGAGGGGGAGATCATCGGTAACCGTAACTCTCCCGTAAAAGTTCGCCCATTACATCATTAAGAAAGACGTAAGACTGTGTGCGTACATTGTACAAATCAACTTTTATTTTCGGAGTCAATGCTCCCAGGCCCAGACCTGGTGAAAGACCCCGCGCCATCGAGGACTACCCCGCACCTCCACCACAATTTGTCACGTAGGATGGGACACAACGGTAGCGAAAGAACTTTTATTTAGGGCGAACTTGTGCCCGAACAAGACGAGAGGAAACGAGCAAAGGTCCTTGCGTCTCGTTCGATCTCCGAGAACGACTGCCTGCGTTCGTGGCGTGATCTCTTGCGTGATCTCCCCCTCGCAGTGCACGTGCGCTCGCGCCTCCGTTGGCGAACACAGACAAGCTCGCGCTCCCGGTGCCGAGTTCGCGCTGCCGGTTGCAGCCGGTTCTTGCGCGTGCAACGCGGCCCACTTTGCGACATCTCCGAAAGCATGCGGCGGTCACGTACCACGAGACACAAGGGATGGACAGATCCATGGCTTTAGGAGCTTCGCCCCTAAAAAACCTGCTAACGCAGCCCGCTCGTTCTTTCGTGGTCGAAAGGAGTGTTCACCGCAACTGGAGCTTGCACCTTGCATGCGCTCGTGCGCCGTAGCATGTTAACGCGTACGCTGCGTACCTATAATAGCAGCTGGACGTCTCTCTGAGCAACTGTACACGTGCACCTGCAGAGTCTTTGCATTGAATCATCCGTGGTGTTACGATCATGAGCGCTTACGTCACTGCTGTGTCCTACAGGATAACGCAACGTGCTCGTATTAAATCAGAGCAATGCGACTACTCCGCAGGTAAAATACATGTTGCTGAATTACGGGAGGTGTTTGCTAAAACCGTGACAAAATTCTTCTTGGGCGCATTCTAAGTAATTGTGAACATTCTTTCGTGGTCGCGTGCTCGCCGCACAGGCAGCAGCACCTGATTTTCAACTTTTCGAACTTCGTACTGCGTAGTTTTTCTTCTGTGTACAGATATTTCACTTGCGGTGTATGCTTGCTACGAGTTATTTTTAGGTCGTTTATTTTTACTGTACCACAGATTTTGTTCCCTTTACGCCAGTTAGGTATTTTTCCTTTCTTAAACAATTCGGATCGTGGCCCCGTGTGTCTTAGAAAGATACTGAGTGTTCAGGATTAATGAGCGATGGGGGAAAATTGTTGTCACTCGCCAAAAAATGTACAGAGCGTAACGCCGGCTGCCCATAAGGTTCATCGTAAACGAAAACCTGTTGGGAGCGGCTCATCCATCATATGAAGGGCTATGTCACCAGCGATGGCATAGCAATTCCGGCCGGTGGCGTTACAAGTTGCTTTCCTTTTGCAGAGACCGTGTGAAATGCCGCAAGCCGGCGTATATTTTAATGCAAAATCGTATAAGGCGTTCAATGACGGAAAAGGCCGTCGGCTTGCTTTCCTATAATCTCCGTGACTTCCTGCACTATTCGACGTAGCACAATGTACGCAAAATCAGAAATTGTCATTTACTCTCACAGTAAGTAACCGAAAGTGAACAACAGAAATAGAGTAGCGTTGATCTTTTAGGTGTTGCAGCTTAGTTTCCAATTAGTGGACAAGCATGTTGATGAATGGCGCAAAAATTCTTGAATCGTCACTGGAACGCCAGGTCTATAATACGAGTTGGGTTTCATTCTAGATATCTTGCCGATTGGAACTCTCTTTCGAACTAAGATTACAGAATATGACTGTGCAGTGTTTTGTATGCATTTATGCCCGTGTGCTTCTTTCGCTCCGTAGGGAACCGGTAGGGTTTTGGGTACGCTGTGAAATTAATTCCTCAAGCGATTCCGTGATACAACTATATACTGTGATCTTGGTACATAAAAAGCATTAGGTTGAGGATTCAAGACAGTTAGAAAAACAAGAACAATTTTTACAAGCAAGAATACATTCTAACTGCCAGAAAATCAGTTCTAGAAATTATGATGATGGTTTATATAGCTTTGAAGCTCACAGATGGTGTCGGCCACTCTATTTGTCTACCTTTTGGTGCTAAGACCGGCACTGTATGGTGTCGGACTAACAGTTCAATTTTCGCGCCTAAACAAGTGTTGAAAGGTGAGGGGGGGGGGGGGGGTGAATGGGAAATTAATAGGAGCACTCAATCATGCAGACTTCAGCTGGGGGAACCAGGCGAAACAGAGAAGAGCGCACCGAAGGCGTTAGAAATGTTATTTATTCTTGAATTTGAGGTACGCCATGCTGGCTTCTGGAATAGCGTACGTGGGAAGCTATGTCACTGAGAAATAAATGAATTGTACGGCGCTGTGGGCAGTTATACTTGCCAGATATGAACTTTTCTCTCCTCTACTTTTGTTTTACATTTTTCAACAAAATATTTGGAATGCCAAACACTGTTAAACCATTTTTTTTTTCAGAAACACCAAATGCTTCGTTTTAGCTTTGCGGCCCATATTTAACTTTTTAATCTCATAATTGGAGGAGTTAGGAATCAACCATGGCGTATGAGAGCAAAATAATAATTTTTGACGCAGTGCATACAAACCCAAAAGAATATAAAGCTGCAATATTTCAACAAAAAAAGAAAAGGAGAGTGTAAGCCTCAACGATGACCGTGGAGACTAAAGCATAACCGCTTATGGGTTGTCGCAGCGTTGATTAATAACATCAGCTCGCGGCATATATCAATTGTGGCGGTCCCCGAAACCTCCGTTTAACGTTTAGTGATGTCTTGTGTTTGGCAGTTGGCGGTCATGGTCCGAGAAATCTCTCCCATAAAATGCATGGTAGGATGATTGAGGGCCTTGTATTCGGTTGTAATAGCGTTTTTTCATGTACGCATTCACTCAGAAAAAAAGGGGGGCATGTATAGATATCACTCAACTCGCGGAGGGATACGCAGGGTGGTTGCCGGCATGACAGAAAATTCACTGCATGCATAAACTGTAGCGTATCCCGCGTGTATGCTATATTTAAGGCGCGATTTCACCGACTCGTAAATGCGTAACAGTGCTGGCCAAAGTTCAGTCCGAGTTGTGCCGCTTAGAATTCGAAGTGTCTATTAAGTTTCGAAGTGTTTCGATAGAGTTTCGGAATGTTTCGAATCGCGTTTCTAGCGTCTTTTTTTTTTTTATTTTATAGGACGAGGTTTCTGAACTTCGTTTTTATTTGTTTTTGACGACGAGAGTAGAGAATGAAGAATTTTTTATTGTAATAAACTTGCTGTTTAGTGCACTTATTTTGGCGTTCCGCGAGCATTCATTTACCCCCGAGAGAAGTATTTGATCTGCCCTGCGGCCACGTGTGTGCCGCTTATAGAAAATTACATTCAGTTGCAAATCCGCTACGGGCACTCGGATATGAGAACACAGGGGCGTTGCGGGGAAAAAATTGTTACGGAGTGAGTAGTGTACAATACGCGGCAATTGAAACACGAGCACGAAAATCTGAATCAAAACACGCAAATATATTCTTTCCATACAAGTCAAAATGACGCGTGGCTTGGTTACAAAAACAAAGTCCGGAAATGCGGGTTTTTCAATATACCAATAGCGCTCCATTATTAGACCTCAACGGACAGCATTTTTGAATTTTGCGTGTTCTGATTCATTTTTTGTTGTCCGCGTTTCATTTGCCGCGTATTGTACGTTACAATGATACGTCACGACCTTGAAGCTGTCCTAAGTGGCCGTATGTCATACAGTCACACGTTCAAAGTGTGATGCATGCAGGGCTGTCTGCAGGACAAATGAAACATACGTTTTACGACTCCAAATTCGCACTTGTTATACACTGGAACAAGTGCTTTGGTATGCATACACCATGGCATAACGAAAAGTGGGGCGAACCTATCTTGGGTCTTGTTGTAATGAATTATAAAAAAGAGTTCGTGCGCATAAAAGTTTACGCACCCTTGTATATCACACGAGGATAATAGTTGCTCCATCCGCATGCCTTTTAGGGGCAGGATTTCTCGTTGTGTTGGCGCCTCGATTCCCCGAATCCCACAGTTAAAAGCAGCGAAGAAGAATGTAAAACACAAGCGCGCCATTGCGCAACGTTTAAAAGATGCACAACTATGTTAGTCTAGCTTCATGACATATATAAAGAAATAGTCGCTTTTATAGGCCTGACCTCATGCCCATCGTACCTGTCCATACCAGTGCAATGGGACCTTTTTCTCGAACATGATTTATCTTCGGTCGTTTATCGCTCATAACGCCAAATAAATAAAGCTATGCTGCTGCATGTCAAACACATAAACCCATACATAATCATTATGTGTGTGCGCTAACAGCGTTGTAAAAATAAGTGACTGGGCCTATTGAACTAAACCTTAGCATCGCGTTCATATGCTTGGAACGAACGAAAATTTTTCAGAAACTCCAGGTCAGGATTTGCCGGATAGCGCGTTAGTGTTCTTTCCAGCTACTGGCCTCCGCGTATGCACCTCGACGTGTCAGACGGTTTTGGTTTTCTTTTTTTGTTGTTGTAGTTTTGGCAGATGGAAAAAATGCTGGCCGCCGCATACTTCGCACTTGTGAAGAGTTCTCGTGGCTTTCTTACATGGCTGATTTACGGTCGTAAAACTTCACTGCAATACAAGGTACTAATGTGAAAAAGCTAACTTTAAAGAGACCGCTTTACTGAATAGTGGGCTTGTTTGCTATGCATACGTCTCCTCCTCACTACTATACACGGACGCATTGTTCAGAAGACATTTTAATGGACAATATAGGTAGTATTGCGCCAAGATAGGAAGGCCCAGGGCCGTTTATTAAATATTGCATACGGCGCAATGTATACCTCTTACGGTAGCCAACCTCACACTTCCCTGCCAAACCTCCATGCATTTCCTGTACTGTTTCCTTCGGTTCATACTGGGCGCATCCTTTCGCGCGTTACATACAGACGGAAAGATTTTGGGGGGAAGCAGCATGATACTGCTTAGGCTTTTATCAGTGTTCTTCTAATGAAACTTTCCATTCTTGTATTTCGAGGCGGTAAGAAATCCCTGAAAAGCAATTCAGCTGTGTACGCAAGTATAGAGTTACAGGTCTTATAAACACATATTCGGCTATAAATACTGGGCATAAAAAGGCTGATTGTGAATGAATGAATGAATGAATGAATGAATGAATGAATGAATGAATGAATGAATGAATGAATGTGAAGACAATATCCCCTCGGGAGTTGGAATCGCCCGTTTTTTTTTCCCCGTGCTGCATCTCAAAGGAGATAGCCGGCGCCTGCCAACGCTGTTACGGTTGCAAATCATCCTCGCTTACTTCTGTGAGGGTTACCAACCACTCCAACGGCGACGTTTATGAATTCGCTCGTTCACATTTGACGAATATGTACAAATTTTGCGAATTATGAATTTTTACGAATTACAGAAATTTTGTGAATTACGAATATTGCTTATAAACGCGCACACACATAAAACATCTGCCACTTTCCCGTTTGTCTTTGTTGCAATTGCAAGCTTGGTGTTGTAATCATAGCATTTTATTCAGCACGCTGTTACAATGTCAAACCGGTTACTCCAATACGGGAACTATACTCATGCAAGCTTTAAGCAGGCTTGACGCTTTGTAACTCGCTCATGTGAATCAAACAAACGAACTGGTTTAAAAAAAGCGCGATTGCAGCATAAAGCGGTGTTAATCACAAGGAACATATCACTCGCACTAATACTAAATTGTGTGCGTGCGTGCGTGTTGTTGTCAATGTCGCTGCCGCCGCCACCATCGTCACTTTGTCGTGGCAATTGAAGCCCCAAATTTGGAGCTCGTAGTAACGCTGGTTACAGCGACTTCGTTCCGTTATCTGCCCTCGGTGTAAGTCGTTCTACAACAACAGTTTTATATTATTAGTCGGTAAGGTTGAGTGCACAAGGTTCATGGCTGTCTGCATACGGCAAGGAGGCTCGAGGTTGGGGTGCAATCTTTTCTGGTGACGTAGCCATAACGTGCTTATTCCGCCTCGTGACTCGTATGCCACGGTAACGCCGCCGGCGCTGTTAGATTCAGCCAGGTTGCTTGGTAACAAAGAGATCTGGAGGTGGGTACCCACTGAATGACTAGGCTGTCTCCGGAGAGAAAGCGGAAACAGACACATTTTGTTGATGGGATGCGCCCAAATAAATTTGCTTTTGATTGAGATCACGGTCTTCCTAAAAGCCTTAGAATATCGCCATGGCACGCGCAAAGTTTATTTGATAGCCGTGGATGGGAATAAAGGGATGCAGGAAATAAGTATTTATTTCATGGTAGTAATGGCCTAATATCAATGAGGAGATTTTCACTTCAAAATATTGCAGTAACATCGTATAGAGTGCCACTGTGGGTGAAAGGAGAGAAATAAAGTAACTGATTATAAGCCCTGGAACGTTAAAAAAAATTAAATTTCAAAATACTGAAGCAACTTTGAAGCTGGATCACGTTCCAAATGATGTGATGACCAGATCTGTGGGGAGCTCTACTGGCCATTTGTAATTTTGTTATCAATAAAGGACACGTTGCTGACTGCCACACGCAATCAGCACGATTCCTTCAGTTTTCCTCTTTACCGCCTAGAGAGCGCACTGATAGAACACTTGTTGCATGACCTAGAAGACCAGAGGCCGCTTGCTGTTACGTTTTAGCCAAGTTTTTATCCACAGTTGAAAACCATGCATCCCTAAGTGCTGGACGTTTGCGCTTGTAGTCTGGGAGCCCCGGTTCCTTAAACGGGCACCGTGCCTTCTGCTCATTAAGTACCCTTAATCGCTGACCAGCGTGGTGCTCTTCGTGTAAAGCTCCACACGAGGTCAAAGAGTAAATATTGTGCGTAAAAGTGTCCCTCGTTATTTCCGTCCCCGCATGTAACGAAATCGCTCACAAAATGTCAACCTAAACGCCACGCCTAATATGGCTAGCCGAAATACTTTGGCGCCTCCCGCTGTTAATTGGCGCATTCACCAGTAGTCTCTCTTATTTGCCTGCCGTTCTGAGTAGTTCCTGAGCAGCTCAAATATGCTCTGCTTATAGAAATTCTATGGGCAAATGAAGTACGGAGGTGTCTCGGAGCACTTCTGGCATTTCCAGAATGATAAATAAGAAACCACAAGTCTGCGCTTTCTGCGGCTTGCGCCCATTGACACCCTGCCCCAGGGCCGTACCCAGAGGGGGGGTTTGGGGGTTCAAACCCCTCCCGAAATCTTTTCCAGGCAGCACGTAAACAATTCTTACTGATGCTTTCAGCAAAACTACCCCCTTCCCAAAATTCATAACCCCCCCCGAAAAAAATTTCTGGGTACGGCCCTGCCCTGCCCTGCATAGACACGTATTCCCGCAGGTGCGCGACCAGTGGGGGTAGGAAAGTGAGAAGCACACGCGGAGTTCTCATCATTCTTAATGCTAAGATTCGGAACTGCAATGCTTCGGCCATTAGCGATAGGGATGTCGGCTTCCAGGCCTAACTGCAAAGTTGGGACGTTGTAGGGAAATCTTTCAGCGCAGTTCAAAACCGCAAATAAAACAATGAACAAAGCCGTGGCTAAAACGCATTAGCAAACAAACCCAGGTTCGAATCCCGGCTGGCTGCATTTCTTTTGTGTGCGTGTGTGTCTATACGTCTTACTGGTGTCGCATATTAGCGTGTCGCCCTTGCGTCTTCCTGAATGAAACTAACGCGGTATGCTTGTTACAAAGAATTATATACGTCTAGGCAAGATATATAAAATTTATACAAAATTAAAATACACATAAAATACACTTAGTAATCATAATACGCAAAATATATTATGTTCATGGTGCGATTAAATGTTGAGTGATTAAAAAACATGGAAAGCACGAGTCATTCCCATCATCATAGTCCTACTATTTATGTGCACGGGAGGAAAAAGCCCTCTTTCATGGACTTCCAAACATTTGTATCCTGCGATATCTGAAGCCATTCATTGGCCCACAATTTTCCTATTTTTTCCCTGGATCGTCTGGCTTATCTTTATTCCTCTACTTGTATCATCTGTCGGTAGCCACTCGGTTACACTAGTGTCTACCTGTTGTCAGTTCTTTGTAGTACGCTGCAGGCCCAAGTCCGCCTGTGTACATATTCAATAAACACACGCACACACAACCGATTCAGCAAAAATGTTGCTGAAATATTCATAAAATATGCATGGAATACTATGGTCATAAACTATGCATATACCCAACCTATGCTGACAGCATAGTATGAATCGATTACCGGTGGGCAAAAAGTAGAGGCAGCTAGCATAACCACAAAGACTGTAAATAACGAAGTAAACATTGTGTTAGGCCTGGTTATTATGTCTGATAATAGCGAGTCTTTGCTGACGGGTTTTCACGGTACTCTCCGCTCCGATAGCAAGCGGGAGCGCCAATGCGCATGCGTGGCGCGCCTGGTCGCGAACGGCGTTGGCTCCGGTTTCGCTGAGCGGGCCGCCGATACCGGAGCGGACCCTCCAAGACGGTCAGCTAAAACTCTCTAATACCTGAAGTATTAGATACATGCCGTCCTAATACTCTCTAATACATGCCGTCCCCCCATTCTACCCGGCCGGAAAGCCAATAAAAATCATCAATCGTCACCGCAAGTGTAAACATGGTGTAATTGAGACATGAAATAAAACCAAGGAATAAAACATTGTGTGTATTAAGCGAAGGTTTCTTTCTCTGTAATGCGTGTGTTTCCAAGAAAACGCTTCGGTTTTTTCCCTCTTTGCGCTAAAGGAAGCAATGAAAGTGGTCTTTCGAGGTGAAAAGTATTTCGAAAATAAAGGATTGAGAAAAGCGAGGTCTAAATATCGCACAAACAACGCGACCCATTCGCGTTGAAGATGCTTAGTGTGCAAACCTCAAATGAGAAGATATGTAGGCTGCACCTTTGTATACACCAAACAAAGACTTGCTGAGCAAGGCCCAAAGTTGACTGGGCTTATAAAGATGTATGCTTTCGTGTCACGTTTACCATGGGTCTTTATTAAGTGCATAAAAATTGAGAATAACTTCTGGTCAAGATAGGGACGGTAATTGTGGGTGAAGTGAAAAAAGAAAAAAGAAATAGACGTTTCCCGTGGTCTGAGTCGACCCTGAGTCCCCCGCGTTATGAAGCCGATCTTTATACAATTACACCATTCCCGCACGGCCGAAGCACTTTGGGTTTGGAGACGGCTGCATGAACGTGCAAAATTATACCGAAAAATGACGCACCCCTCCGTCTGACGACGACGATGGTTGAACGCGACGCTTTCTTCGCGTGAAATCAAATAGGCAAAGGTCAAACTCAAAGCCACTTATATATCAAAAGCCCAAACTGTGTGTGGTTAGAAGTCAAAGGTCAACGAGTCAAAGTCCAAACTCCGAGGACAACCAAGTAATGTCTCATCAGGAAGCTTCATGTTCAACCATCGTCGTCGTTAGACGGAGGGGTTGTATGATGCTTGTCACAAAACTCGAGCAATACAATGAAAAAAGTACTAGAAATCTATTTGCATTGGCCTGCCTTTTATATATTCCGCCATGAAGCAATGAATTAGTGTCATGGATGATCTGAAAGATGTTTATTCAGGGCATCAGGTTGTATGCGACTATGACACTGTGGGGTTTTGCCTCAATCGCTGCTTCGCAAGGTGTATTTCTGATTGAAGCTTTTTATTGGAATCGAAACACAATAAGATGCAGACTAAAATAGCGTAGGTGTTTCTTACTGAGTTAGGAGGACAATAGTGCATCAGTTTAAATTGACGGTTTGGTCCGTCCAACGTCGTTCTTCGGTAGGTAACGCACAAGAGATCCAAATTGATCTTCACTCGTGTGACACTCGTCCAAGTGCCACACCTTTAGGTCGTGCAGAAATCATTTACGGTGTGCGGTAAGCAAAAATAGTGAATTTCCTGCCAGTTAAGTCCTTATAACATCGGAACAGGCGCAAGTATCCTGCGAGGCAGGTATCTCTCTCGATGCCTGCTCATCATGTTATTTCCCCTCGCGATAAAGCGTTCAAATTTCAAATTCCGAAGAAAATCATATTGTCTATGATTGTCGTAAGAAGCGCAACACCAATTAACGCGTCAATTTAAACTTCTAAGAAACACTCCACCTGGCAATGTATTGTTAGCGGGGTGCGTTAGTTAGCGATAAAAAAGTAATAAACAGCGTTTCGTTGGGAGACACAGTGCTCCATGGATGCCAAACAGCACTCGGTTGGGCACAACACACGAAATTGGTAGATAGCATGGAACGACGCGAAATTCCCAGTCTAAAAATCACAACAGGAATATCGCAAAAACCCAACAAAAATTCCTGTCGTACGACAAAAAACTTTGTTGTGACAACAGAAGTCCTATTGTTACGACAAAGCCATCTGTTGTTACGACATACATTTCCGTCGTAACAACAAAGTCAATTTTCTCAACGACCAACACTTCTGTAGTCACAACAGAACTGCATGCCATTTACGCTACTCTTCACAATGGGCAATAACATTCAAACCATGTGCAACTACTGATGGAACATCAGGATCACGACAAGACAGGAATTCGGCCCGACGGAACATCAAAATGAGGCCAGGAATACCACAAACGACAGAACACCAGAATCCCGACACGACATGAATACGACAAGACGACAGTACGACACGCGTGAATACGACAAAACTACAGAAATTTTTATTGTCATTTTCTACTGGGATTTGCAGTTGCTTAGGGCTTTATGGAGTGGTTCCATGTTGTTTTTTTATATTTTATTTGGCATCCTATCGGTGCACACCAGGCAGATCTAACCTTGAGGCGCAGCGGTGCCGGCGAAAGCCGCGAGGACGTCAGTGGAGCAATCGGGCCTGCTTAAGTTCGTGTGACCGCCGTCAGGCGGGGCTCAGACAATGAGCAGATCATTAACTTTCAATGCACGGCCTTGGAGCGGCGAACAAAAGCGGAAGGCTGCTCAGACACTGGTTGCGCCGCCACGGAGGAGGCGCGCGCGCGGAATAAAGAATGGAAGCCATCGGGTCTCGCTCTCGTTGCGTGATGCCGTTACGCAAATTTCGAGGTGCAGAGAGCGAAGACGAAGCTGTGGTAGTACACCTATCCCGCCCCGCTACCTGGCCGTTCCGTGCTTTGCATTGTGTTAACCTCGAATTTAAGCAACAGTGGAAACTTTTCTTCGCACTACGCCGTGTCAAAATGTAAACCGTGTTGCGGTGGCTCTGCGTATTCACTATCTGCACTTCGAAATGAAGGAAGTCAGTGAAGATAGAGTAGTTAGACAAGGAATGCACCGTATAGCTCATTAGATTCCGTTCTGTTCAGCTTACTACTGTGACTTTGTCACTAAGGACGTGCGTTTGCGACCATTCCAAAGTTAGGAGGAACTGTTGTTTTGCAGACACTGCGTGTCGTTGTTGCTGCTGTCGCTGCGCTGCTGCTGTTGCTATTTTGACGGTAACCGGTTCGAGAACGCAAGCGTGCTCAATGCAATGCAAACGTGCCTTGCGCGTAATGAAGTTTGCTCAACAACGTCTACACCTTTGGAGGTTTGTTCTAAACAGAAAGGTGGTTTAGGAAATGCCAAAGAAAAAGATTCAGTGATTGCACGCGGTCTTGTGTTAGTTCGAGAAACAGGCTGGGGAAGTTCTCGCGTCGCTGAGAATGGGCTTCTGAAACGTCGTGCACAAACAGAAAGAAGAATACTGCATTCCTTTGGAAAATGTGTGAAAGCTTTAATGGCTAAGCAACATCCGTGTCCGGCAAGATGCATGCATACAACTGAACAAAGTTTTGAACCAATTGGACCCAACACCCAATATGAAGGAGAAGCGACGTGCAGGGATATCTTTAACGTTGTGTTTGTTGTGAAAGATTTTTCTACACGCCCAGTGTTCACTTATTCATTTAATAGCCATGAGAGTGGAGGCCTGCTGTTTGGCTACACGTGGAAGAATCTATACGAAATACGCGTATTCATTTAGCGTGTAACACTTTTGCCATCAAAATAACGATGCGCGGAATAGACAGGCTCTACGTAATTGCTGTGAACCAGCAGCTTTGTCGCGTGTACGTACGCCAGAAAGCCGTGTCTCGTTTACGAACGCCATTCCAAAACTGGCCGTCTTTATTGCGGCCTGCGCATTACAGGGGTGCATACTCAACAAAGGTTGGGTTCTAAAATCCGCAGTTTGCTTTGCGAAGTCGCGCTCTAGCGCATTATATTTGGCCTTCCACAAGTTGGAGGGTTCGACAATTTGTAGCACTTTTTAAGCGTCCAGAAATATTTCATGAGGTCAATGCTAAGTAACTAAACGCATTTCTTCTTTCCTTCTCACCGACGCAGGCCGGTCATTCCTGTTCGCATCGGACCCGACGAATGGCACCTTCACGGGGATGGAGCCCAAGCGGCAACGCACGGCGTACACGCGGCACCAGATCCTCGAGCTGGAGAAGGAGTTCCACTTCAACCGCTACCTGACGCGGCGGAGACGCATCGAGATCGCCCACTCGCTCTGCCTCTCGGAGCGCCAAATCAAGATCTGGTTCCAGAACCGGCGCATGAAGTGGAAGAAGGACAACAAGCTGCCCAACACCAAGAACGTCAAGAAGAACAACCCCAACCGAGCAGCGCAGCAGCAGCAACAACAGCAGCAACAGCAGCAGCCACAACATCCGCAGCAGCCGCAGCAGCCGCACCAGCAGAACACGTCTTCTCAGGAGCCGCACCCGCCTCCGCACCAGCAGTCGTCTCCGACCCTACAGGTGCCCAATCCCCTCGCGCTGGCGCCCCACCAGCACGCGCACCTCCTCAACAGCCACCCTCTGGGCCACCCGGTCCAGACGCACATCATGTCGCCGCTTCCTCCGCCACCAACTGTGGACACGAAGGGAGACTACGGACTCACGGAACTGTGAACCGCGTGGTCTTCTAGTGCGTGAACGTGCTTGTGAGTGCCGTCCCGTGCTGCGCGGACGCTTCGCCCCTGCCCGGAAGTGCAAAAGTGGACACTGTACAATCCGCGGGGCCAATCGCGGTGACGTGGGGAGTCGGCTGACAAGACAAAAACAAGAAAAGTTCCTCTGTGGGGAGATCCCGAGGCGTGTCTCCTCCTGTGTGCGGACGGATCGCCGCGGACAGGCGTCGTTGCCACCGTGCTCTTTCTGGACAGCCTGATGGCGAAGAGCTGTATAGCGCTGTGTCGCAGCGAACATGGGTGGCGTGGCGCCCGCGGTGGTGCTCCGGGTTCATCGTGTGTGAGTGTGCGCGCGTGGACAACAATGTTCGCCAACAACTAGTGCAGGTGTGTGTTTCATGATGCTGTTTTCTCCTGTAAATAGAACTCAGATTTCACGATACATCCGCGCTGTGGAGCTTTTGCAGCACTGTGCGGCTGACGGGCGCGCTGTGCGAAGGAAATCTAAGACATGAGTCCAGAACGCCATTCGTTTACTTGTTTCGGAGAGATCCGAAGAGCCAGCCATAGAAATGCCTTTCGCGATTTTCGAGAATCGCCTCCAAGGCCTGGAGCATTCAGTGCTGCAGACCGGCTATGACCTGCAAGGCCTCCGGTGGGGCTCGCCTGATGTGTATGCTTACGGTTTCGTTTTAAAGATAGCGAAGAACTGTTTCTGCAGTATGGCCCTCAAAACGCATGTTTTTTTTTGTTTTTTTTAGCTATTCAGTTTCACTGGTATGCGATCATCTGATTCGACGTTTTTGACTCACAGAGTATGTGACCCATTCGGCTTTCTCCGAGATGGTTGTGGCATTGTATTTCATAATCGGTTATACTCTTATGGCTTAAAAACATGCAAAAAAAAAAACGCTGTCCGTACTTAACGGGGTGCATGCACAGTTTACTGGCAGAAATAAACTGTCTTCAAATAGTGTTCATAAATGCACAAGGCAAAAAGGCAGTTACCACCCAAAAAAACTACACCTTCTGAGGAAGCAAGAACTAAAAGTACTGTGTAAAACGTATCCCTCAGTAGTTCAATTTGTAGCGATCTGCCTTTTAATGACTGCACGCTCTTCTCTTTCTTCGTTCATTTAAGGCTGCGGCGGGGGAAGAAGTGGAAATCATCGCACTTTTTTAACCGAAACTACCTCACTTCAACGAAATCTTGCAGCCATAACGCGAATCAGACGGACACGGGAAGCCTTGTGGTGTACACAGAAGGTCTTGCAGCAAAGGTTTCTCTACAGAGTGGCTATTTGATACTCAGGGGCATTTCTCTCAAGAATGAGTGCTATCACTGTGTACAGGCTAAACAAATGGTGTAAGCATACCTCGTGGACCGCAGAACTTTGCAGGAAATGGCACGAATACTCACGCATAAAAAAACAAGTTCTTCATGGCAACGATCACGTCTGAACCACAAGGAATTCCAGAAGGAACATTACGGATCTCGATAGAGGCAGTCGTGGTGAGGGAGATATAGAAATGATTTAGGCCACAAGGAAAGCGGCCTCCATGACTGCTGAGGCCATTGTATCCATAAAGGCGGATTTGTCTTGCAATCGTGTCTTTTTTTTTCTGTTAGGTTTGTCTTACTGGCGTGTCTCTTTCTTCAGTCCGGTGGTCGCGACACGTCAGAAGTACAAATGACATATGCGTATCTGTCGAGAAATGGATAAAATATATGTCTATATTGTTAAGCTTACACTATTGGTGGAGAGCCGTCGACTCGGCTGGGAAGACGGCCGAGATATGTCTCCATGGCATCCTTAAAAAAAGCAATGCGCGACTTGTACACTATACAATAGCCGCGACAGAATTGTCTTTTTGTACAGTTCTCTCTTCTTTTGTGTCTGTTTTTCCCTAAGTTATGAAGCCTATGATATGAGCCCGAGCACGCGCGAAATACTTCAGCGAAGCAAGAAATATTGTCACCGTCCTAAGTGTCCCGATGGCAGGCTTAATTTACACTCGCGTTGTTTCGGAATCGTTGTTGGTGCTGAATTTGCCTTTAAAAAAAAGTACGCAGCATTCTGAAAGCATTCAACACTTTCGACTAAAGCAAAAACGAGCTAGCGTGCACGCAAAAACAAAAACACAACCACACTGACAATGTTTAGTTCTTTCGGTTGCGGTCTGTGATACCTTCTGTACCGTGCACCGGACAGTACGTAGATTTCTTCGAAACTGGAAATCCAACAGCGAATTACGATAGACGCGTGTGAAACGTCACCTTACAAGCCTACCCGGGAAATCTGTGATATTTTTGCGTACCGTTTATTGTTGTCCCGCCTTCTTTCCTTTGTGTACTCGTTGTGCTAGGTCGCTTTTTCATCCTTTCGGTTGGCAACATCAGCGAGAATGATTCGTCGCGATGCTCCCTCTTTTGCGGCATACTTTATTGTAAGCGTTGGGATTTGTCGAGCGTCAGTCTGCTAATAATCGCGCCAAACAAAACTTAGAGCGACAGGTAAAGCAGCAATAACTGCACTTGCAATGGCATTCACAGCGGCAGGAGGAGGGCGCTGTTTCCGTACACATCTCGTTTTGAAGTGGTACACGCAGTTGATAACTCTATTAAGCTACGGTGCAAAAATGACTTATTGGAACCTGAAAGGACAAACAGTTATTTCGTCCGAACCAGTCGGAAATATATTCTTAGTTGGTATTCCGTAATGCCGTATATTAGGTCCCACGCTCTTGGAAAAGTCATGCATTTCTTTCCGTTATGAAAGTGTTCTTATCAGTCGAAAAGGAATATACAAATGCACCCTTTGCGTGTCCGTTTTCATGCATTCATTGAGTGCGCAGCTTAAGTGAACTTCATCAAGCAGACATTCATTTTTCGAATGAGAAACGTATCTGCAATCATAGGCAGCGGAAGTCGACTTTTTTATGCTTGGATTTTTAGAAAACAACGCACGACGGCGTATTTACTTCTCATTGGCTTAACATGAACACACCTTGTCTGGCGTAAGGCGGCCTTCTTTCAATCGCTACTTCCCAGTCGATGGGGGTGTTATTACATTCCTGCCCTTCGATCAATTGGAGTAATGCCTGTGCCAGTACTTCTTACAGCGCGCAGGGGTTCTATTACCCTGGTAAGCATTGCTTCTATTGCTATGATTGAGGCCGACAGATTTCTGTTATCGTCTCTCTTGCAATACGGCCAGGCGTTAAATTACCCGCTATCTTCGCTGCCCTAAGAAAGAAATCATGCAGCACATAGAGCGCCTGTATGACACACTGGAACATGAACAAGGGATAAACATTTGCAGTGACTACGAACGTGCACTTTCGCTTATCAGGGGCGGTCACTAACGGACAACAGACCTAACGATGCCACGATGTTAGCCATCAAATCGAAGAAAGGTTTCTAGAGCGGGCCGATCTCCAACGCCTTTCCTCCCGCCTGCCTCCTTGAGACCGCGAGGGCCACCCGAATACAACCTGATTTAGCTCCGCTAATGGACGGATGGTATTGCGGAGCATGTTTTTATTCTTTGGCAAACATTTTTTTTTTCGTTCCTTCGACGATTGCTTCTTTCCTAATCGTACGCTGCAGGGGTTAACACTTCGCTGTTGGATAAGTGAACTCTAAGGAACTTAACGTTTTTTGCTTGGTCATATTGTCGTAAACTTCGAGCCCATTATCACTTTCGGCTTACACGCCTAAGGTTGATTTGTCTCTGAGGAAGTCAAAAGGATGCCGTCTCCACATTTGTCGCTGGCGCGGTACAGTTAACATAAGACGCAAAATAATAACGATAGTAGTAACGTCGATGACATGCAACTTTCGGGCCAGTCCGAGCCGTCTTTATGGCGCTATTTCAACTGTTGACGGCGTTCAATTCTGCAGTGTATCTAATGTTTTGCTTTTCTTTTTTTTTAAAGTTCAAGGCCGCTTATATCCCTGTCGCTATCCATCGTACACGTTCTATGCGTGGCGCTGCAGGCGGTTTTTGTTGCAGAAATGGCGGTTAAAGTCGTGTCGCAATATATTCACCTAAGAGGTCAAGCCCCCGCTCACTTATTCCGCCTTGAACACAATGTCATGCTCGGAAATCACCGCATCAATAGACTCTATATCACGAAAAACCAATATTCGCAAAAAAAGTTTTCATTTCTCCTTTTAGAGCCCGGATGAGTGCGCGTTGCCGCCGGTGTTTTTTTCTCCGACTGTGTTCACGTACAAAATCGCAGTTTTAAATTTTAAAAATAAAAAAGTCGCTACCTCAAGGGCACATAGCCAAGGGCCCTTTTCCCATCCCCCGTAGCTGCTAAGCACATCGCGCCTGACAAGGATACTGTGATTCTATCGTGCCCCCCTCGGTCTCATGTTGCCCATCCCTTTTTCCTCGCTTCGAAGACAATTCTGTTAAGCCTAAGAAGATGCCGTTCAAAAAGCATGCTAAATTACGCTCGTATTACTTTGTGTTCAACGTGATGGTGCATTCAGAAGGTGGCAAACTGATCGCTACAGCATGGCCGGCAACGCGTGAAATTATTTCCCCCACGAAATGCCTGCAACGTAAATTTTATATGTTACCGCACATAGAACTCGCAAACCCGGCATTTCGAAACGTGCTCCGGGCATGCGAAACGGAAAAAAAAAACGAGACGCAACGACGCGACAAAGCTGCGCTTCTTGTAGAACGAGGACAGGTGGATCTGTCCACAATGACTGTCGTGGTACGAGCAGCACTTGCGTGAGGACAGACATTCTTGCCCAAAAGCCGCGCCTCTGATAATCTTGCAAAACAGTTACTGAACGAAGACGTGTGGCTCTTCATTCACAATAAACTCATACGCGCAGTGCTGCAGCCACTGGAACGCATCGTGTTCGAAGTGGTACAGTGTGGTTCGGTTTCGAGGATGGATTGCCAAGCACAGTGATTTTTGTGTGGAGTGTATATTTTGTCTGGCTGGACATTTTTGTAATGTTCTCCGAGTGGATGAAAACAACAACAGCTACAACAAAAAAACCCCTTACCGGCCGGCATCGAGTGCATGTGCTATTATGTACCACTGTAAGTGTTGTAGCCATGTTATTAGAGGTGACCGTTTCTTTCACTTTTCGCTGTGAATGCTGTATAAAAAACTGAGTTCATTAAAAAAAAAAAGCGCCAATAAAAAGAAGCTGCTCGTCCCTGTATTTTCCCGAGCCGATGTGTGTCTTCATTCGTGAGACTTGAACTCGCTCAATGCTTTTTGCAGCATAGCGAGATGGGTATTTTTATTGCGAAGCTTGCACAGCAGCTGTACTATATCCCTTTTCGCATGTTGCGTACAGCAGGGCATAACCACGAGGCGTACGGTTAAGGTTATAGTGCGCTGCGGGGTAACCGGAAATGCCCTTCCAAGGCCCCAGGGCCATTGACGCTTCTACCCCGCCTCTGCAGAACGTCACGGCCAGACTGACGCGCCTATTGGCCGCTGTGGATGTACGCATACCTTGCTGCGACCGGAAAAGGGAAGGGAGAATGCGTTGGAATATTTCCGTGCCACTGATTGGTTCAAGATGGTGTAGCAACCCAAGTGCCACCGGCAGCTTGCGAGATGGCCGCATCTATGCAAACGCGACTTAAAGTGCGCTCGGTCCTGTACACCTTAAGCATAAATGGTTGCTGTGGTGTTGGTAGTAGACGATAATTGTGTAGTAGACGATAAAGTTTTAGTTGTAGTAGACGATAAATTGTGTAGTAGACGGTAATTGGTAGTAGACGGTAAAGTTAGGCTGCTTTTCTCTGGTGTTGATGGCACTATTTGCCTTAAATTTTTACCACCCCTTCGTGCATAGTTGAGATCTATTTAAAGCTCGAAACTTCTCGAGAATAGTGCGCAGGACGTCATGCGACACGGTTCCAGGAGCAGTGACAGCAACATGTTTAATTTTCTGTAGTTTTCTTTCGAACTAGGTGCCTTGTAGGTGGTCGCGGCCCCTTCTGACCACGTGAAAACGTGGAATGCGCCCTTCGATATAGCATACTGAACACGAGAGATGCATGGGATTCAACAAGCGGCAAAATGTTCACAACATTAACTGAACATCTCCTGTTAGCAAGATTTGGTACTCTGCAGGGTACATATATGTAGAGTTGTTCGTTTTCGGGTTTTATCATTTTTTTTTTAAACCGGGGGTAAAAACGGGGTTCTATTTAAAAGTGATAATCGAGGAGAAATCGGTTTTTTCCTAAAACGATTTCGAAATTCGGATTTATTTTTGTTAAATCTACAAAGATACTAAGTATACTCAGTTAATTTTATCAGAAGGTATCACGAGCTTCTTAACTTTAGTGCGTTAAATTTTTTTTCAAGCTAGTATAGGGGGCATCAGGATTTTTAGCAAACACTCCCCGAAATTTGGCGTTTAGAAATGAATATAAGTAATGATGACCGCAAAGAGGATTGATAGCCTGCAAGAAATGAAACATTTTATTGACGAAAAGTTGGTCATCGATTTTTGTACACATCCTTGTTAACGTACATTATCATCTCCATGCGCAACATGTCGGTCTCCATTCGAGACCTTTCCGGTCGTCGAACGTATACCTCAGCCGGAAGAAAGTTCTTTCTAAATCACAGCTTCCATTAACTAGGCACGACAATGTCAGCGCCTCATTTGCCAGCCTGCAATAGCGAGTGGTAGAGCCATGCCAATACTCAATGAATTCGAAAGCAGTGTTTGCGGGGCTTGCTTCCAGAAAGTACTGGTTGAGAGCGGCGGACTGCCAGCGCACGATTGTGCAGATCGCTACTTTTAAAAGGTAAAATTTGGGGAAAAATTGGGTTTACACCCGATTTTCTTGAAACGTGTTCGGGGTGTAAAGGAACAAACCTACATATATGTAGCCCGCCAACAAAGTTTGTTGTATAAAAACTGACTTCTCAAGAAATCCCATTCTTTTGTTGTCGGGGTCCGGGCTTTACTGATGCGGCACGCGATGCTTTTGTTCACCATGAAGCATGGAACCGTGCTACCCCCTCCCTTCCCCCCGCCCAGTCAATTCGAGAAATAAGCTCTGAAGATGGGCGCAATCCCGTGGACTCCGCTATGAGGAGGGACAAACGCGCAGTTAATCGGGATACTCGCTTTCTCCCTAACTTTATCGGACCTTGTCGTAATCATTAGCGTACGCAAAGGGTTTGTCGGCCAGCGACAGTAAAAGATAAGTAACCGGGGTGAACGCCATTCAGTTGTGCCCGTGACGCATCGCGATGAAGACTTCGCAACGCTGTGTGGAACACAAGTAACGTAGCCTAAATTAGCATAAATCGTTGTTTATGGTGCGGGCATTGCAATATTGACTGGAGAACACGACACGGAGAAAGAATCAAGCCGCAAGAGCATCAAATGCTAAACTGTGAAATGCACAACACTGCAAACACAGAGGTCCAGCGTCTGAAAGCCCAGTGCATGCAATGTACTAGATAAAGCACTTTTGCATAATAATTCACTTTCTGCTATCTCACGTGAGTTTGGAGCATTCTCGGCGTGAGGACCTCCCTTCAAATCGAAGATGTTAGAAGTAAATTGAGTAAAGCGAAAAGGAACGGATTCAATGGAAAACAGCCGCTGCCCAAAACGTTTTTCGAGATCTGCGCCCCCGTCGACGCATAAAGGCAAACCGAAACAATGTAAAGCGCCGGGCTACCAGATAATGCCAACGCCTAAAGCTTTGCAAGACATAAATGGTTACGAAATAGTAACGTAGGTCCCTAACGACGATAACATGTCTGGTTCGTCGCTAACGAGGGGGTTATGGCTGTGTATCGATTACAACGCCACCTAACAACTCGATGTGTCTGACTACCCACTGTATCGTTCGTGGTGAAATTTGCCAAAGCAAGAGTGTTGCACCCGACAGTTCCTGCCATTGACCATGTGAAAAAGAGCTTGCTGTTACCCTATATGTGTATGTCAATTAGTGCACGTAATAGCCGGGTCCATTCAACATTCCTTTCTTTCTTCATTTTTCTCCGCGTGTTTTAATTAGAGCACTAAGGAAGCTAACCTAAAATACTTGCAGCGGTGACAGCCGTTATCCACACACATTTAAGATGAACATCCGTACAGGCAAAGCAGTGACGTTCTATGCCTCACACACGTGCTGCAGTCGTTTGCAGGTTAGGAGAGACGACAGCCGTGACACTGCATACGTTTGCAGGGATTTATACACACCCCCTAACACCCCCCAAAACCCCCCCCCCAAAAAAAAAAAAAAAGATTCCACAACCACAAGCACCCTGCCTGCCTAGGGATTTATACAACACCCCCCAAAACATCCCACCGACACCCCCCCAAAACCGAAATTCTGCATAAATCCCTGTACGTTTGTTTGTATCACTACGCCGACCAATCGCTGAAGACGGGGCGTGTCCAAACGAACACCTCGGTCAGGACGTGCGGGCGGCGGTGCTTTTGAAACACATCAAGCTTGACCCGCGGATCTTCTGCGTTGGTGTATACCGTCTCCGGTTTTCGCCATTGCTCGTTTATAAGCGCAGTAGGGTGAATGAAATTGAAGAATGTGCCCTGCGAAAGTTTATTATTGTTCGCTTGAACGCGAATGATCGTTTGTCAGGGAACAATTAGCACCTAACGCTTCCAACGAGTGTGTCCGACTTGGTCAACTCAAGTATAATTTTGCGCCATACGCCCAGCTTTACGGGTATGAACGGACGACGGCAGAAGTCGGATCGCTACCCCAACCTTAACAAAACACACCGATACGCCCAATTCTGCTACTGCACGTCCCGTAGTTACGTTTTTTGTACGGCGTTCTCGTTGGAAAGTGGCTGGAAATCGGGATGTGTCGAACGGGTATACCACCGAGATGGAAAGCGGCCACGTTATTACGTTACCTCGGGCGGATGCAAAACAACGCCTGCTGCTGCATTAAACGAAGAATAACAACAGAGTCTCTTCTATTCAGCACATATAACAAAATGTTGTTTCGAAGCAATAACAAACGATAAGGGATTGCAGAAGTATTTTTTTTATTGTTGTCGTTTATGTATTGAAACATGAATTTGACGATTTGAAGTTCTCCACATGTTTTACTTAAAGCTTTTTCTACGATTAAACCTGAATGTAAGGAACATCTTTGTAACGAATTTCTGGATTTAACGAAATTTTTCAATTCCCCGTTACCAGGCGCATTGAAACCCACGTGTTCCCGACTTCTATGCAACGAAGGTGTTGCGATGGTTCTTGACCTTGATGTAACGAATTATCTACGCTGATAAGAAATTGTTTTGTGCCATTTTTCGGTAAAATCGGCTGGGTAAATGCAATATTTTAGCGAATTTCGTCCGCATTGCAAACTACCGTGCATTTCCACTCGGTGTCGGTTAAATGCCTGCCTGTCGGCGTATAGTCGCGCGTCTCCACTGGTGTCTGTGGTGTCGGTTCGTCGGTGATGAGTTCTGCTGCCACAAAACGAAAAATTTTGTCTTCCCAAGAGAAGCTCGAAATTTTAAATGCCGTCTCCGCCGGCAAGAAAGAAGAACATAGCCGCCCGGTACACTAGCGCCCTCTCACCAATTTTGAGTGCGGAAAAGAGCATCAAGTTAACGAAAATGTACACTTCCAGTAGAAGTTTCGTTAATGAAACGTGTTAATGCGCCGAAAACTGTTACAGGGGAAAACCGGTACTTAAGTTACGTTTGTGAATACGGTGGTGAGTGCGATTGCTTCTTTGGAGTGTCGTGTTGTGACTAAGCTCGAGGGAAAGCAGCAGATGCAAATCCCGCCATTTTTCACTGTGAAATAAATTCTTGAAGGGTGAGTTCACTGTCACTGATGTCTAGCATTTTGGTTTCGTTTCTGCTTCATTCACGCGAGCTTTAACTCGAAACCTGCATGCAACGGAAACCTGCCCGTGACGAAAAATTGCGAATTTGTGTCAACTTTGTTCTATACAGGTTTAACTGTAGTAATAAACAAACTTGGTAGCTGTTCAATTACGAGAATAAGTAAATTTATGTTTTGTTTCTGAGTATTTTGCTTAACGTATTAAGAAGGCCGAGCTCGAGTCGCGAACTATTTCGCGGATGGTGGAGAAACATCCGGTAGAGGGAGCAAATGAAGAAGGAGCCGCCTTTGGTGTTCGTAACGTGTAACCATCTTCAGTATACATTAAAGCCTTCAATAAAGAAAAAAAAAACAGCACACCCCCACGTCGCTTAATTTGATATGAAACAACGAACGGCGCCGGGCCAGGTGAATTAGCCTTACGGTTCTGCTTACCATATTGCTTCCCACATCTTAAACAGCACTTCAGAATTATGCTAAAGATATGCTCGGGGACTCTGCGCCGTCGGATATTACAGACACCGCCTTCGCAAATTCAGACGGAAATTCTTGCGTCACCCACGGCCTTAGTCGAGCTGGTACTGACCGGTAAATAAGTTATCCAGCCGTTGAATACTTTTTTTTTCTGGGTTTTTATAAAGAACTTCGTATTTGTGTTACTACGAATGATAAGCAGCACTTCAAGTCACGCTGAACGTGGCTACGCCCACATACACACGAGCATGCACGTGTAAACAGGAGATAACACTATAGTCGCTCGTCACAGATACCTAGCATTAAAGCCTCATTTGAATAATGGTCATGGAACTTCCCCTACAAAGACAGAGCAAATTTATGCCCGCTTAGCAACGCGGTCGGAAATAGGCAGATTTCGACGCTATTCTTTTTATTCCTCCACTGTGACCCTTCCAAGTCATCTCGCTGTGCGCGCAGCCGTATCGTCCCAGCAACCTTCGAGTGTGCCGCTTATAACTAGAATGTAAATATTCCGCCTGTCGAACGAATTAGAACGTCGTTCGCACATCCCAGTGGTAAACGTGAATAGCTCACGAAGTCCACTTGACCCGCCCAATCAATTGAGCTTTGGGAGCGTGCCTTGGCCAGCACTTCCCTGCACGTCCAGCGCAAGTTGGTTGAGAGGGCAGAGGAAACGGCCGATAACAATGGACTCCGGAGGCAGTCTATGTTAAAGACTGTTTTCTAGATATGTCAATCAATACTCTCTCTCTCTCTCTCTCTCTCTCTCTCTCTCTCTCTCTCTCTCTCTCTCTCTCTCTCTCTCTCTCTCTCTCTCTCTCTCAATCACGATGCTTGTTTGTAAACCTCGCACGGTGAAATCTGGAAGGCTTAAGGAGGTGCAGCCTAAGCGCTGAGTGCAAGAATAGCTTGCCTTAGCCACCCACACGGGATTTTTTGAATGGTAGGCAGGACTGCAACCAATTTCCGTCGTAATTCGCTAGTCAAACTCAAGAGTGGGAACTCGCGCATGCAGCACGTTTTCAGAAAATGGCACGTAAATAGAAAATGAATTTGTTCATACTCGACGTTCTACGATGAATGCATGTGATTAGACCGGCGGTTAGGACTATCTATCTCTATCGGAGGTTTGTCTTGTTTTTCAACAATCGACTTTGAGCTACACGACCATTTTTTCGCAAGATTGTCAGCGCTTCGCCAGTTGCGAAAACTAAGCTCTAAAGATGCTCCTCCGAGAATAAAAGAGAAGGCTATACATAATTTTAATTCTACTCAAACCTCCAGTCGACACAGGTTTCCCGAGATGCCGAGCGAGCGTGAAACACGTTTCAGCATAAAAAAAAAAACGCATTAAAAAAAGTCGCCAGAGAACTCCCGCAACCAAAACCGGAATCAGCAGAATGAACGAGCGGAGGGCTCTTTTTTTTTTCTTTGTACAGCGCTACTCGATTGACTGGCCTGCATCGTCGAGGGGCAAATAAATGATATCTTACGTTCCATTAGCGGCCAAAAACGCGCTGATGTGATTTTAATGACGGCGTAGCGAATTTCTCATCGGCCCGAAATCTTATCTCAAGACATGGGAGCGGTGCGCAGCACTCACATGAACGCGTATGCGACAAGGTGCGGGAAGACGACGGTGCTTGATCGCGCGGAATTGCATGTCGGAATCACGGCACGTGACGGAAGAAATAAAAACGAGGGAAGAGAGAAAGAAAGACGAGATGCAAGTAGGAAAGGGTTGGAAAAGCGCGAAACCTCTTACGTGACTCATTCGCGCGTGCACAACAGTCGGTCTCAGACTTAGATTAGCTTCCTTTGTCGAGGTTAAGGCAATCAAACTGTTCCATTTCTTTGCCCGGAATCCGCACTGTGGCATTAAAAGTGAATCTTCGGATCGCGCGTAACCGGGAACCAGGGCGCCGCGTTTGAAAATTATTCCTCTTCACCTATGTGAACGAGTAGCGCGTTTTTTTTTATTTCTCTTTGGTTTTGTATCGCGCGAAACAGAGAAGCATAAGCAACGTCATGCTCTGTGTGAGACCATTAGCAATTGGGATACTTTTTGTTTTTGTCCGTGTCCCAGAAATGGCTTGAGTATCACTCTGGAATGTGTGCTTACGTACGTTCCTGTCACAATAGATACCGTTGTAACGATATATATATATATATATATATATATATATATATATATATATATATATATATATATATATATATTGCCGCGAACCATACATTGGGTTTGTTTATTTGTGTTTTGCTTTTACCGCCCGGCTGCGCCGGTCTGTGTTATCTCTGCGCCAAGGGAAGCGCGTGTTCCATTCTTTCTTTCTGTGCCGCATGTGTTATCTGTTGTGATAGGGAGAGCATTCCGATCTAACGTGAACAGCCCAGAATAATCTTCTTGGATCTACTATGTTCTCGATGCGAATCGACGTTTCGAGAACCACGCGCGCCAAAAGATAAAAAGCCTGCAGTGCGGACGCCGGGGCATTCGATTCGACGACACTCGCCTGTGCAAGTCACTTTGTTGACCGCTGCTTCGCCGCCTCTGTATTCTTTTGAGTTGTTAGGGGAGCACAAGTTCGCTCCAATAAACGTGTTTCTCATTCAACACCACTGCATCGTCCTTGTCTTCGTGACATCTGGTGGAGGTGCTGGGTACGCACCCTTCATGCCCACTACAACCTCGAAAAGCCGCCAAGCCAGTCCAACAAGAGCCAGCCCCCGCCTGCAAGATTTACCGCCCGAGTTCGGTCTTCTGCCAGAAGGGCCCAAGAGAAGGAACGCTGCAACCAACACCATGGTGCAAGAAACAACGTCGCCAATCATCCTGCAGCAGCCCCGAGAACCGCCATCGTTCCGGGGAGCCCCCGCTGAAGACCCCGAAGAATGGTTGGAGAAGTTGGAGCGCGTCCGCATCTTCAACAGGTGGGACGACGAAGAAACTTTCCGGCATGTCTTCTTTTACTTAGAAGATGCTGCTCGAACTTGGTTCGAGAACCATGAGAGCTCTTTGACCGACTGGACTCAATTCAAGAGAGAGTTCCTTAAGACCTTCACTACCGTGGTGAGAAAAGAGCGAGCTGCGCTTTTGCTTGAAACTCGAACGCAGCACCCCAACGAAGGAGTCGTGATTTTCGTTGAGGAGATGAAGCGACTTTTTCGTCGTGCGGACCCTGAAATGACCGAGGAAAAGAAGCTCAGGTTTCTAATGCGAGGAGTGAAGCAAGAGCTTTTTGCTTGTCTAGTCCGTAACCCTCCGAAGACAGTGGCCGAATTCGCGTCTGAGGCGGCCGCGATGGAGAAGACGCTAGAAATTCGAACCAGGCAGTACGACCGCCCTGTCAACGCGCTGTTCTCGGAGACCATCGGTGCTGCAAATGGAAGCTCCGATACATTGCGAGAGACCATCCGAGCAGTGGTCAGGGAGGAGCTTCGGAAGCTTTTTCCAACGACGCCGCAACCTCAAGTGGCTTCCCTGACCGACGTAATCCGAGAAGAAGTCCAAAACGCACTGGGAACTTCTACGCCGTCGGAAGCACCCCGCGAACCACAAGCCATGACCTACTCCTCGGCTGTTCGTCAACCCCGCCCTGCTCCAACCCGTCGTCAAGAGGCTGAGCCATACCGCCGTCCAACGCCGCCCGCCCGACGCCCTGTAGACCAATACCAGACGCCAAGGAAGACCGACGTGTGGCGAACGCCCGATAATCGCCCGCTGTGCTACCACTGCGGAGAGGCCGACCACATCTACCGTCGCTGTCCCTACAAGAGGCTCGGTTTGCGAGGGTTCTCCGTCGACGCCCCACGCCCCCGATACGGCCAGCGCCCTGCTGAGATCGAAGAATACCTCTCCAACACCAACCGAGGACCAGCCCGCTTCAACCGTTCACCGTCGCCCTACCCGTCTCAGTCACCAAACCGCCGCAGCACTGCTGAATTCTCACGTGGAAGGTCCCCCAGCCCACGCGGGGGAAACTAAAAGCAGCAACTTCGGGAGGTAAAGTTGCACAACGGCGGAAAAATGAAAACCCTCCAACGACGCAGCGACTCGCTGAAGACCATCATTCACGACATGCCCTCATCCCGACGACCCGACCGAGCCCTAACGAGACTCCTGAACACGACGACAGCTACACGGCGCGACGCGTACCCGACCTGACCAAGACGCCCGTTGAGAAGACGACGACAACGACGATGCACAGTGCCCGACCATCAACACGTACAAGCAGAGATACGACGCCCCGACGAACCCGCAACTCGAGGACGACTGCATCTGACGTCAAGGTGTCCATCGACGGCTTTGACGTAGTCGCCCTCGTAGACACGGGAGCTGACTATTCGGTAATGAGCGGACCATTTGCGTCTAAACTGAAGAAAGTTATGACCAGATGGGACGGTCCGCACATACGCACAGCAGGAGGCCACCTCGTGACGCCAAGTGGAACGTGCACATCGCGCGTCACCATAGACGGCACAACGTACCCTGCGGCGTTCGTCGTTCTGCCTAACTGCTCCCGCGACGTGATTCTCGGAATGGACTTTTTGACGGACAACGGCGCAATAATTGATCTGCAGACCAAGTCGATAACATTTTCCTCCAATCACTCCACGACGCCGCAGCCGAACCCCGATCACCGTGCTGCTGTCAGGATCGCCGACGATCACATCACCCTGCCACCCCGCGCAAGCTTGATGATCGCCGTCTACTGTGAGGATGCTGCTTCTGACATCGACGCTATCGTAGAGAGTGATCGAAGGTTGCTTCTCGACCGCGGTGTCTCCGTCGCAAGAGGCATTGCGCACTTTAAGCAACGCCAATCTCACGTTTTGGTCACTAATTTCACCGAAGAGTACCAGCATTTAAACAAGGGAGCTGCAATTGCGTTCCTCGAAGAAACGCAAGGAGCAAGTGATGTGATCGCAGTCGCCGACTTTGAACGCACACCCGTAGAAACATTCAAGCTCCCGCAGCCATTCGACGTGAATCCGGCGCTACCGCAAGAACAACGGAAAAAAGTATTGGCTTTGCTGCGTCGCTATAGCGAATGTTTTTCGTCGAGCGCAAAACTACGTCAGACCCCTCTAGCGAAGCACCGAATAATAACCGAAGATGGAGCCCGACCTACCCGACAGTCACCGTACCGCGTCTCTTCACACGAACGGAAAGCCATCCGGACTCAAGTCGACGACATGCTGAGCGATGACATTATACAGCCATCGAAAAGCCCCTGGGCTGCGCCCGTCGTACTTGTAAAGAAAAAAGACGGCACATTAAGGTTTTGCGTTGACTACCGGCGACTGAACAAAATCACGAAAAAGGACGTGTACCCCCTCCCCCGAATCGACGACACCCTCGACCACCTCTGCCACGCGAAGTACTTCTCATCGATGGACCTGAAGACCGGCTACTGGCAAATTGAAGTGGACGAGAGAGACCGAGAGAAGACTGCATTTATAACCCCAGACGGCCTATACGAGTTCAAGGTGATGCCGTTTGGGCTGTGCACAGCACCAGCGACGTTTCAAAGAGTCATGGACACTGTGCTAGCTGGCCTTAAGTGGCACACCTGCCTCGTATACCTCGACGACGTAGTGGTATTCGCCCGGACTTTCGACGAACACCTTGCAAGGTTGGAGTCTGTACTCGAGGCCATTCGTACGTCGGGGTTGACGCTGAAGCCTGAAAAGTGCCGTTTCGCATACGGGGAACTCAAGTTCTTGGGCCACGTCGTCAACGCCGCGGGAGTCCTACCTGACCCGGCAAAAACTTCAGCCATTGCGAACTTCCCAAGGCCAAAAGACAAGAAGGGCGTGCGGAGATTTCTCGGGCTGTGCGCATACTACCGGCGCTTCGTCGCAAACTTCGCACGCATTGCAGAGCCACTCACGCGCTTGACGAAAGATAGCACCCCTTTCAGCTGGGAAAACGACCAAGAAAAAGCATTCGGCGAGCTGCAAAAACGCCTGCAAAGCCCGCCCGTGCTCGCTCATTTCAACGGAAATGCCGAAACGGAAATGCATACGGACGCCAGTGATATAGGCTTGGGTGCCGTCCTTGTCCAAAAGCAAAGCGGCTGCGAAAGGGTAATCGCCTATGCTAGCCGTGGTCTGTCGAAGGAGGAGAAAAACTATTCTGCCTCTGAGAAAGAGTGCCTGGCTATTATATGGGCGATTTCAAAATTTCGCCCATACGTGTATGGAAGGCCATTCAAGGTTGTAACAGACCACCATGCGCTGTGTTGGCTCGCCAATTTGAAGGACCCCTCTGGCCGTCTTGGGCGGTGGAGCTTGCGCCTGCAGGAGTTCGACGTTACAGTCGTTTATAAATCCGGCAGGAAACACTCCGACGCCGACTGCCTGTCCCGCGCCCCCGTCGACCCACCACCACAAGACTCTGATGAAGACAGCGCGTTCTTCGGGATCGTGACGGAGAGCGACCTAGCCGCCCAGCAGCGTGCCGACCCCGACTTACGCGTCATAATCGAGTACCTCGAGGGATGCAACGTTGCCGTTCCTAGGACCTTCAAACGCAGTTTACCAGCATTCAGCCTGAGAAACTCCGTCCTTGTGAAGAAGAATTTCAGCCCCGGAACAAGAGCGAATTACCTTCTCGTCATCCCCGCGGACCTTCGTGACGAAATTTTGGAGGCGTGCCACGACGACCCGTCTTCCGGACATCTGGGCACAGCCCGCACTATTGGAAAAATCAAGGCGAGGTACTACTGGCCCGGCCTTACCTCTGACGTCACCCACTACGTCCGGAGCTGCCGTGACTGCCAGCGACGAAAAACGCCGCCGACAAGACCCGCCGGACTTCTGCAACCGATCGCCGTCCCATCGAGACCATTTCAACAGATTGGAATGGACCTTTTAGGCCCGTTCCCTACGTCACGATCACAGAACAAGTGGATTGTCGTAGCGACAGACTACATGACGCGCTACGCAGAGACCGCCGCTCTTCCGAGGGGGACTGCACAAGAAGTGGCGAAGTTCTTTATAAGCCAAGTTGTGCTGCGACATGGAGCCCCGGAAGTCCTAATCACAGACCGCGGAACGGCATTTACTGCGGAGCTGATGCAAGGAGTATTACGCTACAGCAACACGGATCACCGAAGAACGACGGCGTACCACCCCCAAACGAACGGACTAACAGAACGTCTGAACAAGACAATCGCAGATATGCTGTCAATGTACGTTGACGTTGAACATAAGACTTGGGACGAAGTGCTCCCGTATGTCACGTTTGCGTACACACAGAACACAAATAAGCCGGAATGGGAGTAAATGGCTTGTGTCATAACTCAGTACCAATTCGGAGTTTTCAAAACTCCTTCCAATGGGAGTTTTGCCTTACTCCCATTATTTCGGCAGTTTTTTCAGTAGCATATGGGAGTTTCATTTTACTGCCACTACAATGGGAGTTTCCAGGGGTACCATTGGGAGTGTATTGTTTCCTCCAACTGGGAGTTTTCAGGGGGCGCATTGGGAGCAGTGTTGACCTGCATTCGAGGTTTTTTTTGTGTGTGTTTTTGTGCGCTTCATATATATGCGCTGCAGTGGAATTTATTACTGTATTTGGGAGTTCTTAATAAGGGCACAGGCCGCATTTTTATTTTTTGTTGGGGATCACGTAATTTCTAGTCTTTTTCCGCTTCAAACATTGAATGGCGAAACATGAAAAGTTTGTTTTCTGCACAGTCAATTTATTGCATAAAAATTACATGAATACGATATACGTGTGAACACGTTAATAAGACAACAAAAACACTGAATCAACAAAACACCTACATCGAGAACACAAGGTATCTTGGTAAGAACTTTATCTACTACAACACTCCTCAACGAAAAAAATTTAAGCCATTTGCAAACAATGAGGTCAGCATGTCGTCGGTGCGCTGTTTGCTTGCACCTGCCTCCCAAACGCTGACGTTGCCGCACCCCCTGGCACGTTCCCCTGGAAGCCAGAACAGCACATTCATTAGAGGGATAGCAAAACGCTTTAAATCTGCGGTAACAAATACATAAGCATATTAGGCATCTGACCTGAAAAAAAAAAAAAAAAGAAACGGCACTGTAAAGACGCTGAACTTGTCACTCTTGTGTCCAACTTTCAGTCATGTCTGAATGTTTGTTTAAAGCTACGCAAAATTGCACTTCTGTCCGAGACACCTGCGCTCACTAGTTCGTCAAAACGAAGTGTTCTGCTGTTCAAAAAGGTGCGCGACCCTTGTGGCGACCAACTTCTCAAAATGCTTCCTTTCCCTCTTTTCCTTGCGTGTAGTGTTCTGGGAACGAGCTTCAGGTTTTACCACCCGCACTGCCCCTCTCTCCCCTCACCGAAAGTTAAGGAAAAATTTCGGTCGGTGTGACGCCTGCGCCTGCCCCCCTTAAAAAAAAATATAAATAAAATAAGCAGTCGTCTGTCGACTCTACAGAATGCTCCCTCGAATGGCGTGTACTGGTTATAGTTACACGCGCCTAGCGTACGGAGAGCTCCCACGGGGCCCCGACCTTCTCCCTTTACAGTGAAAGCAATTAATCGCCGGCGGCACGCGGCAGTCACCCTCCTCGTAGCAGGCGCGGCTGGCACCACACCTACTTCTCAAGAAAAGCGGCCGCGGCCGCCCTGCGACGTTTGACCGGCCAACTTCACCCTCGCTTGCCAGTAAGCCACAGACACAGCCTAACAAAAACACCTAACAGCCGTCCAGAGTTCGGACAGTTTTCATTCTGCTTGCGAGTGTGAATAAGTGAGTGTTCTGCTCAAGACCCGCGCAAATCCGCAGTGCTTTCACACCGTTCGGCCTCCCCAATGACGTTCCGGGCATGGTGCGCCGTCTTTCACGCACAACGCTCACCTCCAGTGGCGGAGAATCGCCCGTGCAGTGGCGCGGGAAACACGTTGAGTTTATTTGACGCTAGAAGGGGCACAAGTCTCCCAAAATGTTGCGTACAATAAAAAACGTGAAAATCTTACCTTCAACCATCTCGCAGAGGCACAACCGCGTTGTTTTTAACGAGCCACTCTCAACGATCACTACATTTAGGCCTCGCGTCGGCTCGCTGGCGCATTCCGTCGGCTCGAAGGTAGGTGACACGGAGGCGACGTTGCAGTCCGTCGCACGTCAGTCCAAGCTGGTTCCACAATGTTCGCAACGAGCTTCGGTTGTTGGGAAGCACTTCACATCCGTTCGTGCGGCCGCAAGTTCACACCGGCAATAAATTTTCGGTGACGCTGGAGCTCACACGACACACGACACCAACTGGCAGCCATTTTGTAAGGAGGCGTAGAGGGGGAAGGGGTGAAGGAAGAGGAGAAGGAAATGGAGGAGGTGTGGGAGTTTTTAATACTCCCATTAGGACAAACGCAGTAATCACAGCCAATACTGCGTTTTGTGAAGAGGTACAACCGTGGTAAATGCGCTTATTTACAACGGCTTGTGGCCCCCGGAGTAAACTGGCAGTTTTTCCACCATCATACTACCACACGTGGGAGCAGGCCGCCTGTTGTGAGGAGTTTAAAAGACGTATTCCAACCAAGAAACGCCCATTCAGGCTAACTTGTGTTTTGTGTGTACAACACGGCTATCCAGGAGACGACACAGCTGACGCCGTTCGAGCTTGTCTACGGTAGAAGGCCGACTACGATGCTCGACGCCATGCTTCCGCACGTAGAAGACGACGACCTCAACGCCGACGTCCACGGATATCTTCAACGTGCGGAGGAGGCCCGCCAGCTCGCTCGAGTTCGTATAACGGACCAGCAGCTGGTGGATACAGGCCGCTACAACCTCCGACGCCGAGACGCCGAGTACCAACCAGGGGATCGTGTGTGGGTTTGGACTCCCATCCGACGACGCGGACTCAGTGAGAAGCTCCTGCGACGGTATTTCGGACCCTACCAGATTCTACGACGTGTTGGCCAACTTACCTACGAAGTGATCCCCGATGGTGACTCCGGCACATCACGACGACGCACGCGGCCTGAAGTCGTCCACGTGGTTCGCTTAAAACCTTTCTACGGACGATGACCAACTTTTATTTTCATTTGTTCGGACTGTCGCTTATGTTAGCATCGGGTCGATGCACTCTTAGAGGGGGGGGGTAATGCCGCGAACCATACATTGGGTTTGTTTATTTGTGTTTTGCTTTTACCGCCCGGCTGCGCCGGTCTGTGTTATCTCTGCGCCAAGGGAAGCGCGTGTTCCATTCTTTCTTTCTGTGCCGCATGTGTTATCTGTTGTGATAGGGAGAGCATTCCGATCTAACGTGAACAGCCCAGAATAATCTTCTTGGATCTACTATGTTCTCGATGCGAATCGACGTTTCGAGAACCACGCGCGCCAAAAGATAAAAAGCCTGCAGTGCGGACGCCGGGGCATTCGATTCGACGACACTCGCCTGTGCAAGTCACTTTGTTGACCGCTGCTTCGCCGCCTCTGTATTCTTTTGAGTTGTTAGGGGAGCACAAGTTCGCTCCAATAAACGTGTTTCTCATTCAACACCACTGCATCGTCCTTGTCTTCGTGACAATATATATATATATATATATATATATATATATATATATATATATATGTGTGTGTGTGTGTGTGTGTGTGTGTATAGAGAGAGAGAGAGAGAGAGAGATCATGTCGACTGACACGTTTCCCGTTTTTTGTTGCCAGCAGTTTCGGAACCTGAAGAAGGAGTCTCAAACTCCGAAACTGCTGGCAACAAAAAATGGGAAACGTGTCAGTCGACTTTTTTCGCTATATATATATATATATATACATGCATACAAAAGCTTGTTGTTGATTGTTTCCATCCGAGTTAAAGCCAGGATAAAGCGGAAAGAAAAGAATTAGAAAAAAAAGCTACTCATGAAAGCGGATGATATACAGTGCAGTAGACACGAGAAAATAGGCGCATCAGTAAAAAATCCTCATAACACAGACGGCCAAATCGAACTAATTACGCCTTGGGTTCCAACAGCGTAACATTGCTACGGTATTTAAACTTAGCTCCACCTAAGCGAGTTCTCCTCTCGCGAGCGGGCGAGTACGCCTTCCGTCCGTAAACGGCAACAATCAGTTACTTAAACCAGGTGCTGTCCTAAACAAATGTTTACACACGGCCTTATCACAAATGGTGCTAAGCCCAAGGGCTAAATCTAAATCACAGCAACCAAAACGCAGGTGCCCACTGCACGAACGTGAACGTGCTCTGGTTTCCGAACAATGGCGGCGGCCGCCACGCCCGTGCTTATGAAATAGTACGTCTGCCGGGACTGCTGTAAATTAAAAGATGCTCTCGTGTACAAGTCAAAACGTTAACACACACACACACGAACGTGAATGCGCGAAATCCGTTGCGGCGCTGCGACGCAAGAAGTCGTGGCTCAGCATGGGAACTGTACATGCAACTCACATTTGCACAATCCACTTGCGCCGCCTGCATATTCATGAATTTATGTGGGAGAGAAAAAAAGAACGAATGCCGCGCGCTGCGTGTGTGTACTTTGAGCGGGCTTCAGTGTAGGAGTCCCCGCTGGGCTGGAGGCGTACGCAACACAGTGTTCCGAGATAAAGTGGGTGAACACCAGCACGTCGACACAGGCGCAGGTGAGGTATTTTTAATTAGCGAAAGGGTGCTGCTCGACACGCATGCTTGGCGGAGCCACTTTTGTTTCTTTACTCTATATCTGGGAGCGATGTTTCGAGATTTTATATTTTCCTCGTTCACGAAGTTCTAAACTAGCGCTCGAACTTAACAGCGGAAGCTCCTCTTTGCATGCAGCGCGCCGGCCGTTGCACCTGCCCCTATGAAAAATTACTTCGCCCCGTCTCCTGTCCTCCTCGCAGGCAGTTCTTGCAAAGTAACAACAAAAGCAAAAAAGGGCAAGGCCGCCTCGACTGGAGGAATTTTGGTTGCACGATTGAGCAGATAACTTGTTGAGTATACGAATGGGAATCAAAAAGCAATTTTAATTTTCGATGTTCATACCTTCCTCTTAAGCATTCATTAAAGCACTCTCTCTCTCTCTCTCTCTCTCTCTCTCTCTCTCTCTCTCTCTCTCTCTCTCTCTCTCTCAACACCTCCGGGGGCGGGCCAAGCGCAAGCGGTTTCAATTGCAAAAATTAAATTATAAGTGCTCAGTCCTTGGATCGGAGAGGTATAGCAGCCTCATCCACGACATTCAGAATTAGATTCATTAAGGAAATTTCAGATCGCTATCTTAATCCAGATAACAGTAGCGCTATCATTGCTCAGAACAGAAAGAATAGGAAGCAGATATTCTAAATTGGAAATTTTGCAACTTGTGTGGTCTCTTTTCTCTATACTGGCTTACCCTGCTCAGAGGTTAGTCTCCAATCAAGGTTAACTAAGAATGTGGTCCTGATTATTAAAGCGAAGCTTTTTATGTAACACTCATGGCGCATGTCACTCCAAAAACGCTCTGCAGGAAAGCCAACTTTGTTTGACGATGATGACGATCGTGGGTGAAGTGAAAGAAAAAAAAACGCTTCCCGAGATCGGAATCGAACCTAGGTCCCTCGCGTTATGAAGCCGACGTCCACCCAATCCGACTGAGCCACTACAACACGGTGAAAGCAGTTTGGATTGTGAGAGGGGTGCATGGACGTGCAAATTAGACAAAGAAATGATGCACCTCTTCGCCTATCGACGACGATGGCTGAACGTGAAGCTTTCTTCGTGCGAGATCAAATGGCGAAGGGTAAAAGTCAAAGCCGCTGCAACCAAAACTCGAGACTGCGTGCGATTCAAAGTCAAAGCTCAACGAGTCAAAGTCTATACTCAGACGACAACCAAGGAATCCCTCACGAGAGAGCTTTCCGCTCAACCATCGTCGTTGTTAGACGGAGGTGTGTATGATTTTATTTGTTGGGTTTGGAATAAAATGTCATCACAATTCAACAAAATAGTCCCCGCATGCAATTATTCAGATACTCCGCCAGGTAAGTTTCGTGCGTTCCTACGCTGACCCCCCCTACCGGCTCACCAGGGAAACTTCACCTTGGCCCAGCATGATGGGTACCTACGTAATGAGATTTAAACAGACATCACTAAAAATTGCGTATGGGCTGCCATTGCAGCAGCGCTCATGATGTCAGTTATGAACCAGTCATGCTAGAACCGAACGTTTATCAACGAAGCGAAGCGAGGGTGCGCACTTCTGTTTCGGTCAGCTGCAGAGCCTCACCCAGCGGCTTGTTACATTGGCGAAGGCGTTCCCGTACCGAGCTCCGTCATGTAGTGGTAGCATGGTGGACCAGCGGTGAGCAGAGGAGCTGCCTCGGTGTTGACGACAAATAGCCGAGAGCAAAACTTAAAAGATTTACTGCGTGGCAAGATGAACAGGGATGATACAGGGACAGTATGGAGTCGACAGGCAGAGCGGCACTCTTAGTTCAGCCTCCAATGTCGACCGACTCGAGCAACTAAGAGAACAGAGTTGATACACCGAACCGCCAACGGTTCGGCTGCCTTTAGCGCTTTGCGCACGCACCGAACAAAGTACAGACACACAAGAAGACTCTTTCTCGGTCTCGTGATAGCCGGCGCACGTGGAGTCTGAGAGAGTGGGAAAGGAGATCTCCGCAGGCAGCGTCTGCTCGAAGATTAAAGTACCGCAGTCATGTACCCCAGTAGCGAAGTCAGTTTTGCAATTGCAGGGCGTGATTCATCCCTAGCACGGGCCCGCGCGGCGGACACGCTCCTGCGTGTCATAGCTTGTTTGACGAAGGTAGGCTTGGCCGCGAAGCACAATACGCTTCCCCGCACTACACCAAACTTACAGCATGCGCGCACACGGTAGCGGCGCGCTGATTCGTAACAGGCTGTAGCCCGGACTGACCTTCTAGCGAATGACGTGCCTGGACTGACTTAGTCACCTTTTATTCTTTCTTCTCTCTCCCTGCTTTACCTTTTCGGTCCCCCTCTACTCCCCTTCCCCGCTCTGGGTTGTATGCAGGTGAGCTCCCTGCTAAGCTTAATAATATCACCAGTGCACGTCCTTTCCTTTTCCTTTCCCTCAAACCACAAAAACGAGGCGCTGCCTGCATTCGCCTGTAAAATTCACCAATAGTCTACAACCAACCAGCACAGTCGTCGTAGCATCATCAAAGTAGTCCTTGTAGTTTCTTGTAAGATATCGTTTGGAGGAAAAAAAAACGGGGAAGTCTGAATCAATCACTGCGTTTTATAGTAGTAGTTGTAGCTTTATCACGCCTTCTTAAATTCGGTGATATACCCTTTGGCACAAATGAACCTGCAGCTAAAGGTACAGGTTTGCTCCCGTCCCTCGGAAGAACGCAAGAAGCGAACGGGGGATAGGTCTCCAGGGCCAGGGTGGAGGCCTGTGCCGGTGAAGGTCTTTCATTATGGCTCCTGACGGACACAACCCCAGCAGGTGAGTTGGATTAGTATTTTCGGAAGGAGCCGAAGGGGCAGTTGTTGGTGGTGAACGGAGCATGGTAGTGTAATGGCCACGCTCAGTTTACAGCACGGGACAAAGACACTCCAACGCAATGTCTCCGCAGCAAGACCTCCTGTTAGCTATGGAGTTTCAGTTGAATAATATGTTTTAGCCGTAAACGTTTTTCGAAGGCGGCTCACTCAGCTTTGCCTAAACTCATGGCAAGAACTCACTGAACTCTAACAAAGTTGTGACTTACAAAAATGAAGTACACGACACCCCGTTCACTGATAACCGCAACGATTGAAACATACGATGTTATGTCAAGCAACTGACTACTGTGGTACTTACAATATCGCGGCCTGCATGTGCTTTTTTTTTTTTTCGAACGAATGTGGCATGTCAAAAACCTGGTTTTAGACGTAATTAATCAAACTGACTCTTTCTTTGTGAATGAACGCCATGAACACTTTGTTGAATGCAGTGACTTATTTACACGTCATCAAAATATAAATCATCGTTAGGGTTTCATCCAGTAAAGTAGATCAGACTGACTTCAGAAGAAGTTCCAACTGGCCGCTTGTGTTTGACTAGACGAAAGACAGGCAACCAATGGACTGGAACGCATTCCTCCTTGGAGGGTGCCTTGGCTCTCGGGAAACCTTCCTATTTCTGGACGATGCTATGCAGTAGCGCTATTATTGGCGCACTCGACAAGATGACCTAACCGCGCATGTGCAGTACATCCCGAACATGTCTGGACCATATAAAGGTTTTAAAAAATGGCGAGGTCAGTCATTTTATTATTAGCCTGTGGTAGCAGCGCTGTGATCTGCATCGTGTGCATGATGACCTCAGGCAATTATTTTTTAAACCTGTACGGCTCGGTCATGTTGTGGAAAGTGTGAACTTTGCTGGTATTAAAAGAAGCTTCGATACGATTCGGGCATGTTGTGAACCACGCTGCGCATGCGCAGTTATATCAACCTGTCGAGGGCATCAGTTATAGGTCCGCTGCCATTACAGGAATCACCCTGACCACGTAACGCGCCCTCCATTGCTGCAGAGAGTGCATCAGTATAGTAATAAACTTCTCAACAAATAGAGGAAGAACTTCTCCGAGGAAGAAGGAGTTGGAGAGGTCGGAATTGATGCACCAGCGTAAAATGCTCGCCGGAACCCCCAGCGCTCGCTTACGCAGCACTTTCAGCGTGCGAGGTGCATGCACCGTTGCGAGCCAGCGAGGCCCAATCCCAGCGTGCCAGCACGCGGCCATTGCACGCCTCGACCAGTTCGCTCGGGGTAGCGAGCTGTACCAGTGTCGGCTGCAGCAGCAGCAGCAGTCCTAGGGAGATGTGCTAACCCTTGGCAGGAATCTCCCTGCTCGTGTGCCGCCGCTTCTCTCGGGGGCGCACACTGGCCGGGCCCGCTTCTGGCAGCAGCAGGCAGCCCCGCCGAGGAAACCCGGGATACAAACAAAAGCTCGCTGCTGGCTGCGCAGGCTGCGCGCTCTGTTCTGCAGCGGGGCCTCCGTTCTCCCTCTCCCTCACAGCGCTCCTCTCCTCCCGGGCGCTGTCGGAGAGTGTCTCGCCGATGATAAATGGTTTTTCGGAGGCGGAGCTTCGGCAGACATTGTGCCCGTGCGTGTGGGCTTTGCTGCTGGGCTCTCTCCCTGGTGTGTGTGTGTGTGCGTGTGTGTACACCCGTGTGCGAGCCCTCTTGTGTGTGTGTGCGCGTTTCCATGCGGGTGTGTGTGCCTAGCTGCATGCGGAGCGGCCTCCGCCTCAGCTCAGGACGTCGCCGTCGCAAAAACCTGAAAGTGCAAGGGCATATTATGTGCATCGCCTTTTGTGCGGGTACTTTTCCAGCGGCCGCGGCACGCACTCCGTGCCCTTTTTCTGGGATCTTCGTTTTTCTGTCTGGTGTTTTTTTTTTGTCTTGAGTGTTTCCAACTTGGACCACCGAGTTTTCGCTCGGTACTGTTTAGCGTCTCTTGAAACTTGGATCCTTTCTTTGCTTGCAGTACAAATGCAATAATGACATCCGTACGGTCACATTTTCCCAAGGGTTGTTTTGAAGGCAATTTGCTGTTCGCACCAAATTATTTGGAAGTTGTTTATAATGAACCGCTAAATGTCATTGCTGATTCGTGACATAACTTGTATCACAACCTGAATCACAAAGAAACTCCCGCTTTCTAGAACGACGAGTGCAATCGATGTTAACTGGGCGTCCTTCGTTTGAAACAATGTATGGGGTTCAAATATGCGTGGGCGTGTCTTTACAGATGCTCCCACAAGCAGTGCCACAAGCGATGACATTTGAGGGACCAGGTGCTTCTTTGGAGATTTAAATTCCAAATTCCAATCACGAAGGTTTGGTAAATACTAATACGTTTTGCGATGACTCGTTATTCCTTTGAAATCTCCCGCAAGAAGAGATCTCAGCGCGTGGTGCCCTCACGTTGCCATTTATTTGCCTAGGAGCAAAGCAGACGAACGCGAAATATGTCCGAGAGCGAAATAGAAGACAGCTGCGTTTTTATACTACCCGAATACTTTGAGAAATCGTAACGTGTTACAGTTTTGCAGGATGGTGTTCAGTATGGGGGAAGAAAGTCTTGGAGGGAGCAAGCCGCTGCCTCGCTCCTATAGAATGTGCTAGAATACTTGGAAGTGTTTTCGTCCTGAACAAGAATAAAGGCGGGAAGGGGGGGGGGGGGGGGGGCAGGAAAGCTGCCACAGCGATGAAAAAACTTAAAGGGCGCCATACGTAATAGAAGCGTCATGCAGACGACTTCACGAGGCTGTTTCTGAAGCGACCCCTTGTGGAGCAGACAAAGTAGCCGGTTTTGTAATGCCGCTTTAAAATACAAGTGTTCCTTAAAAAATATATTTACTTCGTCTGACAACTGAACATAAAGCAAGTCAAACGATAAAAAAATCCCTCGCCTGCATAGTGTGCGAAGTGATCAGTTACAGGCGAAGTCGACCGTATATTGCGATTGTCCATCAGAGTTGAAAAACTACCACGGGCCAAGGACCGACATTTTTGTCTGTTTTTACAGAAACATCAGTTTTGTCTCGTGCACATGGCTTTGTCTCGCGGAGGGATTTTCGGGCCCACTGCATTCTTCCTTCCTCATAATGTTGGCGCTGTTTCAATGGCTGACGCCACAAACTCATGTGCGTGCGTGTGGTGGTTATAGTGCGCTTTCCACACGGTATTTTGGTGTGGGGCGGATAGTTTTTTTCGCAGTTCTTCGGATAGGTACACTGAAAGGTAATGATGTGGGTTGCTGTTATAGCCACTTTGACAACTGCAACGGTCGTGCGATGTTAACTCTCCGTAAAACGGCAGACACTACTATCACCGGCAGGTCTTGAGTTATCGGCGGCGCAGGGAAAACTGCGGAGAAATCGTCCCATTCGACTCACCGTACACGATTCGCTTGCGTGGTTTATGCTCACGATAAAAATCCACTTGTGGGCGCCCTTGTCTGAGCACTGGTTTCGGAAGTTGGCGATTTCAGCTCAAAGTACGCGAAGAAAAAGATTACCGGAGGAGGACAACACGCCGCGCATCCCGATTGGAATCGCTTTTCCAGTCAGCACCGCGAGGGATTCTTGTCGGTCCATTCCCGTTACAAGCGCGCACGTTTTTAAACAGCGAGCCGCTACCTCGGTACGCGCTTGGCCGCGAGGCCACGCGATAAGAGCGCCGGGAGCCAACTGCAAGCAAGACGCGCTCCTCGGTGGAGACATCTATCACAAGAAGGCCAGGAAACGTCACCTTGATGACGATGCCTGGGGGGTTTTCTTACTCGACCCCGTGGCCTCCTGTCATCGTATACGCCTCACGCCAACAATAGGTCCTCTAATGGTGACTAATTGCTATAGTTAGCCAGGGGCAACACTCGCAATTAAAAGAGAACGAGCATGCGCAGGCCTTGCTAGATGCTGTACAGCCAGCGTGAATCGGAGGACGGACACTTGCGAGGCGCGCGCGGCAGGTCCGGAAGGCCGCAACGTGAGGCCACCCCAATCGCCGATAAGTCGCGCTCGGCCGCCACGCTTCCCGGGTTCGAGATAAAACGAAGCAGTGCGTGCAACCGCGAATACACGGTCCAAATGGACTGACGGGCGACACCCGTATGTACTGTATACGTTGGGCCGCGGGCTACCGTATATATATGTATACGTTTCAGTCCTCGTTAATCTGGTTTCTGGATCGTTCAGGTTGGATGTCGCGAGCGCAAGCAGAGTCACCATTACGAGGAGAACGGGACAGGGGAGAATTGGCACCGTAGCCGAGCCGGGTTATACCAGAAACGAGTGTCCTAGGCGACCAGTGTTTACATGTGCGTCGGTGGAGTTTTCGCTTCTGGCCGCTGCATTGCTCTCCTTCGACACTGTCGCGCGGCACGCATGCGTTAGATTAAACATTTAAGGAATCGTTACGAGGCGAATGGGGGATGGCGAGAGTTTGGTTCTCTGCGCGGACGGTGGTGCGGCGGATCGACTGCGGGTGGTGGTGCAGTCGCACGGCCTCGGCGCACCCGCAAGAAAGAGGCGACGCTGCCGCCGTGGCGCACGCACGCATGAATCGGGTTTCAATCGCGCGGGTGCGGCGGCGTCGTCTTGCGCGGAAAACGCTTCGGGAAGGCCCCCATTAATCAGGCGCCTCTCTCTGGGAGAGCGGCCATATAGCATCGCGCTGGAGAGCGCAGCGACGCCCGACACCGTGTTGTTGCCGCTGAAGCAGCAGGCGGGGTTCGGCGAGTCTCCTCTTGTTTTCTTTGGTTATATTTGTGGGAGAATACTGATGCGGTATGCGACAGCGGCACGGCTGTGTGTGCGATGGTGAAAAAACGCAGACTTTTTTCGCGCCTGCTTGGTGCGGTGTAGATGAGTCTGGTTACAGTGGAAGATTGAGTTGGAGGCCGCCCGGGGCTGGAACGACAGACGTTGTTCCGGTGGTCATGTATGCTGCGAAGTGTGTTTACTGCTTGTTGTGTCATCAGAAGAGGAGAAGCCTGTGGTGCTCGTACAGCGCAGATAAGTGCTGCACTGGGGGGTTAGGCATCTCTCCATGCCAATATTTAACCTAACAAGTCAGTCGCGAAAATAGGTAGCAGGACAAACTAAACTACATAAAGAGAGTATGTATGAGCCGGTAGTACGACATAATCCAAGTGTCTCATGTAACAAAAACTCATAAGTTCGGGTTTAGCCTCGCCCGAAAGCCGGGAAGCAACGGGCGATGACGATCTTAATTTGGCATACATTAATTATGGAGAAAATAGTAGTGCTGTCATCCGCTACACCCAAGAATGAAGCCTAGCGCAGCGTGCTTTAGACGAAAATTAAAACCGACATACTTTCACTTTTACCATTCCGATGGAAACCTGCACGAGTACGATAAACAGCGCTACGCACGTACTGTACACTTCTGCAAACGCGTTAGTAAACACCAACTGTGGACGGATGAATCGGTAGCGTTAAAGAATCGGAGTTCGTTACGCGACAGTCAAATGTGCTTCCAAGCGGTCGGTATATTTTCCTAAGAACTCCGATTCTTTGTCTAGTATAAACTTTTTTAATTTCTTCGTCCTGGGGGCAACTATTTTAGTAGGGGGTTGTGCTAGCAGGTCTATGATTGGCGCAGAGGACAGGATGATGTGACTGCGCATGCGCAACACAGCCCAGAGCGTGGCCTTATCGTATTAAAGATTAACACATGAAATGGTCTATAGTCTGGTGTTTTATGGGGTTGAAATTTCTATACGCGCTTTCAGTGCTACGCTGGCTTTTCCTGTTGCGAGAAACTACTAGCGCCATCTATGTGCCTTCCATAAATCTTTGCAAACTACTACCGCGTTTTCACAGTCCATACAAGTCCGCATTGATTAGCGCACAGGTGGCCTTGGGCAGATTTACGGCAAAACACAATGTCTTAAACAAAAATTAAATGTTCTTTCAATTATAAATTCACGTCGCATTCCTCTTTACGGAAATAGATGAAGCAGTGATTAAAAACAGGCTCAAAGACAGGCGAAATAAAAGCTGAACAACAACAAAAGATAAAAAAAAACTGTTTGCTTTGCGCTGACGCGAACGCAGCCACACAACAACAGAACCACAAGGAACACTCTCTGGCGTCGTAGGACCACTCGCCGCTCGAACTGCGTTTACGTTGTTTAAACCACAGTTCCGGTTAACTTCTCCCGGTCGCCTGAAACGAAAGCATGACGCGAAAGATTCAACTGTAAATGCTACGTACCGTAAGACAATTCCCCAATACAGAGGATCGGCCGAAAATTTTACTTTTCTAGAGGCTAATTTGTTTTCTTTTTGGGCGAAAAAGCAGCGTATCAAGATTTCTTCCTGAACTGACCCTTTGCGAGAGAAGCCAACCTTTTTAAAGTGTCTCGCAAGCTTTGCTGTTTGGCTTGATCTCCTTTGAGGTAGCCACGCCTTAGCGTGCACTTTTTGCGTCACCGCGAAATTAATGTAGCTCCTAGCCACCTGAACCTTTCCGTGGCAATGAATGCGTCTGGCGCGAAGTGCCAGCTTATTTCGCTTCTAGCGGGAAAACGCGTCCAACAAGCTCGTCCACAAAAACTTACAAAGTGTCTCGCAAGGGATGAACTGGCGACGTTTATATAGCACATGTACGCTCTCAAAAGGAAATGTTTGTACAGCCGTAGGGTCAATAAAATAAAGCCGCACACACAGCGAGAGTCTTTCGACGAAGCCTCGTCAGGCCAACAAACAATGGGGTTCGCCTCTTTCTTTTCTTCCGCCAGCACTTGTCCCTCACAAGACGCGACTAATTCCTCTTCACGTTTCTGAAGCGTCGTGATAACAATAGGGCCCCCGGGCGCTAGACAAGGCGCGCCACGGATCGGGGCTCGGTTTCTAATCCTCCTCTTAAAACGAAAAAAATAAATAAAATGAAATGAAGATAGAACAGGAGTAAAACAAAAGTGGGGTGAGCGGAGGAAACGAGTCGCAGACAAAACGAAAGCCCCGCGCCGTAATAAATCAACCTCGCTGAGCGCAGTCTAAAAAAGAGAGAAACCGAGAGAGGGACGCGCGGTCTTTCAGAAGAAAGCGGCAGGCTTTCTTCTGTCCTTTTCCGTCCTCCACAGAGGACATCGACGAATCGAACCGCACACATGGAGGCGCATCTCCCAGGCCTCGCAGGCGGAGAAGCGGACGGGAAGCGGGCCTCGGCACTGCGCCACACGCAACGTCCGGAAGCAGCGGGCCCGGTCGCTCCCGCGCGCCGAACGACGCGCGAAATTACCATAAAGCCTCGTGGATCGGTTATTGAAAAGAGGGATTATCCCCGGCTTAGCCTAAAGGGAAAATAACGAACACTCGTATCGGCCAGGATGGATAGAAGGTACAAAAAAGACCCTTTGAATTGCATTTTGAGAACACTGGAGGCTGTATTGGGAAGAGAAAGAATGAACGCGTGAAGGATGCAGTTGAAAACAAGGGGAAGGGATGGGGGTGGGGGGAGCTAGCTGCATATATATATATATATATATATATATATATATATAAATCCATGATTTGAATTGAAGGTTACCGTATAATACAACGTATAAGTTGGGTGATTGATATTTTCGACGCCCGAGCAGCGAATAATAAATGAGAAATCGACCATACTGGCACCAATACCGCATAGGAAGGAGAAGGTAATAATAATATTAATAAGAATAGCCTAACTAAGAATGGCGTAATTCCCACCCTATTGCATCAGGAGCTTCTGGACTATAGGGCAGCCCGAATATATACGGCATCCACAAAAGACGGAGGTCCCTCTTATATCACCGAAACGGATACGCGTATCGATAATAGTATGCGCAATGAACTCGCTATCGCGGCTACATCCATCATGTGACGAGCGACGCGTATACGAGTCGAGCTCTGCCCATCCTGTTTCCAGACGCCTGCCTCCCTCCTTCCCATGCTGGTCCCCTCAGACTCTTCCATCTTCCTCACGGGAGCCGCCAGATATACAGTACTCGGAAAATAAACACATCCGTTGTTGCGCAAGCAAGCTTACGCTTTTCGCGGGGGGGTTTATTCGCGCTTTCAAGTTGGCATCTTTCCCCCAACCCGTCTTCTCCCTTTTTTCACTATTATTATTAGTTTTCAATGACGCCCACGGCAGCCCAAGCGCGGGAGATCGCACGCGCGCTGTGTTGTTCACTTTTCAGCGCGCTTCGCACGGACTCGGCTTGGATTTCCGGCGACTCCCCGAGGAGGAATAAAGGATGTTCCGGTGATTTCACAAACACTTCTCTCGCTTCGAGAAAGGGCGCCGTCGTAGCGGGAGTGGAAAGATGAGACGAGCTCCGCAAGCTCGTCCCAACGCGGGATCAGATTTCTCGGAAAAAAAGAGGAGAGCAGCGTCTCCTCTCCTCTTGATGCGGGAGCCGGAGTCTTCCCTGAGAGGGGTAAAGTCGTTGCCTTGTTTGTGTCGCTATCGCCGTCAAATGTGTGGATTTTGATCGAGCAGCGTCTTAGGTGTGCTTCTTGGGAAAACGAAAAGACACGTTTGGTCTCCACGCATACGTTTTTTAAAGGAATGAATTGTAGGTGTTTCTGAAGGTATTGTTCGCTGTAACATGTGCATTTTCCGTCTACCCGTTGCAGTGACGTAGAGGGACTTCGAAGAAAGCGATGATTCGTGACGTGTCGACAGACCAAATTTCGAGAAATCAACATCTCAAATGTGAAGCATTAACACTTGTTCTAGCGATGTGACTATGGACAGCTCACTGTCGCGGAGCTTGATACCTACTGAAATATATCTACATTTATATCTAAATCTACCGACATGGTGATCAATGATGATGATGATGATGATGATGATGGTTGATGTTTAATGGCGCAAAGCCAACGAGGGCAAAGAACGCAATGATAATCAGATAGCCACAACAGTTACAACAAAGTTATCAATCTCAGCTTTGCTTGTTGTAAATACGTTGATTGCATTTAACAAGCCGAGCTTGTTTTTATCGAATACCTTTGTTTCAGCTCAATGCACCGTCACCTATAGCTCGTTCTCGCATCCAGGAAAGGTAAATTGATTGATTTCGGGTGGCGTAAAAGAAAAATAATGTGCACTGCCTGGACCATAACAGGTTGTTTACCTGCCGCGATTAAACGCATAATTCTATAGATAGCCCTCCAATTAGTTTTCTTTTTGTGTGTGCTGACAAGCCGAAGACATCGTGCTAATAATTTGCTTTTAATATGCACGGTGCTTTTAAGTTGCTCGGTCGTCTGCACACCAGCGAACTCAAGTGATACACCCCAAAACTGGAAGATATATTGAAAACGATACAGCGCGAAGACGCTTTCTAAAACTGCGGAGTAAACCAGGTGTATGTTACTCCCATCAGTGTCTGTGAATCGCCTCTTCCCCGATTGAATAGATACAAAGCGTAACAAACAACTAATAGGGCAAGATAGTATACGGGAGTCAAGCTTTTTCGTGTCACTTGCTTATCCCAACCTTCCGTGCCTTTTCTGTGCACCTGAACTGTCGAGCAGCGTGTTTTACCGAACTGCAGTGAAGCTGATTAAAAAAGGCGTCACAGAGCATCGCACGAAGTTAAAATGCATTTTACTCAGCCTGTACAACGCGCAACTCAAAGAGACTCGTCCACAAGCTAAAGTCCAACAATAACCGAGCGACCCCACGAACCTTCCAGGCTTCTAACATGGAGAAAACGAGCGGATCGAACAAGCGTGGAACCCGGCGTGTCATCCGTCCTTCCTTCTCCCGACGAGGACTTTCACGCTCGACCATCTGCGCTGTATTCTTTCTGCGGACACGCTGCTTTCGGCCTCGGATGAAGGATCCGCGGCGCCCAACGAGCTTAGCCACGGCGACGCAGGGGTGCCACCAGACCGCCGTGTACCCGGTCTCGTCTCGGAGACCCCGCGGGCCGCCGAGGGACAGACAGCACAAGCGGCGGCACCACGGGGTGATTCATCATACGGCACGGCTCATTCTGAAAGACGCCGCTGCGGCCCTTGCTGGCGTCACACACAGGGGCTCAGGGAAGAGCGTCGGTTTGCGGCAGCAAGTTGAGCAGGCCGCGGCTCCCCGCCTCCTCGCCTCTACGAACCGGCCGTCGCATCTCGCACGCCTTCTTAGGCCCGGGTGCATAGACTTCCAGGCATTGACGTCTTCCTTGTTCTGTGCTCTTGGCAGGCGTTGCTCATCCCTTTTCCGCCAGTTACGGAGTGGCTGGCGGTCCGTTCGCCCTCTTCAGACAGCCGTGACCGCTGGGCTTGGGCGCCCTGCAGGATCGGCTGCGTGGTGCCACCGCAGGAGAGCTTCAACCGGACTCGCTCGTGTTCAGCCTCGGCGTCGGCGAAAGTTAGCCTAACTTGTATTTCAATTCCTACATGAATTAACGTTGGCTGAAGATGTAACGGGATTCACGACGGCAAATAGTACTCATGCGTGGAAGTCTCAGGGAATGGCAGGGTAAAGGACCTCCGCGGAAGCTGCGCAAAGCGACGTGCTCTTGTCGTCGTAACTAGGCATAATTAATTTAACCGACTTGTTAAAAGACACTTGACACGACGCTTCCGGCGAAAGAAGCGCGGAACCCATTCTACGCGCAGTTTCTACGGTCGTAGGCGAGATTTCACACGTTCATCAAGTGCTGAAGCGCCGCCAAAGTTGGCTGCGGCAGCCCGGTTGCGCGCGCCACACTTCCCGGTCCAGCGATAAGATCCTTCGCCTGCGCGCATCCCGCGAACAAAGCGACGGCGACGGCCAGCCCTCGCGCGGCCACGGCCACTCGGTTTCACGCGGGAATCCTCGGCTCGTGTATGATGGATCGCGGGCTTCGGATTCCGCGGTACGGCTCCCGTGTGCTGCAGCCATGCCCTGCCGTCGTCTTCCTCTCTCGGGGTGCCCGGAGCGGCGGAGCAGCCCGGCGCATTCCTGCGGCGTTGTCGCCAGGAGCCTGATGGTCCCCGCTGGGAGCTTGGTCTCCCGCCGCAGGGCGAACGACGCTATGAATGCCGTCTCGAATCCTATAACGCCGCTGCCTTGGGATGAGTTCTGAGAAGAGCGCGTGCGACGCCCGATCCAGCGGAACCGGCGCATTTCTCGCACCTAGAGCAACTTGGTGGTGTGGAGAAGATACGATCGAGGATGCCCTCTGCACCGAGGTGGACACAGTGTGTGCAACCGATGCTCTTTGGTGCATATGAGAAATTTGGCGTCGTGTGGCGGTCGTGTTTGTCTCCTCTTGCTCCTTCGAGCCCCAAAGGCCAGCGTAAACATTTCTGGCATGCAGACTGTATGGATGATATTCATTCGGAGTCTTATCGGTGGCGGATGACACATGCTGCACACTAGACGTGTGTGTGTGTGTGTGTCTGGGTGTTCCTGCATGTGTGTGAAGGGGGAAACAGACTATATTGCTCCTAACATGGCGTACGCAAGGTGTTAGGATGCAGATAGATATTCAGGCTGTATTTGCTTCACCATTTGAATCAGTCAGTGAGGGTCTAATAAGCTTCGTTCGAGCTATTTACACTAAATATATATGCTATATAGCTATTTTTGTTGTTAGATAGGAAGAAAACCGAACAGTGTTAGGTGATCTTCATCCCTTCCTTCAATTTCTGTAGGGCATTTGGTTGTTCCCAGTCTCTCTGAAACGTTTCCGAAAAATGGGAAAGGAGCTCTTTTACCAACACTTTTGATTGGTTTTGTGGTCCCTGTAAGCCCGTGTCCTGGCTTAGCATTTCTAATGCGAACGTTGATGAAGAGACAGATTCCACCAGAGCCATACGAGTACCAATGTTTCCTATATTTAGGGTATGTCGTTTGTTTTGTTTTTGTCATTTAATTTTTTTATTCTGGAGGTTAACAGGGGGATCTACTTTGAAGGCAACAAAGAGGGAAAAAATTAGATTTTTATTGTCGCCCTTGTAGCTTCAACAGCAGGACAACAAAATTCACGCCAACTTCCTCTCGAGGCGCAAGAAACTTAACCCGAGTTAATTCTGGATATCCAGCCAGGAACTGTCAAGTTGTAACAGAGCCAAAACAAAATTTTCGAACTCGTACCGCTTGTGCAGGCATATCAGGTGCGACGACCACATATAGTTGTGTTACAACTGAGCAGTCGCAACGGTTATAACATCGTCAAGGCAGCAGGCCAGTATCAAGGCGTTTACTTATTTACTTTGGGGTACGGACATGTGTATTCTCTGCTTGTTTAAGACATGTCCAGGTATTTGAACCACTCTTGAAAGCAGGGATTCCCTCACAGTAAAAAAAAAAATCGTCAAATAGATCTGTAGTGACATTTGTGGTTTGTTTTGGGAATCAATAGTAACGTTACATAATGAGCCCATTTTTGAGAAACATTGTGGACTCAGACTGCAGGCTCGGTTGGTGACCTTAGATATTTTTGTCAATAGCGAACCTTGGGGGAGAAATCAGGTTTATTATGATTTGTATGAACGCGGCTGGGGACGCAAAGTATCTGATAACGAATGCGGAGGCCGCTAGCCTGCTCACTTGTCTCACCAGGACTTTTAAATGACTGCTTGGTTGGTCGCACGCCTCTAGAAACCGACATTTTTTTTAACTTTCCTTTTTTTCAAGGGATGGTCTCCACGCGATGTCTTTCCGCCGTACATGGAGCAAGTGCTAAAGCATTACCAAAAAGAAAAAAAAAAGAACACTTTGGGCCATGACATGAACACTTAGATGTTCGCTACCATTACCGTTTCCAGACGATTGAAGGCGGCGATGCAAAAAAAAAAAAAAGGAAATAAAAGAAATCAGAGTACAGCAGTGCTGACGACGAAAACAAAAGACGGCAAGGTTCGCAACCCTGAGACGAATAAGCGCTATATCAGCGGCGCGACACACCTTTGTGGCTTCCCCGACCGTGTTTAGCCCTGTGCCGCCTATCTTGCATGACTTTTCCCCCGTTTTCTCTCTTATATTTCGTCCCGCAGCCGCACACAGTGCCGTGGCCTCCTCCACCTGTTCGACGAGACCCACTTCATTAATTCGCGCCATCAGCGGCTTCCATTTATCACCTTCTCTAACTCAAGTCCCGCGAGGAAGAGAAAAGAAGAAAACTGAAAACTTTCATTCCCACTCCTTTTCCTTGCTCTCTCTCCCTCTCTCTCTCTTCGGCCGCTCGCCATGCTCGCCTTGCCCCCTCCGCACGGATGGCCATTTTTCACTGCGAGAAGCGCTGGAAAGTGTCTCTGCTCAACCGCTCGCTCTGGCGCCTCGCCGTCGAAGCATCAGTCGCGAGCCGTGGACCTCCAAGTGCCACGCGGCTACATGCAGTACTTATTGCATTATGCGAGGACAATCATACTCGTGCTGTTAATATGCCCATTACTAAAAACCGAGCGCTACCACATGCGTCACCACCTTTGAAGAAAAGTTAGGTCAGCCTAAAGAGCAAGGGAAAGACAGGCGGTCGGAGTAATAATTATTGAGCAATAGCAAGCGCCAAACATAACGGAACAGGCGTAGAATGCACGCCTGCTCAGATTAGGAGAGAAAAAATGGGGAATCGTTCCGGACACGAGATGAGGATGGGGAAGTATACCAGTGGATTTAACAGAATATAGCTACTCAGGGACGAGATAAGGAGTAAATGAAGGCAGAGAACTGGTGGGTGGGGATGAATTGGGGGGCAAATAATTGATACGGAAGATGCAGGCCATCGTAGTAGCAGTTGTAAATCTAGGGGAGAGAACGTTGCCCTGCGGTGGACTTCAACAGGGCCGTGATGATGAATGTGAACGCTATTGATTAAACGAGCAAGTCTGAGGAGTCATCCCCTCTGTCTCAGGTTCTTGGAGTTGCAAAGAGGAATTCCATCGACACTGAAATGCACCGAAACTTTTTGAAGGCGAAATACAAAGACGCCGTCTGGACGTTTTTTGTGACACTTGAGGTAGACTGTAATTTAACTTTTCAATTCCTTCCAGTACGGTGCGCCAACATTCCAGGGGTCTCTCACGCGCGTTGAACTGTTACCTGTTTGAGGACACAGAATGCATCCGTTCGGCCATGCTTTTCATTTTGACGACAAATGAAGTCACACCTTGAAAACCAGGAGGTTAGCTGAATCAGTGCATCCCTTAGTTTTTTAGGAGCGAAGATTTAGGTTTAGGGCCAATGATCTTTGACTTTGCTTTATTAAGGTAAGCGTACGTCGTGAATTCAAAGATACCAATAATCCGGACGAAGCTGTATCCTGTGAGGGACGGTAAACGAAAGCGCCCTGCTTCAAAAGCCGCCCCCAGTTCTTAAGCGTTGGATGTGGGGACCACAGCACCGGTCTCTCCTTGGCTTTTCGCGTGAAACGGGGGCAATGTTGCACCTTTAAAACTTCCTCTTATGCCGTCGGGCAATCCCTCGCAATAAAATGAAAAAAAAAAAAAAGACGCCAGAATTGACACAAGCGGAGGCCAACAGCGCTTTCTGAAATATCTAGTAGAGGCACAGCCTCTTAAATCTAAAATGCGTGAGAACATTAACAATAATTGTTATGCCATCGACGATGATGTGCGCATACAGACGAATTGCATCTCTGCGCAACTCACATCACTGCAATAAAGGAATAAAAAATCACGCAGGCAGAAATGTGCAGGTCCGGCAGCAGCGAGACTATGATAGGAGCGTCCCAAGCACGCGCATTAGGAATTTAAACTCAAATGTCGACCGCGAACTGAAGGACGTACTGAAATGTAGCGAAGAAGACGCAACTGTGAGATTAGAGGCAACTTGGCAGCCAAAATTTGAGAGCACTTCACATCGGCGCCGCTTAACTAATGGGAATGGGCCGCACGCCACGGCGAAAGCTACAAAATTCACCCATTCTTGGCCTATACTGTGCGTACATTCTCCTCGCCTACGTTCGCCACCGAGCGCGCGCGCCGCACAGGCATGAGCGTTAAACTCAATTACGCCGCGCTTTGTTTCTCTCCCTGCTTCCTTTCTCACCGCCGCACCGGAGCCGTTATTAGGGAAGTTCGCGTACGTTTGCTTCTGTTCACTGCTGGAAGTGCGCGCCTCAACAATGCTCACCTTTGTAGCAGCCCGCGTAAGGAACGTCCATTAAGTCTTCCGCGGCAACACCATTTTCCAGCGTTCGGCTCCGAACATAATTCATCACCCTCCTTTCCTCCTCCTCCACCTCCGGCACAAGCCGGGTTCACCCTCGGCCTCCCTTTAATGCACCCGACCCGGCCGCCCACAAGGCACTCGCTTCACTTCGCGAAAACCCGCGCGGCACGCGTGCGGACGTGGCCAGGAATTACACTTTCTCCGTGCACCACTTAAGCAGCCACAGACGCGAAAGGAAACGAGAGGAAAAAAAAAAAAAGCGCGCGAAACAACATTCGAATATTTTCTTACACGCTCCTCCAATAATGGGGAAGAGTGCTCAAGCGCCTGCGTATATACGTGTTACTCCCCCACCCATCTCAAAATTTTTGTTTCTCCTTTTACAAGGTACGCAGCTAAGTAAGCGCACTCGGTAATCGTAAAGTCTGAGCTGCGCTTATGTGGAGCTTCAATTCGCTCCTTCCGTTTTATCTCTCTATCTCTCCCGGTGTTCAAGCGTCCGTCTTTTACCCTTTGAGCGCATGAAAACGAAGTTTTGGTGCGCGAGGCTCAAATCCACGTGTCCGCACGCAACGGGGAGACGCAGTCGGCCCTTCCGCCCCGAATGAGGAAGAAAAGGGTTACCGCGTTTAGCAGCGCGGGAAACAGCCCAGATTTCAAGCTTCGACGCTGGGCTCCGTGGAGTAAAGAGGGCGGTATGCCCGCAGTGGAGTAAACTTATGAGTCGCGGGACGTGAAGTGTTTGCTTCTGCGTATACGCGAGGGTCTCGGCCGCTTGTGCCTTTTATAAGGGCGCGCGTATATGTACGCCGCGGGGGCGTCTCTTCTTCTGACGCTCTGCCTCTTTTTCTTCCCGCTCCTGGCAGACTACGTTGCACTTTGATAAATAACCGCTGCGGCGAATCCGCTGGATTAATGGACTCGCGGCTAAATGAGACCCCGAGACTGACAGGAAGCACCCGCAAACTGCCCCGGGGCTCGCGCAGCCCGCGGTGGAAATTCCCTTCTTCTTCTTCTTCGGTTTCAGCTGGGCCCGCCCGGGGCAAAACTTTCCATCAACGTTTCAAGATTTTTTTTTCTTTTTTTGAGGCCACGCGTGTCTGCGTGTTTGCCTTTCCACGTGAAAAAAATAAAAGGGGGAAAAAAGGGAGGGGCGAAGGGCCTGGAGGATACCACAGCACTGCCTGTTGTGCCTTTCTAACCGGTCCATATTCTGACGGTTCAACTTTAAGGCGATTTTTACCACACTTCGCGCTCGAAGTTATGACTTTAACCAATCAGTAAATGAGACTCTGAGCTTTCGTTTTAAGTGCTTAAGGTTACCTCCTAATTCCTATTTCTTCCCCCACAGCTATCAGCAGTATATGTTTGTGACGAGTAATGTTACGCAGCAGAGAGCTTTCCAAAAGCTTTTTCCAAGTTGTTGTTAGTAAAAATTAAAATAAAGACATGTACCTTTTTATTAACACTTTCCGCCATCATTCTGACTCTCCACCGATCAAATGAACTGCATTAAACAATTACAGTTCGAATGAATCTAGAGAAGTTGCTACCTTCGTCATGTGGTAACAGTAATACATTGGAGGGCGACTCTCTTGCTCTCCTCTTACGTGAATTGGCTTCGGCGATTAGGAGGACTCTCCTAGGACAATGTTTCATACGGTTATCTCCTCGCAGACCATTGCCACAATAGTTCATGAATCCGGAAACATAAAGCAACGCGAGCGCGCTCTCCTTAAATCTCCGAGTTTTCGGCGACCTCTGCATCTCGAAAAACGCCCAATTTTCTCTGCTCCCTCTCCCACCACGACAAGGGTATAGCACTCAGCAGAAAATTAGACGCTGATAACTTCTAACGTTGTTTATCTTTTTCTTTCTTTTATTTCTTTCTCCCACAAAAATGTGCCGAGAAAGAGAGAGAGAGAGCTTTAAAATGCTTCTTCATCAAAGCTGAACAACACCACAAAAAAGAAAACAGTATTAATAACAGTAGTTGTAGTCGAGGGGATGATGTTAAGAGGAGCGTGATAGTGTAAGAGGAATCAACCAAGTAGAGGGCAGTAGGCTCCGCAAAAGAGAGGCTGCGCGCTTGCGCCCATGTAGCTTCAGGCAAATGTGCAAGGAATGAGGCATTATAGCCGCATTCGAATTAATCAAACGCAGGCTCATTTATCAACGTTCTCCCTCCGAGCCCCAAAGAAGAGAGGAAACGGGGCCCAGATAAAGAAGAGCTGGTTGGAGGCCCTGCCAGCAGCGGGGGCAAGATAAAGAAAAAGAAAAAGGAGCGTGTCCCGCTCGAGACGCGGGGAGAAAGTGAAGCGAAGAAGCGGCGGTCATGCAAAGAAAAATTAGCGGACAACCGAGGCGCGAACTGGAGACAAGACAACGCGAGATAAAATTGAGCTCGGAGCACGAAGCGCACCCGCAAGAATGGCAGGAACGAAAAAACAGAAGAGCCGAGTATTCTTGTACAGAGATAGGCGGAAAGAAGCGACAGTGCATGGGCTAGGAAAGAGCAAGTGGAAGAGGTTAGTCAGAACTTGGATGAGGAGGGAGAAAAGATAGGGGAAGGGTCGCGCGCGTAGTTGTAGTTAGACAAGCGCAACACTGCAGAAGCTGCGACAAGACAATGAGCTAAAAAAGGCACAAGCGGGAGAAATCAAGGGCAGCGAGTGTACTGTACTACTGGGAGCGTGGAAGGCTAGCCGCATCGAGGCAGAAGAGGAGTTCCTGAGTCGATGCTCGGGTCTCCGGCCGACTAGAAGAAAGGGGCAACCAATGGCAGAAGTTTTTGTCGGCGCCCGAGCACGTCCAGCAGAGCGGACGATCATTGGTCTGAATGCGACGGAGAGGGGAGCGCTCCACAACACGGGGAGACGCAGTAAGGGGCTGCTGCTGAAAAAAGCGGGTGGAATCGGGGGTGGGGGGGAGATTCCGCCTGAATAAGGGCGCGGATCGGAAGCGAGGGTACCCTGGCCGGGAGCAGCGCAGAAAGTGCTCGGTGGCCTGGAGAGCCAGCGAGCTGCGAGGGGGACAGCAAGAGAATAGCAGTCAGCAGCAGGCAGCGGCTCGGGAACCAGTGCAGCGCGCGGATCTCCACAGTGCGGTGGTGGTGGCGGCGGCGGCGTCGGCGACCGTGCCTGGCCGCGCGATACTCGGGCGCATGATTGATGGGGCCCCGAAGAAGAAGCTCCGACAACGCGCGGAGGGACAGCGATGGCAATGGGATCAGGAAAAGGAGGAGGAAGATGAGGATGAGGAGGATGGAGCGCACCGCTCGTGGAGACGCTCGTCTAAGAATGACATAACGCACAGCGACACGCGCTCCAAAGAGACAACGTGCGCAAATCGAGAAATAAATACCAGCCCGAAGGGGGAAAATATAAACAGTGACTCGGTGAGTGTGCGGTGAGAGAGAGAGAGAGAGAGATAGAGAGAGAGAGAGAGAGAGAGAGAGAGAGAGAGAGAGAGAGAGAGAGAGAGAGAGAGAGAGAGAGAGTAACAAAAGAAGGATTAACAAAGGAGACGGAGAGAACGCAGAGGAGAACGTTGTGCTGTTATTTAACTGCATAACCCGCAGCACTACGTTCAGGGACGCGAAGGCAGTCGAGAAAGAGAAAAGAGCAGGCACGGCTAGCAAGAAACGAGGAGTGAAGAAGACAAAAGATAGCGGGGGACAAAGTGCGAAACGATTTCAACAATTTGTAACCGTTTTGAAGGAGAAAAATCGAATGAGAGGGAGAGAGAGTTCCACCATGGCCGATCGCGTTTGCGGCGGGGCGGGGAAAAAAAGATAGAAGGAGAACAACAGAAGAGGAAGAGATGGTTGGGGAGGGGGGCTTCGCGCAAGCCGAGCAGCGCTGGGTGGGAGGCGGCGGATGAAGATTGCTGTCGGTGCAGGCAACCGCCGCCTTAAGATCGAAAATCAATGATATGGAAAAGAGCAATGGAGTCGCAAGAGAGATGGCAGCCACGCTGCGTATCCCCGATGCGTGGCTTGGCCGCCCGCGTTCCTCTCGGCCTTGGAGGGATTGACCGACGCGCTGAGATGTTCGCGAATCTGCAATCAACTCGGCTTGTTTACAGAGAGATGAACCGGGGGAATGTCGGGGAGATCCCGGCAGAGAGGGAGGAAACAATGGGGAAAAGATGTAAAGGAAGAGGGAACCCTTGGGTCCATTTCTGGTCACGCGCGCTGCACTGGTTTTCTTGATGACGTGGCCGTCGCATGAGTGGCCCTTTACGGAACCGCGGGCGACGCTCCGGATGCTGTCGAGCACTTTGGTCGATTAGCTATGATTTCGGTTCAGCCAGTCGACGTGCCACTTAACGTTAGAGCGCGAAGCCATCGGATGTTGCAATAGGGATGCCGGTGCATCTCGTTCGCTTTGATTTAAATGGCACGGTTAGTCAAGCCACGTAGTTTAGGGCGAAACTCATAAGCGGAAAGAGCGCGTCTACGCATGCGACTCCCACTTCTCGAACCGGCAACCAGGCTAGTAATATAAAATTGACAACAGTTCTCTATTCCTATAGGTGGCAAACAGGGAAAGCCAGGGACATGTCGGGTATACGAACAAAAGCTAAGGAGCCAGCAATGTCGGTATAGCTTGCTTTGCTCAAAAGTAGCCGTTCTTTGCAGAGTTCTTTTCGCCATTAGGTCAGTATTAAGAATGTAACATTAACATATTTGTACTTGAAAAAAGTGACACAACAAAAGATAATACACAAAAATGTGTTATCTTCGAAGCGTTAACTTTTAGATTTTAGCAACTCTTACACTAACAGAGTTCACTTGCGGTATGTGCACCTAGGCTACACCGGGGCTATCGAGCTCGCCGTAGTAGAGGGCTACTGAGAGACGCAAAGTGAAAGGCCACGGGAGGACGATTATTGTTGCTACGATATCTAGATACGAGGCAGGCGTTTTGGTTTCACCTAATGACAATTCACAGCAGCCTATTCACGATGTTGATACATCACACAAAAAACAAGTCTTTTCTGTTATCATAATACAGGCAGAATATTGTATGCAATGTGACAGATCATAACTTTGAATTATACTTATGCGAATATTCAAAATTTCGTCAACTAACGGGATATTTTTTTATTCAGTGAAACATTTGGCATTCTGCCCTTTCGTACAGAGCCGTATGTTCTGGTCTACTGATTAATTAGTGCTGCATCGAAGCGTTGTGGCCACTCTGCAACCCATAGCTTCTGAACAGCGCAAAAGCACTTTACGCTCTCGAGGTTTCAGTACTCCCCCAAACATGTTTAATCAGTTGGTGTAACAAAGTTTTGCAGCAACAAAACGAATCACCCATGATGTACAACTAGTTTAAATTCATATTCAGTCCCAAGCTGTATTTCTGGGAATAGGTGCGCATTAGATTCGCTCATCTGTAATCAAGAACAAGAGGAGTAAAAAATAAAATTCGACATAGTATAAGCTGAAAGAAGGCCTTCAAAAGGGCATAAAATGTTTTCGATATCAGAGCGCGTAAACACGTCAGCCTCAAAAAATCTCACCGCGATTAACAGCGCGCTCGGGTATTCAGTTTAGAGATACAATATTAGGAAGAGCGCACATGCTGACGAAGGACGGACAGAAACACACACCCCAATGCGCTGTACGCCCTTCGTCAAAATGTGCGCTGTTCCTACTTTTGTATCTCAGCACCAATTATCCCAACATGGTACTCCTTTGAACTCAGCTTAGAGGTCACGTGGTTTGCCAAATTCCTTTGTAAACATTGGTACTGGTGTCGCTTCATTAACCAGGCCTAATTCAGTAAAAGGTTGAGATGTATCGAGCAAGCGAGTCTGTAGAGGAGGAGAAGCACTTTGTAACAGAAATATACAGTCGCTACAAGTGGGCTCCCGTCTTGAAAGCATGTTATTTAAACACTGGTGGGAATCAGGGTGAAGTCCCTTTACAGATTACAACCTTTATATATAATTTAACAAAACTTGTTGTGAGGCTATTTGGTTTATGATTCTCAAATATGTTCAGCGCAAACACCAAAGAATCGAAATCACTTGTCCCGTCTCCTTGCTTGTGTATCGTCTTCATTTTTTCGCGCTGAACATATTTAGGAACCTTTATAGACGTCTAGAATAAAAGAACTCTGTTCGCCGTCGCCTTCGTTAACTGAAATTACTGGGGATAGGATCTGAGGAAAGCGTAAAAAGCGGTGGCGCGAACACTTTGATCATGACTGTCCAGAACTCCCGTGCATGACCCTGCCTCTACACCGGCAGCTTATTGACGGAGGTACGGTGTATGATGTTGGTAAAATGTCTGTCAATAGAACACTGGTTTACCGTATCACGCATACGTCTCACACTTCGTTTTTTTATTTTCTAACTCGTCACTGACAGATGGGACAGTACTCCATTTCTTAAGTGACATTTGTAACAAATTCTCCCGAATATTCGTTCATGATTCGATTAGAAAATTTTATTCCTTGCGAATGTTGCGCCGTGGTGTGACTGCTATGGAAACGTTATATTTTGATAAGTTCTCCCCCAATCCCTCTCCCCTAAACACCAAAATTCGCTAAAGCGTAACATGGCGTCTTTGTATCCCTTGTACATAAAATAAATGCGTGTTACCACCACCCACCACCACCACCACCACCACCACCGGTCCCAGAAATTCTGGCCAATCACTGGAACTTGCGTCAGTAAACGCAGTGACGAAACGACTAATACCCCTAGCTACACTAGGGTCCGAATGTCTTTTGAACCAAATGTAATTTGACTCAAATGGGGTGCTTCGAATGCCATTGAAAATCTGCCGTGCTACACTACAATTTCGATGGCATTTGAAAGCTTTCACAGATACTCGCCGTGCTGTAGTGGCGCTGTTGTCGCCCCGTTCCGTTTTCATACAATAATACAACAATCAAATTAGGAGCAGTCTAAGGCAGTAAAATGATATAAAATTAGAAGAGACACCTGTTTTGACTCTAATGTGGTGGCTGTTTGCGTAGTTTTATTTTTTTTCGCAACTAACCCAGTGGTTTTGAGAGTATGAAAATAAAATATGTTGATTTCATATTTTAAGTAAATGAACAGTGAATAAAGTTCCACAGACAAAAATATTTTGTTTGTTTTAAGTACGGAAGTATTATATTTCTTTATTTCCGATCGAAGACGCTGCGTGCGAGAGTGCTATAAATGGCATTTGAAATCCCAAATGTCTCTCTCTGTGCTCATTTGTCTCGAATGTCATTTGAGCCGAATGGCATTTCAAAACCTAGTGTAGCAGCACAACTTGGCACTTGAGTCAAATGACATTTGGCTAAAATGACATTCCGACGGTAGTGTAGCAGCGGCATAACATTACTCTCAGTTCGCAAAATCAAATGAACAATATAAAGGCAGTTGCGGTCCGGCCATCTCGTTCCTACTCGCAAGAGCCATGCTCAACAACCAAGTTTCACATCAAAGGATAGTAAAAAACACCAGAAATAGTAACGTAAAGGGGCGCTGGAGACAAAGTTAAAGGCTGCAACCTGTGTCCATCAAACTTATCGCCATGTCAATTTAAATGCAAAATAAACCAACAGAAGAGAAGGAAACGAAAACTTACGCCATGCGAATCCACGTATCCATATCGCAAGACGACGTCGCAGCCTTTCTATCCTATGTTGTCTGTCGATACAGGATTGGCCGCTAAAGCAGTTAAAAGCAAGAGCAGAGAGAAGATGGGAGCGCCGAGATCCCGGAGCTGAACGTAACGGCACGCGCTCGTATATGATTCGAGGAGGCGCCCGAATGGCGCCTCTTTCGGAGACTGGTAGCCTCTGGCTGGCACGGAAAAACACGACTGGGGACACTGCTCGAGCGAGAACTAAACTCCCAAACCAGCGAGACCAGGAGAGAAAAGTTTTCTCCCCAGATTCAGACATACCAAGCAGGGAGAGAGGACGCGCGAAAGAGAAGGCCAGTGAGCAAAAAACAGCAAGCGCAACTCTGGGCCAGAAATCTCACGCCGGCCAGAACAGGACTCCGCCGCAGCTGTCGGTCCCCTGCAGCCATCGCGCTCGTTAATAACGGACCACACGGGCGCTGCGCCTTTATTGTAAACGTACCCCCATGCAGCGCGCCCACAGCGTGCGACCAAGACGTGCACGACCGGCTGGGCGCTGCCCGGCGCGCACATCGTGCTCGCGGCCACACACCCGGGCACCCGCTAACACTTCAACCCTTTTCTCTAACTCGAGTCACCGCCGAGTGGTTTTCTCTCGATTCCAGAGCCTGCTCTGGCTGTCGTTCTCGGTAGCACTCCGCTCCCTCCACGGGAGGGAGCCTGGACTCATCCCTTCCCACGTGCAATGCGCTCAGCGCGGAGCCCTCGGGGACGCCAGCCGCCTCGAGGCGTGAAAGAGCACTGTTCTGCCGAGGTGGCAACCCTTTCTTCCCTCCATCGGCAATAGCGTCTTCCCCGCGCGGTCGTGCGCCCTCTGGCTGCCCAAATGAAGGATTTATGACCGAACCTATTGAGCTCGTCCTTGTTTGGGAGCGTGTTCTCTCCCTCAGGAAGCCGGGCGCGAGGGTGATGGAGGGGAGTTGGGGTGGCTGCGCCGGGAGATTTATAACGAGCAAGAAGCGACGCGTTTGGGCGCCCTAATTGGCATCCCGACTAGCGCACCCTTCTCCCACTGCGGCCTGTCGAGAGTCGCCCGGCCGCACGCTCCCGAAGAAGCACAAGGCGGGCGCTTGTGTACACAACGCTTGTTCGCCGCTCGCTCGCTCACTCCGTTGTGTGGACACCTGCGTTTGCGTGCCGGCAGTCATCGCATGACGGGACGGGAACAAGACTTTCCTGGTACGATGCGTATACGCCGGAATCTTCCTGGCGCCCACCCGAAATAGTTCGTAACTGAGCGATCGGCAACGCGTCAGCGAGGTGCTCGGCGTATTTATAGGGTCGTTTGCAAGGCCATTTACCCTGGTCTTCAAAAAGGCACCATCATATAATGCAGTGAAAGAACACTCCATGCAATTGACTGAGCCGGCTCCAAGCTGAACGTCGAAGTGATCGAGTTATAAAGCGAGTTACAATTTTACAAATGAAAAGCTAGGGTTAAGTTATTAAACGTCATCTCTATATATGAAAAGGTGCGCTTAACGCGTTTCCACATCGCCCCAGGCTTTGTCACATAAGTAACTATAGGGGGACGAGAAAGGCGATCAACTATTGTCATATAAACGCGTACAAAACTGTTCTTACGTCGCGTTCAAGAACAGCTGTCATTTTGTCCCCTGCGGGCTATTAAGTGATTTGCGTTATAAGGCGAATAAACATTGTTGCGCCCCTTTACAGCTGTCATATAATTCATAATTCCCATAAGCAATTGCCCAGCATGTGTTCTGGTCGGTACTAACACGCAAAGTATCTCAGGTACACAAAGCGAAGGAACCGCATGTCCACACAAGGCCCGTTATTCGCACACAAACGAGGCAGGTGGGGACCGCAGTCTTGAACGAACTGCCCGGGGGGCATTTAGCGCTGACCGGGTCAGGGACGGTGCTCTAGCTGCGAGAAATATATCGGGGACACCGGCAATTTTTCCGCGGCTTGAGTGGAATGGAGGACATTTTTCACACAGGCCTCCCCCGCGACGCGAGGTCAGCAGGGGGCCGTGTAAGCCGTGATTTGTGGGACCCGGAAACTGACTTGACCACGGTCCCCTGGTGGCTACGACGAAGAACAGACAAGGGCGAGGCGACACGGGGTAGCCCGTCCACCTACTCCCTCAGGAAGCCTTAATAAAATGTGTTGAATGTTTTGGAGAGCCGCTGTCGTCTTTTCTTTAAAGTGCTCGTTGGCACTCCGTTAGCACTGAAAATTGTGACGTACGGTGTCTCGCACGCAATAACGATGGGTTTTGTCGTAATCTCGGGGTTTCCTCGAACAGCGCAGCGTCATTTTCCTCGGGCAGCCTCTGGTGGTTCACGCAACTATACGTTTTTCGTAATGTGTAAAAGAGAACCTGCTTTTCGTTTATTTTGTGTTGTACACCGATAAAAATAAACGACGAACCTTCGCCGATTTTGCTGCCAGATTTGGGCTACTATGAGAGTGTTAATTTGGCACCGAACAGACCACTACTATCTGCTATTTACGATCAATAATGATCGCACGCTAAAACAGATAACAAATAACTTCCACCGGTAATGGGCACATTGCATAATTAACAAAATACTGTTAAGTAATTCGTGACATCCTTGTTTTTGGGCTGCAGTTTAGTTGGGCTGCAGTTTATGAAGGTGAGCTGTAAATTAGGAAGTCTCATGCGTTAAATGTCTTAGCTTGACATGTTTATTCCTCATTGTTTATGTTTATTCCTGCACATACGCCCTGCCCGTGCTGACGACGTGTAGAGAGCCACAGTTGTTTTTGTAATGTGCGTTTTATTAAGCGCCATTTCAATGAGCAGGTTGCTTCACAGAATGGAAAAAATTGATGTTAGGGACCAAATTCTTTTGTTTTCCTCCTGTCGCTGTGCTACTTTTTCAAAAAGAAAATATATTGACAGTCCGAACAAGTTTTTTTTCCCCCATGGTTATTCCAGATACTCCTAATCAAGACAACTCATATTTTTAAGCTCAGAAACAAAAGTGGATACGAAAACGCGCACTTGTGTACTTATCGTAAAGCAGAAGCTAAAGTGCTCCTAGGAAGTTAATACGAGCGAATCCTGAGGCACAGTAGGCGCCAGCGGGGTACGCCGTTTCTCCATCCTGTTTAGGTAAGGCTTTGACATCAAAAGCAAAAACGCCTGCCTACACAATCACTCAGCATCGATGGAAGTTGCTTCATGCTAACAGGAAGAAAAGTCTAACGTTGCAACTCTCCTTACAGCCTGCGACATTTTGTACGCACAGTCCTGTAGAGGGCTGACGACCTTCCTTTTCGCCAACAGCGCCTCTCGTAGAACAAAAACCCAAAGCCTCTTTCTAAAAAAAATGGTTGATCGGGAGGCTTTCTTCCATGCAACTGAATCGAAGTCAAAGTCCAAAGGCAAGGAACACACAACGAACCCAATAAATGCTGACTGACCCTGACTGAATCACGTAAGGAGAACCAAACAACACATCGAATCGCTCAGCATTTATTGGGTTCGTTGCGTGGTTGTTGGTTTTGGTTCTTGACTTTAATTCAGTTTACGTGGGAGAAAGCTTCGCGTTCAACTGTCTTTCTTCAAGAAAAGGGTTTTGATTTTTTTTTTCAGGTTGTAAAGGAGAGCTGAGTGGACACGAATCATGTTCCCCGAACTTTTTGAATTTTCCTAATTACCACCAACGAGTTGGCTTTCCCGCAGTGCGTTTCTACCGCCCATGGACGAATCAGTGAGACATCGAAAGCTGCGCTTCAAAACACGTGGTATAAGTTCGGGCAATTTTTTGCTGCAAAAGCGGTCAGCGGGTCTTCTCTCGGACCGCGGTCCGTGCCGAAAAGCATAACGTTGAAGCCTGCAAAGGGTACTTCACTGCAAGCTTGCTTATAGGAAGGCAAAGCAAACTTCACGAAAAAATCACAATGCTGAACTCGAACCGACGCTAAGTTCTATACGAACATTTGAAATCTTCTTTCATTAAAATTAAGGACGAAAGACGAAAAGAAGAACCTCAGATGGCGCACAGTGCCCGAGAATAATACGGGACAACCTGCGTGCGTTAGGATGACTGGTATATTCCACCTATAAAATGACATTTCACCATGCATTCAGCAGCTACTGCGTGGAAATATTTTAGCGATTTTTCTAAGTTATTGCAGTTATGCCTTACTGAACGAGTATTTTTCAAAACAATAACAATAACCACTACGAATGAGGCAGTTTTAAAATGTTACAATTTCCCCTTAGCGACATTCAGAATATTGCCCTAGTATATTAATAAATACCACAATCAGTCGAAGGAAATGAAAGAAGGAGAAAACTTGTCGTTGTTGGTATAGTATCAATAAAAAACAAAATGCGCGAAATGCGAGGCTCAAGACGTAAACAAAAATAGTGCTGTGTTTGCGTCTGAAACCCTGTTTTACGCGCAGTTTGATAAATCGATGGGTAAGTATATCTGTTTCCTTTTACCATCACACTGAGTGATGGCGCTCGCTTTCGTACTTTTCATGGCTTAATCACGCTTTCACACCCCTTGCTTTCGCACTTGAGTTTCTTTTGGGCAAAATAAAAAAGAAAAAAGGTGGCAAGATGGTAAAACACAAGCTACCTCGGGGAGAGCTATCTAGTCTGCACGACACGGCTCGTCGAACATGTATTCTCGTTTCAAGGTGTCACCTATTCCGGATCTACTCAGCTTCAAATCAATGCTTTAGGGAGCCCTCTCACAAGCCCTGTTTGTTCCTCTAGGAATGGGTCTTCATATACCTGTCAGACAACTGCATCCATTCGGAACGGGCACGTGTACATACATCGCGCTTACTCCCCGCCGTGCCGAGCGGCGCGACTTCGCCCGCACAGGAGAGTACGTCTCGCCGGAGCGTCATCCTCCCCGCCAACGCCGGTGCACGCCCGGAACAGCGAGCGGCGAATACAGAGGGGGGAGCGCGCGGGCAGCGGACGCCGGGCCGGATTCCGGTTCCAGCGATTCGCCCTGGTCTCCCCTGACTTGTCGCCGACGCCACCACCGCTGCCGCCAGCGTGTCTCATGGGCCGTAATCCTATCAAGGCGCGCCCGCGCGCCGACACGCACGCACAGCCTGGCCCTGTGCGACGCCGGGCGTCGCAGCTTCCTACCCCCGCGCGACGCCCGTGCAGCGAGAGAGAGACCGGGCGGCACGCGCCCTTTTGCAGACCCGTCTCCCTCCGCCGCGCCATCGTTCGCGCATACATGCCTCGGCTTCCCCTTTGCACGCCCAGCGCTCTGTTTTTCTAGACCCAGGGTTTTCCCCCCCAAATGCATTAGCGTGAATCCAGCCTGTCGCTGATGCGCTCCCATTCAATGTCGGCTGTCGCGCACGCGAGCAGTCTTCCTGCAGGGGTCCCTTGGTTTGGCTTAACTTTGCGGCGCGCGAGTGCGCGTTTGTGTGCCACGCAACGTCCCCAAGCGGCGCCTTGGGGTGGGTTATGTACAGTGAGGGCAGCGGAGTCGCATGGAGAGAAATCGTCACCTCCATTTTCGCTTTGCCCCAAATCCATCTTCCGGTTGGTGGCCACGTGACCAAGTCCGGAGATCTAACTAAGCACCTGCCCGCTAATGCAGCAACGCCCGATGCGTCTCCATGATCTGGCTCCCACTGCTGCTGCAACCAATCTCGTTGGCTAAAAGCGCACGAAAGCGGCAACTTGGGCGTGAATTCGGGCTGCGCGAATTAGAGCGGAGTGAGGACGAGGATTTATGTTCACTTCTTAGTTTTCACATCGCTCAAGCACGGTCAGCGTGAAATACTTGTCATTTGAGTATCCCAGAAAAAGGGTGGCCGAATTCGGATTTTCTTGGAAGGAATTTTGTTTGTTATCATACACGTGCATGCGTGCGTGGCTAGATTGAGTGAGTAAGTGAAAAGCTTTATTGCGACGAGCTTGAGGCGCTGATATGCCTGGGCGCCCGCCCGGTGGGTAGGGGAGGGGGGAGGAGGGGCTCCTCTGGTCCGGGAAGCCCTGGTCCGCGCTGGCTGTCCTGGTCCTCCACCATGCTACGGTGGATTGAGAGTTCGGAGCTGGCCGGCTGGCCCGCCCGCTGCTCGTAGGTTGGGTCAGGATTGGATGTAAGAAAGCCGTTCTTTAATGAGTCTCTCTGTCTGGAAGTTGCTCCGGCTAAAGAGTACCAGCTCAGGCGGAAACGCGCTGTCTGAACGATATGTTGTCACGCGCGTTCCTTACAACCTCGCCTATAGTTGACCTGCATCCTTCATGAGGGCGGTTTGGTACGGGAATATGGCAGTGTGGGCTTGGTTGCAAGGAAAAAAATTGCTCAGTACACACGTGTTATCGTAATACACCCCGACCTGGTCATTTTTAAAGCGAAGCTTTCTGTGTTTCGCTGATGGATTATGTCGCGTTGAAAGCGCACTGCAGGAAAGCCAACCTCCTCTAACAGTGATGATGATGATCGGCAGTGAAGAAAAAAAAAAACTTGCCGTGGTCAGGGTCAAACCTGGGTTCTTCGTGTCATGAATCCGATGTCTATCCGATTTCGCCATTCGGACACGGGTGAAGTAGTTTGGATTTGGAGAGGGGTGCATGGAAGCGCAAAATTAGACAAATCATGCACCCCTCCGTCTAACAGCGACGATAGTTGAACGCGAAGCTTTCTGCGCGCGAAATCTAATGGCCAAGGGTCAAAGGCAAATCCGCGGGAATCAAAAGTCCAAACTGCGTGCGAGTCAAAGTCAAAGCTCAACGACTGAAAGTCCCAACCGTCTGCGAGTCAAAGCCCAAGCAAGCTCAGACGACGAACAAGAAATCCCTCACGGGAAAGCTTCGCGTTGAACTGTATCTTTATACGGAGTGGTACATTATTTTTAATGTGCTAATGCCTAAAGACGAGCGTGCGGTCATGATCACGCTCATGAGGAGGTGCAATGGTAACGATACCTCTTTCCAGCAATGTTGCAAAGGAACCAGTGGCTCCTCCGTACAGGCAGTAACCAATGAGTTATAGCGGAATCATGACCTGCGTCTCCGAGAGTACGTGCGGGGTTGTCCGCTTCCCGGGAACACGTGTACCGCTTTGAGAAGTAGCGTGCGTCTGTGCTTCCGTGCATAGGAATGTACCTGTCATCCCATGTTCGTGTTACCGTATTAGTGCTTTCTAAACCGAAATTATTCCTGAAATATAGAAGCAGTGACCAGAAATGTGCTTAGGAATGTTAGAGCCATCTACATAACCGCGCATTAATGCACCTTCTTCCTTTATGCCACGTTATTTTTGTTTCACCTGAAATGTATCACCGCATCAGTTGTTTACTTCAAGAACCCCGTTGTCAAAACGAAGAAATAGCCTCGTAGCTCGTGCAGGCTTTCTCATTAGCTTATCACGGCTTGCTATTTAAAGCCTCTACGGCCTCACAGTGCAGAGAGCTAGCAGCATGGCACTCCTGTACGGTTCCTCACAAAACGAGAAGCTATCTTCAGCACATTGGCCAAAGCAAGCACTGCTTGCGGAGGTAAAATGCACTTTGTCTTCGCTCGACCATAACGATCCCGCTAAATGGTGCTTGCTGGCTGAGAATCCGCTAAATCCAGCTTCTTTTCAAGCTTTGAAAAAACATGTCATTTGCTAGACTTTCCTCGCTCATTTAGGCGCCCATTCAACGTCGCCCTTGAAGAGACAAAAAGAGCCAAGGTAAGAGGCACCCCCAAAGGCTTCGTTAGAGGAACCTGTTACCGGCCCGCCCTTTAGCGCCCTTTATGCTGCTTGCGGATGAACGTCACCCGCACGCCTACCTCATCAAACAGAAACAGCATTTCAGTTGTTCTAGACACCATGCGCTAAGTTGGGCCACTCCTCTTTCATATGGGGACATTCCACAAGGATGACTGTGTTCAGGCCTAAATACCCGACAATAGACTGTCTCTTTTCCGCGCAAAACCACCGCTTCTAGGATAAGCCGTCATTTTGGGTTTACGGCGAAGCTATGTTTTGTGGCATGGTGTCTGAGAACAGTAGCACGGCTAATTCGCACTTCCTCGTTTCCACTGACACCGTCGCACATTAGGTTCTTCTCTTAACACTCCCCTTTCCCCCAGTTTCGTGCATTGTAAGTACAGTAATTAGAAATCAACGCCAGGCTTTTGAGCGGCACATTCGGGCGTTCTTCCGTTGCAAGAGGGGCTGGCATCATTCGAAGCTGGGAAATTCCAAGGTTTTTTTTCCCATACGGTGACGTATGAGGACCTTTAAACCGTCATAGCTGGGGATGGATTCTCGATTCACTAGTGCTGGATAGTCCTCTGGCATTCGTCAGCGAACTTTTTACGGACCCGAGGTCCCTTAGAAGTACATGCGAAAATCTAGTGCCGGATCGCGTTCAGGTAAGCCGAGGAGAAAAACGTCTGGAAATCGAGGAGAAGGACGTCTAGTATCGCCTAAGTTACGATCTCTGGACTCTGATCAAAACGTATCAAATGTGCAAGCATTTTTTTTTTCAGCAGATATATTTACACTATAGTCGCCCTTTTGAGATCCCACTGCCCATTTCTGGCGCTAAAGCACCGGTAGGGAATTGCCCATACGCGCCCAGGCTCAACATCATTGCCCAAAACAATTCTTCATCTGGATTCATTTATTTTGATATCGGCCGCTATCCACACGCATGTCGACGCCGTCTTCCGGGGTAGAATTGTTTAGGGATGCTAATCACTTTATTACAATGACTTTACAATGACTTTATTGCAATAAAGACGTTTTTTTTCAGTTATTGCTTTAAATGCCGTGGAAATTATAGAATTGTTGAGTACACTCGAAAGCATATATTCCAGTTTATCAGGGTGTGCGAAGGAAAATTAAGCTAAGGAAGTGGGCATGGGCTGGCCGGGTGTAGGAAAGAATGGTCCCGGAAAAAATGGTCCCGGAAAAAATGGTGCCGGAAGAAATGGTCTCCGGGACCATTTTTTCCGGGACCATTTTTTCCGTTTCCGGGGCTGGCCACATAATGCGAATAAAACGCAATAGGTGGACCATTCGTTTGACAGACTGGCTGCCAATAGACCGAAAATGCACTATGGGTCGACCGAGAACTCGTTGGCGAGATGAGCTACGAAAATTTGGGGGGAAAACATGGACTCAGTTGGCACTCGATAGGCGTGGCTGGAAATCTTTGGGAGGTGATTTCGTCCTGCAGTGGACACAAACAGGCTCATGATGATGATGATAATGAAGTCATGGTGAAATGGGTTACGGAATGTCGATATGAGCGAGAGGGATATAGCTGTGGAAGGGGTAAGCGAATGGGCTCTGACTCGCTCTTGTTCAATCCGTCTGCTTAGCTTATAAATGAATAAAGCGTACGCCAGATGTTTTTTTTTTTGGCGTTTTGCAATGTTTTTTTTTTTTGGTATATGGTTAAAGAACTCGCTGTAGTATGGCCTGAGGAATCCCGATGATTGCATTAGCCCCTCAAGATGATTTTAAAGAGGACACTTTGACATGCTCAGTTGAGCGTTCAATGCTGTATTGCATTTTACCCATGAAAACTGTGGCTTTAAGGACCGGCTTCTTCGAGTTTTTTTTTTTTGTGCATATTCAGCATTATAAAACATTGAGGGCATAACAGGGCACCCAACGCGGCAGAGAAAAATAACCCCATACCCATTTTTCGCTGCCCATAATGTTTAAAGAACACTACAAAAAATGTATAGATATTCCAAGAATGGTCCACTAAAGCGTAAGCTTTTACTCTGTGTCTCCTCATTTTAATGTTTTTGCCTTCGACGAACAATGTACATTTACTTTAAGACAATGATTGAATTCGTTAACTTCCCCAGCTGTTTTATTGTGCATATACAGGGCAGCATTTAACGTTTGGTTGGTGTAGATTCTAAGGAAAGAATGCCTGTACATTAAAAAAAAATAATTAAGAAACTATTTTGCCTGCAGTACCCCAACTGCAATGATTGTGTCACGCCCTCCATTCGCCCAAAAATGCATAGCTGGTGAAAGTAAAACATTTATTATTTAAAATAACGCAAACGGAGTTGATTGGTCGAACAGAATTTTGAGAAACCAGAAAATAAGAAAACAAATAGAAGACACAAAAATGTTCTGACAAAATCAAAAATATGCATATTATACATCATCTCCGAAAACTGAAGATTAAACGAGAAAAATCCCACCAAAGAACGTTGAAAAACCTGCTCTACGCCTTGCATCGGCGTGAATATGCATAAATGCGAAATAAAGACACTTAATCGCTATAATGGTATAAATTTAAGAAATTAGATGGAAACATATTAACACTTAAATGCAAAAAAAGAACCCGAAGTCTTTGGCTACCCATAGCCAAATCATGCTGTAAAGAACTCTCACACTAGAAAAGCCGCTTAAGAATGTTAGGCATTAGTAGAGAATTCCCTGAATTTCTGCACATTTTTATGCATGGAACATTTTTCCCACCCGACGAAAAACTTTCCACATCGGTGAACTTCAAGGAAAGGGAACTCATGTTTCAATGAAACTTAGAGTCCTCCACTTCATACATTATTCTTTATTTCCAGCATATGCTCCACATTTCTCAGGGACGCAGCCGCGAAATCCCCCAACCGCCACCGCACCTCGAAAGCCCTCGCTCAGAGAGGCATTCGTCTCCCGACTGTTCCGATAAGCAAGCGCCTACCACTCGCCGGCGCTAATTAAACTTGGAGAATGCCGGATGGAGTGCCGACAATCGCTTGAATAGTCGCGTTTTCCAAGCAGCGCCGGGGCCTCTTCGCCGCCCCTCCCTCCTTTCCCCTTTCCCCGGCCCCCGAATCCCGCGGCTCTGGGAGGCTTCAGCGGCGCGCAAACCCGCGTAACTTCCAAGACGTGCCACCGCGTGTTCAGAAAGTGGAAATCGACTCGAGTGTCGACTCAGGGAGATGAATGAAGGGATTCGGAGTCCGACGCGGAATTAATTAAGGCCGCCTGGCCGCCGCTTCTTCTCGCCGTCCCTGAAGGCGCGTACGACACTGCAGCGCCGTGCCTCGTTCGATGAACTTTGCGCTCGAGAGTTGCGTGCAAGGGTCGCGCAAGGGCGAGGCGAAATATAGCGTTGAACAAGTCTGTTGCACGCATTGCGACTGGACAAAGGAGATGGAGGGGGAGTTGCAGAGGGAAAGGAAAAGTTCGGTGTAACTGGGAGCAGAAATGTTGCAATTGGTGACTCAATACTGCTGTTGAGGGAACTACGCTAATTACGCCCCGCCAACTAGGAGTGAGGAAACGCTTGACTGGAAAGTAACTACGAGATATGTAGTAAAGTTTTGTTGTGTGTTTTGCCGCGTTGGGAATAATCGCAAAGTATTAGCAAACGCCGGAAAGTTGACACAGATGAACGACAGGTGATGAGTGACAGTGACAACGCCGGTAGAAGGACTGCGGTTTCGCGCCTAAAGCGAGATCAATCCTTCGTGCTTTAGTTTCTCTCCTGAGAACAACGTTCCGTGTGGAGATTTTGTACAAATTCTGGGAATAAAAAAGAAATCATCACCCAAACTACGCTTGGAGAGATACCTCTAATGCGACAGTGATGACCTCATTATGAAGCCTCAGTTTTGAAGGCTGCAGCTTGCCGGTACTGCAATGGTGCAGTTCGTTGGTTCGCTACTAATTATTAGAAGATGGGTCTAGTTCGCTGCTCGACTGCTTAAAAAATAATGGGGGAGCGGGCACAACCACTCAAACAAACACCAACGCTGAGAAAAAAGACCCCCAATTTTAGTGGTTTAACAGCTAATTATTAAAAAAAAATGTCTGGAATTGGAAGGAATATTTCTTGCACAATCAACCCACTCTCATATCTCCATTTCAGGGTGACCTTTCTGCATTCCACTTTTCGAACTACTATTGGACGCCTACGTAGCTGGCATCGTACCTGCCCGAAAAGTGTAAAGTGGCCGCAGAAATACTAACCACACGGGTGTGTAAGAGAGAAGGCGCAAAAGGCGCACCGACACCTCAGCCCTGAGTGGGATGATTGAACTGCGTGCAAAGCAGGATGACGTCCGGACTGTTTTACGAATCCATGCGGTTTTTTAAGGCACAACGTCACGAACTACAGTGTCACGAACACCACGGTCACGAACTTCCGCACCTGGCGTTGCCATTCAGTTTCACTGACACGAACTTTTAAGTAGGGAATACGCAGCTTCCATGCCAGAAAATTCTTTGTAGTACGATGGCGGATCGTTCACCAACTCCCTAGATGGCCTCCCAAAAACACCCTTTGTGGCTCCTGAACGGCTCCTTTTGCACACCCGGATCATGGTCGTATCAGAGTGTCCTCGCCACAACTTCCAATGCGGAAACGGAAAAAATGGTCCCGGAAAAAAAGGTCCCGGAGAAAATGGTCCCGGAAAAAATGGTCCTACTGACCAACTAGGAAAAAATGGTCCCATGGCCAAGTCAACGTGTTTCTCTTCAAGTTAGTCGGATGTGAACTTTTTCGCGGTTTTATTTTGTCCCTTTGCGTTTTAGCTAAAGGGTTGAGACAGAGATGGAATGCTTTATAATCCTATAAGGGGCCGAAATTAACGCCTTTGGAGGCTAAAATCTAACAAAGAAAATTGGGTAGACAGACAGATGGACGGACGGATGGTTTGATGGATGGATGTTGTGGGGGCCAAGCCCTCATATCGGGGCGAGGAGGCGCCTGCGACGTCCTCCTCCTTGGTGGGGCGAGGGCGATCCTCGCGCGCTTCCCTCCTCTCCCTACGAGGCGACGGGGGATGCGCGCAGGAGACTCCCCGGGGAGACCGCCCTTGGGACGAGCAGCGATCGCACGGTACGTAAATGCCCTTCGGCCACTTTTGGCTGTTTCTTGCATTGGCCGTTGTTTCCCACTTACGTGGGTCACGGCACCCACCGTGTCGATTAGCGCATGCCTCGATTTGCGTCAGTGCGTTTATCTAGGATGCCCGGCGAGTCTCCGCGGGCATATTCCACTCATTGGTGGGTTGCCCCCGCGTCCGCGATGTGACGGCTTGCGCCGTCTGAGGTCAGCGGACGAGCGCCGATGCCGCCCAGTCGTGTCCAGTGGCGTGGCTTGAAATGTGTAGCGGCCACAGAGAGCCCCCTTCCCCTACGTCAGCGAGCGTTGCGGCCGGCCAACGCCGGCGGACGCTAACTGCTGCCCGACTACGGGCTGGGCACACGCTGACGGCTGTATATGCCCCAGGGGCTAGGTGCGTAGTACAGTGTAGTGTTTGTATCGTGGTTGTCCGCGTAATAAACCCCTGTACTATGAAATATCTCGCTTCCCGGTGAAGTGATTGAAAACGTACACTCGCGGCGAGAGTCGTGGCTCGCTCTCGAACCCGTTGTGGGCAGAGTCTCTCGGCAGGGCAAGTTCGGTGCTGCGCGAGAGCAGTGAGAATAACGACGGCGCGTTATTCTATTATTGTTATTCTATTCCTTAATGGAAAGGATTAAGGATAGGATAAGATTATGCCCACATTTCTGGCGCCCAACGTGGGGCAGCGTTTGATTGCTCATTTGCTGCCATACCGTAGCGAGCTTTGCTTGTGCAATCGGCTGGCTGCGCCAGGCACGCTAGTTGCGTGCAGTGTACGTTCCGGTGAGAGCCCGCATTCGGGCCGCCGGCCGGACCGGCTCCTCGTTTTGTGGATGCCGGCGGAGCTCGAGAGCGCGAGGTTTTCCTTGCTTCGAGCACATGAGAACATAGGGCTTTCGTGCTGTGATCGATTTTGAGGTTGATTTTGACGTAACCCACGCTCGGGTGCTAAAGGAGATGCTTGAATTCGAGTAGCCTCATTCCACAACTCGGAGTGTTCAAGCTAGTGCTTGATCTCGTATCTATAGGGATTAATGCGACCGGTTCCCTCTGTAGGATGCCATGTATCGTAGGTATTCACCCCGAAGAGCTAGCCACGGTTTTGGCGGAACGATTCCTTTTTCCGAGCAGTTTCTCGGCCGCCTTTGGTAGGCGGAGCGCCGTGACGTTGACTTGCTTTGCAACGGGCGCTGGGGACAGGGACCAGCTTGTATTGCTGGTGGTTCCGGGGATGAGTGTCTCGCTAGGCCGATTGGGGGCTCGTGGTGTAATACATCGTCACCGTCGATTAGTATGAACGGTTAAAGGCGGAAGTCCCGAAAGGTCAGATGTGCGTATTGTTGCGTCATTGTCTTAGCTCACCTTGGCCATACAGTCTGGTAGGCTCGAAGATCTTTTAAATGATCAGCCGCAGTGTCACTGGCAGGTGTGAAGTGGGACGTTTTTAGTTATTTAATTGGGTTTTCCATTGTTGGGAGACACCTGGCCTGTGATGACTTTAGTCATGTGCCGCCAGCATAGTGTGGAAATTGTGCACCTGGATTATTCCTAGAGCGCGTCGCAATATCGCGCCCGGCTTATCCGTGGCGTGGCCCGAGCACCTTCGGTATGTCCGACTGTTTTGGGCGGACACATTGTACCGTTTCTGCCGACATCACCTTTGTGGAGTCGCCTGGTCTGATGACGGTTATAGCCGATTGATGACCCCGCACGCGCACACCAGCCTGTCAACAATACTCCCGAGGTGATTCCTGGTGAGCCAGTTGACCCGTTCTCCAGCCCGCTATGTAAGTGAGAGAACGCATGTTTCTTATTGCAAATTCTTTGCTGTGTTTTGCTAATGTTTGCGCGCTGTGTACACGCGTGACGCTGTTCATATTGTTGTTCGTACGGTTGTGTTTGGAATTGTGCATTTCTTTGTCTAGTCCCAAGCAACCTGTATAGAGAAGTGTAAAAGAGACTTAGTTTTGACAGTGTTGAGGAGACGAAAAAAAAAAACAGAGGCGCAATGGCTTTCCCCTTCGCCGTGGAGGGGGAACTCCGGGCTGTTGCTAGGCCGGCCGTCTCTGCCGCCTCCCTTAGTTCTTGGAAACTCTGAGGATGGTTTAGTTTGTATTTTGTTTCCAGTTTCTCCGCGGCAACGAGACGCCGGGGTAGAGCAGTAACGTTGGGTTAGAGAGGGTGATGGCCCCCTTGCTTGGGCGAATCTGTACTCTGGTTTCCCTCGGCCCCTCGTTTCTTGTCGCCGCCGCGGTCCGGCTCGTCCTTGCGTGGACGAGGGAGGGGAGAGCGGGAGCGGCGTTTTGCAGGGGTTGGCGGTAGCTTTCGTTGTCTCATCTGTTGTTGTGTGTGTGTTCATTTTGTGTGTGGAGTGAGTGAGTTACTGCCCATCGGTTCGTTCTCCGCGTCTGCTCGGCCGTTAGGACGATTTTCGCAGGCCTGGCGCGTGGGGGACTGCGTAGGCTGTTGTTTTGTTGCGTGTTCTCGGGCCAAGCTGTGGGGTGTGTGTGTACGCGCGCGCGCGCTTTCTTCGGCGTCTGCTGTGAGCGAACTTTCGTCGGAGGCCTCGTCCGTTCGCCGCGGCTAGTCTTGTGCTTCTGCCGCCTTGATGAATGTGACGTGTGTGCGCGTCGGCAGAGGGGGACAAATGTGCTTCCGGTGGTTGTTTCCGCCCCCGTGTTCCGTTCTTGCGTACAACACCGCAGACCTGCGTGTATGAGTGCGTGCGTGCGTCTGTGTGCCAGCTTCATTCGGCCGAACAGTACACCCCGCTGGTGGTGCGTGTCTGTGGAGAGCGCGCCATGTCTTGTGGTGTGTGCCGGCATCGCGGCCTCTTCGGCTGGCTCGCTGCGGCCAGGGACGCCGACAACCGAGCGCAGAGGTGCCCTTCGTCTCCAGGAATGCGGGCGCCTTGAATGGCCGAGCTGACCTTGGGCTGCCTTCGACTCAGCCTAACCCCCCTCCTTCCTTGCGTGGGGCTGAAGCTCGGGCCGCTCCCCTCTCTGGCTGCTGCCCCGTTCATCGGCGCCGATCCCGTCTCCTGGCTTCCAGCAGGTGCACGCGCTGTGGTGCCTTCCTGCTGGATCGTCGGCTCACGCGCTGCTTCCTTCCCCTCCACCCCTCTGCGGAGCGACGCGGCTCGACGCAACGGTGGAATCGCTCCTCCGCGTCCGCCCATTATCTGCGCGCCTCGAGAACTCTGCGTTGACAGACTCGATGCTGAGTGTGGCTCCCCGATGTGACGACAACGAACGCTGACAGCGGGAAGATCTTTTCGCCCCTTTGTGCCCCGTACTACCGAACAATGCGTAGCCCCGTGATTACCACTGCAACCCTTTGCGGATTTAGTGCAATATTTCCACCTCTGTGTATCTTTCTACACCTGTGTATCTAGTGTAATGTAATGAAGTGTGCGTAATGTAATTAAGTGTTCTTAGTGCGTTATAATTAACTGTAGGTTGTGTAATATAAGTAACAGCCGTGTTCGTGTAGTATAGTGTACGTAGTGCAACCTTAGTTGACCTCTTCTGTATAGCGTAACATTAGTTCCCTCACCAAGTGAGTAGAGTATTGTTTATAGTGTACATTTCTTGTTTCACACCTTGTTCATAGTTTGCATGTATATCTTAAGTATGTATAGCGTGTGTTGTGAATGCAGCGTTTGTTTAAGGGCTGGAGTAGAGGCTGGTGGGCACTAGCTTTGTTTAACTTACATTAAGATTGTTCTTTTTGGATGAGTACCTGATGGCCGGCTTTCCGACTGTCAGGGGGGCATTTAAGGAGAGGGGGATGTGGGGGCCAAGCCCTCATATCGGGGCGAGGAGGCGCCTGCGACGTCCTCCTCCTTGGTGGGGCGAGGGCGATCCTCGCGCGCTTCCCTCCTCTCCCTACGAGGCGACGGGGGATGCGCGCAGGAGACTCCCCGGGGAGACCGCCCTTGGGACGAGCAGCGATCGCACGGTACGTAAATGCCCTTCGGCCACTTTTGGCTGTTTCTTGCATTGGCCGTTGTTTCCCACTTACGTGGGTCACGGCACCCACCGTGTCGATTAGCGCATGCCTCGATTTGCGTCAGTGCGTTTATCTAGGATGCCCGGCGAGTCTCCGCGGGCATATTCCACTCATTGGTGGGTTGCCCCCGCGTCCGCGATGTGACGGCTTGCGCCGTCTGAGGTCAGCGGACGAGCGCCGATGCCGCCCAGTCGTGTCCAGTGGCGTGGCTTGAAATGTGTAGCGGCCACAGAGAGCCCCCTTCCCCTACGTCAGCGAGCGTTGCGGCCGGCCAACGCCGGCGGACGCTAACTGCTGCCCGACTACGGGCTGGGCACACGCTGACGGCTGTATATGCCCCAGGGGCTAGGTGCGTAGTACAGTGTAGTGTTTGTATCGTGGTTGTCCGCGTAATAAACCCCTGTACTATGAAATATCTCGCTTCCCGGTGAAGTGATTGAAAACGTACACTCGCGGCGAGAGTCGTGGCTCGCTCTCGAACCCGTTGTGGGCAGAGTCTCTCGGCAGGGCAAGTTCGGTGCTGCGCGAGAGCAGTGAGAATAACGACGGCGCGTTATTCTATTATTGTTATTCTATTCCTTAATGGAAAGGATTAAGGATAGGATAAGATAATGCCCACAATGTATGGATGGATGGATGGATGGATGGATGGATAGATGGATGGATAGATGGTAGAGCTGAGCATGGATTAAAAATTTTATGCAAGTAATTGGATTAAAACCGCACAAACAACTGCCAGGCCTGGAAGCGTCCATAGACGCTTTAGCAAAATTTAAGAAAGATAGAAGCTGCAGCTGTCTTCAAAAAGGCCCATTCTTCCTTCATGACGATATTCTAAACTCAGTAAGAAACAGCTACCGACAACAGTATTTTCAAGTTTATTTAATCGTCACAGCGCTGCTGGCATGAAACACGTCATATTTTCTGCATTTTGAGAGCAACAGAATGTTTGTAAAGGTGCTGTCTCGCGATAGTGGGAGTGTGCCTTTTATTTAGAGAAAATTACTTGCAAAGTACATCGTAAACATCGGCTGATTTCCTTAGCTGATGTGCATGCGGCAAAAAAGAGCGAATATACATTATAAAGTGCTGTAGTAAATAAAAGGGTCTGCGAAAGAATTTAATTAGTTGGCTGCGTAATAAATGTTTCCTGAACAAGGTATAAACAGAAATATTGAAATGCTCAATTTTTCAAATAACTGGCGCAATAAAAATGGCATCAATGTAAATGTGAAAGCACTGCAGTAGATTATTGGGCTCCATAACCCAAGTTACGCGGAAATATCGAATTACTGTTTAAAACAAGTAAGCACCAGATAATTCGTTTCCCGGAAAGCTTGCGCACCGAAACGTGCATGCGCCCAAATGTCCGTACACCGAAATGTCCGTGCACCGAACTGTCCGTGCACCGAAATGTCCTAGACACAAGCGGAGAGGGAAGGGGGGGGGGGGATAGCGTTTGTCGCCATCGTATTTTGAAGCCTCATCGAAATTATCGCAGCTAAGGGAAGAAGGAATAAAGCCCCAGTGCTACTGCGCGAAAGTGGCAGACCCAATCTTCTTCTTGAAAAAAATCGTCCAACTTTACTTTACTCTAATTAAAAAAATTATAGTCACTGAAAAGAAAATGACGCGCCATAATATCGCCCCGGGAGAATGGGTCGGGGAAACTGGCATCAGGGCAAATGGCACGCGAGGATACTGCACGCGGGGCAAATGAGACACGGGACTAACGTCGCGGGGTTTTCGCGGCGGGGATTCAGCGCGTGGGGCAATCGTGATACACCCCCTAAGAACATCCTGATCATTAGTACAATAAATGTTTCTCTCTCTCTCTCTCTCTCTCTCTCTCTCTCTCTCTCTCTCTCTCTCTCTCTCTCTCTCTCTCTCTCTCTCTTCCTACGTTGGCTTTGGGACCATTTTTTTCCGGGACCATTTTTTCCTACACCCCTTCCAATGTGCATACCATGCTAAGTGAACCCTCACAGTGCAGTGAAGACTTTATATGAACCATCTTCCCCTACCTCTTTTTCCAATGTCCCCCAACAGGGCCTATTGGCCTCCTCCTATAATAAAGTCATCCATTCCATTCCTCGCCAGGTAGGCCTTTCGCTCTTTGGGAGTTATCAGTGTACGCGGTCGTCCTTTCGAGATTTGTTCGCGTGGAATATCGTAAATTAATCGGATCCACCCAGTATAATGCTGGTCTTAAAGTTCCGTATTAATTTCCAAGCAGTGGCGCACGACTGGTCTAGTGCGTCGGCGACAGTGGCGACATCCGGGGGTGGCCGAGGAAAAAAGAAAGAAAAACGCAGGTCGTTTTCCTCTAGATGATGCTACGCGTCTCTGTACACCACGAGAGACACCAAGTTCGGCGGGTAGCTTCAGGGAGTTGCACTAACTGCTTCGCAGTACAATTCACAGGTGCTGTGCATCCTTCTGACCTATACGGCAATGCTATGCCGAAAAGCATCTCGCGGTGTTTCGAACGGCACCGCTTTGCTCGCGAGAAAGGGGCATATTATCTGTCTACCCACCTTCGGTAGGCGCACCATAAGATAAAGCGTTACAGTTACATCCTTCAAAAAGATAGGGGTAGCATTCAAGGAACAGCTGGAACACGAGCATGCACGGGGAACAAACCGGAGAGGAGCCTAGCCGTGCTTCCAGCATTGAAAGCCCACGAAGAACAACAGCGTAACTTGAGAACCGGAACCAAAGAGCGGAAACCAGGCACTGAAAGCGAAAAACGCATTCCCAAGCTTTCAGACAGCCCTGGACGGGCACGCACACATGTTTCTGGTTTTCCTGTCACAACGCCTACAGAAGAACCGAATTCATCAACGTCTGACACGCGGCAAATGAGGGAATAAAAGCGTGCGCGCTGCCTCGGAGAAGAAAGCACTTCAAGTCGTGTACCCGCTGACTCTTCCTGCAGGCGACAAACGCTCCGGCATTCTAATCGTATTCGAAACACGTGCAGCATGGTCGTTTGCTTCTTCCCTGCGGCTTGCGAACGGGCGTCCAACCGAAACCACGTGCGCCGTTTGTGTGCGTACCGCGCCACGGGGCAGCACCAATTACTGAGGGGGCAGTTAACGAGGGCCAGATGCGCCGCCGCTCGACCCATTCTTGGGAATAGCTCCTTATACGCCCCAGCTCGTTTCAATGTCGCCAAACGCCGCCTCGCTTAAGCCAACAATAGCCGCTGTTTGCATATTGACCACTTAGGCCAAATCGTTTTTCATTCGTGCCTCCCGGTCTGTACTGCAATCATGCACTCGTGCTGCACCGCCTGTAATCAAGCCGTTGCGTCCGGAGTCTTGTTAGCGGCGCCTCGCACGGGATGGCGTGGAGGAAACGCTACATCCCGGAAAGAAAAGCGTCGTTGTCTTCTGTCACCGAAAGAAATAGCTGCCTTGTTAGGACGCGTGTTTTGGCTGGTCTTGATTTCAATTTAGATATTGATACAGTCGAGCCCACTGATAACAAACTTACTGATAACGAACGCTTGCCTATTCCGAACTAAGCGCCATGGCCATAGCACTGTGATATACAGCGGAAACGGAAAAAATGGTCCCGGAAAAAATGGTCCCGGAAAAAATGGTCCCGGAGAAAATGGTCCCGGAAGAAATGGTCCCGGAAAAAATGGTCCCAGTGACCATCTAGGAAAAAATGGTCCCATGCTCCGGTCGACGTGTTTGCATTCAAGGTAGTCAGATCTGAACTTTTTTTGCGGCTTTGCTTTTGTGCGTTTGCGTTTTAGTTAAAGGGTTGAGAAAGAGATGGAATGCTTTTGGGCAGAAATTAACTCCCGTGGAGGCTAAAATCTGGATGGATGGGTGGGCGATGTATGTACAGATGGATGGATGGATGGTAGGGCTGAGCATCGATTAAAAATTTAGGGCAAGTAATTGGATTAAAACCGCACAAACAACTGCGAGGCCTGTAACCGCCGGTTTAGAAGCTTAGTTGGACACAGCTATCTCAGTGTCTGGAAGGTCATTAAAGCTCTACGCTTCGAGGTTTCATCAGAATCGGTGTAAATTGAAATAGGGATTTACGCGCTGATGCTCCGCCTTGGTTTAGCCTTCGTTTCTGCGCAGTGCGGCCCAAACCCAACTCTCGAACGTAAAGTCATATCGAAGTTAAAATATTAAAGCTAAAGTTTTAAGTTAATATCTGGGACATCCCGTACACCGAAATGATCGCACCGAGACATCGTGCACCAAAACCTTCGTGCGCTGAAACGTCCGTGCGCTGAAAAGTGCGTGCACCGAAATGACCGTGCACCGAAATTGCCGGCCACCAAAATGCAAAAGTAAATACAATTAAAATATGCAATCTTTAACTCCAAAGCATGAATAAACAAAAAAAAAGCATTCAAGAGAAACAAATAGCAGCAAAGAGTGTGTGTAAGAAAAAGTTAAGGAAAAAAAACATGTAAAAAATTGCAGGGGGTCCTTACAACTCTGAGAATGTGAAGGCGAAATTTTCTGTTGATATGCCTTGAACTTTCGTACAAACTTTACGAAAGTTCGTACGAAAGTCCCCATCCACTCCTGATTAGCCCGCTGGGCAGCCCCCTCTGACGCTCGTTCCCTTCACTACACATCACCAGGATCCTGTTTTTCGTGTCGGTACCTTCACCTGCCGAGGTTGTGTAGAAGCGGTTTACCCTCCTCACAACGTGCGGGTTCAAAACAGAGATGTGCTGAGATTTATGCATGCTATATGTGGTTGAGACGTCATCAATACGAAACATGTGTGGATGAAGCTAGCGTAACGGCAAAATCGAAAATAAATATGGGAGAGGCCATGAACGCAACCCAACCTGAATTTCGGTAAAACAAACGTTCTTGGTGCGATTAACCGGGTTTACCCGAACAAGACTACTTTTTCCTGCCTTGGCTCCGGGATCAATTTTTCCGGGACCATTTTTTCCTACCTTGGATTTGGGACCATTTTTTCCGGGACCATTTCTTCCGGGACCATTTTTTCCAGGACCATTTTTTCCGGGACCATTTTTTCCGGGACCATTTTTTCCTACACCCGATATACAGATAGGAACAATGCGTACCTAAATCCGCTGACTAGGAAATCAGGTTACCAATTATAGGGAGCAATTAACACGCTATCGGCTGGTTAGAGTGGAAAAAGGAGGGAATTAAAAAACAAGATCAATGTTTTAGTAAAACTGAACACAGCCTTGGGCAGTTTAGTAGCGCTTTAGGTGCGATACCAGCATTTGGTTTCACAGCTATAACGCAAGTATGGAACAGATGGAGAAGTAGGAGTTACAGCATGTATAAGTTACATACTAAGTGAAAGGGCACGACGCCACAGGCCCCCATCAATGGCGAAGGACGGTCGGTATCTCTTGTACTAAGTTTTCACCCTTCGACCCAATCTTATTCCTTGCTCATTTATGCCTTTCTCCAATGAACCTTGACAAAAAGGCCGGATGGGAATGAATTAACCATGCACACAGTTACCATTTTCAGGTCCCATTTCCATTGACGTGCTCAAGCAAGGGTCGACAGGTTGGACTCCCATGGCTGGGCGCGGGGAAGAAGACAGCCTTGAACTTTTGCAGGTGAGTAGACTAACCCGACGCGGTCTGATGCCTTCGATAAGCTAAAGCACCGTGAAGCGTTCAGGTGGCAGGTAGATGCTGAAGCCGCATAAATATTCAAAAGCAGCACGACGGGGTATAAACACACGTGTGAAGCAGACTCGCCTTTTATAATTGACACACCTTTTATAATTGGTGCGATATGCTCAAATACAAGCTTCAACGTCAGTAAACCTGTCGTAAATTTGAGGACTGTTATTACAAACGACGGAAATGGGAAAGGACTTACAAAAATTGTATTGTCTCATACAATAAGTTCTTTCAGTCTTGTGATTGAAACATGGGTGCTTCAATGCAAATTTAGACCTCAACTGAGAATTCTTTGTTGCAATCTTCTTCTGTTCCACCTTCCACATATTATGCGATTTCTGATACCGGTGACATATGGGGCCCAAAGGGGGCAATGTGTTAATCTGTCTTTTTCGACTTGCTTGTCAGTGTTTGCTGAATCACGCGGCATAGTTGAAAGTCATTGGGTACAATGTCAGCGTCATCAAAAGAGACGAGAAGGTTCTTCATTTCTCTGCAGGATTAAGTAACACCGCGCAGTCATATATGCAGGACCACTGGTCGCCACTGTGGCAGTTCATACATAGTGATGTACGTCCATCGTAGATAATGAGTGTATAAATTCAGTTCTCACCACAAGAAGAGCCCTGTTTAACAATTAAAGGGCAGGAAGCCAACTACATAGTTGGCAAAATGTTTCGCGTTTCGGCTCTCCCGAAATGTTAAACATTCGTGGTTACCAACTCTATGGTCAGCGTCCCGGTCTTTTACTCTTGAATAGGCATCCCGACCAGGCGGGCTTCCGCCTCACCCCCTGACTTCGAGCTATTTATGTCCATTGAGAAAATTGGCTTGTTCAGCGAATGGTACCTTTCATCATGTGAGTGTAAACGATACAGGCCTCTCGCACGCGAGCATATGAAGAGATACAAAGTTAACCAAGGCTTGCTCGTTCACACTTGGCCACCTCGGCCGAACATCTTTCTCTGGATTCTTCTCGGAACAGTACGTGCGGAGGCGGATCGCAAAAAAGGCGTGCCACCACCGCTGTTCAAGCGAAAGAGCGCAGCGCCGCCTGGGGGACGAAGAAGCTCGGTGGCGGACGGAGGTCGGCAGGAGAAGATAGACAAGCGCGCGCGTCCGAGTGCGTTTTATTTGCCGTTTCCGACCCCGGGCCTCCCGCTGCGGGCAGAGACCATTAATAACGGCCGCTGGGACGGGGCCTGCCAGATGGGCACAAAGGCACGCTGGCCACCGATCGCATCCCCGTGTGCTCGCGCACCGAACGCGGTCACTCGCGTATGTATGTGTACCGCAGGGGCATACGCCGTTGCTACCGCCGCGGGTTCCCAGGATGCCGCGTTGGGCAAACATTGCGCGCGCTCGGAGGACCAACTAGCGTCAGTTCTCAACGGACGTGCTCGACTAGGCATGTGAAACAGGCTCACCGCGCCTTTTCGTTTTGGTGCTTCAGATACAGACTCCGGTCTCTCACGGACAGTCGTGGTCAAAATTTCCGGGGTCATGCGAAAAGTACCCAGGCCGCGAATAATTCGACGCTGACGCGTAACTATCGAAATTGAAAGAAATGTTTTTTCACCATAAAGTTAGTGAGAGAGGCATTCGTTGTAATTATTGGAAAAATATCTTGATTGCACTTGAGAGCCAAGCTTCTTTGTAATATTTGTGTTCTGGGAAGTTTTGGCACGGCCGTGTGACTTCTGACCAAGGCTGTAACACTCGCTCACAAATGGGTTTGAAAACACACTTATTTCACCTCTGTGGTATTGGTGCATACTTTAATGTTTATACCAATGTGTGATTATGGCGATGATAAACTTTATTGGTCGGATAATAAAATAATGTCACCAATCAAGTTAACATAAACCCCTGCATATTTTAATCTCAAGGATAGTTTATATAAGAATTTCAGGACTGACTGTACTTGTGGCCGCAGTTCGATTCCCGCTAAGGTTAAATAACCAACGTTGCTTAAATCTCGGCACTGCTTAAGACGTTTTTAATGTTTAAGATGTGTGGTGTTTAATGACTGGAGTACGCTGTGCTAAGTTAATTATTCTGCATGTAATTATTTTGGTGTAGATCAGCTTAAACCTAGTCCCCCTCACATATCGCTTAGCGCACCGGCCTTCTTCAAGGTTGCCGCGCGAAATTAGTGGGATGAAACACTGTGTCAGGAAAAATACAGAAAAAAATGAGATTCCTCTTTTTTTAAAGAAGGAAACGGCTCTATACCCCCAGTCTCCCGCGTCTTCCTCGTGGACAGTATACTGCCTGCCGGCAATGTCTACGTCATCGGTGGCTGGCTGTGCACGGGATCGTGGCGTGGCCTTCAAGCGTCCCAAGTGAACTTCAAAGTTCATTTTATTTTCAACATTACAATGTTTAGAAGGCCTCCCTGGGATAAAAGCTGCCAGGCGAAGCTTGTCGATGCCAGAGGTCAGATCATGCTCACGTGGTGCTATGGTGTTCACGTGGTCTACTCCCTGCAGTCTTCTTTTACCATGAGGGGTACGTGAGCACATGTTTCGCGTTTATTCTCTTCTTGGCTTGTTTTTGTTTTCTTGCTCTCGGGCTTTGGGCTTTTTCCCACATCCTTTCTGCTCACGGACGCCACGAAAAATCACGACCAGCCAAAGGCTAACAGCTTCGTTGTAAAAGACTTCAGTAAAGAGCTTAACAAGGAACGACGGTGTGTTTAGGCTAATCTCCGCTCTCGGTATACGTCACACTGCTGCATGTTCCGAATATACGGCGCCCACGGGCGGCAACAGGCACGAGTGAGGTCCGCAGTCAGTGATCGCGAGTGAACTGGAAGACACATCACGGCCGGAGTGGTTTGTGCTATAGCAGGACGCGGCACGCGCGTCGACCCCGCAACAGACGCATGCCATATCGCTCGCTTCACCGGCCCTTGCATCAACGCGGATCACGAGGCGGCTGCGGCAGCACGCTCCATTTAGCAACGCGTCGCCGCTCCCTGTCGCCTTCCTCCTCTTAGTTTGCGCTGGCGGAGTCGCTTGTTTTACATAAAGCCATCCGCCAAAGTATTACACAAAAGAAAGGAGGGGTAAGGAAAAATAAAAAAAGAGCGTAAGGCGCACCCGCGCCACTGGCGCGCAACATCGCTCCTCTGGGAGCTGTAAATGATGACAGAAAACCCGATTTGGGGCTATTTTTTCGCTCCCGGCAGTGCCTGCCGCATCTGACAACTCTATACTGGATGCTCCGGAGAGGAATGACGGGAATAACAAATAACAGGGAAGTTGACTTAGGACGGTTCTTTTTTATGTATGTGCGCGGGGGGAGGGGGGGGGGGATATCTGGTTGGTCGTCAAAACAGCACCTGGAGGGGCGTAAGTAATTGAGAAACTAATTCCCTCACACTTAATGAGGACAACGTTAACTGGGGGTATCGGGTGATAGGCTTTGATGAAGAGAAAGGTGCGCCTCCGTTTAGAAGTTTCGAATGATGCACATTGTCGCCCATATTTCCGCAATTTGTTCCAGGTATACCCGATAAGTGATGAATTGCTTTTTATGGTGTTTTGCGGAAATTAAAAATGAGCATACACATTGTTGCTTTAAAGCTCCTTAAAATTCCCTTAGCCTTAGTTATGACGGCCCTGAACAGGGCCATTTAAATTTGCCTCAAAACATTTAATTAAGAAGTCAGTCCCCTTTCACTATGTGGAAAATGATGACCATTGAAGCTGTGATTCGTAATGTTAGAGTCGTCTTAGCGGCTAATTTTTACATAATTTGTTTCAAATACTTTCGATAACACGGGAATTAGAGCCGTTTTCTGTGATCGTACTCCCTACGTATAGGTGGTCATGCTTCACTGGGCAACACACAGTGCGATGTGGAAAAGCCAGCTTACACAGACTAAGGTTCCACCGATCCGCATAAAGTCGGCTTCATTCCTAACCACAAATGTATTTCTGGGAATACATTTTTACAGAGGGAATATAAGCAGTCATATTAAAACATGAAGGCCCAGAACATTCTTTTAAATTATTTTATGAATCTTTTTTCATACACTTAAAGTGTGGCGCAGTTTTACGATCCCGGGGATTTGAGTGGGCGCCGCAAGGTGGCGCTGCACTCGCGTGCGATTCTTGTGTACATCGCTTTGTTGTTGGAGATAATCTTATGTATCCTCGCCATCGACAGGTTCGCCTATTTTGACGTAATTCTACAGTAATTAAACTATGGAAAAACTGATACTTCCGCGAAAAAAGTTAAAAGAAAGAATGTATTTTCAGGGGGAGAGACAACCGATTTTGGTGGAGCTGTGTTCCTCCTAAGATAGAAGAGGTTATACCCGACATTATTTCGATGAATACAGCTTGATTGACTCAATTAATGAAGCTGGCACATTCGCGATACTCTCATCGCAGGTGAGGTAAACCAATGGTAGGAATTGCATCCTTCCGAGCGCTCTGAATATACGGAAAGCTACGAGCATGACAAAATCTCTCAGGAAGAGTAAATAGGTCATTCGGTTTGGGGTCAGTGCCGTTCTCTCCTGTTCCTCACTAACGTGAACAGTCGCGTGAGGAGTACTATCATGATCCCGCGCCACTGAGTCTATCTTCCAATACCGGCCTCGCTCACACGTTAACCATAAATTAAAGTGCATTCACGAACCCGTTCCACAGTCATGTGGTGCGGAATAGCTCGAGCAACGCAGACTTACATGAACTCCACCTCAAAACAGGGTCGAGGCGCACTCGATGTAGCCAATGTTTACATTCCAAGGAAAGGAAGGAGGCGAAGGGAGAGGTTTATTGCTCAGCTTTTCGTTACCTCACTGCAGAAACGCTCGCAGAAAGTAGAAGTAACTGGGCACAAAACTGCGAACACCGGCTCGGTTCCATGTTGTAGCGGAACACGGCTGCAGCAGCGGCAGCAGCCCGGGCGAGAACACGCCGATCTGCGGAGAGACAAATCGTTCGCCAGCTCCGCGCCTGGTTTCTCTTCTTCTCCCTACCAACGGCCTCCTTGTAGCCGCAAAGACTTTACGCCGCCATAAATCCGGTTTTTATTGCCATAACGGTGCCGGCCGACTGTGCGTGTGTGCTGGCCGTTGCCGAAGCACACCATTTGACCTCTCCGCGGAATTATTTATCTCTCACGCCCTCTCCCCCCGCTGCCACCACGGCCGCCCGGTCCATCCACCGCCTCGACTCCTCCACAACCTCCCTCTCTCACCGCGTACCCTCACCAGCGGCCGGCGTTGATTTCGCGCCCACGGCCTGCTCTCCAGGGAAGGATCTCCGCAGCCTCTTCCCCTCATCCCGCCAGCCGCCTCCTTCCCTCCCTCACTCCGCGCGCCAAAAGGCCTCGCCCTCCGTTCTTCGACTCCGATGGGCCCGAAATATTTGTCAGAGCCCTCGCGGAGTGATTTGTGTGGGAAAAAAAGGGGGGAAGCGGCCGCCGAAAGAAACTCCGGTGCAGCGGCGCGCCCGGTTGAAGCCGCCGCCGCCTTTTAGCGGGCTGCGCTGCCCGGCTGCTCGCCTAGCTTTGCGCCCGCTGTTGGCGGTGGGGGGGCCCGGTGTAGGCGTCGGGTCGTTTGCGCTCTTCCGCGACAAGTGCGCTGTATAAGTGCAACGTCGAGTGACGTGCGTAGACGGTGCCTGGGGGGTCCCGCTCCGAACGGGCCTTGCTCATTACCGGAGCTACGGCTCGGCGCTAAATGTTTGCTCGTGGTCGGGCTCGCTGACGGAGAGGAAAAATGAAGGCAAGGACGTCCCTATTGTGAAATCAAGGTATACGAACTTGTTCGCATTCGTTCTCGCTTATAAATGTAGGAATACGTTATCCTGACATTTGAGAGCTTTCAGGAAACTCAAAGAACATTTTTTTTCGAATCCAACAGTGATTTCTTTGCAGATTGCGTTGGAAAGAAGTTCAGTATCGCGAACTTGTGTCATTGCAATGTACGCACGCAGGGTTACGAAGAAGGCGAACAATAAGAAAGGACGGGAAATGCGACGTTAAAACGAAATTAATTCAATGCCACATTGAAACAAGCAACGGCTAAGTCATTGGTCCCAATCTGCGGCCAAACTTCACCAGCTTTAGAGACATGCTTATTCGCATGCTCCAGTAGCACGTCCTGCAAGCTGTAATAACATTTAGCCACTAGGAACCTCAAGGTGGTAAGCATTCTTACGACATTCGAGATGTCTTACTCGATCTGCATCCACATTTTGGGAAGGGTCACTTCTTTGGGATCATTTATTATAAAACATGTATGTGACTTCGCTCGATTGTACATTTTTCTTCGCTTCATTGCCTTACCTCTGTAACCTATCCGATTGGGACGTAATGGCGAGCAATGGTTCATAACCAGTGCGGTAATTATGAGCGACTGCACTCTTGCTCTAGATCCGCGTGGTGTTGCCGAGGCATTATCTTGAACGCATCTTTTAACACGCACCCGAATTATGCGATTGTGTCGGTGAAAGTTCGAGATTAAGTCTTACTTATAAAACCTTCTCTCGTGCTCTATAGTAGTACAATGTTTCGAAGCATGGAAAGCCTAGATGAACAATAACTGAATAAAACCTGAAAATCGGTATAGAGCCCAGTAGGCAATCTAGACTACCGAGGTAAACACGGTCTTCCTGACAGAACCGCGGATCCCCCAGTGCCGCGGGGGTTGGTTTAGGCCTAGCGCGCGGCTGCCGCGGGAGCAGAAAGGGAGAGATGGGAGGCTCCGCCAGGAGGAAAGGGAAAGCGTGGGTGAATAAAAGGAGGCGAGCTCAGCGCTCCCATAATGCCGCGCGCTCTCTCGCGCGCGCGCGTTTGACGGAGATGGATGGAGACCGGCCGGTCCTCGTCAGGATCTCTTCTACCCCCCCTGCAAAGCGCCCTACTTTTTTCCCCGTATCCTTGCGTTTCTCCTTCTCTTTTTGTCTCCTCCTCTTCCTCTTTCTATCTTGATCCCCGTGTGTGCGGCTCTTCTTCCTTTCGTCTCTGTGGCGCCCGAACGAACGTGCTGCGCCAGATTCCGAGGCCGCGCCGCCGCCGGCTTGTCTATTTGCATCGTTTTCTTTTCGTCCGCCCCGCGTTCTCTGTGCGTCACACTGTGTTGGTTCAGAAAGGGAGTACACACGCCTTGTGGCGGCAGCAGCAGGACCTCCCGCCCGCCCACGTCATGCAATCGAAAAATGAGCACGCTCTGAGCCGATCGAAGCAGCCTGCCTGCAGCAGCAGCTTTCTTCTTTTCGGTGGGTGGCGTCAGCGCCTGCCCGGGGTGACGCGTGCACGTGCGCCTTCACCAATGCGCACGGCAGACAGAGAACGTGCCTGCGATCCGCGTGTGCGCCCGCGACGTGGGTCGATCTTCATCACGCGTGAAAGCCGCGTTGACATCCGCGCCGGTTGTCCCACCGACGGGCTTGAAGCGCTCCTTAGGAATACCCGCTTAATCGGATGCCGGGAAGCGCGCTTAGTGCGATATCATTTGTATGCCGTCGCAAACTTTTCCGAGGCGTCTTCTTTAAGACTCTCAATGAAGTGCCGCTCACGTCAATCACGAGAAAACGGTGCACAGTTAAGGGCGCTTGAGATACGCATGAAGCGGTGTCAGAACTGCGGCGTAAGCCATCGTCCGCGCATTTTATGAACGAAGTTTTACACGAAACCCGTGGTTCCGGTGGCGCTTCGGGTTTTCGCTGGAGGGGTGGCAACGATGAGAATGATAGTTGTTATAATTATGACGCGGATTATGCACTGTATTGCTAATCTGGGGCATAATGGTAAGGACAATATTCAGGCCGAAGAACGACATGGCGGCTTCTCCCTTGCGTCTAGACAAGGATGCTCTGGAGCGCATCTCCCTCCCCCCCCCCCCCCTCTTCCCTTCAACATAACACAAAAAAACCTTATTCGAGATGAGTGACGAAGAATTCTAAAACCAACATATGGCGAGCGTGACCGAAAAGTACAGAAAAACAATTTCAAAGCAGCGCCCTACGATGCAGAAAATGGGCATCGAGAAATATTTACCTAGCAGATGATGCATGTCAGTGGCCCTTGTCACGACCACGTTTAGACTTGACCATCCGCAGCTTAACGACTTGTGAAGCAGCGCCAAACTCCCTGAACGTCTAGCTGTAGATGCCGTTTGACGACGACGGACCTCGAAGCATAACGTTACGGCGAACGTCACGCGGGCGCATACTCGCCACTCCCCTCTCCGCCAGCAGTTCTGCTGGCTTCTTGGCAACGATGCTCAAGAGCCAAGGAGTCATCTTTATTGGACCATTTCGCTGCTATGAACAACGCCGCCGGCTTCTTCCCTCAATGGGTCATCTATAATACCAATTGCTCAAAGTACTTTTCAAAGGCTTTCGCATTAGTAAGGTACTAAGCCCTGGCGTAGTATGCCGTCGCAAACTTCTCATATAGTGACTCGTGAGAGGCCTTCGTCCTGCAGTGGACATAAAAAGGCTGACGATTGAATGAAGCGCTTATGATGCTGCCTAAGAAGTAGAGGGGTGTAGGTTGAATCCTTGGAGCTTCCGATAATTTGTTTTCCGGCTCCGTGCTCCGAGCCGCAGTCACACGCACGACAGACGCACACCGATAAAAAGCCCCCCCATAATAAACTGCTGGCATTTGACCTCCCTAAAAAAAAAGGCTTAAATCCAAAAGGAAGCTATTGGAAAATACCTTTGCAAGAGAGGCATACCCCATCCTTAGCCACAGAGAAGTGAAAATTTTCCATGACTGTTATTAACACTTCCTCGTTTAATTCATTCCTAGTTGGAAGCATGTTTAAAGAATCATCGTTGTATTTATCCTCATGAAAGCCCCTTTGCGCCCACAACGATCCTCGCTGCCTTTGAGAGGCCACGAATGCGTAATGTGCGTAACGGGATCCTTAGAAGACGTTTTAACAATTTGGTTATACCGCTCTTCCTGTGCGTAGAAGGTTGCCCCGTAGATGTGACTTTATACGAAATGGTATTCCGAGTGTTCTGTTCTAGCAGTTAGGCAGCGGGACGTTGTAATCACCTTGCTGTCATGTATTAACGAAGTTGTTCAACTATGAAGTTTGTTCAATTCGACTACCTTATTAACTAAACGCTATGGATATGTCTGGCAGCCATGACGCGAAAATCCCGACCCCATTGCTTCATTGTGTGCCTTCCGCCTCCTACAGCGCCCAATTTGTTCCCACGCAAACAGTCAGATTCGTAAAATATATCTTACTCTACAGAACTAACTTTCGCGAAAATTTACAGTAAATCCCTGCATTTTATATCTGATAGAATATGTCATTAGTACATGCGGTTCTGTCGGCGCGTTAGATAAGATCAAAATTCAAACGTTCCCCACGTGACGCAGGCAGTCCATATTTCACATACTTACGTCAAGATATTTTGGTGAGTAAAGGAATCGAACTGCGTATAGAGTAACATTAACCCTAAAGATTATTGTCTGCACCTTTCGACGAGAAAACAGAGCACAAACGGGACAAGAAGAGCGATCAGATGAAGCATTGACTAAGAAACAGTGTTTATGACTTCAAGAGACAATTTATAATATGTGTGAGCATCGGCCTGGGGCAGGTTTCTTAACAGATCACACGACAAATTTGTCTACGACAGCTTATATTTTGGTCGTTGCTTGGTTCCAGTTCAAGTACAGACAAATATTACAAACGAGGATGCACTTCCGCTACATGTAGTTGATAACTGTTCAGAAAACTCGCTTTTAAATCCTCAGTTTCACCAGCTTAATTAGGAGCAAAGGAATTGTGGCCAATTGGTTACCGTTTTCCCTTTGTAGCGCAAGCGCATTGGCCTCGTTGAATCCGTAACGCTGACAAGGGTGCAAAAAGTTAGTTAAGACGTGTCCCCGAACGCGCACAAAAAACTTCAAAAGTGGGCTAGACATCGTTAAAGGGACCCTGCAAAACTATTTTCAACTTATTTTGAAATCTTAAATGCTTGCAGAACGTGGTCACCCAACACACCCAGTACTTAGATTGAGGGGTCGCAAAGCACCCCAGCCAGAAATTGCTGCTCTATGCTCATCAGATGACTTGGAAACACGCTCAACAGATTTTTCTCTCTTTCCCGGTCATGGCGTTCTTTCGATGGCTCGAATTACGTCATTAAGGCCGTGAAGGTGCTGTTGGCCGGTTTTCTTTCAGTTGCAGCAATAAATGCATTCGATAGCAATTTTAAAAAGAAAGCTTCAAAAACAAAGCAGAAACGAAAGGTGTATCTGCTGCGACCAGTCAATTACGCAGCTACTGCCGCTCCGTGCTGGCGATAACGACAGCTTTCGCAGTACTTCAAGACGCGAAGGGAAGAGTGGGAGCGTTTATAAAAAGTGTTGCAGGGCCCCTTTAAGATCTTTACTTCCAAAATGTTTATGCAATCTGGTAAATATCCAATTAGTGTTACGTATTGCTTGCGGAATTTGTAGAACACTACCGAATCATACATACAAGTTAGTAGTCACGGACCTGACGTTGCTTATAACTCGCTCTGAAACATTTCAACGGCGTAATTTATAGGGCGTAACAAAGGCCAACCATTCACTTGGGTGCAACAGAAACCACACAGTCACGGTTGAGCCAATTAGATTAATCAGAGTACTTACACGTCGAATTGTCGTCGTAACTAATGGTTAAATGCTCAGCGACGAAATATTTTCTTCTTTCTTGTCCACACCTTACCGGAAGTCGTTATCTTTGAGGCGCATCAAGTGCGTTATCTGCTCGCGTTGGTATTTGCTGTCAGCAACACACGCACATGCACACAAGATTGAGAACGTATACTTGTAAAACCTATGTTTAATAAGAAAGCTCGTAAACAGGCCGGAAGTATAAAACAAAGGACTTCTTAAATACCCTGATTCAAGGTTGAGTTCCTTTGGTATGCAAGGCGACATGGCACGGAACAGGCCATGCTGAGACAGCTAACACCCTTGTCTACGCACAACCCGGCAACATATGGAGACACTGAGCTTAGAGTTAGGCTGCGCATTCATGAATTTCTCTAGAAAGCGGCAGCCGAAGAAACACTGAAGCCGCCATCGGTCATGTTTACTTTAGCGAGCCAAGCTGGTCGGCTGCATTCCCCCGCAGGGCCTTCGCTTGTAAGGAATGTAGGCCAAGTAGCGTTGGCGCGCGAAGGCGCAAGAAATCCACAGGAAACGCTTTCACGTATCATTTTCTCGTTCTGTTTATTTGCTTTCCGCACGTGTGTGTTTTTTGTTACGCGATTATTGGATACAAGGAACACAGTGCGTTGGAACAAAAATTTACCTACTTTGAAACTTGCATCCAATAATCGATTAGCGGAAGGGTTTATGTTCGTGGAGCGAGAACAGAAAGAGAAATATACGTCCTGTTTTTGCAGGCTGCCCATATATGCTTTTATTACTCAATTATTGGATGCAAGGAAGAAAGCACTTGGAAACAATTGGATTGCTTCCTAGCTGTCCTCGCTGACCAATTGTGTAGGGCATAATTCCCTCGTAGACATTTCAATTAACAGTGCTATATAACTCCATGTCTGCATGTAGGGGGCACCGGCTCGTCTGTCACTCCAAACCAAAAGAAGAAAACTCACGAAATCAAGGGATCGAGATGCACATCCTGTCGGCACAGTCCATGGACACACCAATTATTCAAACCCAGAAGACAGGTAAGGAGAGATATAGAGGAGTTTTCTCCATCAATGACTTGGTAACAACTCGGATAACACAACTCATACCGCAATAAACTGCGCCACAACGCAGTGACGCAGGTCTTGTTCTGATACTTCGAAAATGTTCTTGCGGTACCCTACAGGCAGCTTCTGTGACGCAATGTCGTCCATTAGGAAGGTAGGGCTTGCCGATACGCCACTTCAATCACATATTTGTTCTGAGTATGCTCGACACGATAGTTTGCAGCGGCAGTGTGTTCAGAACATCCATTCTAAAAAACTGAAATGTTGTGCAGCGGAAAGGACCACAAAATCTCTGAAGGCGTTAATTTGGCTTACGTGTTGGTATATATATTATCCTTGTTCCTTAATATGCTAATTATTCTGATCCTACAAAGCAACGATATTATCTGATTAGTTTCGTGTTACGACGACTGCGTAGTACTAAAGCTTTGAAGCAGATGGCCAGGAAGAAATTGTTACTTCCCGCATCTTTGATCGCGTAAATAAAACTTCGTTGAACCTTCACATGAACAGGCGTTTATGACTGAGTGCATGACGATTAATTAGGAAGTTCTCAGCTTAACGGTTAGCAACACTAAAATCAAGTGAATACGAGCAATCACTGGCAAGAGGCTGAATACAACCTGGTTGTGTTGCCTTGGGCGTTAGTGCCGAAGTGTAAATGCACGCACTGACTAGTCCCGAAAGGCACTAAAATGCATGCATGTATATGTGCCACGTGCTGTTGTTGATGAACGGACACGAGAAAAGCCTCCCGTCTAAAGTATGTAGAGCTTAGCTTTGCATTTACGGCCGTCACCGTAAAGTTATGCAACCCGAAAACGAAGGACACTGAGTGTGGTATGTTGTTTGAGGAGTAGCCAAAGAAGTAACTGAGGCATTGCAAACAGAGGCAACAAACCCGCGATTATGATAAGCATGCTCAACCGCATTTAGAACAGACTGGGTTTTTTTTTTCTTCAGCAAGGGTTTGAAATTCACGCTCCTTTCAGTTCGCACTTATACCTCGGATTTTCTTTTCCCTTAACTTTGATCTGTATTTGTTATTTTGTATACGCCACTCCCGGAGATTTTTTCAAATACCCGTCTGATTAACGGGTATGGGTATGGATGTGTGTCGCTTAGAATTTCACCCGAAATAAAACAGTCCACTTCTATCACCAAGCACATCTCTCTCTCCTTACAGGGCAGCCAGCTTACCGACAGCGCGTTCATCGCACATCTTCCAGTCTGCGTCCTAATCCGGTCAGCCGAATGTTCGGGCGAGCAGGCAGGCCCCTGTCTCCGTGTGCGTGCCGCCGTTTGTGCGAACAACGCACACCGCGCCGGAGAAGTCGATAATCATAATGGTGACTTCACCTGCAATGCTTAGCTAAGCCGAGCCAGCACGACTTCCCAGATCTGCGCGGCAGTTGGGATCACGATGCAGCGGCTAACGATTACTAGTTTGAAAGTTTAGGTGGTGAGGCCGCCTTGAACCTCCCGCACGTCCAAACTGTCAAGACTAGCGATGAGCTATATACAGTGAGGCGAAAGCGGGATACGAGCTAGCCTGGCGCACTATTCTGACCACACTTGGTAGCATGCGCTCACCACGCTGATGCCGGGCGTTAATTCTCCCGCGGTGGCCCCACGGACAGTCTCCGGCTGGGAGCTCAGACATGCAGTAACTCACTTGATCGATTGTGGGGGACGCTCCAGCAGAGATCGTCAAAACATTGATAAAAATTGACATTCTTGCGGAAGTGGCTGCTCAGACTTCAACAATTAACGTGTATGGTAATAGCTCATAGTTACAGAGATAAATATATGTAGATACGTGGTTGTTTTGCGCCAAAATTGCATGTATAAGCTTCGAATAGCGCGGCAGCGGGGGGCTACAGATTAATTTAGTTCACCTGCCTGGAGATCTCTAATGGGCATCGTAATCTCAAAACAGGGCATATCATCAACTGGGCATATTTCCAGCTCTAGCTTACTCTATGCGACCGTTTCCGCACAACCCGACGGGCGTCGGCAGCCTTTCCCCGGAGAGATGGCGAAGGAAAAATTTCAGTTTGAGTCCTCGATTGTGAAAGAAACAAAAGTAAGCGTGTCATAACGAAATTTACCAAAAATACAAAAGCAAGAAGTACGATCATTTTTGTGACTTAGAAACAAAAATAAAATAACAATGCTGATACTTCAAAAATCAGCTAAAATTTCTTTGTTCCCACTACTCACAAAAAGCAGCTCAATCCTCCGCGCCCTCTTAATTGCGCTGCTAATTTGCCGGTAACGAACTTTTAGGCTTCAGCATGGCACTAAAAATTTCCGTTTGTTTAAAACTTTGTTTATAAACACACATCCGAGAAAACGCAATCCCTTATTATGACATGTGAATGAGAAAGCATTGGTGTACAAATGAAGGCCACTGAGGGCTTCTTCCAGTTTTTTTTTTTACAGTTAAAACCCTCTTTTGACTTGCTGTGTTTCAGCGAAACGTGGTTTTTACTTGATGAGTGCTATAAATGGATATGATTGTGTTTTTGTGTCACTCGTTCGCAAAAGCGTGGTGGTGGAATTGCTGGTTATGTTCATTCGGACTTATCGTATGAAATTATTCCCGATTTCAAGAATGTTCATAGTAGCTATGAATCACTCGCTATCAAATGTTATAACATATTGTTTTCTCTTGCGTACCGCCCTCCTTCTGGATCTATAGAAGACTTGCCGACATTATCAGAAAGGTTTTTTGAGTTGAGCACCGCTCTAAATTTAGAAACAGTTTTGGTATGAGATTTTAATATAAACGCATGTTCTACAAATCCATCTTACTTACGATTTCAAGAAATATTTGAATCGTATGGCTGTTCGAATGTAATTGACTCCCCTACGGGAATTACGTCTTCCACGCAGACAACCCTTGATCCCTGTGTGACAAGCTTTTCTCGAGACAACATAAAATCAGGGGTTTTGATGTGCGACCTTGGTGATCACCTACCCATCTACTGTCTCATTCCACATAAGCGTCCGTGTCAAACTGACCATGAAGTGCTAACTAGAAATTATTCTGAACAAAATATAAAAACACTTTATTGAACTTCTTTCTGCCCATCCCTGGCACAAAATTACGGAGGCAACCGATCTAAATACCGCTTACGATGCTTTTTTGTCTACCTTTACATCCTTTTATAATACGTTTCCCCCTCAAACCCCTCACACAACTTAAGAAATCCAGAAAACCATAGATATCAAAATACCTTTATAAACAAATCAAGCACCGAATTAAGCTATTCCAATTGTTTTTAAGCAGCAGAAAGGAAAACGACTTTCAGATATTTAAAAAGGTGCGAAATCAACTAAATAAGGATATAAAAAGGCGAAGCTTGACTACTACATGAACAAATGCCAAGCTACTTGAGGAAATACACGTTTTGTGTGGAAAGCGATAACCGAAATCCTAAACAAAAGTGATTCGATGAAACGAGTTCACTTTCAAATAAATGGGCTGTCGGACCTAGATGTTGCAAATACCTTCAATTCTTACTTTATTGCCGTGGGAGCTGCCACAGATGTCCTAAAACAAACCCAGTGTGAACAGTTCATAAAAGAGAGCTGTCCCTCCCTCTACCGTGCTTATGCATGCCACCGACCAATATAAAGTTCAAAATATAATTTTATCGTTAAAGGATGGCTGATTCTCCGCTGCAGACGGGGTTAAATCAAAATCGCTGAAAGGTGTTAGTCAGACTGTATGTTTCCCCATTGCAATCTAATTCTCTCCACAGGTGTATTTCTAAAAAAAAATTAAGTTCGCTCGGGTAGTGGTCATTCATAAGGGTGGTTCTTTTAATGATTTAAATAATTATAGACCCATCTCTATAGCCTCTGTTTTTTTTTTCAAGAATAGCCGAGAACATTATGCGGAGAAGAATTACGAATTAAGAGTATTATGCGAGGACCTCACATAACATATTAGCTGAAGAACAATACGGTTTCCGCAAAAACAAATCTGCAGAAACGGCCCTCCTTAGAATAAAATAAAAATTGCTACAAAATATAGAGGAGAAAGAAATAACAGATGGCGTATTCATTTCCTACATAACGTTCTTTTTCAAAAAATTCCTTTTTATGGGATACGTGGTGTAGCATTACAATTATTAATAAGCTATTTTACAAACAGAACCCAGTACACCTCAATAAATGGGGTAATTTCTAAAACACTGTACATAAAATACGGAGTTCCACAGGTATCAATTCTTGGGCCTATCTTAGTCCTACCATATATAAACGACATTGTACACATCAAAGGTTACACAAATAGGGTATTATATGCAGACGACACCAACGTGTTTTTTTTTTTCAAGCGTAAATGTGCACGATTTGTTTGGTCAGGCCAACACCCGGTTAAACCGTTTATGCTCATGGCTAACTGCAAATAAACGACAACTGAACGTAAGTAAAACAAAGTACATGCTTTTCAAATCAAAAGGAACACAAACACCCATTTCAATTTCAGGGTGCCGAAATATAACAAACATCAACAATTAGATTTCCGGGGGTTGCGTTTCAGGAAAACCACTTAGAGTAGGTATTTACCTACTTAGAGTAGGTAAATACCTTAGAGTAGGTATTTACCGCACCGTAAATAAGCTCAGGTATTATATCCCGCCAAGTTTAAAACGCGTTATATATCATGCTCTTACACACTCCCGCTTGAATTATTGTTTATTAGTGTGGTCAACCGCAAGCAAAAAAAGGTGGGTCTCTTACAGGCACTTCAAAATCGAGCTTTGCGTGCAACGGGATATATTGAACTCGGTGAGGACGTTACTCCGTGCTACACCGAATATAGAATTCTTGATGTCAGGAGAACCCAGACGTATAAATTGTTCATCGCAATATTGCGACAATACCGCTCGGACAGCCTGTTTCTACTTAAATGCCAAACAAAACAGAGCCTGTATGAGTTGCTAAAAACCTTATTAACGAAGCCAAGATCCAGAACGAACTATGGTGACCAAAAACTGTCTCACAAAATACCTTATGTGTTGAAATAACACCCCGCGATATTGGAAGTCTTAATTTCAGGAACAACGCCGTCACAGGAATTTATTAAACAGCTACTCGTTTCTATTGGATAGATATGAAGGTATCATTGTAACTATCAGCATAAATTTTATTTTGCAATTCCACGCGCGGCTCACGAAGTTGTGTATTTGTGTTCTGTTTTTGTATTTTACACTCTTTGTTTCTTCTGCACCCCATAATTATAAACAGCTTGGTACAAGAATTGTAAGCCTGTCCTGTTGTATCAGTGTATGCTAGTGTCTCCTTTTCCTTGTAAACTTTTCTTGTAATTTCCATTGCTTTGTCGTACCGTGTGCTGCTGAGGGTGGCATGGCCTCCGTCTGGCGACTGGTTTGCCTTTAGCCATGTCCTCCAAGGAAATGTTTTACAATATTGTGTTGAATAAACTTGTTGCAAATGCGTAACTGTAGCTGTAGTGTGGCTGTGCCATGCCAGCGAAGCGCGTGCTTGATATGCCACCGAACACTGCAATAACAGCCACAGCGGCAACCCTCTGCTTTCTACGTGGCTCTGCATTTCCCAGCAGCGAGGTTCTTAAAGGGGCCATGAAGATTCATTTGATTGATTGTGGGCTTTAACGCGCCGATGCTACACAGGCGCGCCGTAGTATTAATTTTGACAACATACGAGTCTTTGACGGGCGCCGAAATCTTGACCACACGGGCGTTTTTGCTTTTCGCCTCCATCTGAAAAGCGGCCGCCGTGAGGGCCATGAAGACAAAACACAGCTTTGTTCTATTTGAAGGAACTAGACTTTGGTAGCTCACTCAGCTACATTCTAGCCCCGAAAGACGTCTGTCTAACTGGAAGAACACAAGAAATATTGAACAACTTTCAAATTTCGCACCAGAGTGACGTAATATGAGCAGGAGTTACGCAGTATGGACAAGCACTGAAAACATATCCTTCAGCGTGTTAACAACATAGTAGTATTGAAGTCATACGATTAGGTGGAACTACTGCCCGTGCTGGTGCCCGCTAGATCAGGCCTTTTATGCGTTGTTATTTTACTTATATTTCTGTTTGTTTTTATTCACTGTTTCTTTGTGTGTTTCTGTCTTGCATTGCGCATGCACAGAGGGATCTTCGCTTATTGTATAAATAGAACAACTTGTTGAATAAATTTCCAGTCGAAAGTCGGCGGTCATCCTGTTTATCTTTCTTTTGTGCCTTGTCCTAGCTTCCCGCTGTAGTTATACCATGGTCCCACTACAATCGCCCGACAAGTCTATTGGCGGTGGCTATGGCCAGAGGCTGCAAATCGCACATACAAGGTACTGTGACGTCATAGAAATATTGCCGGTAAGTGGCTAGGGAGTCGCCACTGTTCAATACGTTTTCTTTAATATCTGGAATATTTATCTAAAGTTGACGATAAAATCGATGTGGTTGTTAACGGGACAACACGGCCTTTTTAATGAACCCCAGTTGTATTTTGTCTTTGGGGCATTGTGTTTTTCTTCCTTTGCGAAGTTACTATCTTGCACTGACGTCACTGTAGCTGCCACGTTGGTTCACACGTGCGCAATGGAAGGCTTTCACCTTACTTGCCGCTGTTAATTATTTTTTACAGTGCTAATAAAGCTTACAACAGTGCGCTAGAAAGACCCAGGGTAGAGTCGTGCGCAAGCCGTGCGGCGTTCCTCAAGGAACCGCTTTTCTGTCCCGGACGCCGGTTTTCGCGCACCGTGGCGCATCTAATATTTTCTCATTAAGAAATAAACATGTGGCTTACGTGACTGGCTCTTTACTTTACCCATACTTATGCCCACACGCAGCTATCGCTGAACATTCGTGTAGGTGTACCACGTGTTGCTCCAGTGCTCCACAAGGGTGCTTCACGGCAATCGCGCATGCACCGTGGGTTAGCTTAACCAGACATACGAATGAAGCGCTGGAAAAAAAATGTGGTGAGAGCGGAAAGGGAGGTGGCTGAGGGAGGGGGGGGGGCATGTTGATAACGCGCTTTAATGGATTATAGAAAATATAGGCCGTCAATACACTGGTAGAAAAGATAAAACAAGATATAGAAGTAATAAGGGACGAACTTTTAATATTGGCCGCGAGGCCCACCACTGGAGAGGCTGCGCTGCGATCGTTTTGACGTCACTTGTGGGATCACCATTCCTACCTTGCTGCACAGTTGGTTTGCAGCGCGTGACACTTAGCTTAGGACGCGCGTCCTAAAAGTATTTTCGTGTTAATTTCCGTCCTTTGAAGTTTATTCTCAGTGCGTCAAGCGCAGTTTGACGTCATGGGGATTATATAACCGTATCAACTTTGGTACATTCTCCACAAACAACTTGAGCGTGGTGGCGTAGGTGTGCGACCGAAGCGTAAGCTGCGGCTCGTTTCCCCGATCAACAATGTAGACTACGATGATTGCCAAGCTAAGTTTCTAGATTTCCCTTGTTTGCAACAAATGTGTAAAGCAAGAAATCATGGAGCGTTTACTGTTCACAGAAACGCTCCGCGCACACACCGCCATGCCTGCCCGCACGGCCGACGGAGGAGCTCGAACCGACGCAGGTCGTGGCAGCAACAACTTGTCGCCGCTTTTTAAAATCACGCTAGTTGTGGAAAAGTGATTCGACAGCGGTGAATGTGGATGTTAGATAGGTGAAAAGGGCCCATCTCCCCGCGAGGGGGACTCGAGTAAATGCGTCGCATGGGGGTGGGTGTATTGCGTTAACGTTTAGTGTTTGGGGAGTTGGTGGTAGTGAATGCGTTGTATCAGCAGCTTCTTGACGTAGTTTGAATTAGTCAAAGATATAAGGCGCGTTCGTAGCCTTTCATTCTGTGTCGGTTTTGTGGCGCAGTGGGAAGAGCACCATGCACCTCGCGTTCCGCCCACAGGTAGTGAATGCGTTGTATCAGCAGCTTTTTGACGTAGTTTGAATGAGTCAAGGATATAAGGCGCGTTCGTAGCCTTAGATTCTGTGTCGGCTTTGTGGCGCAGTGGGAAGAGCACCATGTATCTTGCGTTCCGCCCGCAGGGTCGTGGGATCGAAACCAGGCGCCGGTAAGTATTATTTTTTTATATAGTGTAGGGGGAGGGGTGCGGACCTGCTGTTGAGAGCGAGGAGGGTAGCGTGATGCGGTAGTGGGGGAGAGGGCGCGCTGAGCTGTTGCGGACGGACATCGGACGCTACATGTGAGTTAAAGAAATGCTCTGCATTTAAAAATTGTGCTGGGTAGTGTCATCAGTTGTGGTTTTCAAAGCGATCGCTTAAACGGACGCGGATATAAAGTTACACATACAAGAAATAGTGTGACAGTGAAGTGAAAAGTTGTATTAGGGACTCTCATTCGCAACTGTAACGATAGCGGCGAAGAAACATCTGCCGCGACGTTAAGCCTAAAGTTCCCAACATTCAATTACGTGCATCCGAAGCCGGCGGCGAGCGGTTCGAGAAGACCCTTTCGTCTCGCGCGCGCGTGTTGCGTTGAGGATCCCCCATCACTATGGGGGGCCCCCAACGCTCGGTTCTCCTATTTTAAAACTCCCAATTACCCTAATTCATTAGCGACGTGTTTCGCCTCGTACACAGCCTTGCCTTCTGTGAGCAATCGTTAGTTTCATTGATGCTAGAGGAAGGAAGGCTCACTGTAAACATAAAAGAGCCCACGTTACAAATATACATTCCCACGCCGAAGTCCTCATGAAAACTAAATATAGCCACGTCCAAACGCGCTCGCAGGCGTTGAAAACTCGCGTTCGTGTACCATTTGTACATTGCGGACAAGTTATCGCGAAAAGTAAACATATCAGCCGTGCAGAGTACAGGCTACGGCAGTGATCGTTAATCAAATCCGGGGATAACTATGAAAAACATTGTAGGGGTAATAGGCACTGCGCAAAATTGCGCATCATAGCAGTTTTAAGGATGCGGGGCGAAGCAATCCGATCACCGTTCTCACGTAGTCATTCATTTACCAGGCAAGGCGAGCAGTAGGTGCGGTGAGATCACAAATGAGCGACGCGCTTCCATCGCTGTTACAAGGTGTTTCATTGCACACACAGTCTCGTCCGTGTCACGTCGCAAGTATTTCATAATGAATTGACAGTGTACTTTTATCGGCATCAGTTGCATCGTCCTTGGCGTTAGCTGGCTGCGTACGAGATTTGAGGCGCGGTGGTGTCGCCGGGAAAAAGCGAGTCGCTGATTGCTCGCCGGATTATTCGGGTTGCAGACACAACGTTTTGGGGTAATTTGCATCAAATCCACAAGGAGCGGGGGGGGGGGGGGGGTACGGTGCCCCCCCCCCCCCACACACACACACGCACACACACGCACGCACGCACGCACGCACGCGCGCACGCGCGCGGCCGCATACGCACAGGAAATGGGTTGTAGCAGACGACAACCCGACCCTGCGTCCAACAAGTGACGTCATTCGTAGGTGGCGCCACAGTATGTCCTCGTGGCCAATATGTAGGACGATTTCAAAGAAGCAAGCGGACTCTGCAAAAGGAACAGGGTAGATGCAGAGGAAGCAGCAGAAGCCTAATAGAGTGTTGTTGTGCGGGATGAATTGTGTCGCAGTGAAGCCGTCTTCTGTAATGGCGCTAAACCATCTCCCTACAAAATAAAGCTTTAGTTTTTTTTTGTTATTCTTTTTTGAAGATCGGAAGACGCAAAAAAAAAAGTTGGGAGGTGGAAAGCTGGAAGGAAAGGTGAAGGGGCGTCAACAAACAAGGAACGATCGTCTTTCCATCTTCGCGAATGTAAAAAAAAAAAAAGTTTCAGCTTCTAAGAGATCGGACAGTGTAAGACTTGTACACTCTTATCTATTAAGCAAGGAACATTATCGAAACTAAGGTTGTCTTGAAACATTTTTGGACAAGCCAGTATAAAATTCCGTATGTGCCTGCTCGTTGTCTGAGACCAAAGAATCCCTATGTTACACCCCGTTGTAATACGAGATACGGTCGAAGACTCCGTAAATATTATGTCCCTGAAATATTCAATTCACTTCCGCGGTGCTTAAATGATGTTAAAACGAAAGGTAGCCTGAAAAGAGGTCTTAGACGCATTAGTCTGTGACCGGAACCCTGTCATGTGTTTTGTGTTTTTCGTGGTGCGTTCTCACTCTCTTTTCTTCGTACTACTGTTCAAGCGAATTATCTGTTATTGATGGCTCTGTCGCTGTCTGCCAGGCACTGCCGTTCAAGCCCACTGCGGCTTTGGCAGGCCCGTTCCTTGTTTTGTATTTACTCGTGTCATCAATAAAGTATTATTATTATTATTATTAAGGTCTTTTTAGTAAGGAAGTAAGGTTAGCGTTCGGTTTACGGCAAATAAGGATGTCATCAACATCCTTACTTTTTTGGAGACGCTTCAAAATGTATAAAAAATCGTCGATATGTAAGCATTTCAACGTGTTTGAAAGCCTCCGTCAGTATACACGAAGAGTAATTCAGAAATATTGAGGAATTACAGAAAAGAAAAGAAAACAAATGTTCACCGAGGGTGTGTGGTATATACATTAGTAACTAGCCTAATTGCGTCTTTTATCAAACTTACTGGCCCGCAATAGCTTCAGTATTTCGTGTGGTGCACTTCCAGTTAAATGCGTACAAAAACTAACGCCCTTTTCACGATATAAAATATCTACTCAATACCAGGCCTGCAACATGAGGTGGTATTGTTTGCAAAGCATTATTTATTTGCACTTGAGAGCCTCCGCGTCCTTTCCCTGTCCTTATGGGTTCTGTGCTTTGTGCTCCAAAGACCAACGGTTTTGTTTGAGAACAGTATACGCTTGTTTATTATTATTATACATCAACAGTCGGTACATCTGCCGTACGCTTGTTTATTATTTATTTTATCTCAACAGTCAATACATCTTCCGTTGTCTCTAACTTTCCGGCTCTGAAGATCATTAATCTCCAAGGCCGGAACAACAGTGAACGTTACAGTAGCACCCCTTCGCCTCACTCCAAACAAACTCTGAACTCCACTCTCATTTTTCGTGCCTACCACCCGCAGCTGATTTTTCATTGTCCAGCAAGTAGAGAAGGCGAAGTCGCACTTTAAAATCGAGTTCTAGACAAATTTGATTGACACCGTTGAAAGCTCTCCGGGCGACATAGGCTGAAGCGAGGCAATGTTCAACAAGACTTCTTTGAAAGATGTTTCTTTAAAGGTTTGAACTAAAGCTGCTCTCCCGCACGAACCAGCAACACATTCCGCTTCAAAGAAGAAAAATGTCCCTACAGGCAAGTCCTATTAAAATATATACCTACTGGAGGAGAGGTTCTGAAAAGGGTAAAGGGGGGGAGGCTACTCTTTCTTTACCAGCACCCCTCACACACTTGGAAGAGTGACGAACGCTGATAAGATAAGGATGTCTTAGTACAGGGCCATTCGTAGAACGCAACCTTTGCCATATGGGTGCCGACGATAAAACGAAAACACCGGCATACAGCGCCCGCAATTGAAAGTTCCCAGCCGATCACAGGCCTCGGATAAGGCGTCGGGTGCTTCATTGCAGCTTTCCGGTCGAGTTGGTGGTGTTGGAGCGACCCGCACAAGTCTCCTCCCGCCGCCAGCGCAATAAGGTTGAGCGGGAGGGGAAGGGGCGCCAAGGAGCAAAGGCGACACGCTTCACTCTTTCTAATGCCATTAGCTGGTAATCCGACCAATGAATATTTATTTCGAGGAATCAGTCTCCCGCTATCGCTCTCCGCGCCGCCCCCACGCTCGCCCCGAGGCGCGCCACGCCGGAGGGAGAAGAGAGCCGCCGCGAGGCGAGGCTCTTCCGTCTCCTCCCGGCCGGCGGGGGTAGCAGCAAAAACTCTCTCGAACGGCGGGAGCGCTCTTCGCTCAAGTCCTGCCATAAATTTTATGGCCCGAGAATTCGTGAACGTAATTCTATTTACAAATGAGACCGGGCTGCTCGTAAATCTAACAGGCACGTTCATGCTTGCTCCTCACCCTATCGCATCTTCCTTTCCCCCTCTCCTTCCTCACTCCCTCTCCATCCTCTTCCCTTCGTTCTGCTCCGGCCTTCCTCCATGGTTGTCGCCCGATCGTGCTTCTTGAAATGCCGTCGTAGGTTGGGCTTTTTTGCGAAAAAAGACTGCAACAAGACAAAGTTTTCTTTCGCTACACGCACCTCTCTGGCCGCAACGAAATACTTTCTCTCCTCCGACGTTCTTCTTTCGAGCGGGAGGAATAAGAGGATTGGAAGATGTATTCCAAATGGAAACGCTTGCGCGAGATAAACGCTACGTTGCGCACTGCGCGCACACCCAGGTAGTGGCAAGAATCTACCTTGCACTTTTCTCGCGCACTCCGCTGGCGTATACTTCTATCTAGCGGAAACGTTTTTCTCTGGTCCGCGAGCTTATGCTTGAGCGTATGTTGTAAACACGGGTGCGGCTTCTCTTTTTCGGCGTTAGATATAGAGTTGGAAAGGAGAGGAAGATCAGCAAAAACAAAAACAAAGGACCGAAGGAAGAGGAAAAGAAACCGCATTTCGAGTATCCTCGTCGTCGGAGAGTCTCTCAGAGCGCAGCGCCTTGGTATGTACGAGTGCATTGGTATACGGGTTATACTCACCCGCGCATACATACCCGATGCAGACCTCTCATATACGACACGCGGTACAAGTGGAATACAAAGTATGAGTAATGTTCACCGCGGGCGCGGGTCATTTCTCAGCGCGTGGTATACAGGAGTGCAAGTGCGTGTATACCGCGCAGACAACAAACGCGAGAGCGCGCGCCGTGCGTTTGAAGTATACAGGCGCGGTTCTCTTGGAGATCTAGACGGATGCCGAAAGTGCGTACACTCCTCATCCTTTATTTTCTTCCTCGCCTTTTCATTATAATTTCTGTGGAGGTGGTGTTGCCAAGGGAGCAAGCTGCGAAGTTTCCTACGTAAGAATTTTGCTCCCGCTCTCCTTTTTTGTATACACCGCATTTTCTAGACCACCGCAATTGGAGAAACTGCAGATGTAGAAGAAGAGAGACATGCATGCATAATAAACTGCGCTGTCTGTTTTACATCAGAAAACGGGGTAGCCCATCGGCGTGTCCCGACAGACAGGTATGAATTTATGATTACGCCAATTCCGCTTGTATATAAAAAAGGAGTACCATAAAAGGTGCGCATATAATGGTTTATATGCTTCTAATTGCGTCTTTTAATCTCCCATCAGAAAAAAGAAGTTTGGGTGAGGGGATCAGAGGAAATAGCACCTTAGTTCGTTCGCAATGTTCGAGCTCTGAATAAATTGTCTCGAATTAAAGAGAACGTAACAGTTTCCGAATTAAGCTGGACTGCAAGTTTCGGTTTGTTCATTGTTTGCGCAAAATATCATTTTTATTCCAAGAAGAATCGACAATAATGTTGACAGCTCGGCGTACGCCTAAATTCATAGCGTCTTTTTCTTTTGTATGTGAGAAAGTAATGAAGCCCCAGAGGAATTCTCAGCAAACAAAATAAATAATCCCAAGCAACAAAATAAACGACTCGAAGAGACGTGGGAAGATTGGCGCTTTTCAGTGGCGCAAGTGTACGGTTCTTGTTGAAATCATAAGTGTTGCTTCGTATGCTAAGTTGTTCAAGCTCGACAACGAGAACACACAAATCACAGAAGATGGCTATTGCTGAACAACATTTACTAACAAAGCGTCTCTGCAGTTATGAAGCGCAAAAGGATGGAAGAAGTGTAAGTAGTGCTTGCACTTACTGCGTGCTTTGCGACACGGATACTGCGCTTATATAAAGACAACAACGAAAAGGCGTACGTTTCCTGCTCTAATTAAACGCATTGCGAAAGAGCTTCGCCTTCGAAACGTACCATTGCAGGTCTCTCTTGCATTTCAAAGTGCGTAACAAATGCCTTCGCGTCTCTGCCGCATGGACGCTGCAGGATTGCACGGCAAGGTGTACACGCGTAATCCCGTTGTCCAGTCGCGTCGTTTTCTTTTTCTTCTTCCTTCCTCTGCACTCGCCTGGTGCAGAAGGACGCGCAACCGAGCATGATCTATCAGACCAAGCGCCAGGCGTAATTTTTCACTGCTTCGCCGTGGGTGGTTTCCGGTTTTCATCCCGCGGATAATTTCCGCAAGCTAGTACAGTCATTCGTCTTTTTGAGGCATCTGGGCCAAAAGGTGCATACCGTATACCTCGACGCTGAAGATAAAATGAACCACCAATATTTACGTTTCGAAACAAAATATATCGCCGCCGCGCGACCACCGTACAAGAGGTGTGCGTCTTATAGGCCTCTGAGAAGCTCAGATGAGCATTTTTAACTCGTATGTTCCTTCCTTATTATTTTAAAATCTCTATTGGTTACTGATTGATGGATAGAGCGCTTACGACGTAAAAATTCGCGGAAATCAAGTTTTGAACCCAAGTGAAGGAGGAAATATAAAAAATAAAATTGGCGTGGCTTGCACTAGCGGTGAAAGGCTGGAGAAAGAGCGCAGATGGGGGTCGACCAAGGTTCTTTGCACACCGACAGCGGATCCCAGGAGAGAGGGAGCAGCCGCAACCCAAAGCTGTTTTGGACGGCACTGTAAAGCAAAGAACATTACAGTATGTACAGTATTTTATTCAGTCGTCATCCCTTTCGTCGTCGTCTCACGACGGCCGAGCCGCGTAGGACAAATCCTCTTGTAGCGCGTCCTCGCTTCGGAAGGCCTCCACTTTTTCGTCAGCGCGGTGGTCGTCTCAACGTGTGCATTGTGAAGGGATGGCTCGACAGATTCGTCGTCATCGTCTTCGGCGCGGCGGACCCATAGCACACCGGTCGCTTCACGGTGACGACGATGACGACGACGAAGGCGGGAACTCCTCATGTGGCGTAAGCCCACGCGCAAGCCTGGACGACGCCGGGGGTTCACCGCGAGGCCCGCGCTCACGTGCGCTAGGGTTTCTTTTTGTCTACGGCGGACGGATTTGTGTCGGCATAAACATCGCTGCGGTTAAAACTGCCAGGGTACCTTTACATCTCTTACGGGTCGCAAATTCGAAAGCAATAAAGTTCAACTGAACGCCCGAGATGCTTTGTGAACGGCGATCGTCCTCTCGATTGAAGATTGAGACTGTCACTAGATAAGATACACAGTACCGTCACTGAGGCACGCAAGGGAGCAACGGGGGCGATTTTGGTCCTTATCAGTGCTGCCAGATCGCCGCTTTTGCAAACTCACCGCTAACTTTGACGAGGTCATTTGTAAACAACACTGCCGAAGACGCAGCAACACGGCATCTTCGGACACACTTCTGCAGCTGAAATGTTGCGAATCGCGTTATCTTCGATTCGCATTCGGAACGACGCCAGTCGCGCACAGCCGCAGAGCAGGGAGGACAAGCTGAGACTAACTACCACCAGCTGACGGACAGAAAACGGATGAACATGAAGATGGCGGTGCCCGTGACCAGTCGCAGTGTAAACAAATGTCACGTGATGCGAACTGACCAATGATCACGGCGGCGGCACGGAACAATAAGAGAAAAGAGTACCAATACTCTGTAACCTTATCTAGTGAGCTGAGACGCTTCGCTTCGCGATCCACCTTAACGCTTTCAAATGGCTTATGTTTGCTTCCTACATGTTTGTTTTGTCTCCTACGTAGCTGCTCATATTCCTGGCGTCATGCAATGGGAATGTTGGCGGATATGAGGATTTTCCCTGACTGTCTATTTTGTCGCTTGGTTGTGTTCTTCTGCTCCCTTACTCAAGTTTCGGGGCACTGGCGTGGATGGCCACCTTTCGCTACTACTGAGTCTGAGCTCGCGCTATGGAACGCCTTGTGCTATGGAATGCTTCCCAAGGAACCGTTTCACGGCTGCCGACGGTTTCCTCTCCCCCTGCACCACATTATCTATGCACAAGGCACCACTTCACCTCTCCACGGCCGCCTATAGGCTGGCACCTAAGTAATGGGAACGGGAAGTCGGATGGTGCTAATGGTATGGATAGACAGCGAATAGAAGGGTGGACACAAACTGAGAGGGGAGAAGAGAACACCTATAAATGCTTCCGCATTTGATTTTCAAACTTTTTCCTAAACGAGCCACAACTTAGCACCGACGCTCCCATTTCTTTGCATTGCCTCACTCGAATATGCTAAGATCATACTTTTAAAAAGCCGTGAGTTGTAGAATCGTTCGAGAATTCGGCCCACATGAAGTTCCAGGGGGGTACCGGTAAGGTACATCAATGATCAGCAATTAAGGGGGAGCTCAAAACACTTGCAAATAACTCAGTCGGGAATGCTTCGTGCCACCTTATAATTCGAATTCCCAGATAAGAGGTAGCCTACACACAGTCAAGCGCCGTGAACTGCAGAGAAAACCCTACAGGTAAGGTCGGGGGTGGTGGCGAAGATGACGGCATAGAGGTATGGGAGGAGCGGTACTGAGGCGGTACTGGTTGACGATAGCCATTGACGACGACGACGACTGTTATGACAATGACGATAATGATAAGCCGTTGAGTGTGCTCCATATTTGGGGCCCTCTTCTGTAGAACGTTTTGTGCCCATTTAATCAGTGCTCATATAATCTGTTCTCACTGGCTGTAACTTAGCGATCTAATAAAGGCGCTCCATAAGAGACACTGCTGGCCGAGGCGAGACCAGACATCCATGCGCAAGAATATTTAATTTGCTCTACAAAAGTACATTTGAAAGTGGGTGAAAAGGCCCGTTTTCACCCTGGGCACAGTGGCAGGCCTTTTGAGGCTTCATGGGTACGGCATTTGTCAATACTAATTTTTCGCAAACAACGGTCTTGGCATGCGGGAGCAGTTCCTGGTACGCCTTGAAACCTCTAAGACCTATGTTAACATGTGATGAGAGCCTTTCTGCCCGTTTTTCGTGCTACCCTCTGACCCATTCCTCGATTCAGCAGACCAAAATAGGATCAAGAATTTTTGTTTGGGAAATACAACCCAGGACCGTAAACATCGGGTTTGTCGTCATTCCACCGACAAGGCTGCCACTCCTGCCGGGGGGTCACATCCGGGCAGCGGCCTCGTCCTCCAGCCTTTGTATAGACAGACGGCACAAGAAGGCGTGAGCAACTCGCCTTGCGCACGCAAACGGCACAACTCCAACTGTGCATTCGGTTCGAGCAGGAAACAGCCAGTAAACAAACAAACAAAGAAAAAAAGGAATGCGGATAAGAAAAGCACAGAGCGACACTGGGAGCGAATCGGAGCCAGTGAGGCGGCGAGAACAATGCCATTCGTTCCACCGCCGCCGAGGAAACAAAGCGGACCGAGCGCGTACCTCGCCGGGGGCAACGCCGAGAGACTGGCCGCAAGGCGTGCAATTACGAGCCAAGGAACCAATCCGTGTGCTATTGAACCCGCGCTAGCCGCGAGCGCACGCGCGCAGCGTTGCCTTCCCGCGCGCGTCGTCGTCGTGTGCCCCATCGGAAACTCCGACTGTTGCGACCGCTTTGGTTCTTCTCTATCGCGTTCGATCTGCGTGCTGCTGGTGCTGCGACCGCGGAGACGTGCCCCTTTTCAGACTCTCGCGCACTCTCTCCCGCGCGGGGACGCCCGTCGCCGACGTTGGTCGTCGTCTGCGCTGACGGAAGTCGGCGTCCCCCTCCCGAATCCCCCACCCCGCCTCCTCGTGGGCTTCACTGCAGAGCTGCCACGGCAGAACACGCGGAGCAGACCGAAGCGACCGAGGGACGGACGTCTGTAATTTTATCTCGCCCCCCTTTTTTGGGGACGTGCCGCCAAAGGTCCGACGCACGAACGGCCGGCCGGCAGGAGTGACGGCGTCTGCTTATTTTTCGCGCCGGTCTTGTCCGCAGAAGGCATATACGCGCACTCTTCTTCTTCCTAATGGTGGAATAAATTATAGACTGCCCGCCAGAACCGTCTCATGACGGGGAAAGGAGAGATGAGGCATGTGGTCCGCAGGTTCTACGTCTCAAAACGCCCCCCCCCTTTCCCGCCTACCGCTCGCTTTCTTTTTCTTTTTCGCTTATACTGCGCACGCACATACGCGGGCGTATACGCACGCATTGCGCCACAGCGGCGACGGCGTGGCACCTTCGCTGGACGCGCAAAAGCTATTGTCAAGGACTCGCTATTGTACGCTGCTCTGGCGCTATTCCTCGCTTTTGCCTCCTGCCCCCCCCCCCCCCCCCCCCCCCTTTTTTTTTTTTCTACACCGCCCCCTTGAAGCCAGGACTGAGTTCGTTCTCTGATCTGTGACGCAGGTGGTGTCTCCTCTGGCGCAACCTCCTCCGAGCGAAGCCTCCAGCCAGGAGGTCGATTTCTCTTTTTATTCTTAGAGGTTGTTCCATCTTTCTGCATGATTTTCATCACCCCCCCGACCCCCCCCCCTTTTTTTTTTCTACTTTTGCTGCGTGATCTCAGCCTGACGCGATGGGTTTTTAATAGGCGCCCTCACGAAATAAAACGCGCCGTGGAGGAGAAAGTGCGAGCGGATAGGGCGTCGAGATTCACATAAATATCCGCAATGACAGAGAGAGGAACCAGAGTCACTGATGACATCTACGCCTAAGTATGGAAGCACCCGATCTGTTTATTTACTTTTCGCGACACCCTGGCAGCTTGGAATCTCGATTTGTAAAAGCAGTGGTCTGAGAAAATGAGAAAAGTTGTGAAACGCGAAGTAGTTTCGTGTTCGTGAGTTGTATACGCATATAAATTTGGCGGACGAAAAATAAGCGACAAATGACCGTAACGAACGTTTAATGCTGTGCTCGTTTCATCCCAAGCGGCCTAGGAGACTCTGATAAACGTTTTAAGAGTAAAGGCAGTAAACGCTCCAACAGATGTTGTATTGCCTCATTACGTAGTCAAGACATGTTTCCTGCAGTGAGAACCGGTGCGCACTCGTTAGATTGAAGTCTATCTGAACTGGCGATTTTAAAAGCACACTTCATTACCACCTGCTATGAGTCGTACTCTCAACAACAACAATAAGAACAAAAAAGGTGATACTCGGTTGCATCTCTGCTGAAAAAAAAAAAAAACACTGTCAGTGTGACTGCACGTACTCAATTCTCGATACGAGCTCAACGGAAGCGTGGTGTCCAATCGTACAATCGGACGGATGGGGAATGTATATTTCAACGAAATATGACCAATACAGTTAAAACCCGATCTAACGAAGTCACCGGGAACCGCGGATTATTTCGTTAAATCGAGAACTTCCTGAAATCGGAACTGTCATTTTGCAAGCAGTTGATTCCATAAATTCGATGTCTTGAGAGACGCGCATCCCAGACTCTACCATGACATCGTGATTTCAGCGGACGTGGCGCTCGCCTGCAGATAATTAAGCAATGCGCTAAAGGCTGCGCTTAAAATAATAACAATAAAACGCTTAGGCTTCTGGAGGAAACACTTATTTCCTGGCAAAAAAGCCTCTAATTTTCGCCTACACTCTAAGCTGGGTAACCCTTAATAGAGGTATACATTTTCGAATTTTTGTAACCTATAATTTATAAGGTACAAATGTAACCTATATCTTCGTAACCCTTATATACGTATACACGTAAGGGTTACTCAGTTATGGGTTACTTTGCCGCTTTCAGCATGTATACCTATATATAAGTTACAATAACCGCCGTCCAAGGCCACACACCTGGAAGGTGTCATGTTGCGCGCCAGGCGCGCTTTCGCCGGCGCAGCTGTGGCGACGCCCCGAAGGCGCCTTTCCCGCTTGGTAAACAAATATCGCGTTAGTGGAAGACGATATGTGCGACCATGCTGTCCATTGCGCAGTCTAAACTTTTGCGTCGGGTGGTGTCTTTTATTCGTCCCTTGAATAAACTGCCGGCCACACGGCTGGGGCTAAAAGAGAAGTTACTTTTATAATTCCTAAAATTGCGGTGCTAAAAAGCTTGAAAATGTTCTCTTAATATATATGCATTGCATTACCTGTTCGATAATCGTTACCCGGGTTGTCACCCCAAAATCTTTGTGAGTATTGGCAACGCTTGGGTCTTGTAAACAGGCATAACTAAATTTGATATTTGCATCAGCTTTGTGCCGTTTAAGAAACCAGTATCATACATGCATGGTAGGTCTTTTGGTAAATTGCGGGCATGAATTTTAGCGTTAGTTAAACAACATTAGGCTTTAGTGAAACCAAGCTTTAGTGGAAACATGCACTTGATAGGATACTTCAAAAGGACGCCAAAGTTATGATAACATAGCCTTAAGCCAAAAATTCTTGTCTGACAACTCAGGCCATGATTATCAAAAGAGAATTGCAGTACATGCACACATATTTGCGAATTTAACAGGAGCTCATTTCCAGAAGTTTGGCATCAGTAGTTTTGAACATTCACATTTATTATTATGAAACTCCTGTGGGCTATTTATTAAAAAGCAAAGTTGCGAACCACCCCAATGTAATTATCGTTCCTTAATGAGTATTAGACGAGTGCGGATTCCTGGCCGAACTGGTGTTTCCTATATTGCTTTAGACTTTCAGGTAAAACTCGGTTTATTCATATATCCTTATTAAACCTGTTTAATAAATGTTGCGTGAACAGCTTCACAAACATGGCCAAATATACAGATTCTTCACCTCAATATTTGCACGGATGTATGCAAAGTATTTCGAATTGTTTGGTACTGCAATTGAACCATTTCAGACGAATTCGAGTTTGAGCTACATTTATAAGATGGTTCTCAGAGGTGCACTTTCCCAGTACAGCGTTATTGTCATGGTTCCCCACAGAAAAAACGCCGAATGTGGGAAAGTAGAAAGAACATTTATTACAAATTCACTGTTTCATACAAAGCAGTGTTTACGGCTATGTTCCCTACATTCTCTGTTTCACTCATAGTCTAATATTACACTTGGAATTCACTTGTCTTTACGAATCCATCTTTACACTTCCCTCTTAGGTTCCTCTTTACAGTTCCACCTGAGTTGTGATTCCCACGCCAAGTTATCGTTTTTTATTCAGTACTATTAAGTTTCTAGGCCAATGGCAATCTGTCTTTTGGACAAACATTAAATGGGATCTATAATTTCCTGCATGAAAAAAGGCGCTTGGAAAAATTCAGAGATAAGCTTCGCAATTTACGTAGTACACAAGCAGACAGAAAATCAGGGCACGCTGAAGATTTCCCGAGGTCATCTGAATAACTTGTTCCCTGCTGCCGCAGATGGAGGTATATATGTGAGGGGCCGTCACTTGGATTTCCCCACCTTGAAGAGCCATCTACAGAAAATTTCAGAAAAACAACAAAATCCAGTGCAACCATAAGCCCCTCACACCAAACCACAGGCATGTGAAGTACGAAAAATATATTGCACGAAAATGAAGACGTAGTCCAGAGAATGAAATGAAAGGCCACACCAGAGAAGCAGTGATTTATGGCCTTTCAAATAATTTCACATCATTTCAGTTCTCGTTACACAGAGTAATTTGGCCGCATTGTTCAGAACAACGCGAAGCCACTATAGTCATGTCGGCCAACCTTCCCGAATTTTAATCGCGCCGTATTCCTGTTTATCTCGCGAAATGTTTCTGCATGCTCACCCAGAACAGGCAGAAACCCTGAGCTACGAATAAACTGACATACATTTGCAAAAGAGAAAGCAAAAACATTTCCGCGCCTTCATGTGGAATCACTAGTACACGCAACAGGGCGAACGTCGCACTAAACCCAGGAAACGTCCTTTCACGATGCTGACGCCGTCTGCGTCACATTTTTGGCTGTACTTAAACATCTCCCCCCCCCCGCACCCACCCCCCTCCCCCCCTTGTACTGGCAGTTTCGTTTTGAACGAGGATCCCACGTGGAAGCCGAAACGTTTTTCATTTCAGTAAAGTGTTCTTATCGGTGATTTCTTCCTCGGCTATTCGTAAAAAGGAATCGCCAACTTACATTTTTTCTTCGTCCAAATGTGTTGTGGGAGAGGATACATCTAGAACTTGCACCGATCTTCAAGTGACATTCCCGGGAGGTCTGTACCTGTAATGACTCAAAGGGTTATTTGGGTTAAAATGTAATAGGCTTTAGAGCTGGGCAGTTGGTATACATTCATAATGAAAGAACACCTCAAACTTGACAAGACGAAGAAAAGAACACAGCACAAGCCCTCACTAACAACTGAAGCTTTCTTAAAGAGCTCTTTTGGAAAAAGAGTTCCTCTTGTTGGCTTTGCAAAACCACGCATCTTATAGTATAGGTAGAGTTGCTGAAAAACTACAAAGCTCCATGCTGAGGAAATAGTTATGTGAATTCATAACGTTAATGTAGTAACGAACTGATAGAAAGAGTCACTAAACATGAGGCAAAATAAGATACGAAATATAACACCATAACACTTGAAGTAAGGCCTCGCATTTTTACAAGTGATTCATACTTTTGTCTGTGCAGGCCTGGGTGCCATCTTTACAAAGAATATTTGAATGAATGTGTTTTAGTGATTGCATTTTCATACCGTTGTTTCCACGGAAATCAGACTTCATTTCAACTTGTGTCATACGCAGGGGAGTCCTGGTTGTCAGCTCAAGGAACACTGCCTGAAAGAAAAACAGTAGTGCTGATAAGTCATAGCATAGTTATCCATATGCAACCACACTTTTCGAACAGCCAGTAACCGATGAGGGTGCAGCACCCATTTTTACACCTGCACCTGTCTCTGTGTAATTCGTCACAATTTCTGTATCATCAAAAAACAACAACAATCAAGCAGCCTGCATGCTGGCTCATACATACCACCATTCTGTAAAGTCGCTTTACTGCACTACACTAGTATCATGCGAGACAACCATTTGCCCTGCAATACCACGCGAATAAATAAACGACTGATTTGTGTGAATGAGAATAATAAACCCACTTAACATGGTGAAAATGCCCCGCTACCTCAAAATGACTAACACCAAATGTGCACTCAAGGAAAAGAATGACAAAAATGAAGAGTATTGTACATATGAAAACTTTTTATTGTGCGGTAGGGCAAACTTTAACAAAAAAAGAGGCTTGTACTGGACAAAAGTGAGTCTAGAAATTTCTGGCAGCATTTAGTGGACTACTTTTCTGCAGCACACACCTTGTGTTTATCCGGATATATTATTACAAGACCAATAAACGAGACACCATTGCGAATATATGCAGCGAGAAAAATGAATATTTCCCGACGGCTGAAACAAAATAATAATTCCCAGAGAAAACCGCGATAATATAAGACTTCATTGGGAAAAAATTCAAATATTGAAGCAGAGCTACCTGACAATTACATGGGCCAATAACCCGTCAAGTGCGCCCGATGCAGCCAACAGCGTAAACAAAACGCTCAACACATGACGAAGGCGCGCAGAGAAGAAAGCAGGTCACGAGCGCCGTTATCTGTTATAATGTACGGGCTTTCCCGATCGTCCGCTCTAGTCTGACACAACGAACGCAAGCCCGCGATTTCATTCAATTGCCGTCGCGGGCAACAGAAAACGTCCAGCGAAGCAACCAGTCGGGTAACGAAAATCCCTCTCGAATGCTGCAATTTCAAATTGAAAAGCCCCCTGCGAAAAGATACATCCAATGAAAACACGGAAACCGTTACGGGAATATACTCACCGAGTTCGCTTTCACTGGCGCCGGGGCATTGGTCCAACATGCGAACTTGATGCTGGTCGTAGAAGAACGGGCCGTGTAGCGCTGCCAGTCACAAATGGGCTCGCCGCAGCCTCCGCGACTCACGCCGACAAATAAGTCTTGTAACAGCAATCCTCGCTTCATCGTAGGGGTATCACAGCGGTAAAAAGGCTCGAGTGGCGCGAAAACGCAGCCACCGGGCCTGCGGGCGCCGCCATTTCTCTATATCGCGTCATGCAACGGAGAAATCAACGGCCGCCTGGAGAGAAGGCGCGACGAGCATCTCTTATAGGTTACAGGGCGTTTTATAGGTTACAACGTAAAGGTTACATTTCGGATTTTGTTGATGTAACCTATAAATCATTAATGTAACCTATAAACCGCTTTTAACTTCACGCTTGTAACCCTTAGAATGGACTGGGATAAAGAAAACATCAAAATGGATCCATTGTAACCTTTATTTTATAGGTTACTTCCGTTTAGAAGTTACATTATGGGTTACAAGGATTAGAGTGTACGTGTGCTTCCTTAGCATTGGGCGGGCAGACTTTTTGTAGCCCGCAAGTGAGTTGAACGCATCCTCGGTTCCTTCTTTAGACCCAGAAAAACACCTGTCAATAGCAAGTCAATAGCGTCCATCACCTGGCCTGCAGCGGGCGCAGGAGCTTTAGCAGTTTCTGGGTCGTCAGCCTCCCCTCTGACACCTCTTGTGCACCGCAAATTAACTGTGCGATTTCTGGGAACGCTGAGCTTATATAGTGGTGCTCTTTGAAAACGAAACTAAAGCCCTCATTTTTTTTTGTTTTTTTTTTACGTGGCCGATAATCTTCGTGGCGTTCTGACGAAGCACATTTGAAATTTCTCCATTTTTAAATGTGTGTGTTTCTCGAAATACGTCGTTAGGTCGGGCATGGTGCTGAATGTATTTCGTTAGTTCGAGTTCATAAAAGCATTGAGCCGTATATGCACCTGCGGTTGAATCCGAATTTGTTCGTTTGATAGGGAAATTCGCAAGATCGGGTTTCGTGAGGTCGAGGTTTGACTGTACTAAATAGTTTGCTCTGCCTGTCCACCTAGAAACCGCGTAGAAGTGTTCACCAGCTACTATTATTCAGTGAATCGTTCGCGTTTCTTTTTTGAAATAAACATTTGCATGCCCATGTCTGAAAAAGTTAAGTCTCGAAGCACAGTGGAAACACTCTACAGTAGTTCAAGCGGGGCTAAGGACAGGATTGATACAGTGCAAGCAAGTTTGCTATGTGCATGACAGACAGCACAGGGATTGGCGATTTAGTTTTGCAGAATGCAAAGGACCAAAAAAATCTTGTGCAGTGATTTCTCAGCATGAAGATGTGGGGAGCTGACCGCGGGAAAGAGTTTACCTAAGCGAAACTTGGGCCAGTTTCAGCTGTGGAGCAAGAACGACGCCAATAATGCCCCTAATGCCTCACAAGGAGCGGTCGCGTGAAAACCCTCGATCCCGTACCCATATTCTGAAACTCCCATATGAGCAGTTGTATATTTGTACCACACTCACTGTATAAGACGCAACATCCGTCTAAGCTTGGTTTCTGAAAAAAAAAGGAGAATCGCTAATATAGTGGTTGTGGTCACTAGCGCGGCAGCTTTACTTAACTAGGCCGGCGAAGGCGTGTGCGCAGCTGGCGTCCGCAAAAGGCGTTTACAAAAGCCAACAACTGCCGCAGACAAATAACGTTATATTACTAAGAAACCGATGGCATCAACCGGAGTCGCACCCAGGGACGGGCAGCGACACGCAAATGATTCAGTTACTACGCCACAGCGGCACCACCCGGTACACGGTGTTTGAGGTACTTTCAACATAAACAAAAAGGTGGCAAGAGGAGAAAAAAAAAAAAAGAAACTAAGGAGATGCACGCGCCTCTTGCGGACGATTCACTAGATGGCGCAAGCTGGCCTAAGGCGCGTACTTTAAAGCTGATGTATATCTAGAAGCGCATCGTATAACGGAGTATGACTGCTTCGAGCATACCCCCTGCAACTTTAGAGCATTAGCTGTAAAATAAAGATGCTGGGCCAACGCTGCACACCTTCAAGACCAACAAGCCAAAGTAGATAGGGTATTTCCTGAAATATGAAGAGCCAATACGTTCCAAGATTTATATTTACCCATGACAAGCACAACAGCAAACTTGTAAAAGCTAATGTAGCGGTAACATCCGCAAAATTGGCACACTACAATTTATGACAGGGCAGTGTAACATGACGAAACCTTCAAAAAAGTGTAGCACTGAAATCGTGGGACCATGAATACCCACCAGGAGTAATAAAAGGAAAGTAATGGTTAAAGAAATAACCAGAGTAATAAGCATCAGACAGTCGTTTTCTTCGGCTATCATCACGCGAAAAGAAAAGGAAACAAAAAAGAGCGATGTACACATGTAGAAACACGAGCACACTCCAAATCGAACAAGCTCCTTCGAGTGCATACATAGTGCATACAAGTTACATCCATCAGTCTGAAGCAAAAGAGGCTCATAGATATACAAGGTAGCGAAGATGTGCGAACTATCTACAGAGACTCAGAAGTCGACGCTCGCTGGCTACACTACCGCAGGGAGTTGCGGCGGGGCCAAGGATAAGAGAGCCTGCCGAAGCAGCAGCGGCAGAAGCCGAATCACCAGCTGCAGCCAAGCCGGCAACACAGGCGCTAAGAACTCGCGAGCGGCTGTTAATGAGCACAGGGAGACGACGCAGGGAAACTTCCCGCCAGGCAGGGGAGGAAGGCGGGGAAGCCGCCCGCTGGATAAATCCCCCGGCGCGTCGATAAGTCGGGCGGTTTCCTTCGATGAACCCGAGTGGTTTTAGTGGAGATTGGGGCCCAACCGACCTGCTGCTGCTGCAGCAGCGAGGCCCCACAAGATATACACAGAACTACCGACTCGCCGATCCTCCTCGGCTTCGTCCTCCTCCGGCGGCGATGCTCCTCCCGCCGCCGGGTTCTTCCTCCGCTGCGCCGGATGGAGTCTTATCGGGAACACGTGTAACGCCTCCTCCTCCCTGGCACCCTTTCGGCTCACTTCGTCTATCTCGCGCTCTTTTTACTTCGCGCGGAGCTCGTTAAAACGCAACTGCAGTGGCGTGCAGGCAAACTAAGTGTACGAGGGGTTGTCAAATCGGAGGAAGTGGGATTAGAAATCGGACAAGCCTTGATGCGAGGACGTTTAAGTGCGAGGCCCTTTTTTATGTCTGTCTTTTTTATTATTAATTATGCGGCATCTAAGTGATACACGACAGATAGAAAGTAGCAAATGAGCACCAAGGCAACGTTTGCGCGAACAAGAAATCATGCACCCTCCGTCGAACGACGACGATGGTTGAACGCGTAGCTTTCTCGTGACGGATTCTTTGGTTTTCGGTAAAGTTTTGCAAACCGCTTCGGCCATGTCCATTTACCTTTTTTGCTTGTCTCCACGGGTGAAGTTAGTACGAAGCCACCACGGGGCTTTTTAAAGGAGGTGGTCAACACCTTTCACCTTCTTACTGCGAGGTTTTCTCTGCAATATCTGTTTACCCTTTCCAGAAAGGCTTTGACGAACACTTTATTAGAAAGTCTGTTCCTAGTGCCGGTTTATCGCCAGCATTAGATCGGCCACCATAAGGACAGTGTTTTGAAGAGTGTCACACGTATGTGTCTTCCGCCAAATGCAAAACCGTTTAAGATGCATACATCAACACTCCCAGCGAAAACATGGTTGCGCGAAAAGGGAATGTCTATTCATTTGACAATTGCCGCTTATGTAGTAAATCTGAGACCATTGATCATTGATTTGTTATGTGCCGGGACACAGTGTTTTTTTTTTATGTTTTGCAACGAACTGCTAAAAATGACATGGACATTACCCCTCATACAATTCGGTTCTTGCCTTTTCGAGATGCTACTGGAGTGCCGTATGATATATTTGTTGTGAAGGTATTGTATATCTTGTGGATGTGCCGCATGACTGACAGGCACGTGAAACCTTCTCGCCCAACCAAGGCTATTTTTGGGGAGTAGGCTGCATTGGCGCGGAGCATTTGAGTGTCGCAAAGTGACCCAGCAAAATGGCTGCATCTGTTGGACACGTGCGTCTGCTTGCCGTAGTTTTAGCGGACAGATTATTTTAGCTGCAGTGATGTGTATCTTCCTGGATGACTGGTAGCTTTTGTAGACTGCAATAAGTGCAGTTTTCCATGCAGTAAAGAAAAAAAGAAAGAAATGGAGAAATTGGATAGACGCCGCCTTCATGACTCGAGGGGACAAGGTTTGATACCGGCCACGGGAAGAGTTTTTTTTTTTCTTTCAGTTCGGCGTTTTCTTGAGACGCCATCATTCAGAACGCCAAAGCTTCGCTTAAAAAAATGATGTAGTAACGGTGACCCGCTGATGTTTCAGGCTGAATACAAATTGATTAGCGTATGTGATTTACGGGTAGAATTTACGCAGCACACGAGTGACGGCTCATGATGATGATGATAACTAATGATAACTAAATTATGACGATGATGATGATGATAACTAAAGTCTTTCCATTGGAATCGGTTGTGAAGGTCCCGTATCGGCGCTTTTACTGTCCCTTTCCCACAATTATCTAATAGCATTCTCACTGCAGACCGGTTAATGCTTTCCTTCAAGAAGTTGGACTTTCCCTCCATTTCGGTCAGGGTGGATTACTAAACGCTCGATTGCTTCCGGATTTCTTCCACATATACACAAATGTGAACCTGTGGAGGTATTTTGATCACATATGATTCTATACTTAAGGTAGCCGGCTCGAGTCTCAAAAAAAGACGTACTCTTTGTAGTGTCATCGTACATTTCCGCGCAACTAACCACCTCCACTTGCCTCACTTTCTTTTCAACTGCTCCTGATAGTCCTTTCCTCCAAATTTTGTTGTTTGTTCTCAGCATCCTCGTTCCCTTCCTCCATTGAGTGTCCAGGCTTTTGAGGTACAGGTACACGTATACTCTCCTTGTGCAAGTGTCGAAGCATCTTTACAAAAGGTACCTGACTTCGTGCTTCCCTGGCTTCGAAAGAGGCCCAACCCACATCGTTCTGTACTGTCGTCTCATCACAAGCTCCTAGCGCTAATCAGATTACTGCCTTATGGTTCACTTCCAGCCCCGAGAGGATGTGCGACTTCAAGCATAGTGGCGCATTAAAAACTGCAATCTTACGCCACCCGACCGAGGGCAGCTTTTTTGGGTATTTACGAACAGCACGTGCCCTCATTTTTCATCTCCTTCGGGTATATACTCCGCAACCGCGTTTCCTTGATACTAGTTTTCTCGGTACCAACACCTGCCGCGTATTTCTAAGAACGCAAACATTCTGTATCCTATTTCGGTTCAGTTAATTGTGATCACGCCTTAAATTTTAAACACATCAAATGTGTGGGTATTTATTTTTCAGATCTAACGAAATTTTCATTTGGACATAAATATGCATATTCTCACGAGGCAAGGAAAGCGAAGATCCAAATGCCACCTGACGGGGCAAGCGCCTCGCGTTTGCACATAGTACAGCAGTGCATGTATGCGAATTGCAAATAAACACGATACATTCAATCGTAACAGTACTGGTAACAAATATGAAAAGTGAAAATGCCAGTGTGTTTAAGATTTCAACGCGCGTTAAAGATCCCCAGGTGGTTAACATTAATCCGGAGCCCTCCGCTATGGCGCGACTTGCCGCCTGTGTAGCGGCGGCCCGTGAAACCACATAATCAATCAATGGTAACGAATACACATACAGAAGATCTCTCGGTACATCTCTTGATTCAAAGCGTCTTTCGACAGGCTTTATTCTCCTAAACGCGACTTCGGCTGCAACAATTTCCCAGAATGTCGATTTGTCGTACTATTTTATGTTCAATGCAAAAGCAGCAATATTTTATATGTTTCGGTAACATATTGCCCTTTTCGGAAACTGGCTTGCGAAAAGATTTGGGGATGAAGAGGATGAACAAACATAAAGGGGGGGGGGGTATGGGGGTGCCATAGCGACGCGGGAAATTTCAAAAATCCTAAGCTTTGTGTTTAATACATGAAGTCATTACTCCACTACCATACCGCTTCTGATTATTACTGCAAAATAGCTAACTTGCACCCCTCACTTCGTCTTCAAGCAAAACGCAAGCTAACACCGATTAATTCATTCATATTTTCATCCTTGTTTTCACCGGCAGAGGGGGAAGAGTAGACTTTACTGAGCAAACGGTGCGGTTGTTGGAGTCGTCCCTCCCGTGGGTCGAGTACCTCAGTTCAGCTATTCCTCGAACCTGGCCAATGAGCGTGCTCGAAAGACCAGAGCCCTCTGGTCATCCAGCCTGGAACTGGTTAATGCACACTCCTAAAGTCTGGTCATCCAGCCTGGAACTGGTTAATCCACACTCCTAAAGTGTTGGAGTGAATGCGTCGTAAAATAGTATCTTCTTCTTTAGTGATGTTAGGCTTGGTGGGGGGAGTGTACGACGTGAGAGGCGGTAATGGTATAGAGCAGTGGTTCTCAAAGGGGGGTCCCCGGACTCCAGGCGGTCCGCAAGAACATTTTAGGGGACCGCGAAGCTTCGGTCAAAACTCCCCTCTTCCCCCCCCCCTCCCCGCCATTCCGTTCTCAATTTTGCAAACTAGCACTTACTGATGATGATGAAGATGATTGATGATTGCTATTGCTTTCTCTTTTCTAGCGGGGTGATGACGAGTCATCTCACCAAAAAGGACTAATATACCTATGTTTTATACTCTTGCTTTAAAACTAGCGCTGCTTAGGGCAGGCACAAAGAACTTACTGGGCACAAAATACTTTTCTGCAACAGGTGGTAACTGTCCTAGGCAATATTCCCCTCTCTGCTTTCGTCCACCAGCATTCTAATCGTTTTTTCGTCGCCACCTCAGCCTTGAAGTTAACTTCCTCTGTGCTAGCCTTAAATCCTAGGACTTCTGGAAGCCGAATGTTTCCCTCGTGTAGATTTGGATGGATACCCTCGCATTCTAACACTATGTGCCACATAGTTTCTGTTTCTTTTCCGCAGGCCACGCATACAGTATCATTTTGTGTATATTTCCCCATAAAGCTCATAGTTCGCAAGCAAGGCTTCTCTAGCATCAAAAAGTAAAGCACTGCCCTGGGAATTATCGTAGAAAGTTTCCTTTCTGGTGTCCAGTTTCTCAGCCCTGTACATCTCTAACGACGTTTTAGCTCCCATTCTAGCTTCCAAGGGACAAGAATGGGGTGGAGTGCATTCGGCAGACATTCTCAGATAATGAATTGCAGCCTAGCATTGTCCCTGTAGAGGAAAGTGTATAACACCTACATCTTACCGGCACTCACTTACAGGGCAGAAACTTGGAGGCTCATTAAGAGGGTTCAACTTAAACTGAGGACGACTCAGCGAGCAATGGAGGGGAAGATGATAGGTGTAACGTTCAGGGACAAGAAGAGAGCGGAATGGGTCATGGAACAAACGCGTGTAAAAGACATATGAGTAGAAATTAAGAAGAAAAAATTGGCCCTTGGCAGGGCATGTAATGGGAAGGCAAAATAACTGTTGGTCATTAAGGTTAACAGAGGGGATCCCTAAAGAAGGCAAGCGTGGCAGGGGGCGGCAGAAAGTTTGATGGGCAGATGAGATCAAGATGTTTGCGGGGATAAATTGGTCACAGTTAGCACAGGACTGGGATAATTGGAGATCTATGGGAGAGGCATTTGCCTTGCAGTAGGCGTAGACAGACTGCTGCTGCTGCTGATGATGATGATGACCCTCTGTAAATAATTTTGCAAGTACTCCGTAGAACATACTCAGGGCAAGTTATTGTTGACTTCGGGTGAAACATTAAAGACCGCACACATCTGCGACCGATAATTACCCTGGTATTCTGAATCCCTACTCCACTCAAGTCTCTAGTCTTAAGAGATCGTCGAAATCTATTTTCGCATTTAAAAGCATTACGGTATCCTCCACTCCGAGAGAGAGAGACAGAGAGAATCTATTGAATGGTAGAAGCCTGGTTAGCCAAGCCATTTCGTTTAGCTTGCTACGCCATAGGAAACAAAAACATGAGGATTAGGGAAAATAAATAAATAAATAAATAAATAGTAAAAAATGAAGAGATGCGCAGGAATTTTCAAGCACGAACTGAGTTTGCAAGTTAATCACAACGCTTGGTTCAAGCCTGTGCTACGCAAGAACACCAAGAGCTTTGGTGGCCCGTACGGATGGCGTGCGAGAAGGGCCCAAAACTGCCCTCAGTTCAAGGCCTAAGTAGTGTGACATGCACAAAGATGTAAGGAGAATCTGTCACGGCACTGGGAAGTTTGGACAGGTGCAGATGATATGTTTGATATCTCGGTTGCATGGCATGTTGGACAGAGTGGTGAAGAGTCCTGCTGAATTTTTTGCAGAGGAAATGCCATGTGTATGCCACGTTTAGACGTAGCCGAGTCTAAGTACCACATGGAGCGGAGGACAGACTGAGAATACCGCCTTTGCGCATATATGTGCGCATATATGGGCGCGAGGCGAGCAGGTGCGTGCGTTACATGTGCACCTGTACGCGGATTAGTCGGTACTTAAATTTGTCGCCGCCAGTTTTGAAAGGTTTTCCAGCTTTCATTTTTCAGAGTGCTTGCAAGCATGCCTATACACGCCAGCTTATTCAAAATGAAAGATGGTTTGTCTGCGCCCACCACGGAATACTGGGCAAAAACAGCATATTCGTGCGTATAAATTGTTGTTTAGTGCCCCGTCTGCATGTATGCACTACTCTGTGCGCATGTATAACTTTTCTAGAGTAATTGCAGCAACTATCGGGTGTGTTCTGGATCTTAGGTTGAAAGTTTCGACTAGAGGTCTTGCAGCGTTAACTCGTACCGCAGCTTCATCTGCGCAAAGTGCTAGTGTTCCAATGGGATCCGGTTGGCGACGTTAGACCTCCAAGCGCTACGTTAGGCTAGATTTCTTATGTTCAGGAATAATGTTAGGTAACCTCCAAGTTGAACGTGATCACACGCCAAGCAACCAGACATCAGGCAAAACATCAATTATGAAAGAAAGTGCGTCATAATACGTTCCCCACGACGGGTCTGGGGTGGGCCTATAACTCGATCTTTAGTGTTTGCATCAACCCTCAACGGGTATTCACAATCGTGCAACCAGTTGAACGTTCATTACTTCTTTTGTCTTCTGTTCTCGCTGTTTATTGACGCACTATTCTTAAGCCGTGACAATCAAGGAGCAGCGTTGCCATTGCGGCAGTCGCAATATTTTTGAGGCAACAGGAATGGTGTCGCTTATACATTTCCTTGTGCCTCAACATCCCGCTCCACCGTCAGACCCGAGCTGTTCCAGATGTGATGGGCTACCGAGCAAGTCACTGGCTCCAAAGCAGGCCAAGACAAAATAGTAGCAGACAGAACGGCGCGAACCGTCTAACTAGTGCCGTAACCGATCTCCCGGCACACAGAGCTCCAAAGAAGACACCGAGACGTGGCCGGGGCAAAAAAAAAGGGGGGGGGGAGGGGGGGGGGAGGCAGCAGCCGATTCCGAAGAAGAATACCACGGCAGCAGCCAACATGGCGGAAGGTCCATCTTCACTCGGACAAAACAAAGGGCGGAAGAGTGACGCAGGAGCGGCAGCAGCAGCAGCGCAACAACGGCAAAAGGCCGTGGACAAAGAGGAGATGTGAAAAATCGCCCCAAGACGCGGCTGTTCACAATGGGACGGACGCCAGGGGTTATCGGAAGCGATATAAAGCAGCCCCGGCTGATCAGGATCCGCGGCGCATAGGGCCGCGGGGTAGGAGAGACCAGCAGCAAAAGGCAGGGACACTGAACGGGCGAACAAAGAGAAAGAAGACGGCGACCGAGTCGGACACGCCGGCGGCGGCGGCAGCGGTGGACGGTGGGATGGTCCCTGCCGCTGTGGCAGTCCAAATAATCAGCGCCGATGTGCGTCCCTTGATAGATCCAATTCGGCCAGTCGGCACCACTGCGCCCCCCTCTGCTCCTTCTCGTCTCCCGGCAACTGTCTGTCGGCCCGTTGCTTCGTACAGAAGGGAACGCCGTAGCAGGCTTCGAGTCCGTGCGTCTGTCTGCGCCACTGGTCGCCGCCCGCTGCGGGACCCTGCGTGATCGATGGTCGCCAGCCGAGATCCTGCAGCGGCAGGCCGTGCGCGGCGGCGCACGCGCTGCCAAGGAGATGTGCCCGCTGATTTACTTTATTTCCTATTCGCCTTCTTTGCCGCGGTTATTAGTTGCTGCTCTTTTGCTGCGTTTCCACGAAGCGACGCTGTTGTGACGGGGAGAAAACCAAAACGCGGCTGCGGCACAAAAAAACATGTAGGCATTTCTGCGATTGGTTGTCTGCGGAGAAGAGGGAGCAACAACAACGTTGCATTGCTTACATTCCTCGTACGCCAGAGGCATGGTTTTGCCATAGTGCTCCGTGCTGCTGTTGTACAAGAATGCCTGCCGAGGCCCGGCTGAGCGGCTTTCCGAAAGCGTCCTGTTTTCGGTTGTGCGATGTTACTTGCGTATTTGTCTTAGTACAACGTAAACCCTGCAGAGTGTCGGCATTGAGCTTTCAATAGCACAAGCATGATGGCTGATTTTTTTTCGGAAAGCAGGGGGGGCTGAGGTATCAGATAATGTGAGCTGTAACTATATTTTTGTTGAGAGTAGAGTACGTTTGGCAACTGGGAATGTTTTTCCATTAGCATTCTTCGCGTATCTGAAAAGGCGTGAGAGGGACGAGATGTTTAACGCCGCTTTCTATTGCCCACGTTCACAAATTCGCGCTGTTTTGACCTGGCGTTATCTTTTTCAGACGTGAAATGGGCAGGAACTCAAGTTGACAGAAAGGCCAGAAGTTGGTCTATAATTTCGAGAAAGCATAAAAGGGCTACGCAAAAGGGGAAATCCCGCAATAGTAAGGAAAGCGGTAATCGAGGTCTGAAATGGTCAATTTCTGCGAACTCCGTCCTTTCCCTGCCAGCCCGTTCCCCTTCCACCTCCCTCTCCCTCATTTTTAGTATAGGCGTGTCGGGACGTCAGCAGGCGAGTAGTATACTTCTAATCAATATCTCAAAAATAAAATGCGAAGCACGTAGAAACAAATATTCTGGAAGAGATTGCAGGAACTACAGTATCGCTCGGCGAACTGCGTAGGATTTACAATAACTAAAATTTCCGAGCTAAAATTTGATTGTGATCGGCTTATAAAGATACTAGCATGTTTTCTTTTAAAGAATGTTTGACTCACGGTTTCCTCAGCGAACACGGTTAAATAAATGCTATTGATGGAATGTAGGCAGGTCATCCGGAGTTGATTTGATTGATTGTAGGGTTTAACGCGCCGACGCAACGCAGGTGATGAGGTGCGCCGTAGTGGAGGGCTCCGGATTAATTTTTGACCACCTGGGTATCTTACGGGCGTTCTTGCTTTTCGCCTCCATCAGAAAAGCGGCCGCCGCGGCCGGGAATCGAACCCGCGACAGGTCATCCGGAGTTAAGGCATCGGATCTACCTTATGCGACATTATTGGTCGCAGAATGCGATTTATGCCGATCTAGTTCTCAGCTCGCAAAATTGTTCCGCAGTTTAATGTACCCGTGGGGAGATCCAGGGCAATGTTTTGCAGCACCTAACATATAATTCAGACGTATCTGTATGAACGCGCTGGCATGCAAGTGCACTGCAAAATGACGCCTTACAGTATCTTGTACAGCTGTGGTTAACGGGTATGACGCTAGAGGTTGGCAGGACACGACAACAGCTGGACCAAAAATCATTCATTCATTTTGGTTTTCTGGGCTTATCGCTCTATCGAAAGAGGCACGTCGGCGCATTAACGTCGGCGCATTAACAGGGAGGCTTTGCCGGCTAAAGGGGTCGAACTGACAGCGGATGGAGAAAGCGAACTCCTGCATGCAAAAAAGCAAAATTGCCTCACTATTTTTTTTATTACTTCTTTAATCAAACGTAATCTCACTTCCTTACGAGATATTTATTTAGTCCCGCCCTTTAAGAAAGGTTGCCTGATCGTCGAGCCGGGATAACTCCGGAGATAACGTTTTCGCTGGTTATTATACTCGGCGTTCCTCAAGGGCCTGTCTTGGGTCCCACGCCAATGCACTGCGGAACAGCAGCCCGAAGCGACTGCGAACGGTCACAGATGTCATTGCACACAGTGTGAGCTGCACCGCGTACGGACAGGTCTGCCAGGGTGGGCGTTGTGCATCGTCGGTGCACGCACGCTGCCGGTGAGAACGGGCGGGGGAAGTCTCGGGGTATTCATTATTCATGGGCGTTTCCTTCGCCCGAGATCGAATTTCTGGGGACCTGTGGTCCGAAGCTGGGCGTTGCGACCAAGGTGTCTCCGGGGAACACGAGATGGGCGCAGCACAGAGAGAGCGGAGGCGCCGAGGACCGCCCGCGATCTCTTCGCGGATGATTATGATTAAGCGTCGGCCAGACGGCGGCTGCTCCGCGCGCATATACGCCCGGGGGCCCACCGTTGCTCAGAACCAAGACGTCGTCCATTGCGTGGTCGCATGCATAACCGCACTATCCGGTTGCCTATCTGGGATGGCATAACAACGCATGCGGATACGAGTGAGGGCCAGTCAGGCCTTCTGACTTGGGAAGGCCGCCTGGAGTTCGGGTATGCATACAAGTGCACACCCGGTTGTTGTGGACTGGAACAAGAGTAAGTGCGGGATAACAAATACCGCAGAGAAGCAAAGAAAACGTCCTTAATGATGGAACAGCGTGGACTTGTATTCTATTCCCGTCAAGTTTGCGCTGTTCTATCGTTATGCACGCAAACCAACTGGCCAGTTCTCGGCCTTTCTGCAGACAGTACGTCGCTGCATTATCACAAAATATTTGGGACGAACGAAAACGACAAAGCATACTGCGGAAGGAACAGACAGCAGGTTTTGAAGATTCTTCGTGCCGCCACATATAGGAACGTTCAATCCGACGGCAATCGCACACTAGAGCAGCACAGGTTGCAAAAGGATACGAATTGAGAAAGAAACATGGACTAATAAAAGGAATTGCGCTTCGTTCCTTTTAGCGCAGGGAGAAAGGGCTAACAAAAAAAAAGGAAGTTTGCGCTTTGGATCGGCCAAGCACAAGCGTTGGCGGAATATCACGCTCACAGCGTCGGCAGCGAGAACCGGCGACGCCGCGGCCTGCAGCCGAGGGGACGACGTGGGGGCCGTCCGCACAACGGCGACGAGCGGTGCGACACATCTCGGGCAAAAACGATTAATCTTGCGAGCGCTGCAGGAAGAAGGATTGCCTTCAGAAAAGGGTCGGACGTCCGCCGAAAAATCTCGGCAGCGGGCGATACAAAAGCCCCGGGTGCCCGCCCGGCGCGCTCGCGCGCGGGGTCTCGGCGCCCGGGGCTGTGACCCGGCCAAAGCCGCCGGGGATCTCCCGCGGAACCCCTTACCCGCCAGCCGCCGTCTCGACCACCTTTCTGCATCCAAAGTACATTCATCATCATTAGACGGCCGCGGAAAACTTCTTCCAAGAAGCCCCCGAGATCTCCGCTCGGCGCTGCCGGTGCAGGCAGTGGTAGTATACACGAAACGGGTTAGAACGAAGACCCGCAGGGCACGGGTCGGCGGCGAAGATTTCGTGAGCAGGACGATTGCCGGAGATGGGAGCGCGCTAACTGCGGGAATCGCTCGGGGATGGATCGAGGAAGACGCGGTGTGCGAGAGAACGCGCTATGCGGAACGTTAGAATTATTTACACAAGGGGGCGTTAAACAAGTTGGCATCCTGGGCGCAGTAATAGCCGAGACAAATAGAGCCGGCCGCTGGTTCCGGGTAGTTTGGCTGGAGACATTCGATGAGTAGTTTCCGCAAGCGTTAATGGTATAACCGAGATCCAAAGTAAAGAGATCAAAAGAACAATAACAAAAGCGAATTACGATGTTTGGATAGCCACGATAATACACTGCGCTAGAATATGTGCATGGATATAGGTTTGAAAGCACTGAAAACGGAAGAAAATTTGATGGTTTTTTTTATTGCGATTGTCTTATACGGTTTTGTGTGTTAGCAAATCCCACGTAAAAATGCTATGTTCAACAGGAGCATAAAAAAGTATGGGGAAAGACTCACTGCGCATATATCTGTGCACAGGTATAAAGATTTCGTTCATTTCGAGGCAAGAAAAAAAAATACAGAAAAATGAAAAAAAGAAAAAAAAGCTTCGACCCGTGTCTCCTATCTGTATAACGGTTACACGTGAAACAGTGATTGCGCACAGATTGATATAAAATATGCATGTACAAAGGTTACATGTGCATAAAACTGAAAAATTTGTACTTTGGTGTTCCTTGAATGATAATGTTTTTGTATGTCTGAATTTCTTCTTTGGTGTTATTTTTTGTTGCAACTTGGATAATGGCGATGACCTTATCAAAAGTCTGTACAGGGACCTGTTTGCCGTTTATGCTCAGAACGTATTTAAACTTGATGTCATTTTTGTTTGGTGATTTTATTGTTAGGCAATGTTATAGTTAATAGTCTTGACCAGCTTTTATAATATGTCAAGAGATGCTTTTCTTTTGATAATTTCCTGCTTAGAATCGGATAGGCTCGTTTTTGGATAATTTGCTTAGTTAACCGCGTTCCTTTTCCTTAATTTTGCACGTTGTGAGGTAATGGTGGAAGTTTTCGACTGGTAGTCCACATCTGCAGGTAATATTACGGCTAACCTTGAATTTTTCAAACAAAATGGAAACCTACCATCGTCTGATATCGCTTGTGTGAGTGCATACAGCTCTTAAGAACCCGACGTTGAACGGCGAAATGGCGCCGTCTTGGAAGCAAGAACAGCCGAACCCCAGGACGCGCCATTGCATCTCGACCGAAATTCTGGCGAAGCAAATGACAAAAAGAACCGGGTTTGCTTTCATTGCCCCATCAATATCGGGACGTCTGGCTTTCAGAAACACGTCCCGAGCCATTCTTCTTTGCTGAGTCCGCTTCATAGCCGATCCCAGTGTAGCGAAATGTTTTGTGTTGTGTCAACCGCTGACTGGGGCAGGCCGCCTCCCGGAGATCGATGTATCGATTGAGGCGACATTTCGCGAACATGCTCCTAAGAACGTTCACCTTATCAATCAATCTGAAACGGAGCTTTCGCGCGGAAAACCCCAAGTGGAGTGAAAAGGAACGGACCGGAGAGAAAACGCAATGCTGTAGACCGCCATCGGAGGCAGGGAAATAAATTTCTCGCATGTCCGGTTCCTATTGCGTGCCCACAGAAAAACGAATCAAGGGTAAGCGGTGTTTATTCCTTTAGTGTCTGTCTCTCCGAGAGACGCTTATAGCGGGCTCTTCTTTCTGAGATTATTTTAACTTATTTTTTACAGCGAAGTTGTTAGTTACTCGTTGGCCGGAATTTTTTTGCGACGGTCCGTGTGCAGAAAGGAGGGGGAGGCAAGGCAAAAGCCGGAGGGCAAAAAACAAGAAAAAAACCGAAACAGAACAAGCCAAGAAGAGAATGAACATGACAGAGCCACTCACGCGCCGTTCAAAGATGACGCCACCTCATGGGCCTATGGGAGAAGATCACGTGAACAACTGGAACGCGAACGCTTTTACGCCGCTCAATGAACACGAACACAGCCAGTTGCCTCTAACGTGAACATCGAAGCAGCACGTTCAGCCCAAGACGGGACGGGAAACGGAGGTTATGTACACAACACACAGCTATCGCACTCCACAAGTCACCTAATCCCAGAGGTTGTTATGCCCTACCGGCACACCTTTAATCCCTTCTTTAAGTATTCCTATATGTGTTAGTTGCAAAGACTCTTTCGTGCTGTTTAATGTCGTTAATACGTGCATAGTGTTAGCTATAAAAGTGTTTTATTCCCATCAGATTTACTGGCCATCCATACAGTATACGACTGGGTGGGTACTCAATATTTTTTAAATGACGGAGCGTTTATATGCGGCCTGATTGAGGAAACTTGTCTGCCAGTATAAGACGCTCAATGTTTCACACTCTTGCTGATTAAGAAAAGGAGTTTAGCAAAAAATTCTGTGGCCTTCTCAGTTTGATATAAGAACGGTTATAGTGACCTTGAAGATATGTTTTTCTTACAGCAACGCCGTTCTGTCATGATACAAAGCCTAGTTAGAGTGGCTCAATGTATTGAACTTTGTAGCGATAAATGGGGTCTTATGAAAGTGATTTTAAAGAAAAGTATTGGGGAATTCATACTTTGACCTTAGGCACCTCATATCGCCTTTAATAACCTGTATTACCAGTGGTGAATTTAGGTATAGTATTTAAGCCGGCTTTAAATATGATTATGATGATGATTCTTTGTGGCTTACTTTTTGTAACGGGGTGGCGTTGCACAGCGACTTAGTCGTAACGCCACTTTACAATTTCCTCGCAAAAAAAAAGAAAACACCTTTATGGAATTTTTGCGCTAGTCTGACTTCGTTCGCATGTCTTTCCACATTGTGCTCTGCTGTTTTCCCACCGACATTCTAACATTGTTTTACTAACCTCTACTGCTGTCCAATTCAATTTTCCGTTAACCTTGAAGCCGAGCTATTCCGGAAGCTGGATTTTTTCGTCACTAAGGACTGGACGGATACCTTTGCACTCCGTTATAATATGTCGCATGGTTACGGGCTCCCTGCCGCAACCTACGCACAGTTCTTCCTGTACTGGCTCGCGGATAAGTGTTTTCGTCCGCAAGCAACCCGCCCGATCTAAAAAAACAATGCGCTACACTCCCTCTGCTATTGCCAAAGAACTTTCCCCTCGTGATTTCCCGCTTTACGAACCTGTAGATATGAAAGGACTTCTTTGCGTCCGTCCACTTTTTCCAGGTCGTTGTCTTTGATTCTTTCACTACATTTTTGAATGCCTTGGTCGTTTCCCCTCGGTGTAAAGGCGCTCCGTGTGAAGCTGTCTATAGCGACACATGGGGTTTTATGTAAGTATTTAACTTGAGGCGCTAAACAATTCATATCTCCATACGTCTGCTCTTTCCGGACCTGAGCAACTGTCTTCCTAACAATGCACTTTCCCATAGTCGTGAAGCCAACTTCATAGAGGCTACAAGCCCGGCTTACGCATCTGTGAGACTACACACTCTCGGACAGCGATTCTACAACTTTTAATATTTTTATGCTGTATCAAAAAACGCGCCCGCCCATCCCCCGCTTGCCTGTCCGCCCGCCCATCCACCCACACCAGCACACCCACACACACACCCACACACCCACTTACCCACCCACACTCCCAAACACCCATACACACATACACACACCCACTTACCCACGCGCGCGCACACACACACACACACACGTGCGCACACATGCACATGCACACACGCACGCACACGCACACGCACACCCGCGCGCACACGCACGCATGCACGCATGCACGCCCACGCTCACGCACACGCACACGCACACGCACGGACGCGCGCACACACACACACACACACACACACACACACACACACACACACACACACACACACACACACACACACACACACACACACACACACACACACACACACACACACACACACACACACACACACACACACACACACACACACACACACACACACACACACACACACACACACACACACACACACACACACACACACACACACACACACACACACACACACACACACACACACACACACACACACACACACACACACGCTTACAGACGCGCACACGGGAGTGTGTAGCGACCTTTAGCACGCTGCTTCGAGATCATATGACCACATTGCGATATGCTTGGTCAGGTGCTCGTTTTATCGACATCTTATTTTCTGTAATCCGAAGTGGAGAGATATAGAGAGAGAACGGTCTTTAATGAAGTCTGGCGATGTTAGCCGGGCTAAAATGTCTAACTTGGTACGCCAGTTGATGATGTGATTAAGATGATGGCGATGATGTTCAAGAACTTGATGCGCACAGAAACGTCGAGTTATTCAGTCGACCAGACCAGTCGACTAGACCAGTCGAGCGACTGGTCTAGACCTGTGTGTTGCAGGTATTCTATCAGAGCTTTTGTAGACTATAAAGCACGTTTGGGACAAGCCCATGGTCCTAAAACGTCCTTTAGCTGCATGTCCACGTAAAGCGGCAGTCCCAAAGCCACAGCGAGGGACACTCTTTGAGCACTCAATCGAGCACATTCGCAGAGCAGGTGCTGGAGGGTTTCTCGCACAGCACAGTGTGGGCAGAGTGGCGACGTAGATCGTTTCATCTTACAGAGGAAGTTGCGTGTGTGTGCGACATTCAACCGCATGCGATGTAGAATTGCTTCTGCCCGTCCTGCGTTGCAGCTAGTAAAATACAAGTATTTACGAATGATCAAACTCCGCCTTAACGACAGTTAGCGCGGTTACAGACTGTTTTTTTTACGCCCGGGAGTCGCAATTCATTAGAAGTAAAGACGTGAAAATGAGGGTGACGGTTTCCTCAACGCTCGGGTGCGGGAGTGCATTCTTGTAAATAGTAAAAAACAAGTATTGAGCGCCATTTTTCAGCTGTGATTGAAGTTGTTTTTAGTGAACTGCTTAATCAACCTTTGCGGGACTATATATTGTTTATCGCAGGCTCGGACCAAGCTTGATATTTGTTTTAGCTTAATTTCAGTAAAATGCGAACTACACCCGTTTACGTCGACCGTACAATTCTAAGCAGAACCAACATAAAACATTCGGCAGTTAAAACATAAAACATGGAAACAAAAGCCGTGCAAGAAAAGCTAGGGTTATAAACCATCACGCTTTCTCTCAAACACATGTCAACAAAACACGACGGCAAAAAAAAAAAAATGCGGACACAAAAAGAATCGTGGGCTTGAACCGACAATAAAAACGACACGTGTGCTTAAAGATAACAGAGTTCGGCAAACAAATAATTGGGCGAATAAGAGACAAAAACGTTCCGAACATTCCCTCCAGCAAATAGAGAGTACAGATTGGCTCGTGTATAACGGTATCTGCCAAGTTCTTACGCGCTACCGACTGCCGAGCAAGGATGGAGGCATCCCAAGAATCTTCCGCCTCACCGAAGCGCTCAACGCTCTCTCTCGTTCTCTCTCTTCACCCCACACCTCCTCCTCCCCGTTCACGGAGATGTTGGACTTCATTTGCGGACCGCGATGAGGCGTAAATTACTTCTACCGCCAGTGGCCGGGTCATTTTGCGGGTAGCGCGCTGTGGCCGTTCCCGTTTCTCGCTTATTTTCTCTTATTCTCACTTGTGTGCTCGCTGCTGAAATTTTGTGTTCTTTCCTCCCCTGCTCTTCTTTTTCTCTTCGAATCGCCGCACTGAAAAGATCGCGCGCGGTAGCAAAGGCACACCACGGGCCTCCTTTTTCCCGCTTCTTAGCACGACGTTCTTCTTATTTCGCCGTCGCGCGCGCCGCGACAACGCTAGCTGGGCCATCGCGGTCTTGCACTGGCGGCCCGTCGCAAGCCCATTCTCATAATATCCCCATCCGTCTTGCGGTCTACTCGTCGCTCAGGTTGCTCCAATATTTCAGCAGCCGCCGCTCCTAATTAGTTTAAAACGACCTCCAGCGCCGGGCCGGCGAAGCTACCGCAACACGGGAGAGCGTGGGGGCGGAGATGGGAAGCCGGGAAAGGAGGAAGGCCGCGTGGACAAAAAAAAAAAAAGCGAGAAAGGAGAAATAGAAAAGAAGAGCAGTTAAAGAATCATTCCGTTCACGATAATTTATTTTATGGTTCATTATCGTTCGAGTGCGAAACTTCATTATCCTGCGGTCAGGCGTGCCAAGGCTTTGCCCTTTCCGCGCCCCCCTCACCCACTTTTTTGGCAATGAAGCTACCGTGCACTGGCTTAGCGCGGACGACGCTAGAGGCGCTGCTCTGGCTCTGGTTTATTTCTTTCTCGGCCTCCGCCGTGGGCTCTTCCTGCAGAGTGAGACGTTCCCGAATCGCGTCGTGCCTGTCGGTTCTTCCTTGGCATTTCTCGGCCGTTGGTTGTTCCCTTTCTCAGGAATGACGTGAACGAGAGGAAATTGGGTTCGTAACGCGCCAAATCATTTTTGGCGGTCATTTGCGCGATCGACTAATGGTTCACTTTCCTCGACACTGTGACAAGCATGCAGAACCGTGGCGAGGCTCAGTTGAGCTGGTCTTGCGTATGCATACATACGAGTTTAGTAGCCCGGCAAGTTCACCTCAATGCCGGAAACCTGTAGTTAAGTAAGTAAGGCCGCGATTATTAGGACGGGAAAGCTTTGTGTTAAATAAAACATTTGACCTTTTTAATAGTCAACTCCCCAGGTTTCTGCGGGCCGTTAAAGAGTGTTAGTTTTTCGAAAGGGAGAATACGCTGCAGTTTCTGAATACACACAAGAGAGAGTGTGTATGTGTGTTGTGTATGCGTGTTCGTTCATCAGGGATATGTGAAAACGCTGTTCAATTTCTTTAAATATTACGAAAATTTACGTTAGATATATATTTTGAGCGAATATTACATGAAGCCGTTCGCAAAGTGAAATTCGAGTTTCTCACAGTAGATGAAAGGCAGAAAGGACGCCCCAAGCTTGGAATGTTCGCGTTTCCAAAGGTAAATGCGCCACTGTAATACGTACCTTAAATAATGTGAGATTTGTGTATCTTTGCACGCCTACGTTACAAAAAAGTTGCGGAGAATTATTTTCAAAATTTTGATAGCGTTCATTCATGGACCGACCGTATCAGAATATCAGAAAACAGCGTCTGTAAACCAACCGTGTCCGCCGGGAAGCGTAAGGAAATATAGGGCCTGGTATGCATTGCACACGACCAGACAGAAGAGGGAGAGGAAAGGTAAAGAAAAGGCAGGAATGTTAACCAGGCTACGGCCTAGTATGCTATCCTGAACGGGGGAAAGGAGAACAACGAGGAAAAAAATTCCCTCGCACTTCCCCGAGGGGGAGAGTGTGTAAGTGCGAATGCACGGTTGTTGATTGCGCGATTACGGTGGATATCGTGATCTTAATGAGTAGTCGAGAGATTACACACACGCACACAACTACAAAGAAAGATATTTCACTCGTTATTGCTGGTACCGTTGCCCGGTCCGCCATCATCGTTATCGAGATGCAGGACCAGCGACCGCTCTCGACGACGGCGAGCGGAGAGAGGAGGAGGAGAGTAGCGCCCGCCGTTACGGCGAGGGCTACACGAGCGCCCTCACGCGTCGGAATGCGGAGCGCCCGCTACGCGAGCGAGAGCTCTCCCGCCCGAAGTGGAGAGGAGGCGCCCAACACCCGCAGTCACTGAGCGGAGAGAGGAGGAGGAGAGTAGCACGCGCCCATCTCCCCCCGTTGCTAGGGAAGACGAGGAGCGCGCGCACCCGCAGCTGTTGCTATGCGGACGACAGCGGCGGACGATTCAGGCTCGCTTAAGAAGTGCATTCACACTTAAAAAATTGGGCCCATCTCCCCGCGAGGGGGACTCGAGTAAATGCGTCGCATAGGGGGTGGGTGTATTGCGTTAACGTTTAGTGTTTGAAGAGTTGGTGGTAGTGAATGCGTTGTATCAGCAGCTTCTTGACGTAGTTTGAATGAGTCAAGGATATAAGGCGCGTTCGTAGCCTCCCATTCTGTGTCGGCTTTGTAGCGCAGTGGGTAGAGCACCATGTACATTGCGTTCCGCCCGCAGGGTCGAGGGATCGAAACCAGGCGCCGGATAGTATTTTTTTTTATATAGTGTAGGGGGAGGGGTGCGGACTACGACTACGGACGTCAACGCGGGTGACATCGTGAGTTACTGAAATGTTCTGCATTTAAAAGAGGAAAAGCGAAAAGAAGGGGAAAGGTACAGACATAGCGCAGAGTCGTGTGCCTAGCGGTAGGACACTATAGACAAACAAGTTCAGTGAGTTCATAGAGGGTAGACTTTCGCGCTACAGTCTTTGGTTCATATCCGTCGTTTCTAGAAAACACACGAGCGCTTTTGTTGCCTTGTCCGTAGATGACGTAGAAGGCCAGTGACCCAGGATTGTCTCTTTCAGAGAACGGGCGCCGAGAGTCTAACTTTCATAGAGTCGAAGAGAGTTGGCTTCGTTCCGATGAAAACCGTGGAGACTCGCATAGGACATGTCGTATGATCTCTGGTGTGTCACAGACTTCGCACGCCTCACTGGCTGCCATTCCAATCAAATAGCAGTAAGCATTTGTGAATGCGACTCCAAGCCAGAGACGACAAAGAATGTACGTTGCATCAGATCGTGGGAGGCCTAGCGGAAGGGTGCGCTGAAGATGCGGGTCCAGTGCGTGAATACGACCGCTCGTGAACTCTTTGGTGGTCCATTTGGATAGCGTGGTCTCCCGAGCAAATTTCGTGGTCTCCCGAGCGGGCGGCAGCGTCCGCACTTTCGTTTCCGACAACGCCGCAATGACTGGGAAGCCACTGAAAGGCAATGTCATGACCCGCTTGGGTGTCACGGTCGTACAGTAGTCTTATCTCGGCCAGCAGCTGTTCATGAGGTCCACGGCACAGGGCCGACTGGAGCGATTGAAGCGCAGGCTTTGAATCGCAGAAGATCGCCCATTTTCGGCATGAAGTTTGTTCAACGGTGTGAAGGGAACAACGGATGGCGGTAAGTTCTGCAGCCGTGGAAGTGGTAAGATGGGCTATTTTGAATTTTTAGGACATGGACATTCGTGGTATAACGACGGCGCCGGAAGAACCAGATGTTGTTGCAGAGCCATCGGTGTAAATATGGGTGCGCTCACTGTATCTCTCGTGTAAATAATACAGAGTTAGCTGCTGTAGTGCCAGCGTTGGAAAATCTTGCTTCTTTGTTATTCCTGGGATAGTGAGGCATGCTCGAGGCTGCGTCGTACACCAAAGTGGGAGTGGCGGCCTCATCGCAGGCGTATAGCTGGACGGCATGCTGGTGATGTTGGAAGTGACAACTTTTGCGAAAGACGCATGGAGGCGTTTAGATGGCAGACTAGTAAGGTGATGATCAGGCAGCCTGGTTAGGCGCCTAATGTGCACCCAGAGTGTTTCAATTGTCACGTAAGTGGGTAAGGGTTGATCACAATCCACAGCAATGGTTGCAGCTGTTTGGTACACCGCGGTAGGCCAAGGCACGTTCGGAGGGCCTGAGCTTGTATGCCTTGCAGTTACTGAATATTTTTACGCCACGTATCTGAAAGTACAGGCAGGCTGTACCGTAGGGAGCCCAAGAATAGTACGTCGTAAAGCTGAAACATTGAGTTCATAGGCGCTCCCCACGTCTTTCCGCCGATGAACTGTAGCATATGGGCCACTGCAGACAGCCTCTTCTTCAAACAACGAATGTGGGGGCTTCAAGAAAGGTCTCTGTCGACGACCACACCGAGAAACTTGTGACACTTCACATTAGAGACCCTTTCGCCATTATCTGTCAAGGGGTATGCATACATAGGCTTCCGTGAGAACGCAAGCACTGCGCATTTGCTGGAAGACAGTTCCAACCCTTGCTTGTGCACATAGGTGTTGGTCAAATATGCAGCCTTTTGCAGGCGCGCCTGCAAAAGGCTGCAGATTCGAGCAACCTCTTGAATAAATGTTTTACCACCACCACCACCACCAGACAGAAGGTTCCAGTTTTAGAGTGCAGCTCTTAAGCACCGGCTCCTGTGGTTACGACGCCGCCGTCGGCCTCGTAACCGAGAGAACGAAAAGGACACCGAAGATAGAGCCACAGGAAAGGGGAGGAGGAAAGCGTGGCGCAAGTGTGAGAGGGAGGAAGGTATGCCGATGGCGCCTTGCGAGACGTGCACCGGGGCGGCGACGCGATACGAGGTAACACCATAGTAGAGAACGCCGTCGTGCGTTCGCTGATCATCACTTCCTGAGACGAAGAAAGTGGTGCCCAATCATAGACGAGAAGACTCTGCAGTTCACGCTGCGCTAAATTTTGCATTAGGGCTATCGCAATATTCAGCGAAAATTCTTTTGACAGCGATGCTGTTTAAGCTGGTGTTGGGACGGCGAATGTGCGCAAGAAAACCTCGCTCAGCGATCCCGTCATCAAGCGCGCCTTCATCAGAACACTGCCCAGCGTGCGTGCCGTAATCTCTCGCGTGCTCTTCTCCTCGTCAGTTCACGGGCGTTCGCGCCTCAAGTTGGAAGCACAGAAAAGCTCGCGCTACAGACGCCGAATTCGCAAAGCCGGTTTGCGCGGGCTCTAGCGCGTGCTAATGCGGTCCACTTTGGGAGAGATGAGAAAGCCAGCAGTGGACAAAACGATTCGTGCCTGCCAGTCATGGAGGACATTCAGCGGCAAGTTCGGAAAACCATGTGAAATGCAACAGCCGGGCGTCGAGACAGCCGCCGTGCTGCTATACTTGATAACAGGTGCGACGGCTGCGGTCCAATACGAATATCGCACCGGTGAAGCGGCGGTGAAACGTCACATAGTTGCAGAACATTCGGAGTTACGAGCTCGCGTACATTGTACAATCTTTGTCAAAATTGTCTAGGCCAAGCCAAAAGTGCGCAGGTCCGAGCGAGGCCTTTTTTCTTGACTTGTGCTGGCCCACGCATGTGATCAGGGATGTTAAATAAAGATTATTTTTATTATTATTATTACTCCCGAAAACAAGGAGCCAATGTGGTAAGTGAAAAAAAAAGAGCCAATCTGATGAGAGCAAAATAATATCCAAAACTGATTTAAACACTTACCGCCAGCAGCTATAGGCTGTTCGCAATGAGAGATTGACGAAACTTCACCCATAATCGGCAAAGGAAATAATGCATCTGTTGCGTTAGTTCGAGCAGGTAATAACCGATCGGAGCTGGTTAGATGTGAAACTCGTAGTGGCGTATAGCCTTTTGTCGGAAACTCCGCTTGCAACTTGTTTGCAGACTTGCGCAGAGCAGCGCTTGTCACGGAGCCTGAAGAGGCCCCTGGGAGTGAAACTTCGGTTAGACTCGAAGAATGACAAAGTGGCTCACGCCGACGCCACTTCGGGCGACAACGAGCCATTGTTTGAGCGCGACTCTTTAATGCTCCATTCATCAGGTCAAAAGGCGGGCGGAGTCGTTCCGACCGGGGAACATTAGTCGGGTCAGCGCGTGATTACTCTATCCGAATGAGTCCTACAGGTCGCGTTGATCTGCATGAAAGGCCGGGCCGTGTGTTCCGGTCGTTGAATGGACTCCTGGTTTGAGTCTCGTACAAGGGCGGACCTGAGGTTCGTCTGAGGCGGTGCACGAGGACTGATTGCGCTTCCATTAGAGGGGCGAACATCAATTAGTGTCTTCCTCGTGTACCTCGTCCGACGTCAGAACAAGCCTGTTAACAGCGCGCATTAGGCGTTCGCGCTTTAATTAGCCCTGTCCTATATATATCTATACGGGGATATTGTTCCGAAGATAACGTGTACCTCGTGAGCGGATAGTCTGCTGAAACATACTTCTCCACACGTGCCTCTTCTAAATGACCTGAAGTTTTGATTATCCATTTGACATGGTTGAGCTCAAGTAAAGAAAAGTCAGTGCCGAGGCCTGCGTCTATGTTTGTGACAGCCAAGAAAGTAAAAACAAAAACCTACATAATACTGTGGTTAATTAAGCATTCGGAAGTGGTACGCGGCAAATTTTACTAACTTGTGGTACGTAGGGATAAAATGAAAGGCTGCGAAGAGTCAAATGCCCAGGACAAAAATCTGAATACGTTCCCGAAATTTCAACAAATAGTGCTTCTAATATACCTTCGACACTTGGAGAGCTGTGCTTGTATGTTGTGGGAAAGCCTGGGTGGATGATGAAGCGAAGACGATGTGAGGTGCTGACCTGCATTAAAACCTTGAGTGCTTCGGACCAAATGCACCCTCGATAAAGATGTTCTTTAGCAACACAAAATGAAGTCTAAATTTTTATATTACTCTTAATGTGTCGAAATTGTTTCATCAACGCCGATAATCTTGCCCGTAGTGGCTTTGTGGTCTCTGTTTAAGTTAGGACATCCTAATTGTCTCTTAAAATTTAAGTTCTAGTACAGTGCAAAGGTTGGTGAGGGCACTGATGTCAACAGGTAAACACTAGAATACAATTTTCTCGACTCATCAGTTTCGGACACCTCTCACCCTACGCAACACCTCGTAGAAATTCGGAGAATATTTGGGTCCAGCCGGAAGCACAGGCTTTGCCGTGCTGCCTGCCTGATGACGCCGCCAGTTCGCATACGCGCACGCGTGTGACGAACACACGTCGCCGATAGAAACACGTTAAATAAAAAAGCTATCAGTGACAGCGACCAACTGCAGTGGTCTATGTGGCGCCCCGGTCATGGGTTTTGCTGATATGAACCCTTTCATGTTTTGCCAGGTAACCAATTGTTTCTTATGTGATACGCCGCATTGCCTGTGCTACCGGTGCTACCAAGCCAAATGTGCATTGTTGGTATTACCGCAGATTGTGCTTCCGTTATTCCACCGCCCTTGCTACGCTCGGAAGATGGTGGGCAGAATCCGGGTGAAAATTTGCGTTCGCCTCCTTTAGGGGATAAACCTTTAAATATGATGGCGGTTTTTAACACCCAAATGTTGGCCGGTTTTGGTGGCAGCTAGGGCTGCTAGCCCTTTTAGTTTGCTCACTCGACCAGGCCTTCACATCAGTGTGTAGTGTTCCAGGACGAAGGCATACGAGAACGGCCCGTCCAATTATGGTAGCGTGGCTGGTGAGCGGTTTGCAGGAGAGTTGCCTCCGTTTCGACGACAAGAAGCGAAATGCCAAACTTTACTTTTATACACGGGGACCTGAAAAAAGCAATGCTACAGCAGCACACTGGCGTGCCGAAAGCATGAAGACTCAAATGGGCAGCGGAGGAGGGTTCTTGGCAGCGCCACAATCTCGTCGCCTGCGCTGCAGGTAATGGGTATATATAGTGTAGTTCGTTTTCGGGTTTTATAATTTTTTCAGAGCCGGGGGGTAAATATCGGGTGCTATTTCTCGAATTGATAGACGGGGAGAAATCCGGTGTTTTTGTGAAACCATTCCGAAATTCGGGTTTTTTGGGTTAAATAGATAGAGGTGCTAGGTTTATTTTATTACACTGAGTTTATATTAGAGGGTATCAACAGCCTTTTAATTCTAACGCGTTAAAATTCGTGTTTTTTTCAAGCTGGTATTCGGGGGGTAGGGGGGGGGGACTTCAGGGTTCTCTTCAAAACGCTCTGCGAAATTTGGCATTTGTTTGGAAATGAATAAATAATGATAGGTAATAGTATTCATAACTCCTAGCAAATGAAACACTTTATTTGCGAAAACCTGGTCATGAATTGTTGCCTCATCCTTATTTACATGTAATATTGTGATCTGCTTGTGCAACTTGTCGGACTTTATTCGAGGCCTGTCTGATAACGGAACGTATCTCAACTGGGACAAGGTTCTCTCGACAACACACCTCCCATTAGCTAGGCACAAAAATGTCAGGGTAGCATTTGCCCGCCTGTGGATGCGGGTGGTAGAGTCCTTGCAATACTGAATGAGTTTGGAAGGTGTGCTTGTGTGCTTGCTTCCAGCAAGTACTGGTTGAGAACGGCGGAACGTCAGACCACAGTTGTGCAGATCGCTCCTTTGAGAAGGTTCATTCGCAGAGAAATCGGGTTTAACCCGAACCTCCTGATACATGTTTGGGGTGTAAGAATCGGGTAAAATCGGGTTTTACACGAAAACGAACAAACGTGTGTAAACGGAACTGCAGGGTTTTCTCGGTAAGTGGGCTTTGCCGCAGATAACTAATCTCTCCGCGAGAATTCGACTGCGAGTCACGTTGTGCGACTTAGAAACATGGGCGCCACATCACCGCTTCTCGCATTCGTAACAATGGTCTTCTTTGCCTTGTATGGTAATTCAAGCTTTAAATCTTTTATGCACAGGACTTTATTTCGGGAGGGAGACAGATCTTTATTGGAAAAATAGTGAACCTTTGGTAAAAAATCACTTTTCTTACAAGAAGAAGAATTGGCACTTTTGGTTCAAAAATATTAGGTGGTCACCTGAGGTGACCACCATGCAGGAATCGTCTACCTGTCACTTTCGGTGGAAGGCCGCAAAACAGTCCTTGTTCCCCAAAGGCACAGGGGACATCGCATGTTTCAACATTCATGCCTTTCTTGAAGGCTGGGATTTTGCACTCCACATAGCAAACCTGCACAAACTGCATATCCGCAAATGCACGGTGGTACTCTAGGTGACCAACAACTTCAGTGACACGGCGCTCTGTCCTAATTGATTTAAGCATGATTTCTAGCTTGCTCAGTATCAGCTACTTATACAACATGTTATCCCATGCCATCAACTAAGCAAGGACAATACTCATCAGAAAAAAATAAAAAAAAGGTAGTTACCTGGGGTGTCCAGCGTGCCGGAAAGAGTTAAGTTTCAGGAATATTTTAGGTTACTTTTCTGTGCTATGGACAACTCGGGTGTCCCGAAACTGCTCAGTACGTTTTCTAAACCGAATTTTTCTTTTTTTTTTTTTGCGTGATGGTCATATGTGGAGTCAGCCTTGTAATGTTTAAGTTTCCCATAATTCGGACACTTCATAAGATGAGCTTTATTGGAAAGTGGAACGTGGAGCTGTTGTTGTGCTCCGTACATTTATAACAAAGTGTAAATAAATAACTAAACTGTCCGACAGGAGAAATTCATAAATATAAGAGAATGAAGGTAAGACCACGCGAGTATTTAAGTTATATCTCACTTCGTGAATGTGTCGTCGGAGAATATAATCATAATAAAAACACTAATGCTTAAAAAAGCTTGTCCATCTCTGTCCAAGCGTATGGCAACAGTGCCTATCCTAAGTTGCCTTCCGGATCAGAGCTCTCACATTTACATAGCTGTACCAGAACAAAGCCTGTAAGCGCTACACGCAAGTTTATAATTTCAATGTTGAAAACGGGACATTATAAATCCTTTTTTTTGCGCGCAATGAGCTATTTCATTCAGTTCCTCAGGTTGCCATCACTTCTTCTAGTAGTTCGTCGCAGGATACAAAAAAGTTGGGGAAGCTTTTTTTTCCTTATACAGTAAGGGCTACCTTTTTTCTTGTTCCTCCTGTATATTCCCTCTTCTGTCACCACTTCCGCCGTCCTCTTAACTTCGTCTTTTTGCCGCTTTGCTGCAATAATTTAACTAAGTTGTTATGGCGAACGGCACTAATCCGTGACTCCAACTTGCTTCGCTTGTTTGTTTGAGCAGGTTGTTCTTTTTTGTTTTCTTCAGCAGTATGCAATTATGAGTCTCTTCATGATTTTTCCCACTTGCACAAAGCACATAAGTTCTGTACGCCATCTTAAACCACAAAAAGTCGCGAACAGCATATGAACTTCTGGGATATGGCAAACTTTAGGAAAACAAGAAATCGATGACTAAAGGACTGTGGTTTCTATAGGGCAGTGGAATCTCTCTCTGTGCATACATACATACACACATACACACACATACATACACACACACATACACACATACATACAATACGTCATCATCATCATCATCACCACCACCAGCCTATCTACGCCCACTGCAGGGCAAAGGCCTCTCCCATTATTCTCCAATTATCTCGGTCCTGTGCCAACTGTGACCAATTTATCCCCGCAAACTTCTTGATCTCATCTGCCCATCTAACTTTCTGCCGCCCCCTGCAACGCTTGCCTTCTCTAGGGATCCACTCCGTTACCCTTAATGACCAGCGGTTATCTTGCCTTCGCATTACATGCCCTGCCCACGTCCATTCCTTCTTCTTAATTTCTACTAATATGTCTTTAACACCAGTTTGCTCCCTGACCCACTCCGCTCTCTTCTTGTCCCTTAATGTTACACCTATCATTTTCCGCTCCATTGCCCGCTTAGTCGTTCTGAATTTAAGTTGAACCCTCTTAGTGAGCCTCCAAGTTTCTGCCCCGTAGGTGAGTTACGGTAAGATGCAGCTGTCATACACTTTCTTCTTCAGCGACAATGGTAGGCTGCTATTCATCTGAGAATGTCTGCCATATGCACCCCACCCCATTCCGATCCTTCTAATTATCTCTGCCTCATGGTTGGGATCTGGGGTCACGACTTGGCCTAAGTAGATATATTCGCTTACCACTTCCACTGCCTCGCCACCTATCTCAAACTGCTGTGCTGTCCCGAGGTTATTGATCATTACTTTAGTTTACATACATAGTTTAGTTTAGTTTACATATAGTGTACATACTTTCGTTTAGTGTACTTTACTTTACTTCACATACAATACGTACGAACCCAAAAATACCTTGAGATCATCGTGGATCGTAACCTATCCTGGGCGCCGGAAGTAAAGTAATTACGTACTCGTGTCTCTGCGGTGGCACAAGTTATTGGGTATCTTGCCGGAAGTCGATGGGGCAGCGACTGTAGAGGAGGAGCAGGAGAAAACTTTATTCTAGCAAGTGGTCAGAGAAGCGCGGTGGCCGCCGGCCTAAGGCTGGTGGCGACTTCGGTGGCTCTTTTGACCAGGGCTTCTTGTGTAGCCCGGTCGGTGAACGCCTCCCTCCTCTGCTCACTGCTGGTGACTAGAGGGAAGGGGTCTTGGGGGCACTGCCATATGGAATGACTTAGTGAGGCGTGCTCCCCACATAGATCCATGGTGCTGCTCTTCAAAGCATATATAGACGGCTTGCTGCGCTACAGCCTGCCTGTTCTGCAACGGCTGTCGCCCACATTTAAAAATCAGCTCAATGCGGCTAGGAATAACTGTCTGCGTACCTGTCTCGGCCTTCCTAAGTGGTCATCGTGTGTTGGCACTGTCGCAGAGGCTGGTTGCTTGCCTTTAGATATTCTTAGAATGCAGGAAACATTTCGAATATACTTGAGGCATGCGCTGCACACAAAATCCAAATTCTTGGCAGGTATTGTGAAATGCAACAAAATTTCGAGCTTTGCAGAAACGATAAATACTATAAACATCCCTGTACCTACCCAACGACGACAACTCATATCTGGTTTCCCGCCTTGGACTCTACCTCACCCCTATGCATAAAAGTAAACATACCTGGACTCATCTAAAAAAAATTATGCCTCAGATATGCCTCCTTCAATTAACACTTGCCCATATAAGTAGCCAATACTCTCATATGACCCACATTTTTACTGATGGCTCATCTACGCCAGACTGCAGTTCTCCCGGGCTCTTCATTTCATCAACCGGCCAAGCACTTTCATACCGTCTTGAGCGCCAAACGTCATCTACGTCTGCTGAGCTTCATGCCATCAAACAAGCACTTCGCTACATTCTCCGCCAGCAGCCAGCACAGTGGGTAATCTTCACAGATTCCAAAACAGCGCTACAAACTCTTCGACGTGCCAGCTGCTTCAGCATTCACGAACATATATCCCGTGATGTCTCCTATAGTCTGCGTCGCCGGGCACCGTGTGATACTGCAGTGGATCCCTGCCCATCGTGGCATCATAGGCAATGAAAAAGCAGATGAGGCTGCCAAGAGAGGATTGCGACTGCGGAATGTGAGGAACATCTTCACGAAGCACGATGCCTCGAGATTAGCAAAGGAGCTTGTTTTCAGGGAAAGAAGCACCTTCTGGTCTCTCCCGGAAAACCAGCACCCATTCCTGCATCATGTCGATCCAACATTGGCACTGAGGTTACCGGAGCGACTTCCACTTCAGCTAGAGACTTTGCTCCATCGATTGCGTCCGAACGTAGCGCTCACAAACACCTACCGGTATCGCCTTCGCCTCACCTCGAACCCGTATTGTAACAACTGCGGTTCACCAGAAACCGTCGAGCATATTTTACTGGAGTGCCCTACGTACGGTCAAGAAAGAAACTATCTCGCACAGAAGATCCTCAGCTACAGCTACCTAACTTTAAAAGCACTTCTGGGACCACGACCATCTCCCTCGTCTCAGCGTAAAGTGCTGACCGCAGTATTTGAATATGACATCGGCGTCGCTGAGCTAATATAGGACCAGAACTTCCTGCACTGTGCAACCGTCTACAGACTTTTTACGTGTCGCACTGACGGTCTCAAACACACACGCTGCCTCCTTTGTTTACTTCTTTTATTTCCTTCTTTCTTCTCTCTCTTCCTCCTCACTTCCTATTGCAACTTTATTCCCTCCTCCCCACCCCGCAGAGTAGCATGTAGGCGTTAACATGCCGGCAGACCTCTCTTCATTCCTCTAATAAAGAGCTCTCTCTCTCTCTCTCTCTCTTTCTCTCTCTCTACATACATATACATACCTGCATGCATGTATACATACATACATACATATCAAGGTTGCAGTCGTCATTGCCAGTGCTATTCGGCTGTTTCCGAAATATTTAATAGTGCCGAATAACGTGTGTTTGTCATGTTTCTTTCATACAGTGATAAATAAGCGAAAATATAGGTCGAGAAAAAATCCGCCGTTGTTTCCTGGAGCGGGAGTCGAGCCCACATCTCCGTATTACGCGTGCGGTGCACTGACCAATTATAGCACTTGTAAATATAAACCCCGCCGGAAACTCGAGTGAGAAGCCGCTGCGGGATAGCATAATTGGTCAGTGCACCGCACGCGTAATGCGGAGATGTTGGCTCGACTCCCGCTCCCGGAAACAACGGCGGGTTTTTTCTCGACTTATATTTTCGCTTATTTATCACTGTATCAAAGAAACATGACAAACACACGTTATTCGGCACTATTAAATATTTCGCAAACAGCCGAATAGCACTGGCAATGACGACTGCAACCTTGATATGTGTCCTTACCGAGTCCCTCGTCCCGTATCTTTCTGTTCTGCTAGATACATACATACATACGTGCGTACGTGCGTACATACATACATACATACATACACACGTGCGTACGTGCGTACATACATACGTACGTGCGTACATACATACATACATACATACATACATACATACATACATACATACATACATACATACATACACACATACACACACACACACATACATACATACATACATACATACATACATACATACATACATACATACACACATACATACACACATACATACATACATACATACATACATACATACATACATACATACATACATACATACATACATACATACATACATACATACATACATACATACATACAAATGCCAGTACATGTGGCCCTGAATTGGATGGACTGAACAAAAATGTTCTGGAGTGCGCTGTCTGTCGTACCGCATACGCCCTTGTACCACATCCTGCCTGCACCCTCAATTCGATGCAGAAACGCCCATGCCTCCATATTGGCAAGCTGGTCAAGCTTTGAGAACTGACTTTGCCCGCCGCTTGCTGGCGAGCTGAGATGACATCTTTCTGGCCAGTTTTGGGGGTGGTTACATGGAACCCCGGAGGGTAGAAGTAAACAGATAACGCAGGTAGAATCCACTTGGTCGGGTGAACGCAAACGAGGCTACGTGTACACAAGATAACGGCTTAGGCGCTCCCTTTATACATGTGCCAATTCTTGCCTCTATTTGAATAATTCCGGAATAATTCCGAAACGAAGCTTTAGAAATGAAGGGAACAAGATTTTTCTAAACTTTCGGGCAGAACCCTTACTGTGATCTCTGTGGTGATAGGTCTGCTTCTTAGTACCAATATTAAACAAAAAATTGACAGGAAAGCTAAACCAGTAATCGATAACTGCAAAAAGGGCTCGTACGCTCGTACAAAAAAAAAAAAAGAAAAAAAAAAACTCACAAAGCTAGGGCGCTCGCTGACTCCAGATGTCTTTTGATTCATCTAATTGTCAGTGGCCCTCGCGTCTCATTTCAACTCTAAACTGCTTTAAGAAGAAGCCCGAAGTAGTCCCCCGTGATTTGCATGCTGGCGCGAACAGACGGTGGGTGGAGGCGGCACTCTATTTTTGTCGCGTTTTGCACTGCCGCGCCAGCCGCACCATTTGAAATAAACGAAAAGGCAAGAAGAGGTACGGCTGGGCGATCGAAACGTTTGTTGTGCCAGAATGAATAGATTTGCTGCGAGGACGGGAAGCTGCGAGCTTATTATTTGCATACGTCATTATGCGCACTTGCTTCTCGCCCCCGATTCCTCCCTCGCTACCGTTATCAACTTCTGCGCTGCTGCCGAGAACAACAATGTGAACGAAAAAAACCACGATAAAAAGCACACGCACGGAGGAAGAAAAAAAAAAGCGAGCACCACGGACTGTATTTGCAGCTGCTCGCGCCACTGCATACACGACTGCGAACTCGGCTTGAATCTGGAGGCACTGGCCGCGGCGGCGCCGGAATTATCATAATGAATACTAATCGATTTCGAAAGATCATCCGGTGAAACTTTTATCGCAGGCCTGCCGCCCCAACTTCTCCGTAAAATCGCATTTTAAAGAAAAAAACTCCGCCCGCCCGCGTACAGCATATGCGCGGCCGTAGCAGCCGCAGAACTTGAGCACGCCCCCGCAGGCCTGTTCCTTCCTTCCAACTTAAATACGAGTACCACCGGCTGCAGCTGAATTTGGCCAGCCCCTACACTAACGCTATTTTTGTTCTTCAGCTTCTGTATGGCGGGTGCAGTGTTTCGTCATTTTTTGCTCGGCATATTTTTTTTTGTATCTTTCTCGATCGAATGCCGTCCTTTTCTTTTAAGCATTCCGCCTGAATCTCCTTCTTGGTTCTTTTTGCTCGCTTTACGCCTCAACACTATGCCAAGAAACTTTCGCGCACCAACTTCCTTATCGCGGAAACAGAGACGAAGTACAAGAGCTTTCGGAGTCTCTAACTTGGTTCATCAATCTGTGCACACAGCTTAGTTTTATGTTGCTGTATGGCAAGAAGTTTTCCGGGAGATAGGTCCGGCAAGCGGTGAAGCGTTGAATGTGTCTGGAACCAATCCTTGTGTTTTGACCAAATGACTAGCTGGATACAAAATATGGGCTCACTGTGTCTTGGATAGGTACCCTTTCGCTCATTTTAGGACTACTATAACACATAGAATGCTCCTGTATCCGATGAGGCAAACTTTTGTCTCGTTTAAACAATACAGATAGAATTTACTAGATATATATAAGATATGTGCCCCGTATTTATTTATATCGAATTTATTATATTAATTATGACACAAATAAAAAATTCAGAGCCCTTCCACCCCGTGAAGAGGGATCGCCAGCACAGCTGCGGTGCCGAGCCTTCACGTGAGGTTTGACTGGGTCATTGTCCAAGGGGTGCACGAAGGAAAACACGTGTGTTTGTAATTTGTGATTGATCATTGTTCCTGGTTATTAACTGAAAGTCCAGTCCTGTCCTGTCACTGCTCCTCGCGCATGCTCAGCACGCCTCTTCACGAGCCAGGTGAAACGGCTATCAAGCGGCTCCGACGCAGCGTCAGACTTGCCTGGGCACGCGCCGGTGCCAGTGCGTCTGCAGCGGCTATGACGCAACACAATTCAACACAATTCACTTTAATTCAATCCCATCCAAATTCAATCTAATCCTATCGAAGCCAAGCCAAGCCAAGCCAAGCCAATCGAATCGAATAGAATCCAATCCAATCCAATGCCCCTCGCGCTTGCGCAGAACGGCCCTTCACGGCACACGCGAAACTGCTCAACATCGGCCAGTGTAGCTTACGCTACAATACACACAGGAATCGTGGGTAGAAATTAATTATAGCGCGGGTATGGTAATCACGGCGCATGATCTATGAAAGGCCTAGGACCTTTTTAATTTTGTATGATTTTCGCCATGCCCCGGGGGTGTGGCGCGCAGTTTTACGATTCCGGGTATTTGAGTGGGCTCCGCAACGTGGCGCTACGCTCGCTACCGATTCCTGTCTACATCGCTCTGGGACCGGAGACGATCTGCTGGATCCTGGCCATTTACAGCTTTGCTGTAATACGGGTGAAGAAATCAATACAAATAAATACTTGCTAATACTTAGGCATTATTTCGGAAGCAACGGACCGCGACACTGCGCCGGGCGTGCCGGAGGCCGTGAGCGCCATTGGCCACATTTAGTGCACTGTGGCTTCGGTATCCAATTTCGGCCACTGCGAAATCTCGAAGGAATAACATTGGGGTAAAGTCATAGGTTTGCTATCGGAGTCGTTTGCACGCGAACACTTGTTTCATCTTCATAAACAATCGTTCTAACCGTACTACTGTTGTGAATTAACTTTCACTCTCCTTCAAAATTAATGTACGTAATTATATCATTGACATTTCACAAATGGCACCGTAAGTGTCAATACTAGTAATAATTGCGAATAGCTGAGTTTCAAGGACGCACATGAACGGAGAGATTCCCGGCCGCTGCGGCCGCTTCCCTGATGGCGCCGAAACGTGAAAACACCCGAGTGTTCGATATTTCGGCGCACGTTGAAGATGCTCAGGGGGTCAAAATTAATCAGAAGTCCTCCACTACGGCGCGCAGAATCGGCTGTGTAGAGTTGTTCACAGGAAAGCTGACTACGTGCACATTCATTTACATAAGGCAATTGGGCCGGTCACACGTGACATTCACACCATTTCACCTTCCAAGAATGGCATGCACAGCGCGCATGGCGCTTTAAATTGTTGCACTGGAGTGAAACCTGTAACCCGAAAAATTTTCCCGATCACCCCCCCCCCTTTTTTTTTTTTTTTGCCGCCGCACTTTAGGGTTTCCCATAAACTGGCCGGCCGATATTATCAGCATAAGAGATACGGAAGGCAGACAGAAAGGAAAATACGATCCATGCTCACTCTAGCTGGATATGCGCTCTGCGTTAAAGGGTGGCATTGTTCCGGATTGTATACAGGGTGTCTCAGCTATCATGCACCAAGATTTAAAAAAAGAGCGATGGAGTTACTCGAAGAAAACCTAGTGCATAATGTTTGCGGTACTGTGGAGAAGTGGACAGTATTTTTTTCGTTAATTAGAGTTAATTAAATAATTGTAATTAATTATCTAACTCGGTAATTACTGTCCTGATCCCCAAAGTGTCAATGAGGCACTTGTAGGTACCCACGAGGGGAATCTAACCGCGGTATTTTCAGCGAAGAACTATTTGCGTACTCATTTATTCTGACTGATAAAGAAAACCCGCGAAATATGAAAAATACCACGTACAGGTGTTCATCTGGTAAAAACACGTAAAAGAAGTTGTTTGTCAGCACCAAAAGAGATGTGCGACAGAACCAGCAGGATATTCATTGTTTTTAAGCATTTATGTTTTAGTTGTTTTATGTGTGGATGAATGTGAGCTTTTCGTCAAAGATTATACCTAAAAACTTGTGTTCCTTTTTTACAGGAATAGAGACATTGTGGAGTCGAATGTCTGGATCCGGCCGAATGCCACGCCTCTTGGAAAACAGAACACAAGTGCACTTTCCTGGATTAAATTTAAAACCGTTGCTGTCTGCCCAACCAGCTAGCTTGTTAACACCAAGCTGGACTTGGCGCTCGCAGACAGACAGGTTACAAGACTTAAAGGATAATTGTACGTCGTCTACATAAATTGAGCAGAAAATCGACGGTGGCAATGCCTTCCTGAGGGAATTCATTTTCACAATAAAAAGGGTGCAACTTAAAACTCCACCTTGTGGCACTCCATTTTCCTGCACATGCACCCTAAAGAGTGCAGTTCCAAGTCGCACGCGAAACGTCCTTTCGGACATGTAACTGGAAAGCGTGTTTATCATGTTACCCGTTATGCCAAAGGACTTCAGATCGATGAGGATACCATACCTCCAAGCAGTATCGTACGCCTTTTCAAGATCAAAGAATACTGTCATACAGTACTGCTTGTGGAGGAAAGCATCTTTGATATAAGACTCTAACGCAACGAGTTGATCGTTGGTAGATCGTCCCGCCCTGAAGCCCGCCTGGCAGCTCTCAAGATGACCATTGTACTCTAAGAAGTACACGAGTCTCCTGTTTATCATCTTCTCGAAGAGCTTACACAGGCAGCTTGTCAGGGCAATGGGACGATAACTGGCGGGAGAGGAAGGGTCCTTCCCTTCCTTTAGGACAGCCACTACTATGGCCACCCTCCAAGAGCGTGGAATGTGCCCCGAAAGCCATATTTTATTTATAGGTGTAAGAGTGTTTCAAGAGTGTCTGGGTGTAGGTGCTGTATCATGGTGTCTGTAATCTTATCTGCGCCTGGAGCTGAAGGTTTGCACGAGCTCAGGGCAGCCCTCAACTCAGAGAGAGTGAATTCAGAGTTGTAAGAAGTTTTTGACTGTCTTTGTCTTGTAAGGGCTTTTTTCTGCAGATGTTTTGTGTTTCATGAAAGTGTTCGTGTAGTGTGCTGAACTGGACACGTGTTCGAAGTGTTGTGCAAGTGTGTTAGCCTGGTCTTCAAGTGTGTCCCCTGTTGTGCTAACCAGGGCCAGGCTGTGTGTCTGTTGTCCTTTGAGCTTGCGTATACGTGTCCAGACTTTGTGTGTGTCTGTGTATGAATTAATGGATGTCAAGAAGGTGTGCCAATTCTCTCGTTTCGCCTCACGGCGCACACGTTTTCCTAACGCCTTTGCCCGTTTGAACAAAATGAGGTTACCCGACGTGGGGTACCCACGAAGGACACCCCACGCCTTGTTCTGGGCCTCTCGCGCCCGCCTACAGTCCTCATTCCACCACGGCCTCCGCTGGTTGCGCGGGGCACCAGAGGCGTGGGGAATGGACTTTTCGGCGGCGTCGAGGATGTGCGCCGTGAGGAGTTGGGTAGCTTCTTCAACGTGTAGGTGTCCTATGGATGTGTGGTGTAGTTTCGATGTCTCTGTAAATGTGTTCCAGTTACCTCGTGCTGTTGTGCAAGTGTGTTAGCCTGGTCTTCAAGTGTGTCCCCTGTTGTGCTAACCAGGGCCAGGCTGTGTGTCTGTTGTCCTTTGAGCTTGCGTATACGTGTCCAGACTTTGTGTGTGTCTGTGTATGAATTAATGGATGTCAAGAAGGTGTGCCAACTCTCTCGTTTCGCCTCACGGCGCACACGTTTTCCTAACGCCTTTGCCCGTTTGAACAAAATGAGGTTACCCGACGTGGGGTACCCACGAAGGACACCCCACGCCTTGTTCTGGGCCTCTCGCGCCCGCCTACAGTCCTCATTCCACCACGGCCTCCGCTGGTTGCGCGGGGCACCAGAGGCGTGGGGAATGGACTTTTCGGCGGCGTCGAGGATGTGCGCCGTGAGGAGTTGGGTAGCTTCTTCAACGTGTAGGTGTCCTATGGATGTGTGGTGTAGTTTCGATGTCTCTGTAAATGTGTTCCAGTTACCTCGTGCTTCATTGAACCTATTATGGGAAGAAGAACTGCTTGAGCCGTTACCTATATATGTTAGTGAAGTGGGGAAGTGGTCACTGCCATATGGGTCAGTGCCCACGCCCCACTCAAGACATGGAAAGAGAATTGCCGAACCAATAGCCAAGTCAAGATTTGAGTATGTATTGTGTCCTATGTTATGGTATGTAGGCTGTTTCTTGTTGAAAAGGCATGCTCCAGAAGATGTTAGGAATTTCTCTATCAGGCGACCTCGGGCATCCGTTCTGGAAGAGCCCCAAAGAGAGTTGTGAGCATTAAAGTCGCCTGTAAGGATGTATGGTTCGGGCAGCTGGTAAACCAGCGCCTCGAAGTCAGAGCTCGTAAGTGCAACATCAGGAGGAATGTATACGGAGCATACCGTTACCAACCTATTAAAAATTATTGTGCGGATGGCTACAGCCTCGAGGACGGTATTCAAGGTGACAGGGTGGCAGGCTAAGGATTTTCGGGCGATTATGGCCACACCGCCAGAAGAGTGTGTGCAGCCATCCCCGTCCTTTCTGTATACCAGGTAACTATTCAAGAAATTTGTGTGTTTGGAATTCAGATGTGTTTCCTGGACACACATTAAACTCGGCTGTTTGGTATGCAGAATCTCATACACGTCGTCAAGATTACTCAGAAGGCCTCTGCAGTTCCATTGAACTGTTTTCTCTTCCCATTATTATGTGTTCAGGGCTACTGAAGTGTGACTGTTTATGTAGGGTCTTTCGGGGCTTGGACTCTTGGAAGGGGTTTTCTGACCTTCTCTACTGACCTGGACGTCGCAGCCCGTTCCTTCCGCTGCAATGAAAGCCGGAAGGGCTCGACGTCCATGTCGTCATCTGAAGGCAAGGGGGTGCCCAGCGGACTGGGCCTCCTTGGCGTGGTACCCTTTCGGGTGTTCTTTGCCTGCGCTGCCAGTGCCGAAGGCGTGGGGAGCACGACAGACGGCACAGGCAGTGAGGCGGGGGAGGGGGTCGCTGCGACTGCCTCCGTCTGCATCTCCGTGCCCTTGCATGTGCTTTGGGCCGGTGGAGAGGAAGCAGTGGATGCAGCGGCATCCCCAACAGATGTTGTTGCCACCACAGCCGGTGAGCGAGTGGTGCAGAGGCTGGTTGGGCTGCCTGGGGCAGCCCTGGGGGGGGGGGGGGGACCAAGTCCAACTCGCGGTACTAGGTCCCCGCCGAAAGCAGACGCCGCTCCGCCCCCCGGCGAGCCGCGTCGGCGTACCTCCCCAGGGGGAAAGAGGCGAACCTCTTTCGCGCCTCTGGGAAGGTGATATTCTCAGTTACCTTCACATTAATAATCGCCTTCTCCTGCTTAAACTTCTCGCACGTTCGAGAGTAGGCGGCATGGGGTCCCTGGCAGTTGGCGCAGGTGAGGGTTGACGATGGACAATTATCAGATGGATGATCATGCTGAGCGCATTTTGCGCAGGTCAGACGACCACGGCAGGAGTTGGTTCCGTGCCCGAACCGCTGGCACTTAAAGCAGCGGCGCGGGTTTGGAATGTAGGGCCGAACATTACCATGTACAAAACCTGCATTGACGTACTCTGGGAGTGTGGACCGGTCAAAAGTAAGGATAATGTGCTTGGTCGAAACTACTTTGTCATCCCTCCTCATAGTTATGCGCCTCACAGCTGTCACGCCCTGATTTCTCAGGCCCTCCAGCAGGTCAGCATCTGTCTCATTCATCAGGTCTAGTTCAGAGATGACACCTTGAGTACTGTTCAGGCTCCAGTGGGGTGTCACCTTGATTTCAAGATTGGCTATGCGAGTTTGTTCAAGGAGGATCTTTGCATGCTGGTGGTTGTGTACTTCAACCAGGATTTCTCCAGTTCTTTGTTTTTTGGCCTTATATTTGTCACCAATGATGCTCTCCAGAAATTTCGATATTAGGAACACGGACTGTGATGCAAGAGGCTTTTCATGGTCACTGGATTCCAACACCAAAAACGGGGGTAGTTATCGGGCTTTGGAAGACTGAGGGTTGGGAGTGGCGGAAATGAACCTTCGGTGCGGCCCCTTTTCAGGGGCCGATCATGTTTGGGGGGGGGGGATTTACGATTTACCATATGGCATGTAAAAGAAGCAGGGGACGGGGGTACTTTCTTCTCAAACCTTACCCTAATAGCCTGAGAGGTCCCGGAGCTCCCTTGCCTGGTAAACAGACAGGGAGCCCATCTGCCGGAGCTTGACCTGGGCTCCGACGGCCACCGTTTGAAGCTTCTACCCTTCACCTTTAAACACATCACCACGGTAGGTAACAACTTAAGTATGGGGGGCTCGGGGTCCGCGGTGTCGCCAACACCGTCACCATACCATGAATACTCAAGGTGCCCCGTGCTGGGCTTTTTCCAGTTTATATATATATATATATATATGTATATACAAGAGAAGAAAAACTTCGAACAAGGTAAAAGCACGATTGTGGCCTACGTTTCAGCAAAGAGAACTTGCTTTCCTCAGGGCTATCTCTCGCCTGGCAGGCAGGGTTTATATAGGGGTAGGACCCCAGGTGAAAGGAGAGGGAAAGATGGAAGGGAAATTGAGCAAGCTGGTTGGTTTCGGAGTGTGTCGGGGGAGAGATTGAGGGGCCAAGAAGGTTGTCTAGTTTAAGCCGCGAAGTAGGTCACACGGAAGTCAGCTGGTGGTTGATATTCGTGGAATTTTTGGACAGACAGGATGAGAGGGTGCTTATTGACCCGCCGCGGGGTATAGGGAAAGGATCTCAGAACCGCCGGAAGCAGACCAGGCGGTGAGGGTGGGGTCCTTATCAGAAACTATCTGCAAGCCTCAGGTCAAAAGAAAAGATAGAGACGGGGGGAAAAACTAACTAGGTCAAGAAAAAAAAAAAAAAAAGTTTTCCCCCCCGTCTCTATCTTTTCTTTTGACCTGAGGCTTGCAGATAGTTTCTGATAAGGACCCCACCCTCACCGCCTGGTCTGCTTCCGGCGGTTCTGAGATCCTTTCCCTATACCCCGCGGCGGGTCAATAAGCACCCTCTCATCCTGTCTGTCCAAAAATTCCACGAATATCAACCACCAGCTGACTTCCGTGTGACCTACTTCGCGGCTTAAACTAGACAACCTTCTTGGCCCCTCAATCTCTCCCCCGACACACTCCGAAACCAATCAGCTTGCTCAATTTCCCTTCCATCTTTCCCTCTCCTTTCACCTGGGGTCCTACCCCTATATAAACCCTGCCTGCCAGGCGAGAGATTGCCCTGAGGAAAGCAAGTTCTCTTTGCTGAAACGTAGGCCACAATCGTGCTTTTACCTTGTTCGAAGTTTTTCTTCTCTTGTGTTCTCTACCATCTTCAAAGTTCTACTACTCCCTATATATATATACACACACAATACCCCTATGCTTCCTTTGACGTTGTAGACTGCCGACCTATCTTTATGTATTTCCTCAAAGAGCCCCTCATTTCCTAACTACATTATTCGGCGAAAGGCTAGCGATGGTCTCGGTTCTGGCAGCCTTGATGCCTAGGTAGCATAAGAGGGCTTCCGGCCAGTTACTCGCTCATGACAGGCTGTAGACGTTCCAGTCACGCCTCGGGGGTTGAAAAGAAGGTCCCCTTCTTCCCGTGTAGTCAGAGTGACGCTGGCTACCACCCTCAAGCGTCAGATACACTTCTAGTAAATATAAATAGCCCAGAAAGTGAAGGAGAACACAGTCGCCCAGGTAGCCGAATTTGTAAGGCATTCGAGATCTAATCGAAAGGCGTGGGCTCGGTCCCCACTCTGGGCGCGTGTTTTTCTTTCTTTCTTTTTTCCTTACTTATATTTCAAAAATGTTAACGTCACTAACCATAGTAAAAAAAAAGCCCAGCAACACCCCTATGTCTCCTTTGGCGTTATAGACTGCCGACCTATCCTTATGTATTTCCTCAACGAGCCCCTCATTTCCTAACTACATTATTCGGCGAAAGGCTAGCGAGGGTCTCGGTTCTGGCAGCCTTGATGCCTAGGTAGCAGAAGAGGGCTTCCCGCCAGTTACCCGCTCATGACAGGCTGTAGACGTTCCACTCCCGCCCCGGGGGTTGAAAAGAAGGTCCCCTTCACCCCGAGTAGTCCGAGTGGCGCTGGCTGCCACCCTCAAGCGCAGGAAACAAAAACACCTGAACATAAATACTCCAGAAAGTGGAGGCTAAAGTAGCCCCGCCGGTAGCGTAGTGGTTATCGCACCAGACGGATCCCACTTGGCGGGCATTTTTTCTCCACTTTCTTATTTTCCAAATTCTTTATCTTGACCAACTACATCCTCCCCTTTGCTTTGCGAGGTTTTCTTGACTGCCAATTCTTATTTGCTGTCTTATTTCCACGAGCCCCTCATTTCCTATTCTGATTCGCTACATGCATAGCGAGGGCCTCTGTTCTGGCAGTCTTGGTGCCATAGGGAGCTTAAGAGGGTTCAACGCTGGTCGACCACTCTCGACATGTCGTAGACGCTCGAGTCACGGCCCGGGGGTTAAAAAGAAGGTCCCCTTCACCCCGAGTAGTCCGAGTGGCGCTGGCTACCACCCCCAAGCGCAGGAAACAAAAACACCTGAACATAAATACTCCAGAAAGTGGAGGCTAAAGTAGCCCCGCCGGTAGCGTAGTGGTTATCGCACCAGACCGGTATTCTGGAGGTCGTGGGTTCGGATCCCGCCTGGCGGGCATTTTTTCTACACTTTCTTATTTTCCAAATTCTTTATCTTGACCAACTACATCCTTCCCTTTGCTTTCCGAGGTTTTCTTGACTGCCAATTCTTATTTTCTGTCTTTATATATATATATATTACATCGCTTTTCCTTATATCAGCTTCTGTATCCCTTGATGCATATATCACACGCCTATTAAAGGTCTTAAAAGCACCAGTGAATTAAGGATCACTTATAGGCTGGCTTATGATCCGAATATCTCAAGGTTACGGTAGGGACGGCGTGCATTAGCACAAATACTTAGTGCCCATTACCGACTGCAAGATAGGTTTTGCGTTGGCAGAAATGTATAACTAGAGGTTGCCTCATCGTCCAGCAAACTAAACGTCCACAATTAAAATGTCCACGAAGACAAGATACACCTTTGTCCAAGTTTGAAAGTACTCCGTTCCATTTCAGCCAGGAAAAGCAGGTTTTTAACCGAAAAAAATCCCGGGCCACCTCCACTAACGTGGAACCTGAGGAGGGGCGAAGAATGCAGAGTATAAGCGTATTCTTGGCGCCTTGGCGTTTTTGCCAGCGGAAATAAAACCATTGGCGGGTAGAGGTATACGGCTTTGCTGTAAGAGTCTCTTGTCTTCGAAGCACGAAGCTCTCTATCGCGAGGCGTGAACGAGTGTTCCGGTGTTTTTTTAATACGTGTTACGTTTTAACGCGAGGCGTATACCAGTTTCCCGGTGTTTTAGTACCGTGACGACATGAAACGACGATTACAACGACGACAGGGATAGGAAACGCCAACAGCCCCAGCCAATAAGGGGCTTCGCCCCTATGTGCCAGAAACATTAGGAAGTTTCAAATTTCGCGCAGCAGTTACAGATATGGCAGGAGTAATTTAATATTGGCAAGCACTAAAACATAACTCCAAGTGCGTTAACTGCACGATAGCATTCAAATGATACCTTCAAACGTAACTATATAGAGGCCCCACTACAATCGCCCAGTCATTTTTCTTGGCTATGGCTTAGGTCGGCGCTCACCAGTCTCACAGAAAAGATTATGTGACGTGTTAGAGAAATCACGGGAACATCGCTCGGCAGCCGCCAGTGCCCCATCTGTCCTCATTTATGTCTGGAGTATTTATTTGAAGCATGCGATAAAATTGACATCATCGTTATCTGAACAACGCAGTCGTTTTAGTCGCTTTAAGCCATACAGAACAGAAAAAAATGAAGAGACCACAAAGCAATGCCAATCCAACTAACAGCCCAGTTGCGTAATCCTTCGAGTAATACCATCTACGCTGCACGCACACTTCGCCAACCAAGTCTCTTGCCCACCTGATGCACGGGGGAAGTAACGCCAGCGTTCATGCGGAGTGGTGTACCTTTGAAGACCTTCCCATTGGAGGATGTGAACTGTGGCCAGTGCCGTTGGCCCTTTGCGAAGGTTGGCAGTTCTGCATGCTTGGTCACCCTCCCCGCCCAACGAAACCCCCCCCCCCCCCCTCCCTCTTTTCTTTTTCGCCACTCCGCTCTTCCATGCGAAATGCCGCGTTTTCCAGTCCCTTGTGTATTTTGCCTGCTGTCTCTTTCTTTCGTAGCTGCCTCTTCATCTTCGGGTTCGGTGAGCACAGAGCCTTCGAATACGCAGGGCAGTCATAGGAGCATGTAATTTTCTCGGCCAAAGCAGCGGAACAGTGCGAAGTGTGCTCCTACCCTTTTTATTTGTTTGTTTGTTACTTACTTTTTGGCGCCGTCTGTCCGGCCGGATCTCTCGAACCGGCCCTGCTGCCCGGCTCCAGCGTCTTTCCCTTGTGGAGGCACTCAGAAAGGCCAGGAGTCGTGGCCGAATGTGAGCCCACGTCTACACATCGGGCAGGCCAAGGAATGCTACGCGCTGAGAGCATGCCCCCATTACGACTTGCACTTGCGACTTAAACCGGTGGCGTACACCGGGTTTTTGGGAAAAGGGGGAGAAAGAGAGAAAGAGAATGCGAAAAGACAAAACAATAAAGAAATAAATAAAAATAAAAAGCCATGTACATACGGCCACGGCTTCATGTCTTCTTATTTTTTGTTCTGAATTGTTGCAACAGTACCCTCTTAATCTGGTTCCAAATAAGATGCACTTAGTAAATGTAACAATTTCGCAAAAATGTTCCAGTTATTCTACATAGAATGGCGTTCCAACAAGCGTGTCGACGCTCCTTATAGCTATGCGGAACACTGTCCCAAGTACAAACGCGTATCAGGGACACGTATATACGTTTCAATGGTGGAACAGTGTTCCAAGTACGCTTCTGGTCAAGAGGTCCAATGAGTCAAGAGGTCCAACGAGACAAGAGGTCCAATAGTCACGTGACACCCGAGTCAAGAGGTACAACGAGTCAAAAGGTCCAATTTGGGTCAAGAGGTACAACGCGTCAAGAGGTACAACGCGTCGAAAGGTCCAACGCGTCAAGAGGTCCAACGCGTCAAGAGGTCCAACGCGTCAAAAGGTCCAACGAGCCTCCTTCAGCTCACTTTATAAAATCGCTGGATCCAATAAAATGTCCTAGTAATATCTGGTTTAGGTTTTGCGGGTTTAGATTGCGATAAATGGGTGCTTGTGATGGTTACTGATTGTTCTAGCTATTTTCTGTACTATACGACTGCTATATGGTTGTTGGCGAAAAGTAGACCGACAGACTGCTAATAATACCCTCGTTACACGGGCGCAGTTAACAACGGTCAAGCGAACCGCGGTTAGACAAAACCGCAGTTTGCTGCGTTACACGGCAGACGAAACTGCGGTTACCCCGCTAACCATGGTTAACGCAAACTGAGCTTGGCCACCTCAGTTCAGTCACGCTAACCGCAGTTGCCGCAGCCGCAGTGCTCAAAATCGCGCAAGTCAGTTCGGACGCAAGTGGCGGCGCATCAGCGAAGGCGGAAAAAAATAAATAAAAAATCACCTGGCGTTCGGAGGAGACGAAGGTTCTCAAACAGCGGGCGCCCCAAAGCTGTGCCCAAGAGGCGCTTTCGTTCTTTGCGTCGCTCTCGCAAGCAGCGCGACTGCCCGTCAGCAGCGGCACGTTTCCCGATCCAACCGATCAACTACGACAAAAGCCGTGCTAAATTTGTGAATTCCGCGCGTCGTCCGCCAACAAAAAAAGGATAAACCAGGCAATCGTGAAGCGTTTTCAGCACTCGGAAATGATCGGCGCGCCCGTCGGCCGTGCCTGCGAACACGCCGGCGCGCATGCCCGCACGGAACTGCAAGCGGCTCGAACCGGCCCATACCACGGCAGCAACAGCTTATCGCCGCTCTTCGAAATCAACCTGATCGCGGAAAAGAACTTCCACATGCGAGAAAGTGGAAGTTAGTGCGGTGAAAAATTCTGCTATATATTGTAATTCGCAGTTGTAGAGATAGCGGTGGTCAAATATCCACCGCGATGCTGAGCCTACAGTTCACAACACCGAGCAGACCTGAGCAAACCAAGCCGGTTGCGAGCTTTTGGGGAAGCCCCTCTCCTCGCCGCGCGACTGCATTGCGTTTGGCTCTGAAGCGACTGCTTTAAAGGAGCCATGAAGAGAAAATACAACTTCGTTTAATTTGAAAGAACTAGGATTCAGTATCTCACTCAGCTCCATTAGAGCCACAAAAGATGTTTTTTTAACGAAAAAAAAAGCAAGAAGTATTTAAACTTTCAAATTTTGCGCCACAGTGACGTGTTATGAGTAAGAATGACGTCATACGGGCCAACAATAAAACAATTTTCAGTGCGTTAACTGCACGAATTCAGGTGATGCGGTCAAATGGAACTAGAGGCCCCACTACAGACGTCCAGTCATGTGTCGTCGCGACAGGTCAGTTAGGCGGTCGCCAATCGCACAAACAAGGTTCCGTGACGTCGTAGAAAAGTTGCGGGAAATTGGCTATGGGGTCGCGACTGCTTCACACGTTTTCTTTCATATCTCCGTTATTTGTTCGAAGATTGCGATGATATTGGCATCATTGTTATCGGGACTAAGCAGTCTCTCTAATAAACTCAACTTGTATTTTGTCTGCATGACTCCTTTAAAGATATTTCCTTTTTTCTACACTGCTTCTCTTGTTTTTTATCGTGAAGTTAAAAGTGTGGTCGTTTATTTTTGTTACGCTCACAACCAAGTGACCGCGGTCACCACACTTGGAATTTCGCGTGTAACAGCCAAAACCGCAGTTTGTGATAACCGCGGTTAAAGTTAAGTAACCACGGTTAAGCTTAACTGCGGTTACGTCCGCCATGTAACTAGAGTATAACGCTTCCTGGTAACGGTTACTAACTGCTTCAGTGACATATTTTGGTCTTTTAGAATTTAGGGTCTGTGTTCCAGCATATGCGTTCTATGACACATATTATACTAATTCTATAGAAATTCTCGCTTCAGCATCTTACGCTCAGCCTTCCAGTTTAGTATCTCAGTACTCTTAATCCCCAATACTTCCTTGCGTAACTGTGACCAGTCCTTGGATCTCGTGTGTTCTGTTTTTTTTAAACGTGACTAGCGATCGGGGCCCCTCTCAAAGGTTGCCGAATGCTGTAGTCCCCAAACCGAATTAATATTCTTTCAACGCGTAGCACAGATTACGCGTTTATTCGTCCCTGTAAAGTAAAATAATTCAGCTTCCATCTAGTAACTTCCCAACGCCGACACACCCTGTGAATTAGCTACTCTTTCAGCGCTATGCTAATTATTTGACTCAAGAAAGGTATAGTTAGGAAACAGGAGAACGTCATTGTTCTTTCATTAACGTGCTGGTTTCTTTTAATAAATGCTGCATTCAAGTTGCATTTCGTGCTTTGTTGGGTTTTTTGTCCTTCGTTCTCTTTTTAGCATTATGTGTGATTGCTATTTTGAATTTGCTGCTTTTTTTTCTTTCTCAAACCCCCACAGGAATGGACGATGTAGGTATTTCTAATAAATAAATGCACTTGTTACTGCGGCATCGTCGTTTCCGACAGCGCGCTGAAAGCACAGCACAGCTGATGTAACAGGCCCTGCCGTAGAGGCGTCAGCGTTTGATATTTAGTATCGGTATTTTTATTATTACCTGTAACCTGCATAAACGCCGTTGAAGCTTTCCTTGTAAAAACAGCCCACAAAATTATTATTCACTCGCATTATTCGCACTTAACCCAACACAATTGCGTAAGTGGGAATAACAAAACGCTGTGCTCGGTTGCGTCTACCGAGCTCTGCTTGGCGCCTAATAGATAGTGTAGCATCCTTTATAGAACTTGCGGTGCCAACAAACGTTCACGCAGTGCGGTTGGCAGCTTGCGATGATTTGTTACAGCTTGGACCTCTCGACTCGTTGGACCTTTTGACTCGACTCGCCTAAGCCGCGTCAAGAGGTCCACGGTGAGCCAAGAGGTCCAAAGAGACAAGAGGTCCAACGCGTCAAAAGGTCCAATATTGGACCTTTTGACGCGTTGGACCTCTTGACTCATTGGACCTCTTGACTCGGAATCTTCCAAGTACCCTCCAAGAAATTGCCGCAGATGGGCTCCACCCCAACACTCTAGACCGGACTGCCAACGAGACCAAATTTGCGAATTTAACAAATGGCGAGGCTGAGCATGCGATTAAACAGCAGAATTTGCACCGGGACAAGAGTGCCTGTGCACGCCTTGCACTATTGTCTAAGTTCAGAATCTATTTTGTACTGTAATCGCATGCTGGGCATTGTAATCCGTCAAATTCGGAGATTTGGTCGCACTGATTGGTCGTTCTAGAGCGTTGGGGTGAAGCCCACCTGCGGCGATTACTTTTAGACCGAGAACAACAATCTCGGTAGAAGAAGACATTTATGAAGGATTTTGTTCTTGTTTCAAGCGGTCGTTAATTCAAAGTTCTCTCGAAGTTGGCATTTGAAATGTACAAAATTGGTTCCAGGTCAGGTTACCAGAAGCTCACACATCTGAAAATAAGGAATTTAGTTTTACGCTTCCTATTCTTCAACTAGGAACTTTGAACGTTCTTTACATTTCAAATAGACACAAAAGCAAGAAAATGTTTTTTTTTTCGCACTCTTATGCTGAGCTTCAAACAGCAACAAGTTCCAAGCTACTAATTAGCAGATTTGTTATAACATAAATTAGAAGGCTCCAAGAAAAAAAATAATATATTGTGGCTAATTTTGATAGGCCGAAGCTGACATAATATTTCGTATTAGTTGGCTGAAACACGGCTAAAATATATTAAAACTTTTCTCCGATATGCGTGGTAAAATTCGCTCTGACTTTCTGAAATATCTTTTTGAGGGTTTAACAAAAATTATGTGCCGAGACTCTGCACATGCTATCTGTGCCTTTCCTTTCGGTCGTCCGTAATTACATACACAGAAGTAAATAAATTTCAGGCTCATGTGACCGTGTTCAAGTTTTGTTACACATTGTGTGCAGTGAGCAGCTGACAGAAAAACAAGCATGAACAAATTTTATTGCATTTGCGTCACTGATATAGAGTCAACACGCAATGAACAAGCCGCTTATAATATACCGTGAGGACATAAATGTGGGACGTTTGTAAGAATACGCGTCATGGTAATGTGTGACTCCCAGATTAATTTCACAAAATGCCGTAGCATTCAAATAATGTGAACACGAACAGCCGGGAAAACCTTTGGCGTGTTCTTTCGGAGCAAGAAATACAATTAGAAAAGGTCGCATTAAACATTTTTATTTGAATATCCAGTACAAGCACATTTCGCTTTAACTTTTTTGAAACTCTGCCGTTAATCAGATCCGATGTACATATTGGCCGGTACTCTTGCTCCAAGCATTTTGGTTTCGCTCATCCTCAATGTAGGTACATGATCCATTTGAATCTCTCTCGAATATATCCGCCCCAAAAAGAGAAAAAAAATGGTTCAATGCACATGATGTATAAGGTACACTTATTCGAAGTTTGTTTTTGCATCACTGCGGCAATAGTGAGGCAGTCATGGGACAAAAAGGTACCCATGCTTACGTGACACACGAACGCCTCCAGGATTTATAAATAAAACAGAAGGCGCGAGAATGGTTCTGATTACCTCAAAAAGCACTTGCATTAAACCGCCAGTTTTCTCACATTTGCGCCTGTGCTTCCCGCGAGTAGACCAAACGCAACGAATAGTAGTGTACAGCGATAGCAAGCACGTAGCATAAAAAACGCTCTAGCATCACAGTAGCGCACGAAAACGAAATATTGTCAAACGAATGGCACGTACTTAAATTATCGGCCATGAGCACCCGTTGCACGCTCGTAACTTCGCTGGAATATGAGCCTCAATGAGGTTCTCGTCTGCAACTGTTTGTTAGCTTCGCCCCGAAATCAACGAGGTATTTTTTTGTCGGCACATGGCACCACCGCTAAACCACGACTAAAACTTTTTTTTTTAAACAATAAAACCGTGCGCCACCTGCCTTTCATGTCGGCAGTTAGTCGGTGTCCTTTACAACATCCCAGTTGCTGTGAAGAAGCTGCATCGTTGACGTCCACATGTCATGCCTCATCCCAAGCAATACCGGCACATCCGATAAATAGAAAACACCGCGCAAGGACCGGTCCGTCAATTTCTTCATAGCCGCTTCAACACGAAGTCAACAGCAAGCTTGCTGTTGCACGCTTTATCGCACGCCAGAACATCCTCCAAATCCCTTCCCCAATGCAAAAATACCCCTAGACAGCGCTGCAATCCTCCGTGCCGCTGAAAATGGTGCGGCCAGTACACCCCTCGAACGCCTCCGCTCCCCTTTCGTCGCGTACGAAGCACAGGATGGATTGAACGCATGGCGTGAACCAATCGATAAAAAAAAAAACGCTGCTTGAAATGAGTGTATGGAACACAAGAAAGGTAAACAGATCTATGTGGAACAAAGGGCTGACAAGCGCTGGTGCACATAGATTGGCGATGTTCAGCATAAACAACGCAATTGCACGAAAACAAAACATGATCCATATAAAACCATTTGATCCACTTAAAATCTTCTTCAGAGTGGTAAAGATAAATGGAAGGACAGCTTTCTGTGGAACTTAAATGGAACTTAAATGGAGCCAAATTAAGAGTGTACTCTTACTCAGAACCAACGACCCCCGCAAGCGTATACCCCGCAAGCCATTGAGATCCCGCAGCTGACTCTCCTGGTCCGTCGGAACATCCCAACCGAAGTACATGATACTGGCATTACTGGTCTAGACTAGCGAGGGGTAAGCGGCTATGCAGTGTATTTATTCTCAATCTGTAAAGCAGCCCTCGGGCAAACCGCTCTTCCTGCCGTCTCCTCAAAGTTACCGTAACAAAGGCGGGTAAATAGAGCCCATTAGTGGTGGTGGTGGGGGATTTTAACGCTCCACACATTACCTGGGGCTGGGCTACCGTAAAGACTCGGCGAAAGGCCAACGGCTTTGGGTGGCGGACCGGTGCAGCAAGAACAGTTCACCCCACTTACCGACCCTACACAGCCTACTCGTCTAGGGACTGGTAAATGCAGAGACACGACACCCGATCTCACCTTTCTCAACAATATCCAACAGCGTACGCATCGCTGGGCCAATTTGCATGTGAATATAGACAATAACCAATAAATACTCCAAACGGAACTCGATGTGATGCCGGGAACTTCCACGGGTGGCCGGGAGCATCGCATTACGAATTAGTACGCCTTCCGACAAGCCCGCGAGGCATCACCCTGATCATTGAGTGAATTAGATACATGGGTGTGTGAATTACACCAGGACGTGCGGCAGCACACCACACTGGTTCCAGAGGAAGCCAATATACCGGAGGCGGATGCCCGCCTGGCTGGCCTCTGGGAAGCACTCCGGAGTCTTCGTACCCGAATGAAGTCGCATCCTCGCAACCGTTCGCTTCGTCGTAAGATAGCGCAAGTGCAACGCACTCTTGAGGAGCACGCGGCGCGACTCTCAAACCAGCAGTGGTATTCTCTCTGCCAAGAGCTAGGCAATCAGCTCAATACTCGCAAGGCGTGAAACATCCTTCGACACCTTCTCTACGAAAACACCACCAAGACCGCGAAGCTCAATCAAATTGTGAAGCTTATTCACAACAGCAAGACAAATCCTCGAGATATCCTTCGAGCTTTGGCTGAACGATACCTCAATACGTCCCCGCCAATTGATCCGCCTGCATATCAGGGAGCCCTCAACTCTCGGATTGATGAGTTCTTTACGGTGGCAGAGACTCGGTGGGCCTTAATGGCCCTTAAAACCAGCACGACACCCTGCCCCGATGGCATAACCCACAGACTCAGCTTTTCAACTATCACTGGACACAGGGCACGCTCCCACAGGAATGAAAAACGGCTCAGACAACTCTCATTCCTAAACTTGGGAAATCTATTGATCAAGAGAATCTCCGCCCTGCCTCAATTACTTCTTGTCTGGGCAAACTTTTTGGACATATGGTACTTCATCGACTTACCACCTATAGCATGGACGACAACCATTTCATACCGGAGACCATGTATGAGTTTAGGAAAGGCGAATTAACTCAGGATGTTTCGTTCCAACTCCATCATGACATAGTCAAAGGCACCGGAGTGTCACCCCTAGACATAAGATCAATACTCAGCCTCAACCTTAAAGGGGCGTTTCACACTGCTCACCACGCCGCCATTTACCAAGTACTCACTGACATCAATGTCGGCCTCCGCACCTTCAATAATGTTCAAGCGCTTCTCACTGGTCGCACAGCGTGCATAACCTTGGGAGATCTCGGGTCTGACGTTATGCCACTGGGTACTAGGGGAACACCGCAAGGATCTGTGCTATCTTCTTTCGTATTTAACCTAGCTCTGCGAGGCATACCTCCAGCACTCCAGCGTATCCTGCAGCTCCGGCACAGCCTTTACGCTGATGATGTCACTCTATGGACGGCGGGAGGCTCGGATGGCAGTATCAGGAGGCGTTTCAGAAGGGCATGCTCGCAATGGAAACTCTGGTAACAGCTAAAGGACTTACCTGCTCGCCACAGAAATTGGCATTGCTTACCATACATCCTGACCGACGTCAACCTTTGGGATCGCAACTCATCCAAGTATATACAAGACACCTTAGGAACAACGTGAAAACTTGGACAGAGAGGGCAAACTGACACGAGCGGTGACGAGCAACTGGTGAAATTTTATTGCAGTTGGCAATAAATAGAAGAGGGAAACAACGTAATCATACGCCAGTGCGAGAAGGAAAAGCGAGATGAACAAAGCTTAGAAAGTGGCGTCGGCTATCAAAGGCGATAAAACAAACAAGCATTCTTTTCATCCGGCCAGATACGCAATCTCCCGCTCAAAGAGTGCCACGGAAGGCGAACTCACGCATCCCTCCCCCTTGATGCTTATAACTGAAGCCTCAAAGATTTCGCGGGATCGAGCATCACGGTACTGTTGACCCCCCGAGGGCATCCCATTCCCAGAGTGACTACACTTCCTATACCTGGTCTGACCATCCGGGCCAACGGGCGTAACATAACTACGATCGAGACCCTCTCACACTTCTCTCAGCAGGTACGATGAATGCTTGCCCGGGTGGCCAACCGGTGCCAGGGAATGTCGGAGTCGACACTTCTCCGTCCGGTGCGCACATTTATAGTTGCTAAATTTGCGTACGCACCACTCTACCTTGAACTCTCAAAGCTGGAGACACAGAAAGTCGATGCCCTGCTCCGCAAAGCTTATAAGCAGCCCTTGTACTCCCTCCAACCACTTCCACGGTATTATTCTCAGCCCTTGGAGCTCACAATACAATTGCTGAAATTACAGAAGCAGTGCGTACAGCGCACATTCAACGTCTTGCGAAATCTCCTGGACGTCACACGCTTCTCACGCGTTTGGGGATCACCATACCGCCACGAACCCCTGACGTTCGCTCCTTACCGACGACCCCGCTACCTCGCAACATGAACCCGGATCAACATCCAGAGAGAAGGCAAGCACGAGTTCGGCAGCTAACCAAAACATTCCGCAAGCAGTCCAACGTATGGTACACTGACGCTACGCCTTATTCCCAACGACCCAGCTACTGCGCGGTCGCCTGCAACTATCCAGAGACCAGCTTCACGGCCTGCACCGTTCCAACGTCGAACATAGCGGCTGCTGAGGAATGCGCCATTGCCCTTGCCATAAAGCGGATAACGGCCTCCGGAACCCCAGGAACCATCGTCACGAACAGCCAAAACGCCTATAACACTATATCGAACGACCTGGAAAGCCCTCACAGGCTTGCTGTTTTACGGACGATCCCCGATATGCACCCACTTCCGCAAATCAACCTCATATGGGCACCGTCACATGCTGGGCTGGAGTGAAATGAGGCGGCACACGATTGGGCGTGTGAATGCACAAACCAGGACCCAGTAGTGTAGATCAACCCGTCTCTACCCATTTGCACTGGCACCCGTTGCTCACATACATCGACATTCTTCACTGCTACCGCGAAACTTGTCAACAATATCCTAACCCCTCCTGCCACTTCACCCGATAACAGACTACCACACTCGGACTCGTACAAACGAATACTTACCCGCACCCCAAACTGTTCAGCCCCATTTACCCAGAGACTTATACCGGCCAATGTCCAAGGTGCAAGACTGATGAATCCACGCTCGCGCACATAATCTGGGCTTGCCCGAAGGCACCAACGACTTTCATTAAGAGCCATCACGACTGGGACGCAGCTCTACACAGCAACGACCCGGAGATCCAACAGCAGCTCGTCCGCCTGGCTCTGGACGTGCCGGCACCGGTGGCCCAACCTCACGAGGGCACCGGGGTGTCGGAGCGTGCGGGACCGGGGGGCTTGTCCGTTCTCACAGGGGTCCCTGAGGTGAGGGAGCTTGGCAACATAGGCACCGGCTGAGGCCCACCGCTGAAACTCCAACACCTTGACTGCTGGGCCTCCCTTAAGGGGCTCAACAGAAAAAAAGTATCTCTCTCGCTCTCTCTTTCTCTCTCCACAATGGCTAATTGATCACAGAATAATTAATAGTGGTAATAGTTATAGTGAGTTGTTATTTTGATATCCACAGTTAGCAGGCTTCCTCATCCTATCACCTCTAGATATCAGAAATTTCTGAGATCTGTTTATTTCGTGCCATATGAATTCTTACTCAGTCGTCATGCATTCATTTGCCGCAATGAAGCGTCTTTGTAGCCCGTTTTTTTTCATAGTCTACTGTCAAAACCGGATATAACCTTACCTGAAGCAGTGTGCGGGCGCTGCAAAAAAAGTGATTTCCCTCTGAACCAGCACTTTGCGTAAGTACTGTACCTTCTACAACCTCAGGCTCACTGGAAAAACCCTTCATATTAATAAATATACAAATATGACCCCTGTGCTCCCATCAAATGACACTCTCGGCGCTGTCGCTTACAGGGTTCTTGAAGTCCATCCAGACGATTCCGTTTTTCATCAAGCTATAGAGTCCGCCATCTCTGGGGATAGTGAAAGCGACACTGCACTCTGCCTCGGTAAAACAAAGCGATTAGATGCAGCAGCGAAAAAATCTCAGCCCGGGAGAAAGAGAAAGTTGCGTGGCGAACCGCCATTCGCCGGCTATGGTGATTGTTTAGCAAACTTGGGCCAAACTCGCCACAAAATTGGAGTTGCGAATGCCTGAAGAGTAATCTGTCCAGGCCAATACCCATGTGAGGGCACTTCACATGTGCACTGAGGCGGCGGTTTAATGCGTATACGCATTCCTTAGCGACCCTACGTGGAAGTCCGTCTGTCCTGTAAGACGACCAGCTCCTTTTACTTGAGGTGACGTTTACTTGGATTTTACTTGGATAGAAGACATGACAACCGATGGACCACAAGGGGAACAGAGTGGTGGATCTCAAGAAGGGGAAGGACAATAACATGATAAAGGGATGAAATAAGAAAATTAGGAGGCAGGGAAGGAACTCGAGCAGCCAGGAAAACGCGGTTGCAGGTCAATCGGAGAGGCCTTTGTCCTGAAGTGGACCTGAATAGGCTGTTGATGATGGTGATGATATTGGAAGTCAATTGGAGAGGCCTTTGTCCTGAAGTGGACCTGAATAGGCTGTTGATGATGGTGATGATATTGGAAGTCAATTGGAGAGGCCTTTGTCCTGAAGTGGACTTAAAAAGGCTAATGGTGGCGATGATGATGATGATCATGACCTTTTTCTTGCAGATGAAAATGTTTAAATAACAGGCCATAGGGCCGTTCTGTTTTCTTGTAAGACCACTTATATTGCTCATGAAACGGTGCCTTCTTAGCAATGCGGTAGTGTGCTGCAGTGAAGCCGACTTTGAACCAGTTTGTTTTTTTATATGACTGCTTTATTACCCCTAGAAAAGAGTATTCACAGAGTTTATGTGCAGAGTAGTGAAGCCAACGGCAAAGGGTTTCGGTGTGCAGCAGAGCGGCAGAAAAGAGTACGTACCTTTAACCGACCATCCCGACTCAAGAATTTCTGAAAAAAAAACATGTCCCTTTAAAGCTACAACTGCGGAATGCAACATAATACAGATTGCCCTTTGACAAGTATTCTAATCCAGTAGTTGCACGTATGGAGCGGGCGCGTTAGGTACCTTAAGGTGATCATTTGTGATTTTTTTTTAAATTTCTTTAATACCTAGAATTTTTAACGGAGTCCGCATACATTAAATTCGTGTATGGCCCAGTTGCGCATGCCCCAGTAAATATCAAATACAAACAGTAGTGCATAACGACACAGCAAGATCGTCCGGGATTTATTAAATCAGCAAACCAAGTAAACAAAATCAATCAATTGCTCAATGAATCGATAAAATTCTAAAGAATCCTACCTTCTCTATTTTCTAATAGAACTACATAATAGATAGTGTACACGCAACGCATGGAGCTCATCTGGCGGTGCTTCGTCGCTGACGGCCGACCACGGGACGACCGGCAGCCCTCGAGCATTCGCTACGGTTATCGGCCGCGGTGAGGGGCGCGAGGGTCCCACGCTGTGGGGTCGCACTGAGCGGACCGCACCGCTTCAAGTCCTGGATGCAGGAGGGCATGCAAAACGCTCCCTTCGCTTTCATGCGGGAAGCTCTCTTTTTTTTTATTGCGGTAGAAACCCCTCCGCGTGTTATCATGCCGTTCTCCTATGCCAAATTATAATCATGGTTAAAAAAATTCAATTCCCTTCCGCTCTGGGACGAAGAATGACCAGCGAAGCTGGGCACAGTTACACGAAACAAAACACGTTCGTTTGTAATTTGCGATTGATCATGCTTCCCAGTCAATCAGCTGAATGAAACTTGTAAGGACCCGAGCTTTATTCTAGCGAACAAACGTGTCCGTTTCAATGCTGTCTGTTTCCCACCGGCGTCGTAGGCATCTTACTGTCTGCATAACGCAGCAACCCAAACCGCTTGACCACAGAGGACAGCAGACAGGTCGCCTTGTGCCGTGAGGCGTCCGCGTTTAAATCTCCCGCTAGGACAGCGGGCATGTCATCGGTGAGGGCATGAAGCCTAGATGCTCGCGCACCCGTCATTTCACTCCACCCCACATCACATAATTCCTCCTCCACCCCACCAAACGAGTGAGATCACCTTATCTGCTACACTGCCGCAGGTTTCCGCAAAAGGGATGACTAGTCACACTAGATAATGGGGCGCATAAGAATGACTATACCGTGTGAAACCAGACACGAAGCAGCGGCCTGCTTGGAAAATTTTGAGATACCTGCTGATATTTAACGATGGGTCCGTGCTATCAGACCAGGAAACGGCAGCTGCAGCAGCCATCTCGCCTTCCTTCGCTTCAGTTAGGCAATGCCGCCTTCCCAAGTCCAGCAGCTCCACAACAGCCGAAATAGCGGCCCTACACTTGGCTACAGACATGATTAAGAATTTGGTGCCGAATGTCCTCAACCAGAAAGCACCCATTTCTTCAGATTGTATGGATGCCCTCCTCAGGCTCGGGCTGGCCCACCGCAGCTGCCTCGTTGTGCAATGTCTTGCCTGCAAGTTGCACAGCCTAAGTGCCATTTGCAGAGGCTCCTTGCTCTCGTAGGCATAAAGGGTGATGAGGAGGTTGAGCCCGTTGCAACAGAAGCGCATCACCCATCTACTTCGGTGAGTGAGGTGATTGGTTGCGTGGTACTTTATCCGAAAGGACCTCCGACTGCACCCTGACCCCCGTGTTGGATCCGGCAGCCACCTCACACGCTTCCTTCGAGGAGACAGATCCGAGCTGACCGCGCTATCCTCTCATCTGCAAATCGGCTATCACCGCTGCGCAGAAAGAAGTCACAGACTTGGCATCGCTAGCTTCCCGGGCAAAGGAAGTGCTTCCAAAGAGACTAACTAAAATTAGTGGACAGCTGATAATTCCTATGGAGAGGCGAGATGGTAAAATTCTGAAGCAATGAATGTAGTTGGATGTTGCAGAGTAAGAGCAGGTAGCAAATTATCAAATTATCTCATCAGATCTAACTTCACCTCAAACTGAAATCTGGTTTCTCGACCTCGATTCCCTTAAGCAACCTTTCATCAATGGCTTACGAACACAATAGCCCTCACCACAACTCCACGAAATCGTAAACCTCATGTCAAATTCGACTTCCCCCCAACCTTATGCAGATAATATATCTGGTATAAAAACTAAAACCGTCTTCGGAGTCACAATACAGTCATGAACACCTAAACCAATGCGGATTACGCGCTTACGTCCCTCACTCAGTCACCAGAAACACGCTGAATGAGTTTCTGAAAAAATTCTATTTGAAAGAATTTCACCTCAAACCTCAGCTCAACGCTTATCACCACCCAGCCTCCAACTCCCCGACTGAGGCTGAGGTCAAAACCTTTGACTTCTCCCAAAGCGAGCCACTACATTTGACCTCACCTCATACGGTGAGGTTGAAGACCATTTGAGGTGGTTGTCCTCGTGAGGTAACCCACCCCTTGTGAGCGTCATTGAGAGACCTTCATTCTGCAAAGGACAAGGCTAGACTGGTGGTCATTGCTACTATTAGTATTAGTAGTACAGTAGAACTCACTCAATAAATGCTTAAAGTAGCCAACTTAAAGCAGGTAAATTGTCAGGACAAGTGGAGGAAGAATGCAGTCCAAGTTGTGTGGGAAAGCGATGAAGAGTGCGCCTTTGCAGGACAAAAGACACTCTGATAGGCCCAAATATGTCAACCTGGTTGGAATCTGGGATTCTCGCATGATGGGAAAAGTTCGCTTCAAAGCGGCCTTTGATGAGCGGACGCAACAGAACGGGAAAGAGTAACTTGAGAGCGAACTTTGCAAGTAGGGAGCAATGACCAGATATGGGGCGCCAATAACACTCTTTTTGCGCTCTTTTTTTACGCTGCGCCTTCTTTTTATCAGTCGTAGTGAAGCGTTGGGTGTTGTCCGCACGGAAGGCACTCGTGATTGAACGCCCCTGTGCAATCATGACGGGCCGTGGTCCTATCTCTCACCTTGGTGCTTTTTTTTTTTTTTTTTGCTTTCGGTTGAGGAACGCACACGGGTCGGAGCAGCGCACAGCGCACAATAGACAAGGCCCCAGCTCCGCGCCGAGGATCGGCGGACAGAGCGGTGACTCTCCCCGGGAGCCGCCAGCCTTCCTTTCCTTCCCGGATCATCCCTGGGGTGTAACTATAGCCTCGTCTTCCTGATCGACCCGGGCGTTCTACTTCTTTCTTCTCGCGACTCTTTCAGGGTAGTTTTCTTTTTCGGAGACAAGCCAATCCTCCATGACTTTGAATTTGACGAATGACTGCCTCTGCTCTTTTTCCACGTCCGCGTTTTGTCCGTGCTACGCCCCATGTAGATGCGCACCTTTTACAAAAACGTCACCGATGTTTCAACTTTTTTTTTCTTGTGCAGCGTAGGTTTGCTTTCTTTGGACCAAGTTTCTCGTATCTCTTTTTTTCCCTCCCGTTTTTTTTTTCTTTGCGATACGGCGTCTCTTCTTCCGGGATGGCTGTCTCCCGTCCAACGCAGATCATGCGTAGTGGGGTTCAGGCCCGCCCCTGGCGCGGAAAAAAGCGCGCGGAAATATTGACATTGATGGAAAGCCCGCTGTTTACCCGTCTCATACCTGATCCATCATGAATTCAAGAGCCCCGTGCGGCTGATCTATTTTTCGTCAGTCCCAACAGCCACTGGGTCAGGAACGATTATATTGCGGCGGCGACCAATCAGCGGTGCGTCTCACGCGGCCTATCGCGAGACATCCGCGCCAATAAAAGGAAGGACGTGCGCCATGAACTGCATATTGTTGGTGACCCTAATTGTTTTGCTTGGCACAACCCCGCGCATGCTTAACTCGCTGTATGTACTCGTTGCTTGGTATCATACTTCAATCAAAATTTGGTTGCTACGCATGCTATGCGTGCATCACGAGAATCCCATGTCAATCATCATCACCATCATACTCGTCATCATCTTGAGCTGCCTCTCACTAAGCCCGTAGCCAATTTCACGAGAAAGTGCACCGAGTGTATAGCAGGCCTTTATATGTCGCAAGGTTTTCACAGCGTTAGCAATTCACAGTCATCATCTTGAGCTGCCTCTCACTAAGCCCGTAGCCAATTTCACGAGAAAGTGCACCGAGTGTATAGCAGGCCTTTATATGTCGCAAGGTTTTCACAGCGTTAGCAATTCACATGATGATGATGATAACAACAATCACGACAACAGGAAGTTCTCAGATATTGCGAACGCTCACACTCTAGTAAAATAGAAATAACTTGGCTTCCCATATCTTTGAAAGAGCGGTTTAGGTGTACGAGTTAGCCTATCATATGCATGACACGTTGCAGTCAATAAAACACGCTTTCCTGCGAATATCACTCACCCACACCAATTCACCTCCCCTCACTGCCCCTCATGTGGCGCGCTAGACACTCTCTTCCACTCGCTCTGTGAGTGTCCGCGCAACCCCTTCCCCCTTTCCCCTCCCCTTCTCACTGGGAGCAGGCTCTGGGGAGCTCTGACCTTGCAACGCGCGCAAGAAACCGTCACGGACAGAGCCCTGGACGTCGCGGGGGCCCTTTGGGCCTCTGCCACCCCCCTACCCTGAACCCAATGTAAAATAAAGTGGCACTACTACTACTACAGCCTGCGAATATGACAGCCAAGGCTCGTCAGCGCGCTTGCGCCAGACAGTAGATGTGTGCTGCAGGCTGTGCTCGTTGTATATGAAGAGGGTGCTCGCTTGCCGTGGAACCACACCCACAGTGGCATAGTAAATTGGTAACGCCCGCTCGAAACAACACTTTTTCAGCCAACATAGCTACACTATAGCTGGAATCTAAAAATAAATAAATAAATAAACATTTGAAGTACTCTGTGATTGCTAACTTGGGCGGGCCTGGAAAGCAGTTAGTCTATCAAAAATTTAGATTTTAAGGGAAAAGTGGGTGGTGTCGTCTTCCTCTTATTGCAAAAGTCTGTGATCTAGCCCCGCTGCAAGGGCCCGACTGAGCATGTATTCCTGGTATTGAAGCCGCGAACTGGCCAACCTTCCGTTTTAACTGCTCGGCGAAGGCGATTGTAGAGGGTGGGGGAGAGGAGACATTCGCATGATGTGTGATCGGGAGATATCGGTACGCCGCATTGAGGGAAGTTGTAGGGGTGCCTAGTAAATGATACGGGGTAAAATAGGGGTGTATTGCAGGAGGAATCGGTTTATTAGACATTAGACGAATTTCAACTTTTTCCCGCACTTTTCGGTTCATCGGGAGGGTAATGCTGCGATAGGCACTTATGAAGCCTCTACAAGAGAACTTGATGCATTTTAGTGCCGGTCTCTGGATCTGTAGAATATGTGCAGTGAGGATCTATTGAATACCTATACGTAATGAACTAGCAGTATGATCTGCCAACCTGCTTGCAGTAGTAAACTGTACACTTCACTTTATTTTCGTAGAACAATTATGCGGACTTCCACGGATCAAATAGCAAAAGTAAGAACCGCGCTTTTAGCGGTGAAGCACCTCAGGGGCTCGGGCTGTCGGCGTCTCCCGTCGTCGTCTCGTGTAGTCACAGTACTAAAACACCGGGACACTCGTTTTCCAGCGCCTCACTCTAGAACGCTTCGTGCTTCAAAGACACGAGACTTTTACAGCAAAGCTTTATAGCTCTACCTGAACTCTGCGCGATCTTGGAATTGGAAACGCAGGAGCCTCATCAACACCAGGAGCATTAAAACGAGGGAGAACCCAAGAAATACATTATGCATATTGACTGGGACTGGCTACGCGATTGCTGTTTGTACATAATAAATGTACGTGTGTATACAACTGAAACAAAATCGTCTTCTGTCGCTCATTGCCCATCAGCAGCGATGTTGCTGTGGGATACACCGGCGCACACAGCATGCTTCGCCCCTCCTCAGGTTTCACGTTAGTCGAGGTGGCCCGGGATTTGTTTAACAATACTTTGATGCCTGCAATTTCATGCCTGCACAGAAATGAATTTATGCGTTTGTCCGAAAATTTCTGAATGGCGTCTTGCTCCGAACCTCTTTGACATACTACAGATGGACTATACACACTTTAAAACTGTCCTGAATGCATTGAGAGACATTGCGTAACTTCCAAAAGGGCTGTACACGCTCCAAACGACAGATTTAACCGTGGTTTGAAACCCAGTTAGCCAGTTCCAAGTTCTAACAGGCTATTTGGAGCAGTTCTACGTCGCTTTCTGCCAGCAAAAAGAAAAAAAAAAGAAAAGTCACGAAACAGGCCGCCACACCGCGCACTGGCTTATCGCTACCAGTCGTTCACACGTCAGCGACGCCATAATAAAGTCTTCGGTTTTGCCGAAGCCCGGCCGATCGGCGCGGCCCCTGGTGGCGGCGATATACATTCGCCAGCTTCCCCGAGCCGCCAGGTTGTGATGGATCAGCGCGAGGCCGATTGGCTGGCGGCCAGGTCGGCTGGCCGGAGACAAGGCCCACCTTTCGGCCGTGATCGAGCTGTTGTCAGGCGCAGCGACGGCTATTTGCGGCCGGGGCCCGACCGGTATCCACCCCGCTATGATGGATCAGACGTGCAGGAACACGAGGACGTCCTCGTGACCGATCGTGCGAGGCTTCGCACGCACGGTCGGCCCAGAGACGCTGTCACAAGGCGCTAAACGCAAGGGCTCGCGGACGTTGGCCTGTGTGTGTATACGAAGCTTGCGTATACGGGAAAGCCGACCTGGGAAGGTTTTGGTTCCTTTATTTTCCCCCTCCGAAGACGTTTTACTTAGTGACTCCCTCGGTAAGCGTGCTACGCTGTTTCCGTCCTGCTCAAGCCGGGAGATCGGCGATGCTCACAAAGAGGGAAGTGAGTTCGGCATGAATACAGGGTTATAGAGGCATAGTTGCGGATGGTAACAGGTTTTCATACCATCGGTGATTTGCAGGCCAACAACGGCAGTTTGTTAAAACTCACCTTAAAGCAACACTGGTCCATTTGACAATGTTTTTAGGTAATGGTTCTCCGGAAACATATTTTATGGACGTACCAGTTGATAGTGCCATTGAGCGAGTAACGGGAATTATTCTTGTGAACCACTGAATGAATGTTAAGGGAACAACCTCACACGTAAATTAAATTCTTGTGGCAGTATCTGTCTTGGAATTCTTTTTTTTGCCTGCGGGTTGGTGTGCTTGCGTGAGCGAGCACACGAGGAGAATTTTGGCGATCCTAAAAATAAAGCGCCTATTCAAGTACTGGAGCTTCAGTCTTGGGCCTGTGGTTTCCCTAAGTGAGAATCGTAACCATTCTCCCATGATGCACTTGCTGTTACGTAAATACAATCGCGGTATTCGCACAAAGTTTCATTAGCTGTAACCGAGTCAGGAAGCCGGAGTAATATTTAGGCGTGGTTTGTATAACTTATCCGAACTGGCCCCTAGAACTTCAAAATCCAGACCGTTGCTATACGTCGGATGGTTTGACCTGCTGCAAAGAAAAGAAAAAAAAAATATTCGGGAACCTAAGTATGCTTTGAACTTTGAACGCCAAATCATTATGGCTTTTCCTGCCAATACTTATCACACACTTCTTTGGTCCAGCATCGGGTTTGCGTTGCTTTCTTCGCTTTCGTTTCTCAGTTTTTTGGCGCGAATTCCTTCGACAGTCATGCTGGCGACACTTCACGCCACAGCCTTCTCAGAATCAGTGGTCCCCGTGGCTGGTGTGCGCCTGTTATACTTACGTGCCGCCACGTTCGCCTGCCATTTGGCGTCACTGCTGCGGGCGCTAGGCTACCTCTAATTCCCCCCGGGCAACGTGCTCATGTAGCGTTGTGGTAACGCAGTCGGTGCCTACTCTGGAGGCCCGAGTTCACTTCCCATACGAACTCAGGTGTGGTCTTTCACTCTTCACAGCAGCCGCCGTTTTCTGTACCGGACAACAACAACGTCAGTTCTTCTGTCAACATAAAAGGAATGAGCCTCCCTGGGCTATGGGACTACGCCCGTTGCGTATGCGTAAAGTGTAAATGGGACGCCTTCAGTTGTGTTTCAGTCGAAAGTACGAACAGTGCGACACTGAAATGATTGCTGGAGCAACACTACCGGCAAATAAATCTGTCAGTGCCCATAGCTTCGGATCAATGGTGTCCCGAAAAGATGGCCGTCAGGACGTCAAACACTGTGTCGTCACGCGCCAGTGACGGTGACCGATTGGGCAGAGCGCTGTGAACGCACGGCTTTGCTGCGCATATTTTGCAACACCTAAGGCCCCCACGCCACCATAATCATCGAAGCCAAACACAGGCGCCATGGAAGAGCCCGCCGGGGCCTTTGCTCCTTTAGGCCTCGCGCCGGGTGGCGCCCCTCTCCTGTACGGCGGCAGGCGGCGACCACTGGCATCACAGCCCGCGGCGCCCCTCCACCCTTCGTTTTCGGGCGGCGCGCCACTGCATAGCTATATTACACAGCACTGGGCCGGCCAAGATTATCTAGTTCAAGTATTACAGTGGAGAAAAGCGGCCCGGCCGCGGCGCGAGCAATCGCTTCGGCAAAAGGGACGCGACGGGAAGAGGTTCGGGGGTTGGCGGCGGCGCACACACTGAGAGCGGGCGAGAGCCGATGCCGACGAAGGGTATACGAGTCGAGCGCGAAAACAGCAAAAAAAGAAAAGACCGGGGTAAGTCCGCACCACCGGACTTGGGGCGAGCGCGGTAATATATCATCTGACAGAAAGATAATCCATCTCTGCCCGACGCAAGAGAAACGCAGAAAGCGCAAAAGAAGGAAGTTGGGAGGAGGGCTCCGCTGAGAAAGGCCGGGCTCTGACGAAGGCGCGCCGGCGGCAGCGGCGGCAGGAGGTGGGGGGCACCAAGGGGAGTAGTCGCCGGCGCGCGCGCGCGAGCCGCAATTTCGGCGGGCTCCCATTCTCCAGGCCCCACTCATTCCGAGCACTGTCGAGGACGGCAGCTCGCTTGCTGCTCTGGCTGGATAGTTTGCCCAGATCGGGCAGGCCTCGCTTTCTATCTCAGGAGGCCGTTTCGGCCCCGCGGCCACGGATCGAACATCCGGAAAGCACGGAAAATGCTCGAGCAGCACATTGGCAAAGCGATGCACGAACGTCGTCATTGCGGGGTTACCATGGACCAGGACGTGGCCGAGACCTTCACGGAACACGCATGCGCCCATGACCTCGCTGCAAGTTCAATCCGTTCAGGAACACTCAGTTGCAACAGCGGTTTTTTTTTTTTTTTTACTTAAGATGCTGCGGCCCCCCTTTACCAGTATTACAGAGATGATTATGTTTGATTCGTCTGCCCCACAGCTGATGGAGCAAACATCAAACTACTCGTGGGCTTTTTTTTTGTTGTTTTTAAATAAGGTGTACGCCAATTCGGCTTATACACTTATGTTAATTTACAGTGAAGCCAATCGTCATTGTACTTTCCCTCTCAAAAACCCTTTTACTCAACCTGATACCGCACCAAATTTTTCGCCTTTAATATGGCGATCCCTTATCCGAGCGTGCAGCTCCGAAGAATGAAATCGTCGACGCAAAACAGGGCAGATGTAACTTATGTTAACTAGAAAATATTGTCACCTATGTACCCGCCAGATCTTTGTAGGGCGGTATAAGCGTGACCGAGTTTAAATACTTCGAAGTGTCTGTTTAACCTGTGTTACTCTAATCAACAGACATTCCAGTGACCCTGCGAAGACTTCCTCTTAGGTGTTTAAACTCTGACAGCGCGATCTTTTTGAGGCTCTTTATTCGATTTTTTTTATACCATACACTTGTTCCTTTCCTCGCCAGGGCCATCAGCCTCCTGTTTTAATTAGGTCTGATTCGTTCGTGTCTTTTAAACATGGACATGCACGTAGGTTCTTACTGTTTTACAAAAACTTTTTGTACACGTTCACTTAATCGGAGCTATATGACAGCTTTACAGTGCAGGGGTCATTCTTTGGGCACACAACGAATATTTCAGGAGTCAGTTCACAAAACCCCATTTGTTGAACTAGCGTGGCATGGGAGTGACCCTTGTCTTCATGCAGCCAACATTCTCAAAATTTGCACTAAAAAAATTAGGCATAGTGCCGAGATATGCGCAACACATTCCCTTCACTGATATTATTTGGAGTCGCTCCTGACCGATTTAATGTCACAATTTATATACCCAATTACGGCAGCCACCATAACCAGCTCTCCTGTGTTGCCTGTGACCGGGCGTGGTCACTTTCCAGCACCACACGGCAATCTTGAAATTTATAGCGAAACTATATGAATCGAAATCGTTAAATTGCCAATTAAGGAAAAAACTCCTAACCCCCACTCCCTGCGGCGCGTTCCATAGCCCGCTGTACCAACAGATGGCCCGCAAGCAGTGTGAGCGCGGGTCCCACCTAATTTTAGGCCTAACGCTACGCTTGCAGATCCAATGCCGTGAATTGGTACATGCATCTTGACGTATACGTTTGACGTTTCTTGCCTGAAATTACGCTCAATGTTAGGCTGAACACGCCCACTCAGGTGGATTGTCCAGGGACTATGACAGCGGCCGTCAGAGGCTCACGGCCGTTTCACCGACTCCCACTGCCGTCGATGTCAGTTGAATACGCACTCGAAGAAGAAAGACCGAGATAGACTTTTTTTTTTTTTTTTTTGTCCAGCAGAAACTGATGTTATGAGTCTCGAGGAATGTAAGGCATCGTTATTCCTCCGTGGTTTCTTGGCTTCGACTGGACGTCCTCGCTCCGTTCACCACGTTGAGCTGGGTATCTTGGCCTGGGCTGGCCAGGGAAGCCCTCCATTGCTCGAAGGTACACTCTAAGCTGGGTAACCCTTAATAGAGGTATACATTTTCGAATTTTTGTAACCTATAATTTATAAGGTACAAATGTAACCTATATCTTCGTAACCCTTATATACGTATACACGTAAGGATTACTCAGTTATCGGTTACTTTGCCGCTTTCAGCATGTATACCTTTATATAAGTTACATCTACCGCCGTCCAAGGTCACACACCTGGAAGGTGTCATGTTGCGCGCCAGGCGCGCTTTCGCCGGCGCCGCTGCGGCGACGCCCCAAAGGCGCCTTTCCCGCGCGGTAAACAAATATCGCGTTAGTGGAAGACGATATGTGCGACCATGCTGTCCATTGCGCCGTCTAAACTTTTGCGTCGGGTGTCTTTTGTCCGTCCCTTGAACAAACTGCCGGCCACACTGCTGCGGCTAAAAGAGAGGTTACTTTTATAATTCCTAAAATTGCGGTACTAAAAAGCTGGAAAATGTTGTCTTAATATATATGCATTGCATTACCTGTTCGATAATCGTTACCAAGGTTGTCACCCAAAAATCTTTGTGAGTATTGGCAACGCTTAAGTCTTATAAACAGGCATAACTAAATTTAATGTTCGCATCAGCTTTGTGCCGTTTAAGAAACCAGAATCAAACATGCATGATAGGTCTTTTAATAAATTGCGGGTATGAATTTTAGCTTTAGTTAAACAACATTAGGCTTTAGTGAAACCAAGCTTTAGTGGAAACATGCACTTGATAGCATACTTCAAAAGGACGCCAAAGTTATAACATAGCCTTAAGCCCAAAATTCTTGTCTGACAACTTAGGCCATGATTATCAAAAGAGAATTGCAGTACATGCACACATATTTGCGCATTTAACAGGTGCACATTTTAAAAAGTTTGGCATCAGTAGTTTTGAACATTCACATTTATTATTATGAAACACCTGTGGGCTATTTATTAAAAAGCAAAGCTGCGAACCACCGTAATGTAATTATCGTTCCTTAATGAATATTACACGAGTGCGGATTCCTGGGCGAACTGGTGTTTCCTATATTGCTTTAGACTTCCAGGTAAAACTCGGTTTATTCATATATCCTTATTTAACCTATTTTATAAATGTTACGTGAACAGCTTCACAAACATGGCCAAATATACAGATTCTTTACCTCAATATTTGATGTATGCAAAGTATTTCAAATTGTTTGGTACAGCAATTGAACAATTTCAGACGAATTCGAGTTTGAGCTACATATATAAAATGGTTCTCAGGGGTGCACTTTCCCAGTACAGCGTTATTGTCATGGTTTCCCACAGAAAAAACGCAGAATGTGGGAAAGTAGAAATAACATTTATTACAAATTCACTGTTTATACAAAGCAGTGTTTATGGCTATGTTCCCTGCATTCTCTGTTTCACTGAGAGTCTAATATTACACTGGAATTCACTTGTCTTTACGAATCCATCTTTACACTTCCCTCTTAGGTACCTCTTTACAGTTCCACCTGAGTTGTGATTCCCACGCCAAGTTATGGTTTTTTATGCAGCACTAACAACTTTCTAGGCCAATTGCAATCTGTCTTTTGGACAAACTTTAAATGGGATCTATAATTTCCTGCATGAAAAAAGGCGCTTGGAAACATTCAGAGATAAGCTTCCCAATTTACGTAGTACACAAGCAGGCACAAAATCAGGGCACGCTGAAGATTTCCCCGAGGTCATCTGAATGACTTGTTCCCTGCTGCCGCAGATGGAGGTACATATGTGAGGGGCCGTCACTTGGATTTCCCCACCTTGAAGAGCCATCTACAGAAAATTTCAGAAAAAGAACAAAATCCAGTGTACCATAAGCCCCTCAACCAAATCACAGGCATGTGAAGTACGAAAACTATATTGCACGAAAATGAAGACGGAGACCAGAGAATGAAATGAAAGGCCACACCAGAGAAGGAGTGATTTAGGGCCTTTCAAATAATTTCACATCATTTCAGTAATCGTTACACAGAGTAATTTGGCCTCATTGTTCACAACAACGCGAAGCCACTATAGTCATACCGGCCAACCTTCCCGAATTTTAATCGTGCCGTGTTCCTGTTTATCTCGCGAAATCTTTCTGCATGCTCACCCAGAACAGGCAGAGAGTTTGGGCTACGAGATAAACTGACATACATTTGCAACAGAGAAAACAAAAACATTTCCGCGCCTTCATGTGGAATCACTAGTACACGCAACAGAGCGAACGTCGCACTAAACCCAGGAAACGTGCTTTCATGATGCTGACGCCGTCTGCGTCACATTTTTGGCTGTACTTAAACATCTCCCCCCCCCCCCCTTGTACTGGCAGTTTCATTTTGAACGAGGATCCCACGTGGAAGCCGAAACGTTTTTCACTTCAGTAAAGTGTTCTTCTACCGGTGGTTTCTTCCTCGGCTATTTGTAAAAAGGAATCGAGAACTTACAATTTTTCTTCGTTGAAATGTGTTGTGGGATAGGATACATCTAGAACTTGCACCGATCTTCAAGTGGCATCCCCGGGAGGTCTGTACCTGTAATGAATCAAAGGGTTACTTGGGTTAAAATTTAATAGGCTTTAGAGCTGGGCAGTTGGTATACATTCATAATGAAAGAAGACCCCAAACTTGACAAGACGAAGAAAAGAACACAGCACAAGCCCTCACTAACAACTGGAGCTTTCTTAAAGAGCTCTTTTCGAAAAAGAGTTCGTGTTGGCTCTGCAAAAACTGAAAAACTACAAAGCTCCATGCTGGGGAAATCGTTATGTGAATTCATAAAGTTCATGTAGTAACGAACTGATAGAAAGAGTCATTAAACATGAGGCGAAATAAGATACGAAATATAACTTCATAACACTTGAAGTAAGGCCTCGCATTTTTACAAGTGAATCATACTTTTGTCTGCGCAGGCCTGGGTGCCATCTTTACAAAGAATATTTGAATGAATGAGTTTTAGTTATTGCATTTTCATACCGTTGTTTCCACGGAAATCAGACTTAATTTCAACTTGTGTCATACGCAGGGGAGTCCTGATTGTCAGCTCAAGGAACACTGCCTGCAAGAAAAACAATAGTGCTCATAAGTCATAGCATAGGTAGCCAGATGCAACCACACTTTTCCAACAGCCAGGAACCGATGAGGGTGCAGCACCCATTTTTACACCTGCACTTGTCTCTGTGTAATTCGTCACAATTTCTGTATCATCAAAAAACAACAACAATCAAGCAGCCTGCATGCTGGATCATACATATCACCATTCTGTAAATCGCTTTACTGCACCACACTAGTATAACGCGAGACAACCATTTGCCCTGCAATACCACGCGAATAAATAAACGACTGATTTGTGCGAATGGGAATAATAAACCCACTTAACATGGTGACAATGCCCCGCTACCTCAAAATGACTAACACCAAATTTACCCACTCAAGGAAAAGAATGACAAAAATGAAGAATGTTGTAGATATAAAAACTTTTTATTGTGCGGTAAGGCAAACTTTCACAAAAAAGAGAGGCTTGCGCTGGACAGAAGTGAGTTTAGAAATTTCGGGCAGCATTTAGTGGACTACTTTTCTGCAGCACACACCTTGTGTTTATCCGGATGTATTACTACAAGACCAATAAACTAGACACCATTCCGAATATATGCAGCGAGAAAAATGAATATTTCCCGACGGCTGAAACAAAATGATAATACCCAGAGAATAGCGCGATAATATAAGACTTTATTGGGAAAAAAGTGCGTCCGATGCAGCCAACAGCGTAAACAAAACGCTCAACACATGACGAAGGCGCGCAGAGCAGAAAGCAGGCCACGAGCGCCGTTATCTCTTATAATGTACGGGCTTTCACGATCGTCCGCTCTAATCTGACGCAGCGAACGCAAGCCCGTGATTTCATTCAATTGCCGTCGCGGGCAACAGAAAACGTCCAGCGAAGCAACCAGTCGGGTAACGAAAATCCCTCTCGAATGCTGCAATTTCAAATTGAAAAGCCCCCAGCGAAAAGATACATCCAATGAAAACACGGAAACCGTTACGGGTATACTCACCGAGTTCGCTTTCACTGGCGCCGGGGCATCGGTCCAACATGCGAACTTGACGCTGGTCGTAGAAGAACGGGCCGTGTAGCGCTGCCAGTCACAAATGGGCTCGCCGCAGCCTCCGCAACTCACGCCGACAAATACGTCTTGTAACAGCCATCCTCGCTTCATCGTAGGGGTATCACAGCGGTAAAAAGGCTCGAGTGGCGCGAAAACGCGGCCACCGGACCTGCGGGCGCCGCCATTTCTCTATATCCCGTCATGCAACAGAGAAATCAACGGCCGCCTGGAGAGAAGGCGCGACGAGCATCTCTTATAGGTTACAGGGCGTTTTATAGGTTACAACGTAAAGGTTACATGACAGATTTTGTTGATGTAACCTATAAATCATTAATGTAACCTATAAACCGCTTTTAACTTCCCGCTTGTAACCCTTAGAAAGGACTGGGATGAAGAAAACATCAAAATGGGTCCATTGTAACCTTTATTTTATAGGTTACATCCCTTTAGAAGTTACATTATGGGTTACCAGGATTAGAGTGTAGGATTGGGAAGTCGGGGATACTTTTAATTTAACACGAATGCTTTCCTATCCACAACTCCCAAAGAATGCTTAGGTTAGTTTGTTTAATGTTATATCTTCAACTTCCTATAGATTGGAGTTCCGGAGGCATGAGCTGCGCAAGGTAATGCCTATTCTCAGCGATCAGGCAGTCACCGGATCGGCGCCGAGAGCAGCATGGGGCATTGGTTACACCCGTCATCTCCCCGTGGGGAAACTGACTGTTGTCCGATCAAGGAAATGAACACAGCTATTGTAAATAATGAATAAATAACACATGCGTGGTCCAATGGGACTTGAACCTGGGTCTCCACGGTATCAGCCCAATGCTCTAGCACTGCGCTGTCTGCGCGCGTCCCTTGCGGTGGAACAAAAGTAGCTGCCGTCGTTGTTCTTCTTTTTCGTAGCACGTACCCATTTGGTAGACTGGTCGGAAATTAAGAGCTCTGTTGGGATAACTTGCCCTCCTCGCAAAATTCACAGAACTACGAGTGGGAAACGCAAAAGTTCTGGAAAAATTTGAGCCGTGTAACACCTGAACGTGGTGGCACGTGAGTACAACAGGTGAACACCAGCAGCGCAGAACAATGATTCCAGGGAAGCTGTAGCATGTTTCAGTCCTCCTGGTGACGTAATTCGCGCCGTAACACCGAGAAACGAAAGCTAAAAAAGAGACGCAAATGAGACGCAATACGATATGACAGCAAAGACGTTTTTAATGCGTATCGCCGGGATTTTGCCTTCAAAGCACGTCGGTATACTTAAGTGCCTTGCAGTTTTAGTGGTGAAGCCCCTTAAGAGCTGGGGCTGTTGGCGTCTCCTGTCGTCGTCGTAGTCGTCATCGTGGTTTCATGTAGCCAATGTACTAAAATACCGGGCCACTCATTTACGCCTCGCGCTGGAGCGCTTCGTAACGCGTACTAAAAAAAAAAAAAACACCGGGACACTCGTATACGCCCTGATTAAGAGTTTCGTGTTTCAAAAACAAGAGACTTTAACAGCAAAGCTGTGTACCTCTACATCCCAATGGTTTCATCTCCGTTGGCACAAACTCCAAGACGCCAAGAATACACTTATACGCTGCATGCTTCACCCCTCCTCACGTTTCACGTTAGTGGAGAATGCCCGGGATTTTTTATTATTATTATCAAACGCGGGTTTGCAGCAATTTGCAACGAAGCTGTTAATGTTTCTTTTTCATCAGTCTCATGTCCGCAATCCTTCAAATTCTCCTGTGCGGCGAAGTCAACTTTTTAGTGAAAGCTAACCAAAAGGAACATTCAACCACCCCCGCTTATGCAAGTTAAGATGTGACCTAGATGTTCCAGCCTTGTGCGCCCGTAATAGATATGACCCTGCGCTACATGCGCGAGTCACCGGTCATAACGACAAAAAGGCCGCATCGAGGACACTGTAAGGTCACTGGTTCGAGTACTGCCCGTTACGAGAAAGGGGCTTACGCAATTGTTGGTGGCCGAAGGGACGTCATAACCGCAAGTGATGGTGCAAGTGTCAGCGTGTAACAGTGGTCATATAACTTCTGGTCGTAACGTGTGCTATACCTTCCCCCTCTGTGGACGTCTTCACGCTTAACGTTCGAGAAATGCAGAACAGGGAACAGAAGCGCAGATGTTTGAAGGAGATCGACGCTGCTTGAAGTTGCGGTGTTCCCCTGTGGTTAGGCGACGATGTGGTGCGCCGTCGTTAAACCATGTTTACGGTACAGCGTACCTCAAGAGCACTGGATGCGCCGTGAGAAGAGTGGTGTTTTGTACAACGAGGACGGAAGGAGCCATGCAACGTCAGAATTATTGGCTAAAGAAGCTGCTCGAAAACGACACGACCCGCGAGAACCGCGGAGTTCTCTGACCGAGAGCCTGAACTGCAATGACAATCCGATCAGAAACAACCCAATTTGGGGGCATCAGCTTCCCTACTAAATTAGGCTCGCGTTTTACCGTAAATTGGTTTCGAATTCGGCTTCAAGTCTTCCCCGCGTCACTTTGCACCACCGCTGTCTGAGACTTGTTTGCTAGTATCAAAGGCTATCAAAGTCGTAATGTCTGAGTGCAGCTGATAAGCCTGCGCGGTAGAAGATGCATTGTTTGATGAGGACACCACGAGAACCAGTGTAACACTTCAATCTGTTGTTCGCAGAAATAACTTCAATGTGTGAGAACGGGTGGCCACGTTGGTTAGAAAAAGTTTGAAAGGACAGCAAAGTAGTGTATGTGGCAGGATCTTTTTTTAATGCGCTTTCACTTACCAGGATTGACGTATTATTTTTTTCTAACCAGTTAAGCTGTTCGCCTGAGTCAAATGTAAAGGGTGCCCTCTAAAAACAGCGCCTGACATTGTCTCAATATAATTACCGTGTCGCTGGGATACTCCTTACAAAGCCATAGATGGTTCGAGGAGCATTGGTGATAGCGGATTTCATAACGTTGCCCACGTCCAGCAACCGCTGCGATCACGTCTCAACTTCGCGCATAGATGCTGTTGAACTCGCTCAACCGCAGAGACTTCCAACAACACGACTGCACAATGTATACTCGGACAGGAAGTTCCCGTCGAACCAAAGCCGCTGCGTCTCAAAGCGCAGTTCGTCATCCGTGACAGGACAGCGAAACAACCCTTTCATTTGGGGAGGGGGACGCTAAGCGAGTGCGCGGCGCGCAGTCATGCGCATGCATATTTGTATACACACATTCTTGGAGCCCCCCTGTCGCGAGCACGCCCCCGAGCTGCGTGGATGGTGGCCGAGATTGCGGAAAAGGTCTCTAGTCGCCCCGGGGTCCCCGTCTGAAATTGAGGTGGAGGCGGCGTCTCGGCAAGAGGGTGAACACTCCCCTTCAGCGCCGAAGTTTGAGCTTGGAGCGAGGAAGGAAAGAAGGGGGACCAGTGGTAAACCTTGGCTTCGACTCGAGCCCGTGCCACGAGTTTGCGAAGAAGGAAGAGAGGGAGGGGGAAAGGGTGGGGGCGAGTGTGTCACCCTGCAGCCCCCTTCTTGAGTGAAGTAGATTAATACACCCCGGGAGCTGCTGCGGGCAGCATTCCAGTGCGCATGGTCAGCCGAAATGTTCCTTGCCCGTGAAAACAACAATGGCGGGAGAAATTATTAATGGTTCCCGGCCGTCAAAACAATTGGTGCTCGGCGAATTCCCCCCTTCTCCATCCCCCCACGCACGCTCCCATGCGACTGCGTTTTGCCATCCCTCTTCCTCGCCTTTTCACTCTCTGTCTCTCTCTCTCTCTCTCATTTCCCCGTTCTCGGTCACTGCGATGGTGCGGCTCTCGTTCGTTTCGATGACTCCGAGCAAACTCCGAGTTGCCCCCTGTATACAGCGCCCACCCTTTTCGGCTTGTTTTCGACCGCGGTGCCCGGCTTTCGGCGGTTTTAGTTGCTGGATGTGCGTCGCCGTTATAACGGGCTGCACCAACTGTGTTTGCAAGGACCTGCTTTTTTGCACTCCCGTGTGCAGATTTGCAAGGCGGGCTTAGAGAGTTACAACGACAGAAAAGTCAATTGTCCACACAGCGCAGAAAAATGTTTCGTATACAAGAGATACCGTTTCGCGGTATACTTGTTCCTTAGTACAATGTTCTGTTTATATGCGCGAAGTTTTGAGGCCAAACGGATACCGTTTGAAAAGCAATAAATTACAGTAAAACAAAGAGTGCTTTGGAAACCCTGACTGCGGACTAGCTTTTGTGTGTTCCTGTATTCACTAAATGGCCGACATAGAGAGTTCTTTTCCACCAGCAACGACCTTGTGTACTACCTGTTTCTTTTCATGTTCATTTCTCGTTTATTTTGTTTACAGTTCTTTCAGACGTGCCGAATTTTCACTATCACATGCTTTGGAATAACGGAGGAGTGAAACTACTTCCCTTTGAACAGCCTTGCTGCAAATGTTGCCATAGTGTGTGCCATAGTTGCCCCGTTTTCACCAAGCGTGTACGAATTAAAGCTGTCCACATGTGTAAATGTTCTTGGCTGTCTTCATTTTATTTGAGCCTTGTTTAATGGCACTCTATAAACAGTGGAGGAATCACAAAAGTGTACAGAAACGTGCGTCCTTTGTATTTAGACCTTTTTCAATATACAATTACTTGCAATGTTGCACACCATGCGGAAGTCTAGGACATTTTGGTGCAGAATGTTTCGGTCCAGGATGTTTCGGTGCGCACATTTCGGTGCACGAACATTTGGGTGCACGGACATTTTGGCGCACAGACATTTTGGTGCACAGACTTTTCGGCGAGCGAATTATCGGGTGCTTGATTGTTTGAAACAGCCGCTACATCTTCATTTCCGCGTAACGTGGGTTACAGACAACAATCCTTTGAATGCACATTTAGATTTGTTTGATTTCTGCCAGTTATATTTAAAAATTCAGCATTTATATATTTTTGTTCTATACCTTGTTCAGGAAACTCCTCTTATACACTCAACCGATTAAATTATTTCGCCGGTCTTCTAAATTTAGATTAATCTACGTTCACCCGTTTTGCCGCACGCTCATCATCCAGTGTTTACGACGGCATAATCCATTCTAAAAGTTCGTTTTTCTGAAAAGAAAGCACTCTCACTATACATTGAAATAAGCTTCACAATCACATGGTTTCCTCCCATAATTTAGAAAATCATATCAAGAGTTTTATAAAGACTCCGCTGTCACGCTAAAACGGATTTGCAAATACAGTGATCACCACTTTTTTTTTTACGGACACTTCCACAATATTGTCGTTGTCAGTAGTTAGACGAGTGCTATTCAGGAAAGCTGCGACGGACCTACTGTCTCACCCATTATTAGATCCATTGATTGGTCCCCCCCACCCTTCCCCTTTTAAGACTTCATCTGTACAGTTTCATTTCATGTTTGCCCACTTATTTTCATGTAATCTTAATTCTTCGTCGCAGCAGCCAGCATCCTTCTTCAAGTTTCTATCTCCCCAGATTTTTTTTTTCAATCATATTATTTTTGGTTTCCACTGAACATCAGACAGGCCTTGAGGAGTTCACGGTAATCCTGTTTTATAGGGACGCTGAAGTGAGTTTGTTGAAATCTTGTTTGTGGTTGCGTTGCGCGGTCTAACCGGTGAAATTCGCAATGGTAATTTGTAGCAGAAGTCTGGAGTTTTGGTTTATCTGTAACAGTCAGCTCTGATACGCGCGCGCTGAAACCATATGCAGAAAGCATATGCCGGCGATTCGTGGGGTTGTAAGCCACGTATCCGATTTTAGACTGCAAGACGTCACTGCAGGTTGAAAGATGAGCAAAATCTTTATAAACATAGCATTCAATTCCATAGAAAAGAAAACCGACCTTAATCCTTTCCCTGATCAGGAAGAGAAAGGGTGGTTCTGCGGCCTTCACCGTGTATATGCTGTTACTTCTGTTTTTCCTCGAGGAGTTCTTGATGCGGCTTGGCTGAATATCTTGTATTTAGGGCAGTCAGCAGTGTTCGTAGGGACGTGCCCAGCTTTCTGCCCATTAAGAGCTAAGAAGGAACCAATTAACACTCGTAGAGTTTAGTCATGCTCTAGATGAAGTCCTTGGCTTCTACCACTGCTTTTGCCATCGTTGACTCTACTGTCTGTATGTTCGTCTCTGCTTGGCCATTGCTAGGGGGGTACAAGAGAAAAAAATAGTGGGAATGAGTAACATTCCCCATGATCTGACGCAATCTCGCTTGTGCGCAACAAAAAGCCGCCGAGGAAGCCCCTGAGGACACAATAACCAGTCTTGTTGGACCCAGTGTCGCCCCCCTGAAAGAACAAGCTTGCTCGCTGAACCCTTCCCTCCGTCCTGGTCATCCCGGCAGCACCCCATCTCCTGGAATCACTCCTTGTCCGCCCAAGGCTGCACCAACGGCGATTAACTCTTCAAGCCCGGCCTATCGAACGTCCGAACATTGTTGGACGCAGAATTCTCCTGGCTTTCTTCCACTGCAATAGGAAGAAATTTTGATTGATTGATTGATTGATTGATTGATTGATTGATTGATTGATTGATTGATTGATTGATTGATTGATTGATTGATTGATTGATTGATTGATTGATTGATTGATTGATTGATTGATTGATTGTGGGGTTCAACACTCCGAAACTGCATAGGTTATGAGTCGCGCCGCATTGGAGGGCTCCGGATTAATTTTGACCACCTGGGGTTCTCTAACGTGCGCCGAAACCTCGCACACACGGGCATTTTTACTTTTCGCCGCCATCAGAAAAGCGGCCACCGTGGCCGGTAATCGAACCCGCGTCCTTGCGCTCAGCAGCAGAAGCCTTAGCCACTGAGCCACCGCGGCGGGTAGGCTGGTGTGGCGAGAGCTTTCTTGTATGCATATGTTGTGTTGCGCTGCCCCAGCTATTTCTTTCGTTTGAAGTGTAACTTTCTAGCGTGTTTAGCTCGTTCCCCGATATTCTAAAGGAATTAATATTACGCAAGATACGTATCGTTAGGTGCATTGGCAAATGAGCCTCTTCTAGGTAAAAAAAAATATTGGTCTAAACTTGTATGATTTTAGTGAAAGCACACCTGATATGAAAGTGTTTTTCTCGCAGCGATCAAGTGCCGCTCACCCTGTACGAACTGCTATGGGAATGCCAGCAATCCCCATCCTTTACATCCAATCTCCATTCCACGCTCGAGCAGTGGGAGGACCGGCTGTCCAGCTTGGACCTCTGGAACCAGTGCATGCTGATAGAGAGGACATGAACAGCCAGCGATGAACAGGCCATCCGCCCCCACAGGGCTTGTGCACTCTCCATCATGCACCGATGAGCTTTTGTCTCTCTCGAGACAGCGCAGTTTTTTTTGCTTGTTTAAATGGGTGAGCATCACTCGCGCGTTACTTGTATTATAATCATCATAATCACCATCATCATCACGATGCATTATCATCAGCCTACTACGTCGACTACAGGACGACAGCCTCTCCAAGTGACCTCCAACTGCTCCTGTCCTGCGCTCCCCGAGTCCCTTCTTTGCGTCCAAACTTTCTTACTTGACTCAGTTGGCAAAAACGTGTGATTGGTGTAACCAAACAGCGCAGCCGGAAGCTGTCGGAAAAATCCTGGCCGCAACATCTGGGGAAAATCTACCATTTTTTTTTGTATAGGATTGCTAATATTGCCCCTTCAAATCTGTCTTCCCGCCATGCACCGGGTGAAGTAGAGAAGCCAACCTTAAAAATATCCGGCGTAACCTTTGGTTTTTGTAAAGCTGGTTTTTCCACAAGGTACCGAAGTGAAGCCTTCTGATAAAAGTTAAGTTCTTGCATGTTTCCCGACGCTATATCCTCAGCGACACTAACTCAACAGCACGAAACTACGTGACAATAAACTCAGTGACTTAAATCGGCGATATAACTCAAAAATCATTGTTTATTTCCTTACTATAGATGCCCGACGGCAGCTTTTCCGCTTAAAGAATTATATAGTTGTCTCTCATTAATATTAGTTCTGGTCCCGTGCCCCGCTTCATCTTCCCTTAATGAAGTTTCATAACTTTAATAGAAGTAATATGTTTAGGTAAATGACGAAAGTGGCGATCCGAATCAGTCAGACTTTTCTCCCCCACCCCCCTTAAAAGGGAAATAAGAAACCGTCAATACCATGTTGCGTTTGACAGTAGCGCCTGTTCAGAAGGTTCAGTAAAAATCACAAGAAAGAAGTAGGCTCAGTTTCCTCGCTTGATGTTGTCGAGACCTAAAACGCTTGAAAGGCCAAAGTCACGCATTAATAATGGAAATATTGCTTTCTGTCATTGGTGTCCCGCACAACTGGAAAAATTATGAAAGTTCCAATGAGTACATGTCAAGGTGCTTTTGTTCTTCTTCTCATGTCAACTGCTACGTCCCGCAAGCACCACTGAGTTTTTTGGAGGACCACCCAGATGTACACCACCCCATAATTCTCCCGCGTATCATGGCGTTATCGTAACGCCTGCTTTATTTACGTGGTGACAGTCGCGGCCACACCGAAAGCGCCACTGCTCAGCTCCTCATATTTCTTCGTCACAGCGCGGGCGTGGCCCCCACTCGGGGGCCAGATCACCGAACCCAACAGCGAAGAAGATTACGATGACGACGATCAGGAGGAAAAAACAACAAAAAGAAAAAAACGAAACCAATTTTTCTGTTTCACGCGTACTTGGACTTGCATCCCGCCTCGCGTGCTCTTGAACCGTATTGGTCGAAAGTCTACACGGCTCCAGCATCCACAGTCCCGTCGTGCTCTCTGGTCTTTTGAGTGCTCCGCCGCCGCGTTAGTGCGTGCGACGGCACCTCCCTACGGCCCTCTCTGTGCACGGAAAACACCGGCACTGCTTTCTCGCAGCACAAGCTGAAGCGGAAGGAACAGAGAACGCAAAAATAACATTTCAGCGTCGAAAAGAAGAATGAGCTGACAAGTAAAGATAGACTCGGGCAGCAAAGAAAATTCAAAGATTGCGGAGCGCTGTGCACGGCCAGGGATGAGAAGAAGCGCTCGGCGGCGGCAGCGCAGACCTCCGCGCACCGGACAGGAACGCGCGGTTCCTAATGCGAAAATAATCGCTCGCCGACGAATCACAGAGCGGCCGAATGCGTAGCCGGGAGGTGGAAGACGACGAGGAAGAGAAGGAAGAACACAAAGAGAGCGCGGCGCCGGAGAAAGCGGACGCTTCGATGCGCGCCGGAGGAGGCCCACCACCGCCGACCGGCGTGCCTTGAATCTCTCAAGGTTTCCACGCAGCGCGGATCCTGTCCGCGTACCGTGTCACGCACCGTCTTCGCCTCCTCGAGATGGAGAAATAATTGTTTGCCCATGCCTCGCGTCTTGCCTCCCACGTTCTCTCCCCCACCCCTTCTCGGGCTCGCAGACTTGAACCGAGCCGGCGAACAGGTTCGCTCCATGTACTGAGACGTCGCGACACTTCCCAATGTACCAGAGCGTCAGAAGTTCCGGAATAAGCTTCTAGAATGAAGAAAACGATTTTTAAAACAGGCCTTGGGCTTGATCACTTGAAAATTGATTATAGACCATGATAAACCCTACAATGATCTTCCCTCCGCAAGTATTTTATCCTGAAGCTTGCGGCATACAGGAATCCGGCTGCAGCGCCTTTCATGGGGAGCTTCTCTGAGGAGGACGTCACCAAGAAGGCCATAGATATGGTCAAATTGCAGCGTTTGCAGTGTTTCCGGATAAGATTCCGGCGGATTCCCTCACCCGTAACGTAGAATTAGGGAAAACGAAGCTGGGCTAGCTCAAATTGTCCGAAGTCGCCCGCCAACTCTGGGACAATACCCACGCCACGGAGTTGCTGCGTCAACATTTCCAGCAGCAAAATGATTTCTTTTTACGGGAGGCTGCCTTTCATAGACCGACTATGTCAAAAGGCTGTGCCCAGAATCCAGCCTGTAGATGAACGGAGCCTGCCGGGTTTTCTCGCCAGTGAGCTACCATTGCTGCATGGTATCGCAACAGCCCGCGAGTCACTTCGACTGTTCCGGTGAAAATAGGCAAACTGAGGAATCACCCTGCACCATGGTGTACTATAAAGCCATGAAGGGCTCGCGGACGTTTTCATTTACTTCTTAGTTAGACTTTAGTGGTATTTTAGTTAGCTTAGCTTATATTTTCAACAAAATTACATCCACACCAGCGCCGGGGTGACTGCGCCACCGAGCAAGTGGTCGCTATACGCAGCGTACGGCTTCTCCTTTCCTTTTGTATGATAAAGGCGAAAGGACAAATGTGCGTTTTTCCGAGATTCACGCACACGTCAAACTAACCTGCAGCAACCGATTACGATGCTCCTTATTACAAAGGTCCGTGCTCAGTAGTAACATCGTGCTCAGCGCAGTTGAAGGAGTGCTGACACCAAATTGTAAAGTTCTATGTTTAATGCTTTAATCCATCCCTAATGGACTGTCAACTCTGAAACACTACTTAAATTACTTTAGAATGAGACAAATAATAAGACAGACTGCCGCAAAAATTGTCAGTTTCGGTTTCTCTTGCTTCAAGTCCGGATGGCACGTAAGATAGCACACCACTAGGTCACCGTTTTGCGCGGGTGTCAAAACACTACAGAGACCGGTAAAGGCGTTTTCACCATCATGCCACCCACTCAACACCCAAGCTTGAGCTTCCTGAAGCGGTTTAAGCCTACCATCGCGGTGGATATTTGGTGACCGCTTTCATTAGGAGCGTGGATAGTGACTTCTAATGAGATTCCCGGCATATTATCAGCTTCTCGATCGCACTACGAACTTTGTTTCCGCCAAGAGTTTTATTCTGGCGGGTGGTGACGCCTGTACCTGTGGCTACATGCTTCAGGTCATGGTCGGTGAGAGCCGATCGCGGACAGCCGATGGCCGAGCTGCGCATGTGAAATGACGTGACGTGTGCTTACCGAACGTCGGAGACACTCGGCGACGTCATCTTGTTTTCCTTCGTACGGTAGGGCGGCCCGTTTATCTCGATTTGCTGTGCGTCCATGATGTTCATGTCTTGTTACGCATCCCAGTTACGTACCTTCGGCGTGATAACTGAGATTAAATTACCATATGTCTGAGATGTCACAGGCCCTTCATTATCTTAACCATCCAGGGCATTCTGGGAAGTAAAGGAAGCGGGCTGTGTAATATTATTACCCCGATAATTCTTGTCACAACCTTTTTAATTCACGATGTTCGTGTTTTGCAATCAATTGAGGAACATAGTGGGCGTTTAATCCTTGCACCACAATTTACTATAGAATAGTAGAACGCGTACACTTCGCTCTGAAGAGAAAGAGAAATGATCCCTCCGCGTGAACTCTAACATGCAATATCTTGCGCTGGCAAGCCCCACTATTCCCGCAGTGACTGCTCGAACGCCTGCCAGTTCACCGCGGTGAGCAATAAAAACACATGCATCATTCCTAACAAACATCTTTGAGAAATTGGCTCATAATGGAGATCAGCATGTAGTAAAAACCATGGCCTGAACATCCAGAGAGTGAAGGCGTAGCGAGCCAGTAACACCACCCGGACAAATGTGTGCTGCGCATGGTTGTAATGAACTTCTTTTGATTATTTATTATCAGGCGAATCACTGCTTACTGAAAGGTGATATAGACTTCTAGGGCACTATGTTTCCGGCAAACTGCAGGGCTCATTTCCGGTTCTCCTATTCCGTATCCGTAGGGCTCTTCAGGACCCTTCGTACGCTACTCGCGGGTGCTGCTGAGAACGTTACTTCTGGGCAACTTCGCAAAGTGGAAGCAACAGAACTTTGTATGCTTTCTTTTTCTCGCCTCCGAGCTATTGTGTGGCGGAATTATAACTTTGAAGTCGAAATTTCGCGTCGAGAACCTGGTGAGGCAAGCGCCACGCCCGCGGCGCTTCGCGGAGGGAAAGATTAACGAGACCTGAAAGTTGTGTTGCTCGCGCTAGCCTCCAGAGAGCGAGCCCAAGCTTGGAATCGCGAATCCCGACAACAAATCGACAAATGAAGACTACATGTCGGAGAAGAGACAAGGCGTAGACTGTGCTCGAAACGGGAACTCAGGTTGAAGGGGCGGTATGGCTAGGACACACAGGAGACCCAACGTGCCGTAGTGTTCCACCTGTTAGAAAAGGTCAGCTGCATCCTCAATCTACCCAGTTCAGTGGTTTTCTTTGTAAACAGTACTGTAAGCAACAACTCATAGATCAGTGATTACTTCTGCTGCTGGAACGGTGCTCTGTGCATCTTACTGACTTGTCATCTCTCCTGCGAAACATCCATGTGCAGATGCTGCTTTTAAATTAAGCAAGCCACCTTCATACAACTGCTTGACCAAGAAATGATACCGTCATGCAAGTGCATTACCTTCGAAAAAAAGTGCAGCGCCTCCCCCTGAAGCACCCGGACACCACAAAATGACGGGTTGACGGCTAATAATAACATGGCGACGTCAAGAGACACTGTTTCGCGCTTTTCGAGGGCTGGCGTTTTAGCAAATGACGTGAACCTGCCAGCAGTACTGACGCTGTGAGCCAAGTACTGGCAGGCAACCCTGTCGGGCGTGATTTCGTGCACTATGTTCTACAGCTGCACACAATTTGTCTAACGCAGTTTCAGCACGTGACCCCAGGGCACTGGGAAATGGTGAAGGCTGTTAACACAGAAGCTATAACGGCCATTGCCAGACCCTATCCTTTCACGCATTATCACTGAGTGCGCAGTAGAAGTCGGGGGCACGATGGCTAGACAGGATACTGGTAAAATTTCCCAGGAGACGAAAGATCTAATTAGGAAACGGCAAACCATGACAATCTCCACCCCAGCTGACAAAATAGAACTAGCGGAGCTATCGAAGTTAATCAATAAGTGTAAGACAGCTGACATACAGAAGTATAATATATGGAAAGGATCGAATACGCTGTAAAGAACGGGGGTAGCCTGAAAGCAGCGAAGAGGCGTCTGAAAGCAAGGCAATGTCATCACAAATAGGGATAAAATAGTCACAGTAGCCAAGGAGTTCTACAGGGATCTGTACAGTAGCCCGGATATCCAGGAAAATGCCGAATGAGAAAGTAGTTCAGAGGAGATAGACATCCCACAAGTAACGACCGAAGAAGTAAGCAAGGCTTTGAAAGAAATGAAAGGGGGCGAAGCGCCTGGTGAGGATCAGATAACAGCAGACCTCTTGAAGGATGGCGAAGAAATTGTACTTGAAAAACTGGCAAACCTGTATACGCAATACCTAATGACCGCAAGTCTACCGGAATCTTGGAAGAACGCGAACATTACCCTATTCCATAAGAAAGGTGACATGAAGGACTTGAAAAATTACAGGCCTGGTTCTGCTCCGGTTAAGCGGTGGTCCCGGGTTCGAATGCTGGACCAGGACGAATTTTTGTTCAACTGCGAAGTTTCTGAGAAAGATATAACTTTCCTTTGTAGCCGCACGGCTGCATTCAGGTGCATGTCAAACTTTCTTTCGCAGGCCGATCAGCTTACTGTCAGTCGTCTACAAGGTACTTACCAAGGCAATCACTAACAGAATTGCTGCAACCTTAGATTTTCGCCAACCTAAAGAACAAGCAGGGTTCCGTAAAGGCTATTCAACAATGGACCATATTCACAGGATCAATCAGATAGAGAAGTGCGCTGAGTATACTGAACCCCAATATATAGCCTTCATAGATTATCAGAAAGCATTTGACTCGGTCGAAACCTCAGCAGTCATTCAGGCATTACGGAACCAGGGTGTAGATGAGCATTATGTAAGAATACTAGAGGATATCTACAATGGGTCCACAGCTGCCATCGTCCTCCATAAGGAATGCAGTAAAATACCTATAAGAAAGGGCGTCAGACAAGGAGACACAATCTCCCCAACGTTATTCACAGCATGTTTACAAGAAGTATTCAGAACGTTGGATTGGGAACAGGTGGGAGTAAGGGTTAATGGAGAATACCTCAGTAACCTCAGATTTGCTGATGACGCTGCCTTGCGAAGTAACTCGGAGGACGAATTGCAAAGCATGCTTGCCACACTGAGCAAACAGAGTAGAACAGTGGGCCTGAAAATTAATATGCAGAAAACGAAAGTAATGATCAATAACCTCGGGACAGCACAGCGGTTTCAGATAGGTGGCGAGGCAGTGAAAGTGGTAAGCGAATATATCTACTTAGACCAAGTTGTGACCCCGGATCCCAACCATGAGGCAGAGATAATTAGAAGGATAAGAATGGGGTGGAGTGCAAACGGCAGACATTCTCAGATAATGAATGGCAGCCTACCATTGTCCCTGAAGAAGAAAGTGTATGATAGCTGCATCTTACCGGTACTCACCTACGGGGAAGAAACTTGGAGGCTCACTAAAAGAGTTCAACTTCTCAGAGTTCAACTACTAAAGAGTTCAACTACTCAGCGGGCAATGGAGCGGAAGAGGGAATGTGTAACATTAAAGGGCAAAAAGAGAGCGGATTGGGTCAGGGAACAGAGGCGTGTTAAGGACATATTAGTAGAAATTAAGAAGAAATGGACGTGGGCAGGGGATGTAATGCGAAGGCAAGATAACCATTGGTCATTAAGGGTAGCAGAGTGGATCCCTAGAGAAGGCAAGCCTTGCAGGGGGCGGCATAAAGTGAGGTGGGCAGATGAGATCCAGAAGTTTGCGGGTATAAATTGGTCGCAGTTAGCGCAGGACCGGGGTAATTGGAGATCAATGGGAGAGGCCTTTGCCCTGCAGTGGGCGTAGATAGGCTGGTGATGATGATGATGGTGATCCTTTGATGCCGATTATGAAGCTAGCATTCACAACCTAATACGTTAGTAGAACTGACCGTGATCGGACTCTTAGCGGCTGTCAGTCCTCTCCAGAGGCCGCTGTTCTTTCCGCATATGCTTGTCATCTTGAGCCCTTGTCTCATACCTTCCCTTGCGTTCTGTCAAGGCAGTTCGTTGGCAGGAACTGACTGAGAGATATCATACAACTTTTTTCCGCATGGAATCAAAGAAGCGTTGCATACACAAGTGGCTATGGGGCGCCGACAGGGTCCCGTGCTATTAATAGGGATGCAAGTGTAAAAGAAATACGTCTGCTATCGCTCTTTCGTAATTTTCACCATCTAGAACTTGACAAACAGGACAGCTATGTTGTGCCGGTCTCGCTACCGTCCATCCTTTAACACCGGGACACTCGCCATAAAGAGCTATCGTCACATCTAGCGCTTCATTGCCAGTCCCTGCCATTTTACTTCGAGCTGACTTTCGTCAGGCTGCTTCATGTGTGCCGTAACCTCGCCAACAAGTTTGTTATTTACCCGATCGAGTTTCCTACCATACACGGTGTGTGGATTCGTGGTGGCGTTTTACAGGAGCATCACTGAGCCAATCCAGGAATTATTTCTATTACAAAGCCCCACACAATCACATGTGTACCTGTCCATTATTCTTAATCTGATGCCGAAGAAAAATTCCCCGCATTTCCCCGAGGGGAAGAATGTGAAAGTGCGAATGCACGAGTTGAATTTGCGCGGTTCGGTAATGTTCGCGAAAGAGAGATCACACACACACACACATAACTACAAAGAATGAAAGATGCATTTATTCACAGACACCTATTTGTGTTGTGGTTGTACTTGATTGCTAGAGCGGATCTCAGCTTTGAAATTTCGTGTCAGTACTCCTTTAAGCGGGTGCATTAGCCCTTCTCACGCCCGATTCCTGGCCAATCCCCCACGTGGGTATGTGCCATGTCAGCGGCCAGGCAGCGCGCGCCCATCTCCCCCCGTTGCCAAGGAAGACGAGGAGATTCCTGGCCAATCCCCCACGTGGGTATGCAATGCGGACATCGCCAATTGATTGCTAGAGCGGATCTCAGCTTTGAAATTTCGAGTCAGTACTCCTTTAAGCGGGTGCATTAGCCCTTCTCATGCCAGATTCCTGGCCAATCCCCCACGTGGGTGTGTGCCATGTCAGCGGCCAGGCAGCGCGCGCCCATCTCCCCCCGTTGCCAAGGAAGACGAGGAGATTCCTGGCCAATCCTCCACGTGGGTATGCTATGCGGACATCGCCGGTGGACGCAGGTTCAGGGTCGCTTAAGAAGTGCATCGCACTTAAAAAACATTGTACGGCGGCACCCACGAGCTTGTATACCCCCGTCTGTCGACACTCACCCATGTGACGTTACACGCCGTGTGAAGACCGCTTTGAACAGAGTCTTGGTAGGCACGGCAGTTACTGCGGCAGTAAAGCCCTATAGTGACAGTGACCCAGAGGCAGCTCGTCTGCAACCCATCCGACCGTATTGCTGTGATATTGTCCATCCCTGCACTGCCATTTGCCCGACAAGACCAGGGCCGGATTAAGAAGTAGGGGGGGGGGGGATACGGGGTCTGCAGCTCCGGGCCCCCAGCTGTCAGGCCCCACTCGTTCATATGAAAAAAAAATATTTTCAGTGTGCTCGCTGCCCCCATTGAAAGTTGAAGGTAGGAGAGTCAACCTCACCTTCACACCGAAGCTCACTAACTCTTGACAGGTGGGGAGGAGTGGGGCCCCTCACGTTATGGTTGACAACCTTCGAGTCCATTTCAATTTAATTGAGTTATTTCTACCTCTCTTCCTTCTTTTCCCGAGGTTTATGAGAAGACGTCTTGGACTAGAAGTCGTGGGTATGAGCCCGTAGGGCAGTGTTTGACCGTGCCAAAGAAGCCACATCAAAAAGGTCCCGAGCTGGCCTCGGGTCTTCTTCGGCACAGTTGTTTCGGTAGTCTTTTCGGTACACGGGCATCGAAGTACGCGGACGTTTCGGCGCGCCCACGTTTCGGTATAAGAAAGGGTCAGGCATGCGAATAAGGAAATAATGTCTGAAGAACATTCTAAATTGTTTAAGCCTGAGGGATGATATATGTAATTATGGACAACCTAAGCACTGCCCTACGGTCTCATACCCAGTTTCTGCCGCAAATTTCAATGTATAGCGCTTGACCAGGAAGTTCATTGCGATGACGACCCGTCCAATAAAGCTAGTGGGGTAGTTGAATCGCATAAGCGTGATTGATATAGACTCGATATTTCTCGCTGAATGGTCAAGCAAGACATCATAGCACTACAGGAAACGAACACAAAACCCGAACTCCCAGGCTACGTGTCGTACACGGATCCCAGTGGCAAAAGAACGGCAACACTAGTCAGAAATAACATGGCAGCCACACAACACCTCACTCCGCAGAGGCCGAGAACACGTACTGTTGTAAATGCACAGCAAGAATATAGGCAACAAAGAGAAGATATTTATCCTCAACGTATACTGCAGGCCAGCGAAGAAAGAACTAAAACTACACTCTAAGCTGGGTAACCCTTAATAGAGGTATACATTTTCGAATTTTTGTAACCTATAATTTATAAGGTACAAATGTAACCTATATCTTCGTAACCCTTATATACGTATACACGTAAGGGTTACTGAGTTATGGGTTACTTTGCCGCTTTCAGCATGTATACCTATATATAAGTTACATCTACCACCGTCCAAGGCCACACACCTGGAAGGTGTCATGTTGCGCGCCAGTAGCGCTTTCGCCGGCGCAGCTGTGGCGACGCCCCGAAGGCGCCTTTCCCGCGTGGTAAACAAATATCGCGTTAGTGGAAGACGATGTATGTGCGACTATGCTGTCCATTGCGCAGTCTAAACTTTTGCGTCGGGTGTCTTTTATTCGTCCCTTGAATAAACTGCCGGCCACACGGCTGGGGCTAAAAGAGAAATTACTTTTATAATTCCTAAAATTGCGGTGCTAAAAAGCTTGAAAATGTTCTCTTAATATATATGCATTGCATTACCTGTTCGATAATCGTTACCCAGGTAGTCACCCCAAAGTTTGTGTGAGTATTCGCAACGCTTAAGTCTTATAAACAGGCATGACTAAATTTGATGTTTGCATCAGCTTTGTGCCGTTTGAGAAACCAGTATCAAACATGCATGATAGGTCTTTTGGTAAATTGCGGGCATTGATTTTAGCTTTAGTTAAACAACATTAGGCTTTAGTGAAACCAAGCTTTAGTGGAAACATGCACTTGATAGCATACTTCAAAAGGACGCCAAAGTTAAGATAACATAGCCTTAAGCCAAATTTCTTGTCTGACAACTTAGGCCATGATTATCAAAAGAGAATTGCAGTACATGCATACATATTTGCGCATTTAACAGGAGCTCATTTTCAGAAGTTTGGCATCAGTAGTTTTGAACATTCACATTTATTATTATGAAACACCTGTGGGCTATTTATTAAAAAGCAAAGCTGCGAACCACCCCAATGCAATTATCGTTCCTTAATGAGTATTAGACGAGTGCGGATTCCTGGGCGAACTGGTGTTTCCTATATTGCTTTAGACTTCCAGGTAAAACTCGATTTATTCATATATCCTTATTAAACCTGTTTAATAAATGTTGCGTGAACAGCTTCAAAAACATGGTCAAATATTCTTTACCTTTAAAGATTCTTTACCTCAATATTTGCACGGATGTATGCAAAGTATTTCGAATTGTTTGGTAAAGGCAATTGAACCATTTCAGACGAATTCGAGTTTGAGCTACATTTATAAGATGCTTCTGAGAGGTGCACTTTCCTAGTACAGCGTTATTGTCATGGTTCCCCACAGAAAAAACGCAGAATGTGGGAAAGTAGAAAGAACATTTATTACAAATTCACTGTTTCATACAAAGCAGTGTATATGGCTATGTTCCCTACATTCTCTGTTTCACTCAGAGTCTAATATTACACATGGAATTCACTTGTCTTTACGAATCCATCTTTACACTTCCCTCTTAGGTTCCTCTTTACAGTTCCACCTCAGTTGTGATTCCCACGCCAAGTTATCGTTTTTTACGCAGTACTAACAAGTTTTTAGGCCGATTGCAATCTGTCTTTTGGACGAACTTTAAATGGAATCTATAATTTCCTGCATGAAAAAAGGCGCTTGGAAAAATTCAGAGATAAGCTTCGCAATTTACGTATACACAAGCAGGCACTAAATCAGGGCACGCTGAAGATTTCCCGAGGTCATCTGAATAACTTGTTCCCTGCTGCCGCAGATGGAGGTATATATGTGAGGGGTCGTCACTTGGATTTCCCCACCTTGAAGAGCCATCTACAGAAAATTTCAGAAAAAACAAAATCCAGTGCAACCATAAGCCCCTCACACCAAACCACAGGCATGTGAAGTACGAAAAATATATTGCACAAAAATGAAGACGTAGACCAGAGAATGAAATGAAAGGCCACACCAGAGAAGGAGTGATTTACGGCCTTTCAAATAATTTCGCATCATTTCAGTTCTCGTTACACAGAGTAATTTCGCCGCATTGTTCAGAACAACGTGAAGCCACTATAGTCATACCGGCCAACCTTCCCGGTTTTTAATCGCGCCGTGTTCCTGTTTATCTCGCCAAATGTTTCTGCATGCTCACACAGAACAGGCAGAAACTTTGGGCTACGAGATAAACTGGCATACATTTGCAAAAAAGAAAGCAAAAACATTTCCGCGCCTTCATGTAGAATCACTAGTACACGCAACAGGGCGAACGTCGCACTAAACCCAGGAAACGTGCTTTCACGATGCTGACGCCGTCTGCGTCACATTTTTGGCTTTACTTAAACATCTCCCTCCCCCCCCCCCCCCCCTTGTACTTGCAGTTTCATTTTTAACGAGGATCCCACGCGGAAGCCGAAACGTTTTTCATTTCAGTAAAGTGTTCTTCTACTGGTGGTTTCTTCCTCGGCTATTCATAAAAAGAAATCGCCAACTTACATTTCTTCTTCGTCCAAATGTGTTGTGTTAGAGGATATATCTAGAACTTGCACCAATCTTCAAGTGGCATTCCCGGGAGGTCTGTACCTGTAATGACTCAAAGGGTTATTTGGGTTAAAATGTAATAGGCTTTAGAGCCGGGCAGTTGGCATACATTCATAATGAAAGAACACCTTAAACTTGACAAGACGAAGAAAAAAACACAGCACAAGCCCTCACTAACAGCTGAAGCGTTATTAAATAGCTCTTTTCGAAAAAGAATTCTTCTTGTTGGCTCTGCGAAACCACGCATCTTATAGAATAGGCAGAGTTTCTGAAAAACTACAAAGCTCCATGCTGAGGAAATCGTTATGTGAATACATAACGTTCATGTAGTAACGAACTGATAGAAAGAGTCTATAAACATGAGGCAAAATAAGATACGAAATATAACATCATAACACTTAAAATAAGGCCTCGCATTTTTACAAGTGATTCATACTTTTGTCTGTGCAGGCCTGGGTGCCATCTTTATAAAGAATATTTGATTCAATGTGTTTTAGTTATTGCATTTTCATACCGTTGTCTCCACGGAAATCAGACTTCATTTTAAGTTGTGTCATACGCAAGGGAGTCCTGGTTGTCAGCTCAAGGAACACTGCCTGCAATAAAAACAGTAGTGCTCATAAGTCATAGCATAGGTAGCCAGATGCAACCACACTTTTCGAACAGCCAGGAACCGATGATGCTGCAGCACCCGTTTTTACACCTGCACTTGTCTCTGTTTAATTCGTCAGAATTTCTGTATCATCAAAAAACAACAACAATCAAGCAGCCTGCATGCTGGCTCGTACATGACACCATTCTGTAAAGTCGCTTTACTGCACTACACTAGTATCACGCGAGACAACCATTTGCCCTGCAATACCACGCGAATAAAAAAACGACTGATTTGTGCGAATGAGAATAATAAACCCACTTAACATGGTGAAAATGCCCCGCTACCTCAAAATGACTAACACCAAATTTACCCACTCAAGGAAAAGAATGACAAAAATGAAGAAAGTTGTACATATGAAAACTTTTTATTGCGCGGTAGGGCAAACTTTCACAAAAAAAGAGGCTTGTGCTGGACAAAAGTGAGTCTAGAAATTTCGGGCAGCATTTAGTGGACTAATTTTCTGCAGCACACACCTTGTTTTTATCCGGATATATTACTACAAGACCAATAAACTAGACACCATTCCGAATATATGCAGCGAGAAAAATGGATATTTCCCGACGGCTGAAACAAAATGATAATACCCAGAGAAAAGCGCGATAATATAACAATTCATGGGGAAAAAATTCAAATATTCAAGCAGAGCTGCCTGACAATTACATGGGCCAATAACTCGTCAAGTGCGCCCGATGCAGCCAACAGCGTAAACAAAACGCTCAACACATGACGAAGGCGCGCAGAGCAGAACGCAGGTCACGAGCGCCGTTATCTGTTTAATGTACGGGCTTTCCCGACTGTCCGCTCTAGTCTGACGCAACGAACGCAAGCCCGCGATTTCATTCAATTGCCGTCGCGGGAAACAGAAAACGTCCAGCGAGCAACCAGTCGGGTAACGAAAATCCCTCTTGAATGCTGCAATTTCAAATTGAAAAGCCCCCAGCGAAAAGATACATCAAATGAAAACACGGAAACCGTTACGGGAATATACTCACCGAGTTCGCTTTCACAGGCGCCGGGGCATTGGTCCAACATGCGAACTTGATGCTGGTCGTAGAAGAACGGGCCGTGTAGCGCTGCCAGTCACAAATGGGCTCGCCGCAGCCTCCGCGACTCACGCCGACAAATAAGTCTTGTAACAGCAATCCTCGCTTCATCGTAGGGGTATCACAGCGGTAAAAAGGCTCGAGTGGCTCGAAAACGCGGCCACCGGGCCTGCGGGCGCCGCCATTTCTCTATATCCCGTCATGCAACGGAGAAATGAAGGGCCGCCTGGAGAGAAGGCGCGACGAGCATCTCTTATAGGTTACAGGGCGTTTTATAGGTTACAACGTAAAGGTTACATTTCGTATTTTGTTGATGTAACCTATAAATCATTAATGTAACCTATAAACCGCTTTTAACTTCACGCTTGTAACCCTTAGAATGGACTGGGATAAAGAAAACATCAAAATGGATTCATTGTAACCTTTATTTTATAGGTTACTTACGTTTAGAAGTTACATTATGGGTTACAAGGATTAGAGTGTAGGAAAAATCATCCAGGATAGCCTCGACACCACCCAGGGCAAGCCGATTGTCATTCTTGGTGACTTCAACGCCCCACGCTCGATTTGCGGATACAAGTTTAACTCAAGGAGAGGCAAAGCATTAGTCAGCTTGATAGAACAACAAGACCTCGCCCTCCTCAACGAACCAAATACCCCAGCGCGTATGGGAACGAGTACGTCGAGAGACACTACCCCCCACCTCACTATGGTGCAAAGGATCCTCGACACCACGTGGGAAAACACAGGGACGAGTGGGGGCTCAGACCACGATATCATTTCGATCCAGATCAGAGGGCCGAGATTCAAAACGCAAATAGGCAAAGTGCAGCTTACCGACGGGGACAAACTCAGGAAAGAAGCAGAAGAATGCAAGACAGAACCAGACACCTATGCAGAATGGTCTAAACACCAAGCCCAAATGACCAAAAGACACACACAAACCATAGCGACCACAACGCATACTCCCTTCGTGGACGCCAAACTCCTACACATATGGGAGGCACGACACGGCATCACAAGGAGGTGTAAAAAACAGACATATTAAAAAACTTTGGAAGCGCATCCACGAACTGAATAAACTGGCGACAGAATAAGCGAAGCAACTCTGTACAGAAAACTGGCTACAATTCTGCGACGGCCTGCAAAGCACACTGTCAACCAGGAAGACGTGGAGCCTGCTCAGACATCTGATCGACCCAAATGGAAGCAAGAGCTCAACAAACCGCACCCTCACAGCCACCCTCAACAATTACAAGGGAAATGCGAGCGACTTAATCACAGACCTCAAAAAGAAGTATTTTAAAACGGAAAGAGAAGACGGAGAAATCAAAGACTACTCCGGTCCGCAAAACAAATTGCTTGACAAACTTTTCACCGAAACAGAACTGCTCGCAGCCATATACGAAAGCAACAAGAACAGCGCCCCAGGGCCCGATGCGATCACGTACAGGCTGCTACATAACCTCAGTGACAGAAGCCGGTCGGAACTCCTCAATCACATGAACAAGACATGGGAGACAGGAACCCTCCCAACGGAATGGAAAGAAGCGGGAGTGCGCTTTATACCCAAACCAGGAAAAACGCCGCACATCGACAACATGAGACCGATCTCTCTCACCTCGTGCGCCGGAAAAGTGATGGAGCGAATGGTCCTCAAACGACTCCAAAGACATGTGGGCGAACACGACATCATGCCCCAAACAATGTACGGTTTCCGCAAGCACCTCGGAACGCAAAACGTATACAACTCAACGAACTGGTATACTCAAACCAGCAACACAGCAAGCCCCGAGAGCGATACTCGCATTAGATCTAAAGGGAGAATTCGACAACGTATGTATGTATGTATGTTTGTGGTTTATTGGCGCAAGGGTTTCTAAGACCAAAGAGCGCCAGAACTATGTTATGTGGTCTTTCAATAGTCATGTTTGTGCTTAAAATATGTATGAAATGAGTATGATACATCTTAAAATACTGTATATATGGGTGTAGAGAGCCCGTCCACTAAAGCATGAAGATGTTCATAATGGTGGCTGAAATGGATTATGGGTGCAACGTGATGCACCTCGAGCCAAAGAGCACGCGACGAGAGTGGGCCTCCCGTGCGGACAAAGGGAGCATGAGGGCCTCACTCACTGCTCGTAGGCTCTGAGGTCACGCACTGTACGAGATGAGTTTTAAAAACTTGATGTCTGCAAGATAATTTAAAAAACTTTTGTTTGTAAACATAGGTTCATCTCCTAAAAACAGTGAAGGATGTAGTGGAATGTTGTAGGTATATATTTTCGGGAAATGCCGTTTTCTGGCTTCATTGCAGAATGTGCACTCAATTAACACATGGAGGACGGTGAGCCGTTCCCCACACTTGTTACAAACAGGTGGGAGTGTTCCATTCAAAAGATATGCGTGTGTAGCGTAAGTGTGGCCTATTCGCAGTCTGCAAATGGATACCTCAATGAATCTGTTTTGTTTTTCTGTTGTGTATCTTCCTAGGTTTGGTTTTACTGAGTGGAGCTTGTTGTCTGTGTGTGTGTCCCACATGTGCTGCCAGCATTTACGGATTCCCCTCCGGATTACTGGTTTCAGATCGAGGTGAGGGACCTGCGCTACATCAACACCACTACGTAGGGCCGCCAAAGTGGCGTTCTGGTCAGCAATTTCATTGCCCAGAATGCCACTGTGTCCAGGGATCCAGCAAACAAGTATTTTTAGCTTTGACTTATAGGCAGTTATAAGAGCTTTAAAAAGGCGGTTTAGAATAACGTTTTTTTGTGGGCTTAAAGGAATCCAATGCAATTACTACGCTTAGGGAGTCTGTGTAGATGACTGATTGTTGTATTTTGTTCTGTGTAATGTGTTCCACTGTGATTAGAATACCATAGGCTTCTGCTGTAAAGATGCTACAATTTATGTTCAATGTCCTTGTGCTGGCAAAGTCCGGGCCATGTGCAGCGCAGGACACAGAAGAAGAAGACTTGGAAGCATCTGTGTAAAAAGAGGCGCATGGATATCTGTGTTGTAAACTTAAGAAATGCTGTAAAATCAATACGCGGGGTGCACGACGCTTGTCAATTTGTTTAAAGGATGTGTCACAATGAATAGTTGACATGTCCCAAGGTGGGACTATATCGGCGATACAGATTTTTATGCCATCATCTAAAGACACCCCTATCTCCTCTGCAAGGCCTTTGACACGCAAGGCTACAGGGGCAGGGATCGACGGGCGCGCTAAATACAAATGGGCGGATGAGATGTCATTCACAATAGAATTGCATGGGTGATTCGTCATAGACATTGTCCTAATAGCATACAGGAGTGCTGTATAAGCACGCTGGTGCTCTAGGCACCAGTGGTCGCATTCTACATAAAGACTCTGGATTGGACTTGTCCTGAAGGCTCCAGAGGCAAGGCGAAGGCCCAAATGTAGTACTGGGTCTAACATTTTTAAGGCAGTTTTAGACGCGGACCCGTATGTTACACTTCCATAGTCTATACGTGACCTAACTAAACTCACAAAGAGACGTAGAAGGCAGTCTTTATCAGCACCATAAGACTGATGTGACAACACTTTTAAAATGTTAATGGTTTTTAGGCATTTTTGTTTGAGTTTCTTTAAGTGCTGTACGTACGTTAGTTTTCCGTCAAGTACAACACCTAAAAACTTGTGTTCTTTCTTGACAGCAATCCGTTCTCCGTTCAGTGTGACATCGGGTTCTCGACGAATTCCACACTGTCTTGTGAATAACACACATGTACTTTTGTGAGGATTCAATTTAAAACCATTTTCTTCCGTCCATTTTGCAAGCCTGTTCACACCTAACTGTATCTGCCTTTCACATATGGACTGATTGCATGACCTAAAGCTTATTTGGACGTCGTCAACATACATTGAGTAGGAGATTGAGGGTGGCAACGATTTCCCAAGTGAATCCATTTTAATTATAAACAGAGTATAGCTTAATACTCCACCCTGGGGAACCCCATTTTCTTGTATGTATGTTCTTGATACCACTGTCCCTACTCTTACCCTAAATGTCCGCTCCGACAAATAACTTTCAATAGTGTTTAGCATATGTCCAGACACACCGAATGCCTTGAGATCAAGCAGTATGCCGTAACGCCAAGTTGTATAGTATGCTTTTTCTAAGTCAAAGAAAACAGAAAGACAGTGCTGTTTGTGGATAAAAGCATCTTTGACATACGACTCAAAGGCAACTAGCTGGTCAGTTGTGCTTCGACCTGATCGGAAACCAGCCTGACAACTGTCCAGGATGCCGTTATATTCAAGAAAATGGATTAGCCTCTTATTTACCATTTTTTCAAAAACCTTTCCTAAGCAACTTGTCAGAGCTATTGGTCGGTAACTGGCAGGTAGTGAGGCATCTTTCCCCTGTTTTAATACGGCAACTACAACTGCTTCTCTCCAAGCTCTCGGAAAGTATCCCGCCGCCCATATTTTGTTGAACAAGTGCAAGAGTGTTCGGAGAGTTTCTGGGTGCAGATGTTGTATCATTGTGTATGATATACTATCTGCCCCAGGCGCTGAAGCCTTACATGTTCCCAAGGCGACCAAAAGCTCTGTTATGGAAAATTCCGTGTTGTATGGTTCGTCAGATCTTTTGTTATCACGAATCGGTTTCTTCTCCATAGATGTTTTGTGTCGTAAGAAAGCATTCGTGTAATGAGCAGAACTCGATACATATGAAAAGTATTTCGCAAGTGTGTTTGCCTGGTCCTCTAGGGTATCGCCTGTACTGTTGACCAAAGGTAGGGTGTGTGTTTTCCGTCCATTAAACTTCTTAATTCTGTTCCATACTTTGTCTGCATCTGTGTACGAGTTGATAGAAGTCACGAAACAGCGCCAGCTATCTCTTTTTGCTTGCTGGCGAATGCGTCTTCCTTGTGCTTTTGCACGTTTGAAGGAAATCAAGTTTTCCGTAGTGGGGTACCTGCGAAGGACACCCCTCGCCTTATTTTGAGCCTGCCGTGCAAGCCTACACTTTTCATTCCACCACGGCCTCCTAGTGTTAGGTGTGGCACCAGATGTTTGCGGAATCGAGCCCTCGGCAGCATGAAGAATGTGTGCAGTCACCAGTTCACAGGCTTCGTCAATGCCCAAATAGCTTAAGGACGTGTATGAAAGCTGAGATAATTGTTTAAATTTTAACCAATCAGCACCAGATTCCTTAAACTTTTTATGGCAGATGGAACTGTTACGGGCTTTATCAATGCCTTTCAAGATGACAGGGAAGTGGTCGCTCCCATAGGGGTTGTCGTCCACTTCCCATTCAACAGCCGGACAGAGGACAGAAGAGCCGATCGCCAAGTCTATGTGTGAGTATGTATTGTGTGTAGTGTTGTAGTATGTCGGCTCTTTTTTGTTAAAGAGACAAGCTCCGGATGAGAAGAGGAATTTTTCTATCAAGCGGCCCCGGGAATCTGTGCGTTCAGATCCCCATAGTGGGCTGTGTGCATTCAGGTCACCTACGAGTAGGAACGGTTCCGGCAGCTCATCTATGAGAGACTCAAATTCAGAGCTAGATAAACGATATCCAGGGGGAATGTATAATGAGCAAATTGTTGTTAATCTGTTGAAAATAATTGCCCGGATTGCAACCGCTTCTAGGGCGGTACGCAATTGAAGAGATTGGCAAGGGATAGATTTTTGCGTAACTATAGCTACGCCACCAGAGCAGTGCGTGCAGCTATCTCTGTCTCTCCTAAATACTGAGTATTGGTTGAGGAAATTGGTGTGCTTAGGTTCCAAGTGTGTCTCCTGTAAACATAGGATGGCTGATTGCGTTTTGTGTAGGATTTCATATATATCATCTAGGTTTTTAATAAGGCCCCGGCAGTTCCACTGTGTAATTATTTGTGCTACCATAAATGTTTAGGGAGGAGATTTTACCTGGTGTAGATGAGGACTCGGGCTGGATGTATACTATCTATCAGTTCTGACTTGGGCCTGTGACACGGGTGGCTGGTGGCTTTTTGCCTCGCCCCGCCATGGTGCGCTGTTCTCTTTCCGCCTTTGGCACTGGCAGAGACGGTGTTACCTCCATGTCATCATCCGAGTGGTGTGACAGTGACGAGATGGAGTCCTTGCAGGCTCCGCCTCGGGATATGTTCGAAGTGGAGGCAGGAGCCCCTGCCGTCCCCGACTGTTTGTTGGACACAGAAGTGGTCGTGGGACCGACCACATCTACGTCCATGGCCGCCTGCAGTCTGGCAGCCGGAAGAGGAGGATTGACGGCAGAGCCGTCACTCCTCACACTCGCAGCTAACACAACACTTGCGGGCGCCACAGGTGTCGTGTCGGATGGTTGGGCTGCCTTGGGCAGCACCTGGGGGGGCTGGGACGGCACCAAGTCTGCTTCGCAGTACTGGGTGGCCACCGTGACTAGACGCCGCTCCGCCCCCCGGCGAGCTGCATCGGCATACCTTTGCGAAAACATTGAGTGTTTCTGTCGTGCTTCTTGATATGTAATGTTCTGGGTGACCTTCATGTTTATGATTTCTTTCTCGGCTTTGAATTTAGCACATGACCGAGAGTATGCAGCGTGGGGTTGTTCACAGTTGGCACATTTCAATACGTTAGAAGCACAGTTCTCTGAAGGGTCATGATGTCCTGCGCACTTGGCACATGTCAGTTTTCCGCGGCAGGTGGTAGTACTGTGCCCATACCGCTGGCACTTGAAGCAGCGGCGTGGGTTGGGTATGTAAGGTCGTACGTTGCAATGAAGGAAGCCTGCAGTGACAGACTCCGGTAGGACACTTCGGTCAAAAGTTAGGATCACATGTTTCGTTTTTACTTCTTTGCCATCGCGTCTGATCATTATTCTTCTTACCGCAGTAACGCCCTGGTCACGCATGCCCTCGAGGAGGTCAGACTCACTTTCATTGAGCAGGCCCATCTCAGATATGACGCCCTGCGAGCTGTTAAGGCTCCGGTGTGGCGTTACAGCTACTTCAAGGCCAAGTAGGTCGGTCTGGTTCAAGAGACTATCAGATTGTTTTTTAGTAGATAGTTCTACAAGCACGTCCCCCGATGTCAGCTTCTTTGCCTTGTAGTTCGCGCCAACTACACTCTCAATGAACTTGGCAATTAAGAAGACCGACTTGCAGGTAACTGGAGATTCCTTGTTCTTAGATTGTATCACTAAGAAGCGAGGAAAGTTGTCCGGGGTGTTAAATTTCATGTTGGGCAGAGGTTTGAAAATTACATCGGTGCGGGCCCTTTTTGGGGCCCGATCATTTGGAAGAGAGGATTTCGAAAGTACCATGCGGCATAGTATAAAGCAGGGAACTGGGGTACTTTCTTCTTTGACGTTACCCTGATGGTCAAAGAGGTCCCGGAGCTCCCAGCCTGATAGACAGACAGGGAGCCCATCGGCCGGAGCTTGACCAGGGCTCCGACGGCCACCGTTCACGGCTTCTAACCCTTCACCTTTCAACTTCTCGCCACGGAAAGTAACAGCTTAAGTATGGGGGGCTCGGGGTACGCGGTGTCGCCACTCACCGTCACCAAGATTACTCAAGGTGCCCCGTGCGGGGAATTCGACAACGTGACGCACAAAAGCATCCTCAACAACCTAAAAACAACAGAATGTGGAGTGCGCACGTACAACTATGTAAAACACTTCCTCAGCCACAGAACAGCCAAAATCAAGATAGTAGAGGAGGTGTCCGAACCTATCTCCTTGGGGAACAGAGGAACCCCGCAAGGATCGGTCCTCTCCCCTCTGCTTTTCAACTTGACCGTACTCCCACGGCCAAAACTCCTAGGCAAAATAGAACACCTGGGACATGCGTTGTACGCAGACGATATAACGATATGGCTCGAAACAGCAGGGTCTCAAGGATGGATGGAAGCGACGCTCCAAAGGGCAGCCGACACAGTCAACGAATACGCACAAAAATGCGGACTTAGCTGCACCCCTCAAAAGTCTGAGCTAGTCATCGTAGGACCGAGAAACCCCGAGTGAGCATGCAAAGTCGAAATCGAAATAGACGGGGCAAGTATTACCCCTAGATCGCATACCAAAATCCTTGGCCTGATAATAGAAGCAGATGGCAAGGCATCGCAAATGGTGAAAAAGCTCAAGTCCACAACGGACCAGATCCTCAACACGATACATACAGTCTCCAACAGAAGAAGAGGTATGAAAGAGGACGACAGATTAGGTCTGTGCAGGCCTTCGTCATATGAAGAATAATATACGCAGCACCGTACCTCAATCCCAGAAAGGCTGACACCGTATACCTAGACACTTTAATCAGAAAAGTGACTAAACAAGCCCTGGGGATACCGTGAACTCGTCAACAGCGCGACTTCTGCGCATGGCAGTCTACAACATGCTTGACGAGCTAGTAGAAGCCCACCTTTCGAATGAACGAGTTCGCCTCAGCAAAACGGACGCCGGAAGGGCTGTACTTAAGAAGATAGGATGGCAAGAAGCGCCACACATCACGGAGCGACAAGTAAAAGGCCAATTGGCTTCACAATTTGAGACCAAACCAACCCCAAAGAACATATACCCCTACAGAAACAAAGGAAGAAGGGAGGCGAGAGTAAAAGCAATTAACAAACTGTTGCAAGAAAAAAGACGTGAGGGAATACTCTACACTTCTTCTGCCCTACCCAAATTCTCCAACAAAGCAACTATAGTAGTGACCACAAGGAACGAAATAGAAAACTGTTCATCATTGTACACCACGGAGCCAGAGGAAGCGGAAGAGGCCGCCATAGCACTGGCGCTAACGCTACCTGGTACAGCGACCATTCTCACGGGCTCGAAGACAGCCTACAACAGATACAGAACAGGATGGATCTCAGAAAGTGCCGCCAAAATCCTGACAAGCGGGAAACCCCCCGGAAAAAAAGAATTGAACTCATTTGGGTCCCTGCGCATTCCTCGATCGAGGGCAACGAATTCGCCCATCAACAGGCCTGGGACATAAACCTCCGGGCCACAGAGGAAACGGAAGAAGGGATGCACCCAATAACGAAATATGCAGAAATCCTCAAACATTACAGGTAGAACAGAAGAAGCCTTCCGCGCCCTCATCCTCAACTATCAAGGGAAGAACAATCAATTTATCGACAGATACAGGGAGCCTCTTTCCCACACCATTTACTCCGCAACCGCATGTTCCCAATTAGATACGCAAAAGAATGTCCCCTATGCTCAAAACCAGGCACCCTAAAACACACCATCAGAGAATGAAGAAAACTCTAGTCCCCCCCAATTCTTGTTGACTCCGTCAGCATAGAGGATGAGCAATGAGAGATCTTGCTGACTATCCCCGCCCTGGAAGACCAACTTCGGCTGATCCACAGGGGCCAGGGGCTCGGGGAGCTGTGAATAATGAACCACTACGACTGAGCTAAAATAGCTCCATCGCAACCCTCTTGCTAACAATAAAGTTTATTTTCTGCATTCCTGCATTCGCAGGAATGCAGAAATGCAGAACTCCTGCATTCGCACTTTCACATTCTTCCCCTCGGGGAAATGCGGGGAAATTTTTTCTGGAAACAGGGCTTACTAGAAATTCATTCTCTCTCTCTCTCTCTCTCTCTCTCTCTCTCTCTCTCTCTCTCTCAGCGTATATATTGTTATTTAAATGCCCAAAGGTTGTGTAGGCCACTCGCGGTGTCGTTCGGCTTCAGCCCGCGCCTCTCTGCTGTAGCCTCTGCAGGCTGTCTGAGTAACAAGCGTTGCGGAAGCCCCATGTCCGCGTGACTCCATTCGTATAAATCTCTATAGCGCTGCTCCGTGTGGACGCAGAGGCCACCGGACCAGCCCGACCTTAGGGGCTCCCTTCGAGCTGGGCAATCAGCAGGCCTAGGCGGTGTGAATAGCTTATGTGCGGACACCAAACAAAGCAACAATGCCGGTTTCCTTTCGGGGTGACGAAAGCTGCGTCCACTTAAATACGCATCCTGCGTGCGGCCCCTTCGATGCCGCCTTGAAAACGGACCTCCGCCGCGACTCGAGGACGGTAAGCTGTTTGTCCCCGTGGGCGATTTTTGCTTTGGAATGAGCCGGTGGACAGCGCGGACCATAGGGCGGCCCGCAGATCTGGTCCCGCTTGGGCTCGGCGGCAGGAGGAGAGGAACCCCCGAAGGAGCGCGAGAAAACAGTGGACGCGGCAGACGTGTTGAGGACTCGAAAACGAGACGTAGACCCCGAATCTAGACGAGAAGCTTTAGCGTGTTTCCACTGCCAGTTACGACCGAACAACGACCCGACCGATCGACAACGAACTACTGACTGCTGGAACTGTGGCGCTGCACCGACGGGAGCAGCAGCGGGGGGATGAGCAAAGACATTATATCCCTATTAAACTGTTGTCGGATGCCATCTCTTGAGCTCACCTGTCGCTTTCCATCCCAAAGGGGACCCGTTAATGTGCAACGGCTTGCTGGCTAGCAAGAGCATCGTGCACAGCTGCGCAACAGGAGTTCATCCCCGCTGAAAGTTCGACGGCCATTCACAAACCCACGCACGAAGCGGACAGTTCCCCAGCCCAAAAAAAAAATACTCCCCCCACCTCCCCGAAGGGGATCGTGCGCAAATGCGAATGCATTGGGTGTACCAATGCCCGCCCCGCGCGCGAGCTCTCTCCGCCGAGCTCCGCGATGCGAGCGCCCTCACACGCCCGAGCGAGCTCCTCCTCTCCACTCAATCTCCGCTACTCCGCCCGAGCTCCGGGATGCGAGCGCCCTCACACGCCCGCGCGTGCTCCTCCTCTCCCCTTGCCCTCCGCTACTCCCGCCCGAGCTACCACCTGCTCCGGTTGCTAGGCGCGCCACAGCTGTTGCTAGGGGCGAGGAGGAGCGCGGAGAGATAACACCTGCGGGCGCACGCCGATGGACGCACGACAACCCCGACTAAGAAATGCATTCGCATTTAAAAGCGACATTTTTCTTTATCGCATTTCTGTTAATCGTGCTGCGATAGGAAGGTTGCATTGCGCGCACGGTGGTTGCGCGACATGTCTGAGCCCCCCAACCTCCTTCAAAGGCGGCGCGTGTTTTAACCGCCGCGTTCTTTCTCGTCTGCGCGGGTAACTTACATTTTGGCCCGTAAGCCGTGGCGGCTAACTGTTTGGCAGATGTCTGAGCGACAGCTGTCTGCGCGGATTTTGATCCCTCCCATTTATTCAGGTGGAGAACTTTACAATAAAACTAAAAAAAACCTTACAGGCTTAATAAAATATGCTTCTTGTGAGAAAATACTCTTCTGTTCCATGTCATGTGCAGGCCGACACGGCGCCTAGATTAATTGTGAATCTGTGATGGAGCGGCCATCAAACCATATTAAATTGTACGCCTGATAAAATCCGTTATATAATAGTAGACATCAAGCCAAGAAATCAGTTTCCGGAAAGCGTAAAACTATGTATAATTTATCACTGATCTGTGAGCATAACATGTGCTTCGACAATGTTTGCGTATCGGAATCATTATCATCATCATTAGATCCCCAAGGACGCAGTAGCCCCGGGCCCCAAAGTTTCCTTATCCGTCACTGGACAAGACAGTTCGTTTATTCAACTGCCGCTGGCCATAACTGGAAAAACGGAGTGCGCATAAAACAGCCCTTCGGTACTATATCCGCCAGTATCGTCTAAAACACAGAAATAAAAGGCGAATTCTCGCTTCTTGAATTCAAAAGCATATTATTGTTGTTTGACACATTTGCACAACTATATGAACTTAAAAAAAATGTTTCTCACTAATATAGATAATTTACTGAAATGGTACCATGTTAATGTTATAACTGTTCGGACCACTTGAGCGTATATATGAAGGCTGTAATGTGCTGTGCGGCAAAGTGAACTGGCCTCCGGCGTGTCCAAAGCTGTTATAAGCTTCTTTTCCTTTTCAACAATTTTTTAAACGCTTCGAAAGCGAATTGTCAAACCATCCTAGCTGCCACACTTCGCTGTGCCGATCGTTGCACGAGCGTTAGCAAACGTCGCCTACAGCTGCGCACAAAATCGCACGTGTACACCGCCTGTTCATATGTCGTCTTTTATGCAAAAAAAAAAAAAAAGAAAAGTAAAAATGATACGGTAAACATGCGATTAGACTTCGAAGATACCCTTTTCCTTCTACACGCTTTCGATTCCAAGGTGGGACCAGATTCTCCCTTTGCCGCCCTCAGCACACGCACTACCAGTTACTGCATGAAACGAAGGCTTAACAGTTTTTGTTTTTGTCCCTTGGTGAGTAGCGGGATGCGCGCGGGGTACACGCCCACGGTTCCGGCGGCAGTCAGTCCCAGTGGAGCCGCGTGCTTTTCAGCCGAGCGGAATGGCCGAGAGGCGTGCGTCACGTGACGCACTTTCATTAGGAATCAGCGTACACCCGACCCCGGCCGCGGGCTGGGTGCAGCTCTCATTCCGCGCGAGTAGTTCCCGTGGCGGCGGTGGATTTGTTTTGGCCCGTGCCGCCCCGGCAAGGCGCGTGTTTCCATCACGATGATGTACCCGAGGTATATAGGAATCAATTGGCGCCCTCTCTTTCTCGCTTCCTCTTTTTCTCTCTTTCTTTCTTTCCGTCCTTATTTGACCTACCCCTGGGGTTTGCGTGCAGGGTCGGAGCCTACGTTCTTTTTTTTTCCCGCGTCGCACCTCGCTGCGTTTGTGTGCACTTGGGGCAGTCTAATTATAATTATGTGCCCCGTATTATGAAAATCCCAGTCTCTTATGGGCTCTGAGGAGGTTATAAGTAGGGAAAATTAGTAATCCATCTACACCTTCCTCTATAATTAATGCCCGTGTTTACGGAACAACTGTCTTATATTACTGCTATTCCTGAATAAGTACCTGATATGGAGCTCACAACTTTGAAATACTGTGGAAACTTTGAGGCTTCCGCTGTACATGGAAAATCAAGACAAGGGGAAACTTTGTATTGTGGTGTATTTTTCTTTTGCCAATTAGACCGATAGGGCAAGTCAAGGCACGCTAAGAAAAAGAAAACATGCATCCCCTCCTAACGAAGACGATGGTTGAACGCGAAGTTTTGTCGTGGTGGATTCTCTGGTTGGCCAATACCCCACTGCGAGCATGTGCTACTCCGAAGGTACGCACCACTTTTCTAGAATACCCACAGCAACTCCCGGATGTGCACTCGGTAAGCCTAACGTTTGGGTTTTCTGGTGCACGGCGCGAATCGGTACCTCCTGCTTGGCGCTCACTTCAACCATGTCGAAATGGAACACATATGCCGAATGCACATATGAGCCCATGCGCTGCACCAACGTTTTCTGGAGCGCTGAAGCCGGGGGGCTTGGACTCGTTAACATGGAGCTTAAACTGAATTTGCAATGATTCATGTTCTTCCGAGATCATCGGAACGGCTTTCTCCAAGCGGCAGTCCAAATGTAGGCTCGTTACACCTCGCCCCATGGCTCGCACAGCGGAGCCCGTGCAACATGATTTTACGGAGAAGTGGCGGGGGCGGAGACCCTCTTGCACGGACTTTTCTCTCGGGAATACCTTTGCGCAGTGAAACAAAGAAAGCTGCATTGGGATCTCGTGGAACAGATCCTCCCACAACCCATCTTGGTCGGCTGAAAAGTGACGTCCCGCGGCGAGCACGGAAGATCCCTATCCCCACAGGCTCGAAGGATTTCTTCTTCCGCTTCCACATATGTGTACTGCCCACTAAAGTAAGACAGAAGAAGCGGGGTTTCTTTCTGCCAGGAGGAGCCGACTGTCTACTGTGTGGAAGGCGGGAGATGGCCGGCCATGTATGCATAGACGGTAACACGGCGTTCAATTTCTGGGATTTAGCTGCATGTGCTCCTCCAGCACGCGCTGGAAGTTCACCTGAACGAACTTGAGGTCCTTGCATGGATGCAGCATCGGAATGCGCGCTCCTCCACGACTGTGTCCGTGTAATAGGGCTCCACTATCTATGGGGGAAGGGGGGGGGGGGGCGATAGTCGATGTGGTCGAATGTACTGAACACCCCCGACCGGCGTGGCGGCATTTTGTGCAAAAGGCACAATGGGCAGTGGCCGTCCTCGACAAGACTGAATCAGACTCCGAGGTACGTGGCTCACTGGCGCGGGGCTCGCGAGCTGTCATGGAGTTTAATTCACAACAGCAGAGGAGATGGGACTCAATTTAGGGCGAGTTTCGGGAAACACTGGAGCCCACTTCCACTGAGAAATGGCTTCGCTCAAGAGCTCCATTTTCCTCCTTTTCCTCTATCACGCTCACTTCAGCCTTTGTGCAATGACACAGTCGCCCTGTAGTAAATATTTCTAACATAAATTTCACGAACGCTCTGCTGCTTTGTTGGCAATACTTCTCGGCTGGCTTACACTAACCTGGCAAAGCACACTGACCCTTTCCTCGTATGGTACCCGAACATGTCTTTTTTTTATGTTTAAGTGAAATCATATTCTGTTGTACTCGTGAACCACTGCAATCAATTCATACGGCTCTGTATCTATACTTGTCAATAAAGTTACTGTTACCAAAAAAATGTCGAAATAGAGCAATCGGATAGGCGCCGGCTTCATAACGCGAGGGGCCCAGGTTCAATTGCGGCCACGGGAAGCGCCTTTTTATTTCACTTAACCCACGATCGTTCATCATCATCATCGTCAGAGAAAGTTGGCTTTCCTGCAGGGCGTATTGGCGTAGAACGGCATCAGTGAGGACACTAAAGCTTCGTTTAATAACCAGCAAACTGAAGCAAATAATATTGTAGTAGTAGTAGCAGTAAACGTTTATTGGAGCAAAAGGGAAAGGGAAAAGGGTGGTATGGATGCCTCTTGACCGGGCTAACTCAATGGCCCGTGAAACCAAGGCCCTCTGGCGCACCGGGTCCGGGCTGGTCAGCTCAGTCTCCCACTGCTCCGGGGTGGGGAAGAGGGGTGAGTTAGGGGAGTGGGGACAGGAGTATACGAGGTGGAATGTAGATAGTGGTTGCGATCCTCCACCAGATCGCACCCACTATCTACCCCCGTCACTGTGACACCCCACTAAGCAAATAATAATGCGCATTATTTCTTGCTCGATATTCACATCGGTATCCAGTCATGTAGTGCCCGGATAAATCGAATTAAATATCCCTTGGCTGTCAAGGCATTTACAAAAAATCCCGGGCCATCTCCACTAACTTGAAACCTGGGGAGGGGCGAATAACGCAGTTTATAAGTGCATTCTTGGCACCTTGGTGTTTTTGCCAACGGAGATGAAACCGTTGGGGGTAGAGGTGTACAGCTTGGCTGTAAATGTCTCTTGTCATTGAAGCACAAAGGTCTCTAGCGGGTTATGTTCTAGCGTAAGGCGTAAAAGAGTTTCCTGGTGTTTTAGTACCATGACTACATCAGACGACGATTACGACGACGACGACGATGACAGGAGACGCCAACAGCCCCATGCAGAATATAAGCGTCTTTGCCCCTAAAAGTTCCTTCCAGCAGCACGAATAGTGTTGCCAGTGAACGTGTCTCCTTCATAACATTTTATTTTTTTCTCTTTCATGACCGGAGAACGCGACCGGTGAAGTCATATGGTCATCATCGACAGTGCGTGGTTCCAGTCGAGCAAGCGCAAAGTTTTTCTACTTTCCTCCAATTTGGCTGAACGAAGTGCAACCGTGGGGCTAACACACAGCACAAATTATATCTATAGGGTACCTTGTTCTGGCGTAAAAAGATATCACCCCGCTATATCCTCCTTGTAAGTATTTTTAGACTGAAAGCAGGTAACTACCAAGTACGTGTTCTATTTGCAAAAGAATTTATGATGACAAGGTTTGCCGGTGCCTGAAACAAATTTTCTCTGGCGCACTGCAAATGCGCCCCAATAATAAATGTTTCGCGGCAATTTTCATTTAGTTGCTAGTGTCAATCTGCGGTTAATATTTTCATTAATGCCGAAATTTTGTTTACGTTGGTGATGCCTCACAAAACGTTCTTGTAAGTGGGTTTTATCTGGCCGTACTTTTGTCTGGCTGTTTCTAAAACAAGATTTGTTTTTATTTATTTATTTATTTATTTATTTATTTATTTATTTATTTATTTATTTATTTATTTATTTATTTATTTATTTATTTATTTTCATAACTCACGGGCCTCTGTGGTGGAAGCATTACATGAGCGTTGGTACAAATGGTATACTAGTACAAGAAATGAGTAAGGAGCATCATTTAAAATTTCCAACAGATACAAAAATAATTTATAGGAAAAAATGAAGAATAAGGGTGCGTCGCAGAACGTGGTTTACACCGAGAATTAATAACTTGAAGTAGTTTGTAGCGCGAATCACGGCAGTGCAGTGGTGCATAAATACGTACAATTGGTGTTCATACGCTGAAAAAGAGCAAAAGAGTGGTAGATATGTGACACAAAAAGAAAAGATTCTGTCATAATATCTGTACGCAACATTCTAGTACTCCAGCTGCACTGAGAGCGATGAAGACAGAAATAACGGTAAACGACAAAAAATAAAGAAAGAAAGCAGACAAAGACAGGAAAAAAAAGACAACGGAGCATTTCGGGCGCCGTGAGCAACGATTTAGACAAATCGCAGACATTGAGGAAATTTCTAGTCCGCCGCTGGTAGCATACAGTAGAGGGCACTATTCCGAAGTACGAATCGAAGCAGTTGCAGAACTCTCAAAATGAAAATTTAAAAAAAAAAGTTTTAGAGATTATGGGACTTCTGGAACGTCTTTTGTGTTCACTGCAACACTTCGTTCGTTCGTTCATTCGTTCGTTCGTTACCCGTGTTGATACATTTGTGTCTAATACATTTCTATCTGTTTCTCTTTGTTGTATTTTTGTTTTGTCTTTGCATGTGTTTGGTACACATGAATTACATTGTAAAAACCTGGTTTTCCCGGGAACGGATCTGACGAAGTAGCGCCAGATTATTCCGTCGCAATTTGTAAATCCGGATTAAAAAATTAAATCCCCGCAATATTAAATAATCCCAAAACGAAGCGCCCTGTACTTATACCCAGTCGCATATGGCGTACCAGCGAACTTGTGTATCGCGAAATTTGAAGGCATATTTCTTCCATTTCTTTCGGAGAAAACACTGAGTTCGTTACGAATGAGGGTATATTTCTAAATAAAACATGGCTGTATTTTGTCTTCATGGTCCTTTTAAAGGCTTGCACGCTTTTGCCACGGTATTTTTCAAAAGGAGGAGTGCAACCTCCGTCCTCTAAAAAACTACTACTTTTTCAGTCTACCTACATCTCATCATGGCGTCTAAACCACCAAGCTCACCGCACCGTACATTTTGCACTGTATAAGACCAACAACACGGTCAGCACAACTATGGTCTCGTTACCTAGCTCTGTGACGGTGCCTAAAGTAAAGTCTGTAGCTGTACAAACTCGTATGCACTTTCTCCGCGGTGTGAAGTCAGGAGGCGGAAGCGGGAGTTCCCCGTGTAAGCTATAGGTCTCCGGGAAGGGTTCCCGCTGCCACAGAGCGCAGCATTCATTACTGTGGACGACCAATCGGGGCGAACGGAAGCCGCTGTCCTTTTCTCCTGCGCGAGACAGCCAGCGCCGGTTAATCAAGACGAACGCCCGCCGCGCCTCCTCCTATTAATTCACGCGTGAAACTCGAGCCCCGGCGCGCCGACGCCGCCGCCGGGCGAAGGCGACACGACAACGCGGAGGCCGGGTCCAGCGCCCGGACGCCGTACGACAGCAGCGAGAACTTCACCCCCGCACGTGGCGACAGCTCGCGCGCGAACGCGGTGAACTTGTAAGTTTTGCTAGCGGTGTTTGGGGCGCCGGAAGCACGTGAATTGCGGAAGAATAGCAAGAGGTCTTATACCCCGTCAAACGTGCCTACTTCCCCTAAGGCACTTCCACTTCAACTTCCTACTTCCACCAAGTGCACTTCCACTGAGTGCACGGGGCGAAAATGTCATTCGGGCAAACAGCAAACCCGAATGACGGGTGTAGGAAAAAATGGTCCCGGAAAAAATGGTCCCGGAAAAAATGGTCCTGGAAAAAATGGTCCCGGAAGAAATGGTCCCCGAAAAAATGGTCCCAAATCCATGGTAGGAAAAAATGGTCCCGGAAAAATTGGTCCCAAAGCCGAGGCACGAAAAAGTCTTGTTCAAGTAAAGCCGGTTAATCGAACCAAGAACGTTTGTCTTGCTAAAATGAACAAGGTATTAAAGAAAAATATACAAATGTTCAGTTTCTAAAAATACCTGGACAAAATTGAAGACGGCACCAATCTAAAAATGCAAGCGCTGCGCTAGATTGTTGTCTATAACCCATGTAAAGCGAAAATAAAAATATAACGGCTGTTTCAAACAAGCAAGCACACGATAATTCGGTCGCCGAAATGTTTGCGCACGGAGGTGTCCGTGCAGCGAAACGGTATTCATACACCGATATGTACGTACACCGAAATATCCGTACACCGAAATATCTGCACCGAAATGTCCTGCACCGATATGCCTTGCACCGAAATGTCCTAGACCCGGGACGACGCTGTGAGCTTCTTTGATGGAGCTCCCACGGCTTCTTGTGCAATTTTCACCGATACAGACGAAACCCCGCAGCGTAGAGCTTCTATGACCTTCCAGACACTGAGATGGCTGTGTTCGACTAAGCTACTAAACCGACGGTTCCAGGCCTCGCAGTTGCTTGTGCGGTTTTAATCCAATTACTTGCATTAAAATGTTTAATACATGCTCAGCCCTACCATCCATCCATCCATCAAAGCGTCCGTCCGTCCATCTGTCTGTCTACCCAATTTTCTTTGTTAGATTTTAGCCTCCAAAGGCGTTAATTTCGGCCCCTTATAGGAATATTAAAGCATTCCATCTCTTTCTCAAACCTTTAGCTCAAACGCAAATGGACAAAATCAAACTGCAACAAAGTTCAGATCGGACTAACTTGAAGGGAAACACGTTGGCTGGGCCATGGGACCATTTTTTCCTAGATGGTCACTGGGACCATTTTTTCCGGGACTATTTTTTCCGGGACCATTTTCTCCGGGACCATTTTTTCCGGGACCATTTTTTCCGGGACCATTTTTTCCGGGACCATTTTTTCCGTTTCCGCCGAATGACACCACCGAACTCCCTTTAAGCTGAGTTTGTTCCTGAAACACGTTTTACCCGGGTCGGCTCGCCGAGGGAGTTGTCTCGGCCACAGGGGTCTTAAAATCGGGAAAAATAACAAGTGAACGAGCGTTTCGATGTCTACCAAGTATGTTAAAAGGTAATTATGGATATATTGTTGATTTATTTTTGCAAAGAGAAAAGCAGCGACGAGAACGAAGAAAATAATCCATCGCCCAACGAGGCGTAGTTTTTGTGGTCGTGTTCCCGTTTCAGTCTTTTCGGTTATAATCCACACGCTCTGATAATTTTCTCTCAACAATAATGCTGCTAAGATTCACTGGGAAGCGCATAAAAATTAAATTATGACCGCCGGTCTTCAGTTGCAGTAACAATATACGTTTTTTGCGGACTTGGGAGACACGCCGATTGCAGTGTTGAGCAATGTAAAAGCAATAAAGTGTTTACATTGTTTCTCACGTGACAAAGATTTGGAATTTCAAGTAATTTTGTGGAATATTTACGCCAGCTAGCGTCACTGATATCACGGCCACGGGCACTTTATTTCGTCGTTTAGCAGCGCGCAGCCAAAGTGTCATTCGGGTAGCCCGGGTGTAGGAAAAAATGGTCCCGGAAAAAATGGTCCCGGAAAAAATGGTCCTGGAAAAAATGGTCCCGGAAGAAATGGTCCCGGAAAAAATGGTCCCAAATCCAAGGTAGGAAAAAATGGTCCCGGAAAAATTGATCCCGGAGCCAAGGCAGGAAAAAGTAGTCTTGTTCGGGTAAACCCGGTTAATCGCACCAAGAACGTTTGTTTTACCGAAATTCAGGTTGGGTTGCGTTCATGGCCTCTCCCATATTTATTTTCGAATTTGCCGTTACGCTAGCTTCATCCACACATGTTTCGTATTGATGACGTCTCAACCACATATAGCATGCATAAATCTCAGCACATCTCTGTTTTGAACCCGCACGTTGTGAGGAGGGTAAACCGCTTCTACACAACCTCGGCAGGTGAAGGTACCGACACGAAAAACAGGATCCTGGTGATGTGTAGTGAAGGGAACGAGCGTCAGAGGGGGCTGCCCAGCGGGCTAATCAGGAGTGGATGGGGACTTTCGTACGAACTTTCGTAAAGTTTGTACGAAAGTTCAAGGCATATCAACAGAAAATTTCGCCTTCACATTCTCAGAGTTGTAAGGACCCCCTGCAATTTTTTACATGTTTTTTTTCCTTAACTTTTTCTTACACTCTTTGCTGCTATTTGTTTCTCTTGAATGCTTTTTTTTTGTTTATTCATGCTTTGGAGTTAAAGATTGCATATTTTAATTGTATTTACTTTTGCATTTTGGTGGCCGGCAATTTCGGTGCACGGTCATTTCGGTGCACGCACTTTTCAGCGCACGGACGTTTCAGCGCACGAAGGTTTTGGTGCACGATGTCTCGGTGCGATCATTTCGGTGTACGGGATGTCCCAGATATTAACTTAAAACTTTAGCTTTAATATTTTAACTTCGATATGACTTTACGTTCGAGAGTTGGGTTTGGGCCGCACTGCGCAGAAACGAAGGCTAAACCAAGGCGGAGCATCAGCGCGTAAATCCCTATTTCAATTTACACCGATTCTGATGAAACCTCGAAGCGTAGAGCTTTAATGACCTTCCAGACACTGAGATAGCTGTGTCCAACTAAGCTTCTAAACCGGCGGTTACAGGCCTCGCAGTTGTTTGTGCGGTTTTAATCCAATTACTTGCCCTAAATTTTTAATCGATGCTCAGCCCTACCATCCATCCATCCATCTGTACATACATCGCCCACCCATCCATCCAGATTTTAGCCTCCACGGGAGTTAATTTCTGCCCAAAAGCATTCCATCTCTTTCTCAACCCTTTAACTAAAACGCAAACGCACAAAAGCAAAGCCGCAAAAAAAGTTCAGATCTGACTACCTTGAATGCAAACACGTCGACCGGAGCATGGGACCATTTTTTCCTAGATGGTCACTGGGACCATTTTTTCCGGGACCATTTCTTCCGGGACCATTTTCTCCGGGACCATTTTTTCCGGGACCATTTTTTCCGGGACCATTTTTTCCGTTTCCGGGTAGCCCGAGTGCACTCGGCCCAAGTGCGCTCAAATAGGCACGTTTGGCAGGGTTAGCGTTCTGACCAGAAATAAATTCTCTCTCTCCCCTCTCTCTCTCTCTCTCTTCTCTCGATCTCTCTCGTTGTTCTCGTGCGGAGCATAAATAAGTTAAAAGTTTGGCTACTACGTCACCAAACAACACAAAGATAATAATTATTATAAAGAACAATAAAGAATTCCGCGTAACCTGTCTCTTTCACTGATACGCAAGCAGAAAAAAGATTATTATAGTAAATTAATACTAAAAAATAGCGGCAACTCAAAAGAAATCTGGCGCATCATAAACTCGGTTATAAAGCCTTCGCACAAGCTTAGCACACTTCCTGATTTGAGCGTTTTAAACTGCGACCATGCTACTCTTGCTGCGCAGTTCAATGATTTCTTTGTTAATATAAGAAACCAGATAACTAATACCTTCAGGGATGAACAAACCCCCGTGCTACCTCCGCCGATTATTAACAGCTTCGCTTTCAGAGAGATAACCGCCTCAGAAATAATCAATGTGAGTAGAAATATGCAATCAAACAAGGCAATGGGTTATGACGAAATATCGATTAACATATTAAACATAACATTGACATTTTGTGCTACCTGCTGGAAAAAATATTTAATAAATCTTTTTTGACTGGAGCTTACCCCGAGCAGCTAAAAATTGGGAGAGTAGTGCCCCTATATAAAGGAGGTGATCCTAATTTAATTGAAAACTACCGTCCTATAACAATTTTATCGTGTATTAATATGTTGTTTGAGAAGCTAATAGCAAAGAGGGTAATGGAATTCATTGAAAAATACGATATCTTAACAACAAAACAACATGGCTTCCGAAAAATTTACCCATCCACAACGGCAGTTAGTGAAGTTGCAGAAGTAATTAACCAAGGCCTAAATAATAATCGTTTTACAATAGGCATATTTCTTGAAATTCGAAAGGCTTTCGATTCCGTTGACCACAACGTTCTGTTGCAAAAACTAGACCGTTATGCATTTTCGAGGGCCAGCATTAGACTTTTTCCGCAGCCACATGACGAACCGCAAACAGCTCGTGCAGATAGCTGGCAGCAAATCTGACTTAAAAGCTGTCAAAGCTGGGGTACCTCAGGGGTCTGTACTCGGTCCCATATTATTTTCTCTATTTATCAATGACTTCCCAAATTCGCTACGACACGCCGAAACCACAATCTACGCCGATGATACAGCTTTACTCATCTCTGATCGCAATTTAAAAGAAGGCGAGACATTAGCAAACCTAGAATTACGTAATATATTAAAGTGGTTTACCAGTAATAAGTTAGCTCTCCACATTACAAAAACAAACTATATAGTCTTCTGCTCTAATCGAAAAAACGCAACAGTAGATTGCAAATTATTATTGGGAAATACGCACTTAGTAAGGTTGAGCAACATAAATATTTAGGAGCAATAATTGACAAGTCGCTAAACTGGGCACCCCGAATAGAAGCACTTAGAAAAAAGTTGTCGTTTGGTTGCTACACATTAATTCAAGCACGGAAACACTGTGACAGTAAAACACTACGATTATTGTACTATAGTATTTTCCACTCTCACCTTACGTACTGTATAGAGTCTTGGGGATTCACATATGCGTCATATAGTGACATTATTGCGAAACTCCAAAAGAGAGCGATTATAATATTGACGTACGCCCCTACCACTGCACCATGATCCCCAATTTTTCCAAAATTTAAAATCATGCCATTTATTGTAGCAAGAGACTTCAAGACAACATTACTGGCCCAAAAAAATGCTAAACACACCTAACCGGTCATTCAATTTCATACAACCCAAATTAGATACCAGACACGCCCACCAATGCAACTTAAATTTACCAAAAATACACAATGTATATGGTCGCAGCCCCATTTCTTTCTTGGGAGCCAAACTATTAAATAATATACCAGTCGAATTAAAACAAAACAGACATAGCACTCATTCGTTAAAAAAATACTTCATGTCTGAGCTTTATGCTTCATTCACCGTGTTAAATTTGCACAATATATTTTTCTCGTGTACATTGTATTTTATCTTTGTATTATTGTGTTGTATTGTGTTTTTTGTGTATATTATGTTATGGATGCATTACTAGCCATGTCGGCTATGGATCCAGATGACTTCTCACCTATTTTTTATATCTGATTTTCTTCATGAAATAAAGATTTCTGATTCTGATTCTGATTCTGAATTTGGTCTGGAGGGGATGGTGTTGGAAGCCACCGCGCACATCAGACCCGACTTTATCCTTCCTAAACTCGGTCATGCACACCTTCCCGGGGAATCTAAAAAGTGCACTCGTCGACATCGAAGAAGTATTTCGGATGGATGTGGTGCTTTAGAACGCTGCGTTTGCTTCCGGAAATTCGTGTTAAGCACCCAGGATTGTGCTTGCGCGTACGAAGTAGAAAGGTAGTGAAATGTTTTTGGATGAGCACTGAACCTTGCCACTTCTTTCTTTAAACTCGACGAATTTACGTAACCACAGAACGGAGCATCTAAATTTAGCCTTTTAAAAGCAGCTTTCTGGCCTTTTCGGTTTCAAAGCAGTTAAATTTCTCTGGCCTTGGAGGCACTTTTACTGCTTATCCACTGCGCAAGTGGAACCACGTTTGCACACCCAAAGCTGATTGATTGATTGATTGATTGTAGGGTTTAACGCGCCGACGCAACGCAGGTGATGAGGCGCGCCGTAGTGGAGGGCTCCGGATTAGTTTTGACCATGCGTGTGCCGAAATCTCGACACACGGGCGTTTTTGCTTTTCGGCTCCATCAGAAAAGCGGCTGCCCCGGTCGGGAATCAAACCCGCGTCCTCGTGCTCAGCAGCACAACGCCTGAGCGCACACCCAAAGCTTTGGCCTGGCTTAAAACTGTTTGTACCATTGACTATAGGGCATTTTACGGGAAATAGCCGAGTTTCGTTATTGTCTCCATTATTCTCTTCGCCAAAATGGCAATTGTGCTACTACATCACTTTTCTGGTCGCATTGCAGTGCACTACCTTATACATAAAAAAAATGTTGCTGTTCTTTTTTAGTCAGACCCCACAGCCGTCAAACTAACCGCCCCAAAAAACCCAGAAAAAGAAACAAACAGGCACACTTCTTTTGTCTCATCATTTTTCGTATTTTCCCAGTTACCCCGCTTTCTCACGTGACGGAAACGTTCGCACCTTTCTCTCAGGCCGCCGCCCTCAGCTCCCAAGCCGGACCCCGAAGGGCTTTCTGTTTCCGTTCTTCGTTTTTTCTTCTTCTTTCCTTTGAGGCTGCAGTCGCTTGCATCTGGAATGCCTTTGTTCGGAAACAGGCAGCCCGCGGCGGCCAACAACCCTTCCGCACGCCGCGGTCGCCAGGCGAGGCTCCACACGCGGAACCCTCCGTCCTTCAGGCGCCGTGTCCTAGCTGCAGCCCGCCGAAGACAACGTCCGCAGCGACGGGAGGGGTTCGCTTTCAATCGTGCGGGCCACACTACGATCATAATTTAAAGCTGTCAAGGAAGCCGCTGCCTGCCTCCGCGACTGCTCGGTGCGCGCGCTGCCGCTCGTGTCGAGCCACAAAAACTGGCAGCCGCGAGCACGCGAGGTCCGCAGAAGTGCTGCGCCTCTCTCGAGTGCGCCGCAAACGGGCCGCCGCGTCGCTTTTCTCTTTTGAATTTTTTGAGACTCCGCAAGCAGGAAGGGCGACAAGGAGCGCAGCCGCGACTCAAACGACGGCTCCGATACCCGACGGCGGTCCTGGAGCACTTCCTCGGAACCCACAGAACTGTAGCGCGTCGGGGTACGAACGACGTGCGTCGTTTGCGGCTCGGGGAAGAAGCGGTCGCCCGGCATCGCCGTCGTTTGGAGTACCCATCTCGCGCGTCGGGACAAAAAAAAAGGGGTTAGGGCCTTGTCGCCCGCTTCCGGATTACACGACCTTCAGAAAGAGGAGAGGCGCCCCTCGGCACCGCCACGCCACTTTGCTCGTTAAGACAAGGATTCCCGGCAGCGTCTACAGGTAAGTAAGCGGCGTTGCGATCGGCGCCGGTGACGTGCTGAGACGGCGTGAAGAATCCCTTTGTGGCGGGCACAATCGCGTCCAGGGTGGCGCTTGCTTTTAGGACGGAAACGAGCTTAGTTTCGCTTGTTGGCTTTTGGATTGGATGCACAAAGCGATCCCCTCTTCAACGACCGCAGCCGAAGCGCTTGCAATTTCTTCCCTTATTCTCGCTGTTACTCTTTCCTTTAGTTTCGCGAGGCCTAACGACGACGCGGCTCCTGTACGTTGTTTACACGGACGAACAAACGACCTGGGTGTGCGCGCATACGAGGTTTCCCCGATGTCTGGTCTTCCTTGTGCATTGAAAAGGGTTTTGCTTCTATAGCAGCGGCGAATTCTTAAGTGTCTGCCTACTTGTCCTGATCTAACGATAGACTAATGCGTTAAGGAAAACTGGGAGTCGACAGAGGTACTTACATTCTCCTAAACATTCTTGCCTCTTATTTCTTGGTCCGTCTAGCTTGTATAGTAGCCATCCCGATTCATTGACGAAGGCCTTTTTGCGCTGTTCACGAAGTAAGCGGCTTTGCATGCTCACTGGGTGACGGCCGCGTTTATGATGGTGGCGCGAAGTTTTAAGCAACAAGTGAAATTGTGAGGGAACTTGCGCGGATACCCACTTATTCGTTACTCTATACCGTAGATATGTGCCACATTGTCAACCAGGTCCCCCTCCATTGCTTAAACCCGAAATTTGATTGGGTTATTTGTTGCAGTGAATAGCACATTGAATTACGTAAAGGGCATAAGTGTTGTTTGCTTAAACTGCGTTATAGCTGATGTGATGAAAACTTCCTTGGTTTCATTCAAGGATCTGTCGGTAAGGATAGCTTGTGAGAGCAATTTATTAGCTGGAGCTGCCAGAAATACGGAAAGGAAAAGTGCTAGACGCTTTAATCACAACATTAGACAGGGTGCACATATGGATGTTTTATATCTGCAGGTGGGAGCATCTGTGCCTACAAGACAAGCTTCCAAGCAATCATGATATCTGACCCACCCCGTAAGGGAAACAGAAAAAGATGGTCCCGGAGAAAATTGTAACGGAAGTGCCAATCTAGGGGAAAAAATGGTCCCATGCTCTGGTCGACGTGTTTCTGTTCAAGTTAGTAATATCTGAACTTTCTTTGCCGTTTTGATTTTCTCCCTTCATGTTTCGGCTAAAGGGTTGAGAAGGAGATGGGATGGTTTAATATTCATATCTGGGCCATGAACGCTTCTGGAGGCTAAAATCTTACAAGGCAAATTGGGCAAGCAGGCGGTCAGGCAGGCAGGCAGGCAGACGGACAGAAAGACAGACAGACGGTTTTATGGATGGATGGGCGGACAACAAAAACTTGGTTGTAGGTTAGTTGTTCATACCATGTTTTCTGCTTAAAACAAACAACCGGTCGGAATAGTGAGGATGCGTATGCCAGTCCTCTCCGCGAACGCGTTTTGCGCTAATTTTTCCCGACCAATTTTTCCGGAGCCATTTTTTCGGGGCATTTTTTCGCGCCTTACCTTTGCGACTGTTTTTCTCCGGAAGCATTTCTTCCGGAAACGTTTTTCCGGGACCATTTTTATCTACCCCCGAACTCCAGCTATCACTTAAAGGAGCCATGAAGAGAAAATGCAAGTTGGTTTTATTCTAAAGATTTCGTGTTTTATAGTGCCCCAGCGCTTGTCCGGATACAAACGGCGCTTTATTCACTGAGAAATTAAACAATTTAGGTTAAAATTTTGATTTTCCCGCTCAATCGTGCGTTTTCGTGGTCCCAAATGACATCACAGGAACCGACCGCTCTGCAGCCTAGAGTACCTTCATTCACGCATCCGCCGTACAGGGTAGAGACACGTATACGCTGGCGCCGCCATTTTCGGTTGCTCGCTCGCCGCCGAACCAAGTCATTGTGTAAAAACCGCGCTAAAATTATCGCCGCAACGCGGTTTACTGAATAAGTTTGAATCATATTGTCTGTTTCGCGTTGCTAGGTCTCGTGGGAAACGAAAAGAATAACGCGTTGAGCCCGTTGGCCCAATTGCGGCGGCACGGGACCGTTCAAACCTTGTCTCCACCCTGTACAGCGGGGTTGGTTTGTTCCCGCGTTTCTTTACGTTTCGTAACCTAGATGGCGCCACCATACCGTGGCAAGCGTTTGGTTTGTTTTTGCCCGCATTTAAACCTGGCTTGTTTTTGTTCTGGGAGAAAATATTCGTTCCCTGAAACAGTGCTCGCTCGACAAATGGGGTCACGTAAGACACCGTTGCTTGCGTCAATCGGCCAGTGTCGTCTGAGACAACCCCAAGCCCCGTAGTGCTGTGCAGCTAAACCAAGCATGCTGTGCGCAGTACGAACAGCAGAACGCATCGGTACTTCTATGTTTACATGTGCTTTCGTAACTTCCACTGTTTGTCCCATCATTCTTATTGCTTTGTAAAGAATGTGCCCTAAATTTAAGCGCAAATCGCTCGTTCGTCTAGTTTGTAAGCTCTACCTAATTTTCGTCTGCTTCTGCCAGCCTCCGCCAATCCCAGAGCTTAGCTCATGTGGCATCATAGGTTCTGTTGCGGGAAATGAGCTGGTGGGTCGCATGACCATTCCCGTTTTTCCTAATTATGTAGCTTATTTGAGCGAAGTTTACGTTAAAAGTGGTGTCAGTATGATTCTAACGAGACAATATTTTGAATGAACCAAACTTGTGTTTTCTCTTCATGGCTCCTTTAAGTTCACGTCGGAGGTGTCCTGCCAGTCAACACGGCCGCGGGCGTCATGTCTCAGCGCCATTTTCCTTTGTTGTTGAACCTTCTTTTGCGTTGAAAAGCTCTCATAGAACGTGGCTGTGTTGACCTTTACCTTCATCATGGGCTTCTCCGTAAAGCTTCCTTCCTTTCAATGCTTTATTCTTGCAGTAAAGCATTGTTTACTGAATCGACAGCTGGGCTAGTCATGGTACGGCGCTGTTTACTGACCTCAACTTGATTGTTTTAAGTGCGAATGCACTTTATAAGCGACCCCAAACCATCCACCGCCGGCGTCGGCGGCGTCGGCGGCGTCCGCAGTGCTCCTCTATAAAGAAAAACAGCATCCGGCGCCAGGTTTCGATCCGCGGACTTTGCGGCCGCAGCGCGACGCTCTACCGATCAAGCCACGGACGCGACGGTGATATCAGTGTTGACGCGCCTTATATCTTTAACGCATTCAAACTACGTCGTCAGCGGCGTGCGTTGGCGACTCAGCGGCGTTATAGCGGCTTGATAACTGCGTGGTGTACACGTGATACTACAAACCCGATGGAAGAGATGGAAGAGAAGGCGGCGAGGCGGTGGGCTGCGGGGGCTGAGCGCAAGCGCCGCAAGCGGGCCGACAACCGTGCATTCGCACTTTCACATTCTCCCCCTCGGGGAAATGCGGGGGAATTTTTCTTCACACAGAGGGTGTGAAACGCGGTTAGTCTCTACCTTCCAGCTTTCATTGTAAAACAAAAATCTATGGCAGGAATCAGTTCTATGCGCAGTGCCAAATAACGTAGAAATCCTCCAGGAAAGAAGCAGCAAATTCAGAACATTTCTCTCATATATAGCGGTTCTATCTGCAAGGGCATGTTAAGTTCTATGCAATATATTTCCCACAAGACTAAGCGCCGATCTTCTATTAGGACTTCCTCTATAGGCACCCATTCAGGAGGCACGGCTGTGCCCTCCGTGGATGTCGAGTCGTAGCCATAAGCGCCATCTGCCTTCACTAGAATCCCGCGTCGCTCATTTGAATAACATCTAATTTGTCCACTCGTAGAACCACCCCGAATCCTGTAATAGGGGTTGGGTTAGGGCCGTCGTGATGCCGACTCTCAAATGTCGGGGCGCCTCTTTCGACACGCGGGCCCCTCCTCAGTTCGGCCAACGTATCGCCAACAACGCGACAACACGGTCGGTTGGGAAGGCGCGGAATGCGAGATTATGAAATGCGTCACATTTCCGCGTCACACAATCAAGCGACTCGCATGCATCGCCCCGTGATTACCACCTTTTGCAACGCCGCGCGCTCCTGTGGGAGGTCAGACGGGACAGCGTTGGAAGGGTTCTTCTGACTCACTCTCGACGCTCTGCAATCGGCCATCTCGCAGGTTGACACATCGCACCGTGGACGGGCTCGATTACAGACGCTTCGAGCTCCCTGCAGATTAGTCATCACAGTCTCGCACGCAACGGCCCGGTTGCGCGCGGTGGCAGGTGACCTGTGCAGTCGCCCCGATATGTGGCATTAACGTCGAGCCATCCCTACCATTCGGGTCACATTGCTGTACGGGAAACGAGAGAGAGAGAGAGAGAGAGAGAGAGAGAGAGAGAGAGAGAGAGAGAGAGAGAGAGAGAGATAGAGAGAGCGAGACAGTGGCGTAACATTTAGCTTTGTTCCGCTTCTACGTACGAAGCTTCTTTGCAATAATTGTTGCATGGATATCTGTAAGAGTGCGAGAATCCATTGTGATGGCTCACTGTTGACCGCCTGTGGAATTGCAGCCCATACATCTTAGGACCTCTTTGAAGTTTACCGCGTAATGTTTGATGGAATCTGGAAATTTCCCGGTTTTAACTACCGAAAATTTCTAACGCTGGGAGACTCCAGTAAAGACCGCACAAACGCCAATGAGGCAACCCTTGATTCTAGGTACTCCCTCCCCAACACGTTGTATCAGCCTATCTTTAGCCGTCAGCTCTCGGCATGGACTCTCCGCGAAATGACAGGAAATTTTCACGTCAGCGCAAAGGCTGGCTCTGAGCATAGCGATGTTTATTTCATCAGCCAGTCGTAGGTGGCGCATTTTAACGACACGGGATTTCCTTCACTATCCGGGATAGTTCTCACTTGTCGAAAATACCCTAGGAAGCCTGTAGACGATCCCAAGGCAATCTTCACGGGATATCAACATTGCAAACGTTTTCACGTCGGCAGGCTGTGCCTTAGGGAGTGGTAGAAAGATTTCTTGATGGGAAAACCACCGCTAAAGGTGAGTGTGCCCTCACATATGTTATAGCGACGTTGGTGTAAGTACACTTGCAATGCACTTGCAATACACTTGGTGCAATACACTTGATGCAATACACTTAGTGTAATTTACATATGCAATGCAGATGGCAACATCGCACGGTTTCCGTAAACGATGTAGTCTTCCCCACAGCTCTAGTAATAACGAACCGGCAACCAAGGGAAGATATGGATTTCTGTTCATTAATAGTTTCCACTCATTTATGTATAATTCTTGTGCTTGTTTGTTTTTTGTGCAATTACGCAATCCAACTCATGCAACCCAATCAATGGAAATCATCGAAGCGCGCTTTTTTAATTGTGTCTTGGCAATTTCGTTGTTTTTTCTTTTATAAGGGTTTTTCTTGTAGCCAAGGACGGTGTCAGCTAAAATTTGGTAATGACGAACTGGTTGTAGCATTAACTTCCGAATAATCTTGCGTGCATTCTTATAGTCTGTTCCGCCTATAAAATACTATCTGGCAGATGCTACTTGAAAAAAAAAAAAAAGAAATTGGCCGTGTATCTGTTCCTTTTGTTGAAAATGTCGACGCGACATTTGCCAAGTAAATGCCTCCCTTTGCTTTCCTGCTCACCTCTCATGCTGTGTTTCTCCCGTCGCACTCCTCCCAAGATAAACACGCTGGAGGCTTATTCAAGTCAATTTAAATTTACCGCGTTCTACTGCTCCAGGCCGGGTGCCTCTGCAAGCCAGGGCTGCCGTACGGCGGAGACATGTGTAAATCGAGGCTTCACCGTTTATAGAACTACATTTCCTTACTTCACGTGCGTTCCAAGCGGAACGTGGAACCTTTCTAGTGGAACCTTTCCTGATTGTTGCCGTTTGGTTTCTTAAAATACCGCCAGAAGTTATACACTCTAATCCTGGTAACCCATAATGTAACTTCTAAACGGAAGTAACCTATAAAATAAAGGTTACAATGGATTCATTTTGATGTTTTCTTTATCCCAGTCCGTTCTAAGGGTTACAAGCGTGAGGTTAAAAGCGATTTATAGGTTACAATAATGATTTATAGGTTACATCAACAAAATCTGACATGTAACCTCTACGTTGTAACCTATAAAACGCCCTGTAACCTCTAAGAGATGCTCGTCGCGCCTTCTCTGCCGCCGGCCGTTGATTTCTCCGTTGCATGACGGGATATATAGAAATGGCGGCGCCGGCAGGCCCGGTGGCCGCGTTTTCGCGCCACTCGAGCCTTTTAACCGCTGTGATACCCCTACGATGAAGCGAGGATTGCTGTTACAAAACTCATTTGTCGGCGTGAGTCGCGGAGGCTGCGGCGAGCCCATTTGTGACTGGCAGCGCTTCACGGCCCGTTCTTCTACGACCAGCATCAAGTTCGCATGTTGGACCAATGCCCCGGCGCCAGTGAAAGCGAACTCGGTGAGTATATTCCCTCAACGGTTTCCGTGCTTTCATTGGATGTATCTTTTCGCTGGGGACTTTTCAATTTGAAATTGCAGCATTCGAGAGGGATTTTCGTTACCTGACTGGTTACTTCGCTGGACGTTTTCTGTTGTCCGCGACGGCAATTGAATGAACTCACGGGCTTACGTTCGTTGCGTCAGACTAGAGCGGACGATCGGGAAAGCACAGATAACGGCGCCCGTGACCTGTTTCTGCTCTGTTTGCGCGCCTTCGTCATGTGTTGAGCGTTTTGTTTACGCTGTTCGCTGCATCGGGCGCACTTGACGAGTTATTGGCCCATGTAATTGTCAGGTAGCTCTGTTTGAATAATTAAATTTTTTCCCATTAAAGTCTTATATTATCGCGCTATTCTCTGGGTATTATCATTTTGTTTCAGCCGTCAGGAAATGTTCATTTTTCTCGCTGCATATATTCGGAATGGTGTCTAGTTTATTGGTCTTGTAGTAATATATCCGGATAAACACAAGGTGTGTGCTACAGAAAAGTAGTCCACTTAATGCTGCCCGAAATTTCTAAACTTACTTTTGTCCAGCACAAGCCTCTTTTTTGTGAAAGTTTGCCTTACGGCACAATAAAACGTTTTCGTATGTACAACACTCCTCATTTTTTTCATTCTTTTCCTTGAGTGGGTAAATTTGGTGTTAGACATTTTGAGACAGCGGGCCATTTCCACCATGTTAAGTGGTTTATTATTCTCATTCGCACAAATCAGTCGTTTATTTATTCGCGTGGTATTGCAGGGCAAATGATTGTCTCGCGTGATGCTAGTGTAGTGCAGTAAAGCGACTTTACAGAATGGTGGTATGTATGAGCCAGCATGCATGCTGCTTGATTGTTGTTTTTTGATGATACAGAAATTGTGACGAATTACACAGAGACAGGTGCAGGTGTAAAAATGGGTTCTGCCCCCCCATCGGATCCTGGCTGTTCAAAAAGTGTGGTTGCATCTGGCTACCTATGCTATGACTTATCAGCACTACTGTTTTTTCTTGCAGGCAGTGTTCCTTGAGCTGACAACCAGGACTCCCCTGCGTATGACACAAGTTGAAATGAAGTCTGATTTCAGCGGAAACAACGCTATGAAAATGCAATAACTAAAACACTTTCATTCAAATATTCTTTCTAAAGATGGCACCCAGGCCTGCACAGACAAAAGTATGATTCACTTGTAAAAATGCGAGGCTTTTCTTCAAGTGTTATGATGTTATATTTCGTATCTTATTTTGCCTCCTGTTTAGTGACTCTTTCTATCAGTTCGTTACTACATGAACGTTATGAATTCACATAACGATTTCTTCAGCATGGAGCTTTGTAGTTTTTCAGCAACTCTAGCTATTCTATAAGATGCGTGGTTTTGCAGAGCCAACAAGAAATACTCTTTTTCGAAAAGAGCTCTTTAAGAAAGCTTCAATTGTTAGTGAGGGCTTGTGCTGTGTTCTTTTTTTCGTCATGTCAAGTTTGAAGTGTTCTTTCATTATGAATGTATACCAACTGCTCAGCTCTAAAGCCTATTACATTTTAACCCAAATAACCCTTCGAGTCATTACAGGTACAGACCTCCTGGGAATGCCACTTGAAGATCGGTGCAAGTTCTAGATGTATCCTCTCCCACAACACATCTGGACGAAGAAAAAATGTAAGTTGGCGATTCCTTTTTACTGATAGCCGAGGAAGCAACCACCGATAAGAACACTTTACTTAAATGAAAAACGTTTCGGCTTCCTCGTGGGATCCTTGTTCAAAATAAAACTGCCAGTACAAGGGGGGGGGGGGGGGGGGAGGAGGATGTTTAAGTACAGCCAAAAATGTGACGCAGGTGGCGTCAGCATCGTGAAAGCACGTTTCCTGGGTTTAGTGCGGCGTTCGCTCTGTTGCGTGTACTAGTGATTCCACATGAAGGCGCGGAAACGTTTTTGTTTTCTCTTTTTCAAATGTATGTCAGTTTATCTCGTAGCCCAAAGTTTCTGCCTGTTCTGGGTGAGCATGCAGAAACATTTCGCGAGATAAACTGGAACACGGCACGATTGAAATTCGGGAAGGTTGGCCGGTATGACTATAGTGGCTTCGCGTTGTTCTGAACAATGCGGCCAAATTGCTCTGTGTAACGATTACTGAAATGATGTGAAATTATTAGGAAAGGCCGTAAATCACTCCTCTGGTGTGGCCTTTCATTTCAGTCTCTGGTCTCCGTCTTCATTTTCGTGCAATATATTTTTCGTACTTCACATGCCTGTGGTTTGGTGTGAGGGGCTTATGGTTGCACTGGATTTTGTTATTTTTCTGAAATTTTCTGTAGATGGCTCTTCAAGGTGGGGGAATCCAAGTGACGGCCCCTCACATATATACCTCCATCTGCGGCAGCAGGGAACAAGTTATTCAGATGACCTCGGGAAATCTTCAGCGTGACCTGATTTTGTGCTTGCTTGTGTACCACGTAAATTGCGAAGCTTATCTCTGAATTTTTCCAAGCGCCTTTTTTCGTGCAGGAAATTATAGATACCATTTAAAGTTTGTCCAAAAGACAGATTGCAATCGGCCTAGAAACTTGTTAGTGCTGCATAAAAAACGATAACTTGGCGTGGGAATCACAACTCAGGTGGAACTGTAAAGAGGAACCTAAGAGGGAAGTGTAAAGATGGATTCGTAAAGGCGAGTGAATTCCAAGTGTAATATTAGACTGAGTGAAACGGAGAATGTAGGGAACATAGCCATAAACACTGCTTTGTATGAAAAAGTGAATTTGTAATAAATGTTCTTTCTACTTTCCCACATTCTGCGTTTTTTCTGTGGGGAACCACGACAACAACGCTGTACTGGGAAAGTGCACCCCTGAGAACCATCTTATAAATGTAGCTCAAACTCGAATTCGTCTGAAATTGTTCAATGGCAGTATCCAAACAATTCGGAATGCTTTGATACATCCGTGCAAATATTGAGGTAAAGAATTTGTATATTTGGCCATGTTTGTGAAGCTGTTCACGCAACATTTATTAAATAGGTTTAATAAGGATATATGAATAAACCGATTTTTACCTGGAAGTCTAAAACAATATAGGAAACACCAATTCGCCCAGGAATCCGCACTCGTCTAATACTCATTAAGGAACGATAATAACGTTGGGGTGGTTCGCAGCTTTGCTTTTTAATAAATAGCCCACAGGTGTTTCATAATAATAAATGTGAATGTTCAAAACTACCGATGCCAAACTTCTGGAAATGTGCTCCTGTTAAATGCGCAGATATGTGTGCATGTCCTGCAATTCTCTTTTGATAATCATGGCCTAGGTTGTCAGACACGAATTTTTGGCTTAAGGCTATGTTATCATAACTTTGGCGTCCTTTTGAAGTATGCTATCAAGTGCATGTTTCCACTCAAGCTTGGTTTCACTAAAGCCTAATGTTGTTTAACTAAAGCTCAATTTAGCAAAAGACCTATCATGCATGTTTGATACTGGTTTCTTAAACGGCACAAAGCTGATGCAAACATCAAATTTAGTTATGCCTGTTTATAAGACTTAAGCGTTGCCAATACTCACGAAGATTTTTGGGTGACAACCTGGGTAACAATTATCGAACAGGTAATGCAATGCATATATATTAGGAGAACATTTTCAAGCTTTTTGGCACTGCTGTTTTAGGAATTATAAAAGTCACTTCTCTTTTAGCCCCAGCCGTGTGGCCGGCAGTTTATTCAAGGGACGAAGAAAAGACACCCGACGCAAAAGTTTAGACCGCGCAATGGACAGCATGGTCGCACATATCTTCCACTAACGCAATGTTTGTTCACCACGCGGGAAAGGCGCCTTCGGGGTGTCGCCACAGCGGCGCCGGCGAAAGCGCGCCTGGCGCGCAACATCACACCTTCCAATTTGTGTGGCCTTGGACGGCGGTAGATGTAACTTATATAAAGGTATACATGCTGAAAGCTGCAAAGTAACCCATAACTGCGTAACCCTTACGTGTATACGTATATAAAGGTTACGAATATATAGGTTACATTTGTACCTTATAAATTATAGGTTACAAAAATTCGAAAATGTATACCTCTATTGAGGGTTACCCAGCTTAGAGTGTAGTGGGGCGGATGACAGCAGGCGACAGTGATTTTTTTTTCTGCAGTGGACATAGCTATCGCAAAAATCAAGCTATCATTTCCTATCGCAAAAATCAAGCATCCATAAAGGAACCCTGCAAATATCCCTTGTGTATTGATTTTCTGTCTCATATTCGCGTAACGTTTTGTTATTATTCAACAATGTTGACAAGTATGAACGTTGCCACCGAACTTAAACGTTTAGATTTGGCTGTGGGTATATAAGACTATTTCGCAGCATCTGTTTCACTTTGGCCGGCTAGCGGAATCGAGTGACAGAGAGACATGCAGACAGACCGACCAAAATTTTTTTCGTTCAAGTAGCCCAAGAAAGGCTATCGACTTTAAAATATTTAGTTAGCTTTCTGTGCTACTTCACCGCTGGTGTTAGTCGTGGCCTTCTGGGTCTAGACTGTCACAGACGCTACTCGCAATGGGCTGCTTGCGGTTATTGTTCAGGTCGCCGACGCCATTTAAAACGTGAGGTCGAAACAATAAATGTCAGGTTCCTTGGTTTTTCTCTGTGTGCACATAAATTACTCAACCACTGTCACCTAGTAGTAATAGCAAATAAGGGTGAAAATAGGACAGGCAGTCACTAGTTCTCTGACGTACACTTCATTTTCCATTCCCCAAGACTTCTCAAAATTCATTTAGAAGGCAAGAACGAAGACCCAAAATACGGTGCTTCACCTTAAGCTTCGTCGACGCGGACTTCTCCCCAGAAGTCTGAAACATCTCGAAGAAAGAGTAACAGCGTCTACATCCTGCAGCTGCGTTTATAGACCGACGCGGAAGCGCTGAAAAAGAAAGGGAGCCATCCTAAAGACGTGGGGTAGGGGGGAAACCGCAGTTCTTAGGGAATGGCTATTTAATTACGTCGCGTGGCGGAACTCAGTTATTAATTACAGCGCCGGCTCGGCGAAATCTAAATAGACGACTTAATCTTTGTTTACACGTGCTTTAGAAAAGCGGCACCTGTTAGCGTGCGGGGAGTAATCCGATCATTTGGGGGCAGGGCCGGCGCTAGACGATTCTTCACGGCGCCAGCAGCGGCAGTGCGCGTTTCCCCTAATGGCAGTAATGAGCGCGGCCGTTTGTTCGAGCCCGCCGGCCTGAGACGACCGACAACGCAGGCAGCGGCGGCGGCGGCTTTGCGGGCAGCGGACGCTACCCTGCAGCTTTAAAGCGACTCGTGGGATGCGGGATCAAACCGAACGCGGACGCCACTCCGTTAGACAACCGATTTTCATGGATATATGCTTTCTATCGCAAATGAAAGGGCATCACTTCGGACCCTTTGAACGCGCGCAACGGTTTTGCTGATAGCACCTCAGAGCGTTCGAAAGCGGAATGTTTAGATCACCCAGCCTTTTATATCCTGCTACAACGCAGAAAATAACGGTAGTGAGATGCGCGGCAACGTACTTTTAAAAGTACGGTGAGATGACAAGATGTGTTTAAAAACTTTTTCTCGGTGGTTAATTAAAGCTGTGGTGGTAACGCCGTGGTGGTTAAAGCTCCGGGTGGTTAAAGCCGTTGTTAAACCAAAGGGCTCGAAAACCTGCTTTCTAGGCAGCATACTATTCATAATTTACACGTGTGGTTGCAGGTGTTGGCAGCGCGGGATTACCTGTATCTTTTCTGAAACACCGCGACGTTTTGTGCGTCAGGTTGTTCGGTCATCTGCAACAAATTAAACAGAGCAAAACGGTTGTGCATTGCTACAGCTCATATACACAACGCTCCTTCACTGATACAGGGTTTAACCTGTATTATACTATTTAATTAACCAGTTAAGCATTATCAACCAGTTACGTAGATTCGGTAAGTTTTGCTAGTGATGGAGAAGGGGCCCGTTTTAAACAGGACGAGAGAAGTCCGATTGGTCGCGCGCACTTAAGACAGAATTACAGAAGTAACAGGGCAAAACTTCGCTCTTTTGTTGTTGTTGTTTTGAGCCTGGCAATTCATTAAATCCACTGAAAATCATCTATGCTGATCTGCCCCTCGTCATGTATGACGAGGCGCCGATCATCCTATATGACGGATTTCGTCAGTGCGTACCTGTGGTAAGAAAATCATTTCATAATTCTCTTTATTTCTGTGCACTCCTGTGCATGCGGGAACGCTGAGCATCTCACACAATATGAAAAGAAAGAAAATAAAGCAACATCCTTTATATTATCACACTTTTGTTTTGCTTCCTTTCTGCCCCTGAGTTGATGCTTAGATGCCATGGAACGATGTTCGTTGCGCGTTTATAAGTATAAAAAGCGTCGTCAATGAACTGTAATCAGAGTAGGGAAGAAAAGTACAACATGCACATCTATGGAGCCAAAATATATTCAAAGCAATTTAAGATCACTTCCGTCCCGTTGAACAGCCTATTTTCTTTCGTGTGTCCACGTTTGAATCATATGCGGCCATGATGCGATTACCGTGAAGACTCGTAGACACGTAACAGGTCCAACTGTTTATCAATGACGCAGCAATCACACCGTCCTCGATTCTCTTACGAACCGCATACCTTAGATCCGTAGTTCTCAATCATGAATGTGCCTGGACCCCTTCTGGGCTTGCAAAAGTAATGCAGGACCCAACCATGCATCTGTATTGATTCGTGTCAAAGTGTCAAACAATTTGCGCTTGCAGCTCAATTCGGCCACACGTTTTTTCAACGTCCGCTTTTTAGGGCTGACTTTCAGCTGGCGCATGTCATGCTGTCAAATGATGTGCTCTTGCAATTAAAAATCGTCTGAACACTTATACGCTGCATTTCGTGTATCTGGCTTTTTCGCATCGCTGGCGTGTTCTGCAGAAAAGCCGACAGTAAAAGATGCGCGATTACGAGGGGAAAATAACCGTACATGTCCTGCATGTACGGTTATAACCTGCGATAGGTTATAACCGTTGGTTATAACCTGCAGTTTATAACCTGCAGCGAAGCCACACATTGGCGTTGCTAGAAAGGTTTGGCGAAAGGAAAAAATTCCGGGCCACCCTCACTAACGTGAAACGTGGGGAGGGGCGAAGCATGCAATGTATAAAAGTATTCTGGGCGCCTTGGCTTTTTCGCCAACGGAAATGAAACCGTTGGGGGTAGAGGTATACAGCTTTGATGTAAAAGTCTCGCGTCTTTGAGGCACGAAGCGTTCTAGCGCGAGGCGTAAACGAGTGTCCTGGTGTTTTAGTACCGTGACCACTTGAGACAACGGTTACGACGACGACATTAGACGCCGACAGCCGGAGCCCCTAAGGTGTGTGTGTGGGGGGGAGGGGGGTGAGGGGAGTATTCAGGAAGGCTTCGCGGACCCCTGAATAACATTTGCGAACCCCCTTAGGTACGGAGACGCCCATTTGAGAATCACTGCCTTAGATCCTTGCTCTTTTTTTGACACCTCAGTTAATCTTTGCGAAGAAGGCAGCACCCCCTAGCCCTTCGGCGATGTAGATCGACTTTCACGACTAGAGATCAATCAACTATTGTGGCTGGCTCTGGGCAGTTATGTGGCGCAAAAATGTTGCCACTCGATTTTTAAGGGAGAGAAATATGGGGAGGGGCTTCGAAAAAGGTCCACAGGCGAGTCTAATAGCTGCAAAGGGAGACTTCCTGTGGGCTCATTCCTCCCAGAAAACTTACCACTTCTAACCCCTCGCCTAAACTACTGCGGGACAACATTACACGGCCAAATATAAAAAAAAGGAAAAGATAACTGGCCAGGTTTAACATACTTCAGAGAATTTGGCTACGCAAGCAAATCACAGCAAAGTCGACAGTGGGTACCGCAAATATTTCTGAAAACGTCTCCATCCAGCACGGTATTGTTGTGCTTATGAATATGCAACGTAATACGATTATTCAGGTGCACTGGCTGCACGAAAATCTAGCGGACTCGATGCGGCCACACTGGGTCGATAATTGGCTATCTCGCAGAAGCAAATAAACGCGAGACAACTCTATTATGTGTTCAAGCCCTACCAATGCCCAATTCAGTGCCAGAGTTTATTTATTATGCGCGGACACGAGCGGCCAAGTCCTCAGCTGAGCCGGCTCACCGAGCAAGAAAAATAAAAGATTCTCCTTTTTTCTTCTGCCGCGCAATCAATTAGGCGAACCCAATTGTTTCCAGTTCGTCGCGCGCTACCGACGAAAGGATGCCAGGGCCGAGTTTGATTCTAATGAAGTTGGCCTGTGCGCGCGCACGACAGCGGGAGAAGCCCTCGGAGCGCAGCGCAATTGTAAGAAAGGAAGGACACACCGAAAGGTCTGGGCAACTACACGGGACAGCAAGAGAAGGAACCTCGCAAGGAAGCGCCGAAATCGAGCGGCAGCCCAGCATTGATCTCGGCGTTGTTTTCGTCGCCGCTGCTAGCGATACGAAACCGTCGGTTGCGCCCGCAGTAAACTCCCAGCGGTGGTTCTTGGAGGCGGAGGGGGAGCGGTTGCTGTGGAACTTAGCTGAAAGCACGTTAGGGCTGGGAAAGGGTACGGGACAAGCGAGGGGGTTACGGAACCGAAGAGGAACTGGCTGCCGCCGCGGCGGTGGCAAAACAATCGAACTGGAGCGTCGTCGGCAGCCGGCGAAAGAGCTGCACACACACAAACCCGCACGACGCTCGCGGAAAGGACAAAAAACAAAGGTCGGTGTGCGTACAAAGTCTTGCACGAAAGAATGAGTGAAGGAAGGCGTCTATAGGAGTAGATCGAGAGGGAAGGGGGAGAGGGAACAGGAGAGGGAGAGCGTTCGCGGGGGTTTCCTTTCGTGGCGTGGGGGGGCTTGACTCTATGCAAATCCCCCCGTTTGAGTGACAGGCGATCCATCCATTCAAGAGTGGTCAATGCTCCTCCCCAGAGCAAGCGAGCGAGTCGGCTGGCTTGCTTCGGGAAGGTCGAAGAAGCGCCCTCGCCACCGGCGTCTGAACCGCGTCGTCGTGGGATAAAATAAAGGCTAAACAAGTGCTCCGAAGAAAGACAAAAGGGAAAAAGAGAAGGGCTGGGAAGAAAAGTAAGAATACATCAGTGAGGGGAGAGGGAGAGGGCGTTGAGCGAAGAGAGAAACAAAAGGAGCTCTGAGAAAAGACGGAAGCTGAAGCGAGAGAGAAACGTGCGAGGGCGAGGGACGGGGGCTACACCGAGCGGTAGACGAAGCGGCAGAGGAGCCTCTGACGGACAGCGGCCGAACCTCCTTCGCAGATTGATCGCCTGCAATGAAGCGCCCCTGGCAACGTACGAGACTGCAGGATCGCGGGAACAAACCTTGGCATATACACTTCCCGGAAGCTGCGCTTCGCCGCTCAAAAAGCTTTGCGTACTCTTTTTTTCCTTGGATATCGCTCTCATTTCCTCATTTCGTTCGTTCCAGCAGGTTAGAGCTTATTGCTGAGCTTCGTCAATATTAGAATACCCTCACCTGTTGCTTCTTGTTTTGATATTTCAAAATACGAAGGGTCGATAAGGCGTCTATCCAAGAAGTGCCAATCTCTCGGGAAAGACAAACCGAACGAGCGCCGCACGCCTATGAGTGTTTGCGTTGCTTTGTTTCTCCTGACGTCAACAGCAAACTAAAAATGGCGGGATAAAGATACATAAAAAAAGAAACAGATCGGTCTTCAACAGACCGGCCTTAAAAACAGATTGGTTCGGAATACATTTGATTACATGCAGTGTTACGGAAATTTCCTTGTGTGAAATAACAATCTAAAAAGCGGAAATTAGGAATGGCAGAAGAAGGACACATTACAGGCTAGGTGGAGGGCATTCTACAGACTAGAAACGACCTCTTGCGCCCGTTCGAAGGATGTACATGGCCGGTGCCATGCGCACAATGCGCTTTCTGGCATGGGTGTTTTAAATTCCTAACCGCTGCTGGTCATTTCCCTATGGTTACAACAAATTTAGTGCTATTAAGTATCTGTTTTTGTGAAATCTGTTTTTCTGCATCTCCTGATTTCACATCCAAAATTGGATTCCTCTGCAGTTACGCCTAGGCTCAATGCTTTCTCGATTTTACGAAATTCAGGATTTAACAAAATGGTTCGCGGGTACCGTCGGCGTCGTTAAATCGATGTTTAAATTGTGTACCGTGAGGTCGACTCTTTTAATAATGGACATATGTTCTTCAAGTTTCCCAGGCTGGTAATTATACACACCTTTCCCCATAGCTTCCTTCGTGCATGCATGGTGAACGACATGCATGCGACACGCTGAACAGTTTCATTTTTAGATGTATTTAGGAATGTAGGCAGGTTAATGCTGTATTTATTTCTGTGTTACGATAATCCGTCTATGTTCCATGACACCAGTTTTCCTAAGGACGGTCTCTACTTGCTACAGCCGGCGTACAAGACGAGAGGCAGTAAATTTGAGCTGGCCACATACAGTAAACGACCGAATATGACAACCACGTGATTTGTGGCCAATGATGCAAATACAATAACTCATTTTATGGCAAATGTGCATTGCTAGTTTCGGAAGCTTCGAGAAACCGAAGGGAATCGAAAGTTCGAAGCTACGGTTCTCGATATCGGAAACACGAACTTTAAATGTCTGGCGCCAATAGGTTAAGTAACAATAAAGTAGATGCGTGTAATCATTCGTTTTGACTACATTGTATAGTGAACTCCTGAAACCCGTCATGTAACAATTAAACGGGAGTCTAGGGCTTAAATTGGCCTTTTTAAATCTGAGGACACAAATTAAATCTATCTTTCAATTTGCTCCGCTTGGGTCGGATGCGGAGCAAAAATAGGGGGTAGAGCGGGTAATCCCTCCACCCTTTTTAGCCGTATATAAAGTGTTATCTGATGATTATGATGATGATGATGACTGTAATAATTTTCTATACGAATTAAGACGCTGAATAACATCCGTACTATCCAAATACTGCTATTTATCGTTATAGTATTAGATCCATAATTCTCATACGTTTATAACTATGGTTGCGCCGTTATTTCACCGTATCTTCCCCTCCATTTTCCCACCAACTAATCATGCTAATCTGTACCGTAAGCCGATTCAACAGTACCCAAGATCTGTGAAACCTAGTGCACCAACGAAGAAAGCATTCCGTACATTTGGGGCTGGATTAAGGATTAAAAATTTGCTTATAATATGTTCCATTGTCTCGGGATGTCTGACACAGCTTACACAGTTCTCACCCTGTTGCGAGTAGGTCTTTGCAGCGAGGTGGTCCTGTAGGTCTTCGTTTCTAGGCAGCGAGCTCGGGCCTCAAAAAGCTATAGCGTCGCGTTTTTACTAGCGCGCAAAATTTCTTTCCAGATTTTTCGCTGGAGGGCTATTTGAATATTTCCATGGAGTTTTTTGTTTTCATGTTTTCAGCCCACCTGGACTTACTTGCTTTTTTCACTCCCCTTTTGATTAGTACTTTTATTAGTACTTTTATTAGTACTTTTGATTAGTTCTTTTATTTCTACTACATTCACCTACGATTCTAACTTCGTCATCAGCCTTGTAGCCGCTCTTCTTTCGCTGAGTGTCCGCGCTCTGACGAACAGGTGTACCTGCCCATTTTGTATCACGTGAGTCTCTTAGCCTCTCCTCAAGGGAGGTTTCCGTTTGAACCCATTCCCATTTCACCCTTCTCGCTTGTTCCTTCCCGTTTCAACCCGGCCCAAAACGACCTGCCCGTTTCGCCTTTTCCCACTTGGCCCGTTCCCGTTTGAACCCGTTCCCATTTCAACCTTCCCGTTTTTTCCTTCCCATTTCAACCCGGGGCGAAAGAACCTTCCCGTTTCACATTTTCCCGTTTAGCCCCTTCCCGGAATAACGTGCCCAGTTTATGAAACGCTATAAAAAACATTTTCATATTGTTTTTCATTTATTTCCGTTTGTTCACAGCCGCTGCGATAGCATGCTCAGTACATCCAGAGTCCTTGACTGCTTTTCAAACCTGGGCTTCACTTTTTGAATCTAGAGACGACGACATTTGGTTACAATTCGTCATACCAATTAGCAAATCTTTTAAATTAACAAAGCCTAACAAACAAAGTAACAATTAACAAATTAATAAACAAATCTCTTAAATTAACAACAAGTCTTTTAAACTAACAAACCAAAAATGATAAAATAAAAAAAGCGCCGCGGAAGCACAAACAAAAAATCGCAAAAACTTTGAAAGAAATCGTATTTGGCGGACTAACATATTTAATCGTTATAATAGCGCAAGTGTGCATCAATGTCGAAAAGAAACAGCTCAAAACTATAAAAGATAAAAAGATGTATAAGGAAAAGTAAACCTATGTATCTGGATACATATGCCACATCTGGCTATAAAAAATCGCAGTCATGAGAAGCGGCGAAAAATATAAACTTAGCTTTGCGTTTTATTGATTCTGTTTATTCCCGTCACTCTCGCGTACTCAATTTGCATAGTAGGGCAAACCTTCAAAATCTTAAGCAGCGCAGGGTCGCTTCTAGCCTAAATTTTCTTTACTAGAGAAACTTAAAATTGTCGCGGGAATACTACCTCCAAGGGCCTTTCAGACGTTCAGCGAGAAGACATCATAGCAAGACTATTAGACAGCCAATCAGCTGAATTACTATTCGAAAGTTCTCTTACTGGCAATTTCTTATTGGAATAAGTTAACTGAACGAACACTTAAGTTAACTCGGTATCGTTAGAAGAATTTTCCTTACGTATTGTAAATATGTGTTCTGGTTGAATCGTCGTATTTTAAAATTGGAATACATTACGAATGCATATCCTTGCTCGGAACCCTTTGCGTCTATTACATATTTATGTCTTTTACTTATTTGTGTGGGTCGTAGTTATCTTCGTGATGTTCTTTTCCCCGGGGCTTCTCCTCCAAGCCGCAGTAGCGCTGAGGATCTCACCCCGGGTATCTCCAACCGACAAACTCAGCCTCCGATCAAAACTGTATACATTTATTTACAGCCCGGCGGGCGATTAAAAACAGTACTCGCGCGGAGCTCGAAGACGGCGGGCCGAGCTCTCATGCGCCCGGACCGCGTCTCCCGTCTTCATTTTCGATTCCTCCTGCAGCTGAGGGCCGGCAGTGTCTTCGTCGGTCGCCATCCCATGTGGTGCGGTTAGGCCATCCGGTGCGAGCAGGCGCGGCATTGTCGGAATTCGCGGCGTTCGAAAGCGCCGCGCAACACGTGCTTTCCATTTCCGCGCTGCTCGCCCCAGGGCCCGCGCCAGTTCGTGCGTCGAAGCGCCCGACAGTCGTTTTTAAATCACGCAAGTCAATACTGATGTGTTTTTATGTTCCGTCCTGCATGAGCCCGACCAGGCCGTAAAGTATCAGTAAATAAATAAAAATATCTGCCCATTACTCACGTAGGAAAGGCATTTGTAGCCAATTCTCAGATTTCTGCACGTTTTTGCCTTTTTTAAAGCCTCTCCTACGGACATCTTTGATCTATAGATCTCTCCAACCAGAAGACAAAGCCCCGCTCCAAACAATGAGCATAAGAGCGGCTGATAAATAAATTTCAGCCGCACGTACCAACACCAACTGCAGAAAAATCCAATGCATGCATTCCTTAAGATATTGGGTATCTTTATAGTACACTTTCGCCGCTACAAATTTTGTGTCAAGAGGGCAGTATCGGTCTAAGGCATTCGGAAACTTTTATTGGCCGTAAATATCGGTCGATTCCGGAAAATTTGGTGCATACAAGTTTTTAGTACATGACCCGTTGCTTGTAAGCACATTTTGGGGAACAGTTTCGAAGACGGTAACGCATATTTTCAGAAATTCAAATGGGTTGCAACGATGAGGGTTCAAATGAGAAGGGCGTTTTGGGAACGGTCTGAAACAGGAAGCGCCCAAACGGGAAGGTCGTTTTGGGAACGGGCGCACACGGGACGGGTCAAGCGGGAAGGGCGTTTCGGGAATGGGTTCAAATGGGAAGGGGTCAAACGGAAATGGGTTCTTTCGGGCTACACCCCTCCTCAAAACGCTTTTAACTCTCCGCTTCGGATGCTTTAAACGGACTACGGATTATATCCTAGCAATGACGAGGATGCACATGGTATGATGGTATGATAAGGCGGTATGGTTGTACATGGCATGATCCGATAAACCTACGACCGGAGAGTCTATGGTTTTGAAGTGAGTAATACAGAGTTATAGCTGAGTGGAGAACCGGTACTGGTACGTATCCGTACGGTACCAGGTTCACCTGCGCACGTGCACAATCAGTTTTTCTGCCCCTACGCATGCGCAGTAGCACCGGTCGCGTACCGGGTATCGTACCGGGACGGGTTCTCCGCTCTCTATAACTCTATTGTGTGGCTACAAACGGCGATATGACGACGCGGTGATAAAGACGGCGGCACTTGTTCCTGAGAATAAAAAAGATCTCCCTGCTGCGTTTCTGTTTCCAAGCTTTACAAAAGTTAATTATCACATCGCTGTCGTTAAACACCGCTTGTATAAATCCGCACCGTGGGCTTATACGATTCTCGAAAATCTCGTGCCCTTGGAACTAACATTTTGTAGATCTCGATCAAGGCCACCTGCAAAATGAAAGGTTTTGTTGCCTTGGGCTTCACCGCTTTCCTCACCCCCCTGCCTTTCTCTGCCCCGCCCCTTCTTCTCAGCGGCCGCACTTTAACATGAACTTATGCCCTTAATTATTCGCTAAATGCCGGGCAAAATTGAATAATTCAGTTGGCCAGATGACCCGCCAAGATAACATTCCCGTGCGCCGTCCTTTTCCATATGTAAATTGTCAATTCCTCCGCGCAGAACTCACGTGAGGGAATAAATATGAACGTCTTCGGGGTGTTGGGGTCAGGATGGCTGCCTCAGAAAGCACCGCATTTAAAGTTGTCGCGCTTCGCTCCTTGAAAGCTCCCCTCCAATGGGCGGCAACAGCACCTGCGCGTACACCCTCCTAAAATGAATCCCCTCACCACATCCCCCAACCCACCCCACCTTTGTATCCCAAAGAAAAAAAAAGCATACCGGTAAAGATTTAACAGAATGAGGAGCGCGCCACATGTCGCAACACGCAATAGTGGCACACGGTGAAGCATTCCCGGTGCGCGTCTTCCTTGTCAAGCCGCCTATCGCGAGTCTCTTTGCGCGCTGTTTGTGACGTCGGCTGCCGTCTGGGCTGAGGCACGCGTGGGCAGTCCTGGACGGCGTCAGCAGCAGCATTAGCAAGCGGCGGAAACAGACACCGAGTGCGGCGGCGAGGGAGGATGCTGCTGCGAGCCAGCGCGGTGATGCTGCTGCTGCCGCTGCCCGAGGGGCGAGGAGCGCTGCCGCCGCGGCCGTCCCAGAAATGATGGATTGCAGGCAGCCCCATTTTTCCGCGATTTAATGAGATGGCCCTCGCGTGCGAGCACGGGGCCTTTCTCCCTCTGTCCTTCGCCTCTCCGTTGCTTCTTTCTCCCTCGCAGAAGGCTTGCCCCTGTTATTATCCGCGCGCCCGTGCGATGCCCATCTGGCTCTGCTGCTGCTGCCGCCGCCGGGTCCTGCAGGGCGAATCCCTTTCGGCGGAGGCTCCGTGGTCCGTCTGAGCGCTCCGTCCGCGCTGCTGATCACACGGCAGTGTATACGCCCGCAGCCGCCTATTTGGTCAGCATGCGCGGTCGGTGAACGAATGGACAAAAGCGAGCACTGTTGTCACTCGTGCACGAACGTTCTGTCTGCGTATACCTACATCGAGATGCGTATATGAGGAGGACTACAACCACAGAAGTTTCAGGAGGAGCGATCGACATGACATTCCCACATATGGAAGCTTTCGACCGAACACCACGAAGGAGGAACCATGGAATGTGTCTTTGCGCGATGATTACGTGAACCATCAGCACCATGGGCCCTTCAAATATGTTGAGAATGGTGACTCCGCACGTTCAATTGTTCATTTTAAAGAGTGAATTGTCCAGTTTAAATTATCCCGCTTAAAGAGTTAAATGAGTGTGCCATTCCCCTTGATCCCACTAATTCGAGGCAGGCCAAGACCTCCAGACTACTCGATTGCGTGCATGTACAGGTATGTGAAGTGCACGAGAGCTTGTAGGCGTCATTTACATGCTGAAAGTAGCGCTAGCGTAAGGAGATACAGGACTGGCGATACTGGCCTGTACCTGAACAGAGAGAGAGAGAGAGAGAAAGAGAGAGAGAGAGACATACCGACAATACTGCAGTGACAATAGACGGCCTACCCTCTTTGTTCTCCCCTGCACTGTCTGAAGCTATACCAATTTGCCCAATTGGATTCTTTAGTCCAAATGTCAAACCAATACCTCTGGATAGTACCGCACGAAAGGGACCAAGTGTCTGTCGACTCGGCTCCGTAACAGGTATTGCTATAAACGTAAACGACGGACTACGCTCCCATCATCAGCGGAGAGAACTGCCCGCCTAGGCTTATCAATATAAACGAAACTGGACGCATATGCAAGCTCAGGGCCGCGGCATTCTACGCGCGTAAGACCATAACCGCAGGCAAGTTTCTTGATCGCGATCCGGCAACGAAGCAAAAAGAGCGCGGGCGCTAGAGAAAAGAACCTGATGGAGAGAGAAGGGAGAGGTAAAAAAGCAGGCAGGCGGTATAAAAGAAAGCGGCGGGGTAAGAAGAGGCAAACAAAAAGGGGACAGGCGTCGGCAGCAAGCCCCAGGGAGCCGGATTCGGCGCCGACTGGCGGCCGCCCTCGCGGGTGGAGCTTCTCATCGAGCAGATGGAATCTCCTTTTGTGCGCGCCAGCCAGAGCACCGCCCAGGTTGGGCTCCGCGCGCCGCCGCCGACGCGGACCCAGGGCCTCGCACGCTCTTGCCCACACAGAGTTGTTCTGCTGCGCGCCCGCGCTGTCGCGGCACCACGTCAGGCTTGACGCTCGCTAACGACAAGTATACAGGATGAGTGGCGACTGAGTTCACATCAACTTATGTGGATGAGGGAGGGAGCAATTCCTAAGGTTTTGAGCTACCTCATAGAGGAAAATGAAGCGTGCGATGAAGGGGATGGAGGAGACGTTCCAGGATAAAGACAACGATATTTTTCTTTAGACCACTTCAAGGATACGGATAAAGGTTGTTCGCTGGGGATTTCAAAGATTCAGGGAAAAATTGCGAGATACTCACATGTGAAAATCCGAACTGCGGAGGAAGCTAAATGATGCGTGGAGATAACTTTTGTTTCGAATTTCACAATGAATAACTAGTTTGAAAGAATTGAGTTGATTACATTCAGCAGCACTTATGTTCTCTGTAATAAGAAAATAGTCAGCGCTTTGATCCTGGCTTGACTTTTATTGAAGGTGCGGTGGTCCCACAAGACACCTCACAAAACGAAACCACGGTGCTCCATTGTATTCCCCGCACTAATCCACTGTCGCCTGGTCGATCTGTTGGCAACAACAAAGTGACGTAGCGATTGAAGTTTTGTATCACGCGCGCACGTATGTGCGTAAGTACGTATGTACGTACTTAAATGTATGTATGTATGTATGTATCTATGTATGTATGTTGCATGCATGCATGCATGCATTCATGTATGTATGTATGTATGTATGTATGTATGTATGTATGTATGTATGTATGTATGTATGTATCTGTGTATGAATGCGTGAATGTATGGATGCCTGCGTTTATATATGTGTGTGTATGTACGTGCGTACGTATGCACAGTCATGGACAAATGCAGTGCGATCACGAAAATATGAACCAAAACCCATAAATAGTGCGATATCTTTTTATGCAAGCCAAATTGATGCCTGACTCAAAACAGTAACCAAGCTGGGAAACCTAGCTTTCCAAATATACCAACAGCGCGCCATTACTGGACCTACACGGACAGTATTTTTATTTCGCGTTTACTGGTTCATATTTTATTGTTCGCTTTCATTTATCCATGACTGCACGTGCTTGTAGGTATGTATGTATGTATGTAGGCATGCCCGTGGCCTTTCAGTGGCTCTTCGTTCTTTCACGCCTTTCCCCCCATTTTTGCCCAACCCAAACGAAGCATGAAAACGGAACAAGCCAGTCGGTTTGCCGCGTGTGCCGGAGAAAACGCGCGCGTCTCCCCGCATGCGCGCCGCCCGTGCACCGGCAGCAGCAGCAGCGCGCGGAGATAATTAGAGCGCGTTACACGGCGTGTAACAAGGAAGCCGCGGCTGCCGGCATGATTCATGATAGCGGAGCTGAGCCAGGCGGTGGCAATTTTCCCTCCGGCCGCCATTAATAACCTGCATCGCAGAAACTGAGTGACGGGCCCGACCCACTGTGCATGCTTTCGCCCGGAGCGAGCGCGCCCAGCACCACTCGAGATGCGCCGGCAAGAACAAGTGTCCGCCGCCGCGTCCGGCCGCGAAGATGAAGAAGAAACGAACGCATCGTTCATTACATCCGCGGTCATCATCTCGTTTCATCTGCTTTGTGTGCAAATGGGATCGCGCGACCCCCCTGAGGCCTCGCGGCGCGGTCAGACGCGGGTAGTGAGGTTGCTTATCTCTTAGGGAGTGATAAGCCTGTGTCGAGGTCATCATATGCCTTCTTACTTTTTCCCCCAACAAAACTTCGTCACGGGACGGAATTTAGAGTTTTGTCCGTTTGACGTCTACGTTAAAGTGTACATTTCCAGCGGGCTCCGATTGGGTGAGGGCAGACAACAGGATGTGGCGAAAAACGATAAAGTTTATCTCCGTGCATGAATGTGCATGTTACGCCGCGAACACAGCTATAATTACTTCGCTATGTGAACTTTCGAACTGAATTAGCCTCGGTGCTCGGTCCCCTTCTTTTTATTCAGGAAATATATTCAGACTAGAGGGAGAGAGCTGGAGAGAGAGAGCGAGAGAGAGAGGGAGGGAGATAGCTTTTTGAAAGAAAGCGGACAGATGTTGCACGAGGAGTAAACCTCGTGCAGGTTATTGTGCAAAGGGTTGTTGAAAGAATGAGTGAAAAAGATAACGCAGTGGTTGTGGGAGAAAAAAAAAAAAAGCTCTCCTTTGCAGCGCACCACCCCTGGAAAAACGAAAGTCAAATCTGCTGTTTGGACGCAATGAACTTGCTGGGTTTTTTTTCGACTCTTATGTATTTTCATTGCCATTTCCTCACGCTTGACCGAAACGGAAGTACTGTTCCGTTCTACGGCACTGCATAATTGTAACTATAGCCTCGGTACTACACCATCGTAATAGATTTCATCTTACATCAAAGCCATTGCGAGTAGCCATTGGTAACGGCAGCAAAATTTTCATCGCTTGAAGAACAAGGGACCCGGGCATAGGAGGTCAGCGAACTTTTCCTGGATAACCGGATACCCTGCATAGTATCAACATTCCATCCATGAACAGGCAATATACGAGAGTACGCCCCAGCCAGCCTGGTTGGAGGCATGCATGACGCGGGGCTGGTGCAAGCGGCATGGCGCGTCCCCCCGCCGCGATCCGTCAGTTTGAGTGACAGCCGAGAGGAGAAGACCGAGCAGGTTGCTCTCCCGCGAGCCAATCAAACCGTTCCTGCTGTTTATTATGCTGCAAAAGGGCTCGTCACTTATTCCCGCAAGATGGTCTCGAGCCAGTAATTGGCCGCGTCGAGACGGGGTCTTGAAGCCTGTCGTTCTATTTATGCATCGAATGCATGCTTGAACATAACGAGCCAGGGTTGAAAAACTCTCCCTGGCTGCCGGGCTTTCGCTTTTTCTCGGTGAAATTTGGGCTCAAATTAAAATCTGGAGATTGTAAGCAAAGAGTACGCAAATGGAGCCCGTGTTTCTTGCAGGGGGGAACAATTTCCGACTCACTGGGGTGATCAAATCCATATACAGTAGAACCGTATTAATTGGAACTTTAAGGGAAAGCCACCTCAGTTCGAATTAATGACAGTTCGAACAAATGAAAGTGAAGAATAACCACAATACACTGCGGTTCGGACGTCAAAAATTAAGAAAATCCCCAAACTGCATTATGCAGTTATGTCGTTGAAGGCAACAAACAGAATTTTTCGCTGTAACGAGTGAATGTAGCGGAAGTCCTCCCCTTCACCTTCGTCAAAATAGAACAAGAGACGTGCGGAATTCAATCCGGTCATGACTCCTGCAACAGAGGGGCACATTGGTATTTCGTCTCGCTCCTCCTTGCCTTCGTCACTAGCACCGACATGTTTCGCGCTTCTGAACTGCAGGTGAATGGCGCCAGCGCAGAACACACCAATGCACTCGCATGCATATCAACGTAGTCCCCAAAGAATACGTCTTCCTAAAGATCGACCATTTGGCCTTTAGATTGCGTATTACCCGATTTTACCTTCTATCTTCGTTCTTCTCGCCTTTAAGGAGGCGAATCAGCCTCGTGGCAGGCAGCGGGTGCTTTTCTCTGCCTCTGTACTTGGCGCCAAGCTGCCGGCGTGGTGGCGCGTAGTTCGAATTACGTGGGGCGAAACCTACTCGCGTTAGAATTAACGGGCTTTTAATGCCCAAACTTCGGCCATGCAGTTTGGCAAGGCCAAGTTGAACAGTTCGAATGATGATCCATAAATTCGAATTATTGAAATAACGACCTTTTATTGTACGTCTTCCGGGAATGCCCTTAGCGGCGCGCAGTCGGACGGAGGAGAAGAAAAAGATTATTATTATGATGATCGCGGTGATTATGATTATGGAGCTGTTGCTACAGGCAAACGAGGTCTGCAGGTTTGACTCGAAAAGAGATTGTCTTTGCGGGAGAAACATCTGGCGTGAAGCCGCAATGCGCATTTCGTATAACCGATCCCGCTTGCCTTGCGTCTTAGTAGAGTGAACGTTTTTGTTATTTCGTGTGCCTCTATAAAAGCAGATGCACGAAAACACAAACTGCGTCTGCTAGCACCTAGCGTTTTCTGTCGGCGCGCAGGCTACAATTTTCAGGAATTTGAACGTTCTTTTCCCTTACAGATGCAGCGATTGCTAGGTGCTAATCTAAGCTTAATTAATGCCAAAGTACTCGAGCGAATCACATGATTGCCGAAAATGAGTCCAAGTGCTCAGCATTCATACGCTCTCTGTAAAAAGCGCCGCAAGTGTAAAGCTTCTACACACACACACTATATATATATATATATATATATATATATATATATATATATATATATATATATATATAACAAGAAAATGAGGGGCTCTTTTGGCCCTATGCCTCTTTTGGCGTTGTAGACTGCCGACCTATCTTTCTATATATATATATATATATATATATATATATATATATATATACAGGGCAAGTTATGTGCTGCCATGCTTTTTAATAAGATGCGCTGCGAGGAAGGAGGGAATAATCATTTATAACTCCGAAATTTCAGCGAAACAATTCGTCGGTTCAGCACAGTTTCATGAACGGTTGTCGAGCAGTGCCATCTTTACGACTGGGATCCGAAACAACGGCGTGGTACCCTCACTTCCCCTTTGTGTGGTTATCAAAGTGACTACATCATTTTTGCCTCCCCCTATAGGTGCACCTGAAACAAACAGTCCACATCACTCCCTCCGATTCTTCTGCTCCCTTCCCGAGTCAACCCCCATTCTATGCCTCTCCCAACTTGGTGCCAAACACGGAGGGCCGTATAGCAACTTCGATCACTCATCAATAATGGCAGCCTACTTCTTGGGCGTTGTCCTGTACGGCCGCTGCCGGGATGCATGCGTCCCTACATTTCCCCGTCACCGCCCACCTGCACAGGCGCCGCTGGGCGCGCTCTCCCCAAAACGATGCAGGGCTCTCCCTGCTGGCCAGGGAACCATGCGAGCATCAACTTCCGCGAGGGAATGCCGATGGATATGAAGGGAATCGCGGCATTTTCGGTTCATTCGCTCGGCCTGAATGTATGTTCCCGTCGGGAGCTGTAGGAACCGCAGTCGAAGTGATGAGGCGTTCTTGTTGCCGCATTATTTGCCGTCTTTTTGAATGATAAAAAACACACAAAAAAAACGCACGCAGAGAGGATGAGTATCAAGATCACAATTATTATCATCATCGCCATCAGATGAAGAAGGAAGCCAGCCAACGAATGCATCAAAAATGGAAAAAAATCAACCCCACTTTCTTAAGAGAAAGATTATTGAAACGTGAATCTTCCTTCTATGCAAATTGAGTCGCAGTCGAAGTCCAAAATTCAAACTGCTTCGACCGTGTCGGATTGGCGCAATCGGATAGACGTCGGCTGCGTAACGCGAGAGACCTAGGTTCAATTCAGAACACGCGAAGAGTTTTTGTTACCTTGGGGCGTTTGATGGGCCTTTATGGAAACATTGTGTAAGTTGGCTTTCCTGGAGTCATCCTTGGGCTGAACGATCTCGATTTGGCACTTTGACTTTGGACTTTGTAGGCATTGGCTTTCGGCCAGAGAAAGCTTCGCGTTTCAACCATCTTTCACTCCACCCACGATCATCATCATCGTCAGAGAAAGTTGACTTTCCTGCCGTGGGTTTACCGTGCGCCTGGCGCTTCAGTCAGGCAAAGAAAGCTTCGCTTTAAAAAGGAAACACTTCTGGGAGACAAGGAATAAAATGAAACTTGTTCTCAGTGAGAGATTGAACAGAAAATTTCAATGTTTACAAACATTGGTTTTGAAATGTTTATGTATGAGCATGCGGCTTGCGTGACATTTGCGCACTTATACGGAGCTACCAAATACGGTAGTTTCATTTATATGCACAGAATCCCCTGTCCGTCAAAATAAGCTAGTGTAGGTTGCTGACTTGTTAAATGCCTATTTATTCCATTTTTGCATTGTCGCGGTATTTAGTATCCACTAAAATAATGTCCGTGCGCCTGCTTTCCCACAATCAACACAGAATGACACTTACTGCGACCAGATGTTTAAAATAGGGCAATGACGACACCCAGCATAAAATTGGACTTGAAAAATGTTTTTGTTGTGATATCCCGAGGATAAGCATGTCGATTTGCATGGCGCTATGTCACAGTGCGGGTAACATTTTTGAGTCAAACCGTATGTCGGGCCTGTTTATTTTCCAGGATTGTAGTATAAATGGTCTGCACGTGGCCGATACACGGGCATTTTTTAGAATGCGGTGTTGCGGCGCGACCACCTCGTTGCGGTTGAGCCGCCAGGGAACGGAGCCGTGAGTCCCCCTATCGAGGCCCTTTAACGGCGGTGACTGAGTTACAATGACAATGATAGTGTGACGGAATGTGCCAGGAGTTTCATCTTCTACAATTCACAACATGCGGTGCCAGAAGCATGTTTTGCGGGTTAATCCATGCGTGCGTGAATGGCAGTTCGATAGAGAACATATATTGGTCATGTAAAGTTTAAACGGCGTTGCGGGGAGAAAATTAGTAACAATATTAATATATTTTTTGAGTTCGGAATAATCGCAAACCCAGTGACCTTGGAAGTGTATTTAAAATGGGACACTCATAAATAAGGTTCGATGGTTGGATGAAGGACAGCGCCCGAGGGGGGGGGGGGGGGGGGGGGGGACAGTGGAGGGTTAATACCGTGCTCAAGAAGGAATAAGACTGCGCGAAATACGAAAATGAAGACGAGAGGGCGACAGGGGGGCGCTCGTCCTGTCACCCTCTTGTCTTCGTTCTCGTCTTTCGCGCAGCCTTATTCCTTCGTGTGTCATGAACTAACTAGACAGCAGCCAAGTCCAATCAAACCATCAGAGTGTGCTCACCATTAATTTACCTTGAAGTACATTGCTCCAAGAAGTATTTGGCAAAGAAGAGCAATCTATGTTTGCTCCAAACACGTGAGCGGGTGGAAGACACTTTTGCCTGCAAGCTTCGGACGTCCGTATCGCTAACATCGTCGTAGTTCTCGCAGTTATCATCATGACTATCATTGTGATTAACCCATATGTCCATTCACGTGCCGGGAGACTTTGAAATGAAATGGTATGAGATATATCGGTAGCGCGTATTATTCTCCACATCCTAATCGCCATCCTTATCATCCTCATTATCATCGCCATCATGAGTATCATGAGCGTTCAGCCAGTGCGTGAAACGGGCCGGAATATTCGTTAGTTTTGAAAATTGAACACACTTTTTCCGTGAAAACTTGGTTTAAAAAGTTCATGTTTCGCTCACGCACGAAGCATTTTTTGTTGTTGTACCTGCAGGAATATATATTACCGGGCAGCAACTGATCACAATCACCCAAAAAGGGCTCATGCTTTCTTGCCACACAAAACATCGTTTCCGTCATCAGCAATTAACCTCTCGAGACAGGAGCACACGGCATTAATTCTAATAGATATCCAGTCCAGGAAAACAATAGAGCGGGTAGAACAAATTAGGATAACGGCACGCCAAGCGCTCACGCCACACACCCGGAGCCGACAGAATGAAAAATGCCCCTCGCTGTTTGTATTTGCCGCCGCCAGCATCAGACGCACATGCGTGCAACGTATTCAGCTTGCGAGACAAAGCAAAACGCTTTGCACGGCTGAGCTTGCGAAACAATGAGAGACGCGCCGCGTCGCATGTTTGGTCAACTGCACGTGCGACGTGGTGTTGCACGCGGGGGTCTGTGTAAACGGAAGCGACCACTGCAAAGTTTACCGCCGTAGGTGGACCACCACGGCAGCGCCGTAACACCCTCATGCACACACACCTACACAGCGCCGCAATCTATATATGCAATGATGGCGACGTTCCCACCGACACGCGAATTCGGGCGGCCCCCAGACTGCCAGTGAATCTGATATGAAAGTGTCACGCAGAAGGAGGAACCCCAGTCGATACACAGGTGCGTGCATTCGGCTTGCATGCCCGGCCCGGCGCTGTTGTCCGCCGCATGCGCCGTATAGTTTCTACGTCGAGTTGCCGCGGGAACACGTACACGTATACGAAGCGAAGAAGGAGCAAAACCATGGTATCCGGCGCCCATATACGTGCCCGATGTGCTTGTATTGATGTTTCGTGGTACATCCCCCCCTCCTTTTCCCCGTCAAGCACCACGCCGCCACACAACGGTTTACATTCGTCTTTGCAAGGTAGCTCTTTGACTCGAAATTTTGTACCTTCCTTGTTTCGGCGGCCGTGTGCAGCTTAGACACGGTCTGGTTGTCTTTTGTCGGATACAGTCTTTCATTATTACGTTGTCCACGACAATTGCGCTCGTCCTTACGCGTGAGTCATGTTTTGGGGTGAATCATGTTTTTGCGAGTACCCTATTTGATTCCGGAATTTCTGTTGCAGGGATATCATCGTGTGTAGGTCGGTTTTGTAGATGATGCGAGAAGGGCGGTGCGTGTGGTTTGTTTCGACACTAAGCTTGTTTATATGAGAGTGGGGTTGTTTTTAGTAAGTCGCGCTCAGCTCATTACTTGAGCAGCGTTACAATTTCTGGTTTATACTGGGAAAGCATGAATTTTCTGCGTAGGGGAGGACAGAAAAAGGTATACCGAACTAAAGCAAGAAAGGCTGTAAATGTAGTTGGATCTCCTTGATCGCAGACGAAGAAAGGTTGTGAGGTTTGGGGATAGTTAAAAGAAATTTAGCCTGTATCAAATTTTAGACCACTTGTAGATAACATACCCCAGTAAAAACGACAAGAACAGAAAGCTCAAACTTGGGAGAATTCGTGCACTAGAAAAGACAACATATTGTGCTTACTGTATTTTTACCTGACCCTGATGAGTCAATCTCAATCAATGAGTCAATGAGTCAATGAGTCAATTTTGTCAATCTCTTCAGGATATTTGCTTTTTATTCCGTATTAGTCATCTAATTTTGAGTTCTCCACGTAGCACTTAACTTTCCAGGGTTAATATAGTTTAGGATTTTACAATTTATTTTTTCTGACCTTGACATGTTAATAAAGTTAATTAGTTACCATAAAATTTCGTTTTGTCTGCCACAACAATCATTGCATATAATGAGAACTTATAACCAGGAGGTCCCCCTGACGGTTTTTTTTTTTGCTTTGGGTTCTCGTTCTGTACTAACATCACTAATGCATCGGGTTCTGTGAAAAACACTTATTGCAAAAACCTTGAAAGTTGCAAGAACAAAACATATTTTACCTTTCTGCGCATGCATTCGCGGTTCGATCCCGAAAAGTGCGAGATGGAAAGATGACGAATTCTTGTTGAAAATGCTGCTGTCAAACAAAAACAATGAATGCTCAGCAGCCTCTCTTACAGTGGTTATGTTCAAGTAAACTACATATAGCAGCTAAAAATAGAAAGGAGTACTTGGTAAAACCAACTATGCCATGACAGCGTATCGACTTCAAACAAAATGAAAGCCGAGCTGCATGACTGCTGGATAACAAAACCCCGCGGATTACTCCGCGGCACATACACGAGGCCTTCTGCGCCAGAATCATGGAAAGAAGATAGGAGCCTCTAGAGTGGTTGCAAAAATCGGACCAACTTTCTCTCGTCGAACGAACAAACAAACAAAAAGTGTGCAACATGCAGCGGCGGGCCGCTCAAGTTATGCATTTAAATCCGCATCTCCACGCATACGCAATCAGCACACCACAAGCGCTTGTCTTATCGGGAACGCGGCGTGAATCAGCGTGGCGCCCGGCGTTCAAGGTGAGGGTCTGCACGTGGCTGGCCTCCCCCCCACCGCCCTTCCATTTCCCCAACCCCGGCCCAAACACAAGCTGTTGGCATCGCATGTGAACCCGCGCGCATTCTTCATGCAACGCGTCCCATAGCGCGCGCCACCGCGAGCGCGGCGCATCGCGGCCGATCTCAATTCGAGTTTAATACGTCCCCCATTTCCATAAGGGCATAAATCGAGCTCGGGGACGCGACTCCGCCGTCCGCCGCGGAGTAAACACGCCGCCCGCGGCGCTCGCCAGAACTATATATACTGTAATGGAGGGGAGGGAGGTGTCCGCGCCAGCGCTATGGCGTTAGTGTACGCTCGCGGAAAACAAAAGAGCTGCTCGCGCCCGCTTACTCGCTCGAGCCCCGAGCGCTGCGGAGGAGGCGGCGAGACCGAGGAGTTGTGCGTGGCGATCGCCGGCGGCGAGCAACGCGCCGCCGCCGAGGCATGAGCGGTGGCGGCGTCGGCGGCGCTCATTTGCAATGCAAACTCGCTCTGCGAGTGAATATGACGAATGGCTTTCCGAAAGAGATTACACATCAGCTCGTCCCGAGGTTCGCTGCCGCGGCGGTAGTGCAGGGCCTTGAGAACCGACTGGCGGTAGTGGGACTCGTGCGATGTGTCCCGGAAGAAAGAAAAAGAAGGAGAGGAATAAGATTGGCAAATAGCAAGCGGCAAATAAGGACCACTGACCTTGTCCTCGCTCGCAGGATGGTTGATTAAGGGGGTACGAATGGAATAATGTCAATCCCTAGGAAATCCGGCTTGGGGCAACATTTGAAGCGCATCGTTTACCTGCACGTGCAATTTAGCGGTTCGTGCTTCGAGTTTTGTAACACCAAAGTTGAGATCTAGACTAGCCTTCTCACTTGATGGGTTTCGTTACTTTCATCAAGGTTACTCCTTTTAGTATTAATCATAACGGGCGACATTAGCGAAGACAGAGAACTGCCCAGTACCATCGGTATACGGCGCTGCTCAAAGGCCTTGAAGCGGGATTCACAAATCATTTCGGTTACATCTTACGACACGCGACCGCAGATGGACAGAATATTCTGAAACGTGTCAAGATTACTACTTCGCGAGTACGGCCCGTGACTTCTGCTAAAGCGGGTATTGGATGTGACGAGGTACATGCGCAGACATGTGGCGCCCTCTGACCTCCGGCGCGTGCACTACCCCTATGGCCACTTTTCCAGGCGTGACAATTATTGTGGGGAGACGTTCCACAGTGTACGACGAGCCTCGGCCATGATTTACGAGAATTAACGGTGACACCTCATACAGAAAACGAAGGCAGGAGATTGATTTCTGCCGGCACGCTGCCTATATTTGCCTAACAGGCGGACCGGTGTGCCATTATCCCTAAAAATTTCCCGGACTGTCCTCTTGTATTGTAAATGGCGTTGCCGTGTTTGTATTTGACCCTGCGGACTGTCAGGCGTTCACGAGGATAATAACTATTTCACGATTGGTAAGAAAACACAAAAATTTGGAAGCAGTCGCACAACACAAAAAACGAAAGGGGATTCAGTGTGTACGGTAAACTATAAGTGAATTAATTAAATTACCCATAAACTCGTTAGAGAAAAAGACTTGATTGTCTTGTGCCTCTGAATTCACAAACAAGTCAAACTCTCATCAACAGGCGCCGTACAGAGACATTTTTTTCTATCGGAGGCAAAGGTGAGGAAGGAGCACCCACTCTAGCAACTCTAGCAAGAATGCACAACCCAGAGCGCTAACACGGAAAAGAGTTTCTCAGAAGTTAAACGCAGCAGCGAACCCTGCGCTTCCCTCTTCAAACATTTTTGATCCCCTCCTATTATGAACCTCATTTATTCACGGGTGGATTCGACAACTTCTGTTTTCTCTCTTTATTCTCTGGTCAACATCATCAAAATATTTCTAACTACAAACATCAATGTCTTCTATTCAATACGATGCGCTGGCATCCGTCAGCACTCTTACAAAGCAGCTGACCCAGAATTCGGCGGTCGTCCAGTTTCTGAGCAAACTACCAATCCGGGAAGTTTGCTATGGGGAACCATTTTTCCACCGCCTCTGACACACCGAGCACACAGTTTCGCCCCCTAGCGCCAACAACGAAAACTGCCCATTGCTGCGACCTACCCGGGCGTACTGCGTCGCCAGTTACGAAGTCGGCAACTTTGAGCTACCACGGAGGCGAGAAAAGTCTAAAATAAAACAAAAACGGGAATGGAGGTGTGAGGACGAAAGAAACGAAAACTTGGAGCGAAAAAAGCCAAAAACCGAACCAAACAGCGGACAGCCCAAAATCATCTCCTCTTCCCGCTGGCCGCACGCTCGCTACCCAACCGGGGGAGGTAAAGAAAACGAACGGGCCGAAAAGGCGGCTGGGGAAAAGGAAGGCAAAAGCGGCGAGTTTCTAAGACAAAAACACGCCAGCCCCGGAAGAAGAAGAAGAAGAAAGAGAGCGGCGAAAGAAAAGCGCGAAGATGGGGAGCACCAAAAGAGCGCGCGCGATGGAAACATGGTCAGCAGAAGGAGTGAGCGAAAGGAACACCCGAGCGAGGCGAAGCCCCAGCGAAGTGCTTTTCTAACTTTCCCACGATTAATCTTGCGAAGCGTCCTCCTCCTCTCCACTGCCCTCCTCTCCCCCTCCGTCCTGGCGCGCGGGTTCTCTCCACCTGAGGCCGCACCGCAGCCGGTGCCGCCCTCTCTCGGCGGCGGCGCCTTCTTCTGCCATGATTTCCCGATGGTGCCTTTATTTCTTTCGCATTTTCCCAGCTCCCTATCTCTCCCTGGTCCCGGTTGGCGGCCGCCGGGGCTTTATCGGGTTTTGTCGCTGCGCTGGTGGTTTCTGCTCTTTGGTTTGGGTTCCCCCCTCATCCGATCGAATTCCCAGAAGTGCATTATATATATATATATATATATATATATATATATATATATATATATATATATATTAACAAAAGACAGAAATATTAACCGCAAGTTTGAATTTGTACATTTTTTGTGTCTATTTGGCGTGACGCACTTTCGAGTATGGCAGAAGATTACGCATGGTAGAGTGCAGTCGAAACATCAAAGTGGGGCGATAGATTGACATAAAAGAACGTCTTCTACTAAAGTATTCTAATTCATTATTTAACAAACTTCTTTAAACATTTCGCGCTGCCACAGCTTCTGTATTGGGTGGGAAGTTCCTGCATGCGCTTTCTTTAGCAATTGTTTAAGTTGACCGCTGAAGGGCTTCACTTAAAGTCATTAGCGCTTGGCGCAAGATCTGTCCTCACCAGGGAGAATGTCTATCTACGGTATATTCTATTCAGTATACCGCGCGAAACTATATATATATATATATATATATATATATATATATATATATATATATATATATATATATATATATATATACCCCATAGACGTCCATGTATTTAAGACCTCGTTTTAACGAAGCTAGAACGGTAGATAGTTCTTTTTTTCAAGACAATGCGACTGTATGGGTCCAGAATAAAACAGTACCAAAGGAAAAGCTAGAAGTGGACACAGAGAACTGTGCAAGAGCCACAAATCAGTACTTCGTCTCAACACACACGCAGAAACGTGTGAGGAGAAGACACCAGTTCTGTAAGTGAACACGGATGCTCACACACACAAAAGTCACTAAAAGCTCACAAACAGTAAATAGCTTTGTTCACTTGTCTTTCGCACACTCAAAAATAATTTACACGGACGAGATTATCCCACTATGCGAATTTTAGCGCTAGCTGACTTTTCGACAGCTTTCTTCTTCGTTGGAATAGTCCCCTTGCATAAAGCGAAACAAGAGCCAGGCCTGGACGGAAAATGCATGTTTCCGTGAAAAAGACGATCCAGTGCTTCGTTTGCTTTTTACAATGACTGTATATTGCAATTTCACTGGCAAAGGTTATACGACAACGGTGACGCAATCTACAAAAAAAGAAAGAGAGGAACGTTTTATTGAGCCTTTAAAGGCCCCATAGGACACATACCTGTTGTCTAAGTAGACTTGGTTTTTATGAATGTATGTATGCTGTAAAGTGTGCTTCTACGAGAGTATCAAAACAGTAGTTACTCGAAAGCACAGGCTGCCGGCGTCTGTTCTGAATATGTCGCCTCTGAAACGTTTCGGAGTACCAGTTTATACCACCAACATTTACAAAGTAACTCAACAGGATTTCCAAAGTCGTTCCTGAAAAACAAAGGTAGTGCTTACGCCATCGTCTTAAATAAAAACTGTGGTGGGCACGACTTCCTGGGATGCAAAAGCTACGAAAGATTCTATGATCGCAGGGACTATTACCGCACCTTATATTGCCAAAAACAACTGCTATAGACGCCAATTCTTTCGTTCCCTGTTTATACAGGAACCTTGGAGAGGGAGTGCAAGGAGAGAAGTTGGCCTTCTTGTGGAGCTTCAGAGTTACGCAAAAAAGTAAACCCCAATCAGCCCATCATGCACAGCGAACTGTTCGGAGCACCAGCAATGCTTCACAAAATAAAGATCCCATGAGTGACTGGTTTCAAGGGTATATGGCCTGTGTCTACGTCTTAGCGCGCTAGATCTCACTAACTATAGTCTACCAAAGTTCGGCAAGCGCATATTTCTACAACAGTTTGAACGCGAGCGTGAACGTGCCACGTCACGTGTTTTTGCAGTCGCGTTACTTCAATATAGACGTGGGGATGAGTTTACACATAATAATGGGCTGGCCGGCTACAGTCAAATCTCGGTACAACGAACACCACATTAACGAACTTTTCAGATTAACGAGCATTTAAGAAATCCCACGCCGACTGCTTATAGATATAATGTAAAATTATTTCACTACTACGTACTTCAGAATAGCGAACTTTTCAAAATAACGATCGTTTTATTTAGTTCCGCGCCATGTTAGCAACGCCTCAGTACTACGAACTGATATTTTCAAGGCCGGAGATTCTTAGATTTCCGTTAAACAATCGCGGCAACCGGAGCCGTGTGCTAGCAGACGACACGGAAAATCGCAGCGTAGTACGTCTTGCAACTTGCTCAACGGAATTCGGGAGCCGATGCGAGAGAGAGAAAAAATAAGGCGAGGAGAAGGGGAAAAAATGAAGCATGGGTGGTCTCCTCCGTGCAGAAAGCCGCGGCCGCGCTATTCGCGCCCCACCTCGAGTTTTTCTACGTTCCACCACTGCTCGGGTTGCTTGCTGGATCGTCACGGACATCAGCGGAGCTGACCACAGAGGACAATATCCAGAGCATGAGCGTTCAGGATGAAGAAGGCAGCGAGGACGGCCTGAACGACGATGCCTCTGATTGTGCCGCGGCAGCACTCGAAGACTGCGACCAGCATGTGATGACGGCAGATGTGCTGGACAGCGTACGAAAACCGCACATTTCCGGGGAAAACCACTCGGCCACTGAGTCAGTACACAGAAATGTGGATGAGTTGGAGTCTCTCGTGCTAGGAAGCTTGTGCTGCACGCACCAGAAGAAAATTGCCAACTACTTTAAATAAACGTACATTGTTTCGTGATCACTTGCGCATTTTTTCTGAAAAAAGGATGCACAGCTCTACAGGTACGTCGTTTAGGCATTTGAGTATTATTTTTTGTCTTAAATGTTGCGATTTTCGCTACAACGACCTTTCAGAATAACGAGCAATTTTACGCGGTCCCCTGAAGTTCGTTATATCGAGATTTCACTGTATAGTCAAATTCGTAGGACATGTTTCACTTCACGCTGAATTTGTTCGCACTTGTCGGAGGCACTTAAATGCGCCTTGTATAGCTTGAATTTGTACAGCACAGGAATGGTATTGGTGTTGAACCTCACAGCTCTAAACAGCTTGCTTCCATTCGTGGGTGACAGGATTCGCTTGTCTTCCTAACTGCATGGGATGTAGTAGGGGACGGAGAAAACATAGTGAAACATGACTCATCAAGTTTTCGTTCAGGGCTATAGGCACTCGTACCTAGAGGAACGGTAGAACGTAGCCTTAAAGAATACAAAACTAAAAAAAAATAAATAAATAAAGCATAATACTTCCTGCATGACAGCATACCCGCATTAACGATCGCTGTCTAAGTTCTGGTACAACAGATGGAGATTTCGGTCCCTTCTAAATTCCTCGCTCAGAAAGAGGTACAAAACTTATCATAACACGGGGAATGAAAAACGATATAATATTCAAAACAACAAAAAAAGAAGGGGCCTCCTGTTACAGCGCGCATATTTTTTTAGCGGAATGAGTAATCGAGACAATATGCAAATATAACTCGCCAGATCAAACATCGCTGTGAAACTGAAGCACAATAAGCGAGCAAACTCTCGACGAGAGATTAAGAAGTGGGAGAGAGGCGTGCATTCCTCCGCCGTAGGCTCTGCCCATGGATACGGTTTATGCAATTCACACTTATCAACAATTTCTTATAAATGTAAACCTTGAGAGATTGTTGGCACGCGCATTTGCGCGGCAGGTGGTATAGGGTTTTAGGAGTTTAAAGGGAAGTTTAGTTAGGGAACTCTGTAGCAACATTCATTCACTGCGACGTTTCGTGGAGTTCACACGCGTGAGAAATAGAAACGCGGCGCCGTAAGTCAAACAAAGTTTTTGATATACTTGTTCAGTCGGACTACAAGTGCAATAAGCAGCAGACAGGGAGAGTGCTGTAACTGGCCTTGTAGAGTTGTACTCTTGACGAAGCTCGAAAGCCCGCAAGATATCAGCTCGTTTCGAAGATATACGTTTACTGTAACAAGAACAAACAATGTGCCGGTACAATACACATTCATATGAACATATTTCAAAGCCGTTTAAAAATTCCGACAGCGAGAACATAATGAAGTCGGATACCGACTGACAGTACGCTGCATATGCAACTGGTTTGTTTTCTTGGCAATGGAAACGGGAATCCACTTTTTATCTGGTTTCGCTAGGAGACTCCCACATGTTTTCAAGGATCTGAAGGGACTCCGAACGTGAGCTAAAAATTGGAGGCAGCACAGAATTTCATTATTTTAATTCGGGCGCATGCACAAATGAAGTAAAAGAATGAAATCCTGTACACGATACACATTTTGACGTCAGGTGCGAACCGACCAACTAAATCTGGACGTGTTTCGACCTACTATCTAAGTATAAAACTAGAATTTGGGCATTAATTGGTTGATTGACTTACTGACTAATTGATTGACTTACTGACTTCTTGATTGATTGATTTACATACTCACTTATTGATAGATCGATTCACTTATTGACTTATTGATCGATTGATTGATTGACGTTCTGACTTGCTTATTGATTGATTGATACAGGATAAACACCACTACAATATTTGCATGGTTCTGTGCCTATTAGTTACGCTTTGTAGCCAGGAGACACAAATTTAACCCGTTGATGCCTCGAACTGCTCCTTTACTGCCATGCATATTGTGGAGCTAAAGTTCTCTCCTATACGTTTTGACGTCACAGCTGGTGATAAGGTGGCTCAACGTTCTTCTTTGTCAACCGAGGCATACATGTTAATGCCACTCAGGCTAACGCCGAGACTAAACCACGTTTCTGGAAACAGAGCGGTCTCGCAGGACAGCCCGCCGTTTCCTCCGTGTTGCTTGGTCCCCACAGAGGATGCCGACGCATACACAATGAACGCCACCGCCGTCGACATGACGCCACGTCCACGCCGCGGGAGTTGGAAATTTGCATGACCTGGCAGAGACAAGCAACATCCCGAGAGTTTTCTCCCTCCGAACAGCTCTTTCGCCCTCTGTCCCGAAACTGCTGCCGCCGCCACCAGGCGCCCAGAGTGCATGGTACTACGCTCTGCGCAAAGCCTCGCCAGCTTCCAGACGTAGAGGAGAGAGCTTCGAGTCTTGTTCGCTGTGGCAGCCGGCCGCCCGGCGCTCTCTCCGCGAGCTTCTTGCTCGGGGACGACGCCTTGCTTTCTCGCTCTCGTTCGCTTGCTTGCCTCCGCCGTATTTACATATTTTTAATCAGTGAAGCTTCCGAAATTGGAGAGATCCATTAATCACGCCGAGCGTCGGTCCGCGCCGCGCGCGCTCTCCCGCTTTCTCGCTGCTGCGCTGCGCGAGGTTCCTCTTTTCGCGAACGGGCGTTGCCGGGAGCGCGGCGCGGCGGCGGCGTGCGTGCGTGGTGTAGCGGGGCGTTTGCTCGGCATCGCGCGCCGTGCCTGATCGAAACAAACGCAGGAACACGCGCGTGGCCACGGCGAAAAATATGAAGCGGTTGCGCCCCGTGGCCGCCGCTGTTCCCCATTGTGCGCGGCGTGGACGAGGACGTGCGGCCGCGGGTCGAACCGGGGAGTTGTGGGCGCCTGGGGTTCCTGTGTAGGGTACGTCACGCCGACGAGTGTCGGGAGCTTGGACGACGAAAATGAGGCCTGGCTTCGACTGTGCTCACTAGTCTTCGCCCGGGAAACCATTGCCACAAAAATTGTCTTCCTTCTTGCCAAGAGCCGAGATTGGTCACTGCAAGCTACACCTTCCGAAAACCCTACATCGTATTCAATGAGTGGACTTCATTCAGCGTTAAAAAAATGTTAGCACGCTTGGTCATTCTCACAACGACAGGGAAACGTTGAATGTGTTGAAGGGACAGACAACCGACTTTTGTCGAGTACATTTTCTCCATACCAAATGACAGCGCCATAGAACTTTCTTCTAAATCGAAATTTTTAGACCTACGAGTCATACGTGTCCCGTCAAAAGGAATGCTGGTAACCGTGACAGTGACCCGTGCTGCAACATACTTTTAACTGCACGTGAGACTAAAAGAGGTGTTTAAAAACTTCTCCCCGACTAAAACAACAATAATGTGCAACGTTTTTTGTTCCTTCGTGCGGTTTTTGAATCACGCGTTGAAATCAACGGAATTGCTTAGACACATACGGTATTGTCAGTGCAAAATTAAAATTATTCCCATCTTCGGTTATTCTAGTGTTTAAAATTATATATGAGCTAGAGGACATGCACTCACCAAAATTGGTTGTACGTCCCTTTAAGCAAAGTCCTTCAATGCTTCGAAGGAATCTGCTTTAAGCTTCACCATAGCCATGATGTGTGTGGCTCTGGGCACACCGCATGAGGGGAGTGCTTGGTTACTCAGCATGGCTAATCAGCATCTTCTATGGACATCGGGCTGCATCAAGACCGGGTACATTTATCACATGGGCGAGTTACCAGTGCAAGGGTGGCCTATCGGCGTGTTGCGATTTTGGGCAGCAAAACCACCGATATTTCGTTATGAAACCTACTCACGATTGTTTTTCACTGTACTGCCTCGGCCCTGACGTGACTAACCATCATGCAATGCCTCAGACGAGGAACGGATAGCTGATAGATTGGCTCCTTCACCATCGCCTTCTCCACCCCACCCCCACCACCAGCACCCCCCCCCCCCACTACTACACCCCCATCACCCCCACCATAATTATCATCATCGTAATCATCATCATGATCGTCGTCGTCGTCGTCGTCGTCCTCACTGCCATCGGCCTATTTTATGACGTGCAGGAGGAAGGCCTGTACAATTGACTTTCAACTGCTCTTATCCTCCGCCGCCAAAATCCATTTCTTGCCACCAAATTTTCGTATGACGTCCCTCCGTCGAGTTATCGGGTTTCTCTGAGCTCTTTAGTTTTGTCTGCGGCAGGTTCTCCGCTACCCTTGGTGGTCCACCGGTTGCCGATTCTACGCCTCATAGGCAGTAATAGCTTTTTCTAAGACCTCAAACTGTCATGCGTCGCTGTAATGTTTCACTGAGCACAGCCATCTGAGCCGTGTGTTGCAGACCATAGTCATTATACACCTACCTAAACAGTGAAATTCTGGTCCGTCCGTCCGTCCGTCCTTCCATCCGCCCGTTTGTCTGCCTGTCTGTCTGTCTGTCCGTCGAATCAATCGCAAACGTTATCAGTGGCTTATTTACATTAACCCGTGACCCCCCCGAATAACTAGTGACCTCCCGACCCCACATTAAAGCTCAAAGTTTATGAAACCATCACAATCACCCGAAAATTAATAGTGACCCTCCGGTGACTCACTGTGGTCTCCAACGGGACACGTGACCCACTGCTGGATAACGCGAATACGAAGGAAGTAGATGGAGCAGGACTGGGTTGAGGCAGGGGAAGCGGGAAGGGAAAGTACAAGGGGGAGGGGGCTAGGAATTAGAGGGAAGAAAAAGGTGCACGGTGAGAGCGGTAAGAACAGTTTCGTCTTTCGGCGTCATTTGCAGCAGCTCGGTCATAATACGGGGCCAATCTCTTTTTATTTTTTTTTTATGAAACTCGGCTGAGAAGACACAGATTAAGCACTAAAATAAAGTATGCCTCTTCTGGCCAATAAACGCAGCTGAGGTACATAGCTGTCGGTTTGCGCTTCTCGCCAGTGTAAAAATGTGCGTGTATGCGTGCGTTTGCGTCTGGTATGCACTCCACATAGTCTAACGCGTGCAGCCATGCAGCGTGCCCAACTTGACTCACCAATTCAGAAAACTTTCTTTAGCAGTGTGGTACGTGCCCAGGACATCCTGGACGGAGCTAGGACATCCCCCACGGGAGTGTATACCTCTCCCCATCATTCCGTTCTGCTCGAAATAAGCGGTAATTCCTCCTAGAAGTGTGGTAAGTTTTCCAGTCAGTGTCAATCTATAATTATTACAGTGTAAAACAAATACGAAAAGAAAAAAAAGAATGCAAGGGCACAAACACGCGCTTGTTCGTGTCCCAGCCTTTTTTTCCCCGTTTTTAGTTTTGTTCCGCGCAGTAAAGGCTACAAAAACTCTCCTGCTATGTGCAATTACTATAAAACCTCTCTGTCTCTCTTTCTTCCTGCCCCATAATACATGAAGTTGGCTCCGATTTCCCGCCATGCGCGAAGATACATACGTGGCGCCCCCCTTTTGCTGTGCAGAACTTGCCACAAGCCAATTCTTTCTTAGATCCGCGGGGCCTTTCACGTGGCGCACGCTGCTCGAATGTAGCCGAAACTGACAGAAACTCATACAACGTAGAAAAGCAACAGCTACTACTGCCCTATTGGGAAGAAAACGTACGTGCAATTACAAATATAATGTCCAACGATTTCATAAATATATTACACCTGTGATAACAAGAAATCGGATTGAAGTGGTTTTTAAGAAAAGAACCCGTGCGTACGGGGATTTGAAATTGGCTACACAAGCTTGATGATGATGATGATTGGATTTTAGGGGCCCAAGGTTAATTGGGGCAAAGAGCGCCAGAAATAGGGGTTAGCCGAGAGAGATGAAGAGAAAAATACAAAAATCGCTCCGCAATAACAAAAGTAAAATCAGTTGAATGAGGATGGCTGGTGTATAGGTCATCACTGCACGATATGATATGAGCTGTGAAAATCTGATGTCTAAGGACCACTTGAAGACGTGTTTAGAAAGAATGATGGGATCGTCATCTAAAAAGAATGACAGGTGTAGGGGTATGTGTTGTCGGTAGAGTTCTTGAAAGTGTTGACGTCGTGTTGTGTTGAGTGCTTTACATTTTATTACAGTTAAATCTCGTTACTACGAATGCCACATTAACGAATTTCTCAAATTTATGAATATTAAAGATCCCCGCCATATCACCTATATTTTCAATGCAAAAATGTTTCAGAACTACTAATTGCAATATAGCGCATATTCAGAATAACGCATGCAATCTATTTTCTCCTTTATAATCGAGGAACATCGGTATTACGAATTCGGCTAAAAGTACGTGGAACCCCGCTGATACGTCCCTCGGACTTACGACGACCCGCTTCTTACGACGGATTACTGCGGTCCCGGAAAACTCCCCATAGAAACAATGCATTAAAAACCCCGATGATATGACGCCCGGGTGCATGCTGTCCGCTTCATACGATGGACCCTGGCGCAGATTAACCGGTGTTTTCCCCATCTTTTACACCACTTCACCACCTCGTCCCGGCAGTCTTTATTCTCAACCCCTGTTTGACGCTGCTTGATGTGCAAAGGTCTGCATGCGGGCCAGACCCTTTGCTGAAGAGACGCAAGCAAGCAAGCGGGAACTCGTGAGCGGGATTTAACCTTCGACGGCCCCACCGGCAGCACTACGCCAACGCGCCAACCACAGGTGGCAGGCGGACCGTGAATTTAAAGCTCCAATCGAGCCACCGACGAACGCGAAAACACATAGGACGCAACCCCACGGCGATGACTGAACAGCCGGTGCCCCCCTCCTCGCTCGATCCAAGCTTCTTCCTTTGACGGCGCTATTTCTCCCTATATCTCTGCTCTCTGTTCATCAGTGTCTTTCAGAGCCGCGTTGTCACTCCGCTCCTTTCTGTGGTACAGTGTCTCAATTCACGCGCGTCCGCCGCAAGGGCGGAGACACGTATAAGGCAATCTACAACAGTAAGGGAATCTATAAAAGAGAGAGAGAGGAACGTTTTATTGAGCCTTTAAAGGCCCCATAGGACACATACCTGTGGTCTAAGTAGACTTGGTTTTTATAAATGTATGTATGCTGTAAAGTGTGCTTCTACGAGAGTATCACAACAGTAATTACTCGAAGGCACAGGCTGCCGGCGCCTGTTCTGGATATGTCACCTCTCAAACGTTCCCGAGTACTTTTATACTGCCAACATTTATACTGCCAACCCGGTCGTACGACACCCCGGTCATACGACGCTTTCTCGCGGTCCATTGAAACTCGTAATATTGGGGTTCCACTGTAACTACGCCGCAACTGTCGCGTACACAGAAACCGCCGTTTCTATGTGTATTCACTAGGTGCATTAGCTATGACGAACCCAGGATTCCTGCCCAAGCGCCTCCGCGGAGAGCAGCGCCTTCTGTCGGCGTGTGGCGGCGCGACGCTCCGTAACTGAAGGGAGCGAAAAATTAAAAATCAATAGCTCCTCACCCAAACCAGTGAGCTAATTGATCTCCCGGTTGTATGCAGAACAGCTTTCACTCTCCATTACTGTATATTTTCAATCATGTAACTCGAACGATGCGTGTTACCTGGGCATATAACTTTTTGTCAATGGCGTCTATGGGCAGTCTCTGAAAAATGGACCACTTGGCTCTCCTAAATCGAGCACTGTGTCGCTGCAAGATCAGATATCCAATTGCTCTCCCGGATTTGAGTACTACAGTATGTTAACTTCAAGACGCCATAAAATTCCACGTGATTGGTTCACAGAAAAATGTTACTGGGCACTTTTTGTCTGGAGTCTGATGCCAGGTTAGAGAGTGGGAACGTGTGGTGCCCTCTCTCGTAGTGGCCGGCATCCTCTACAGACCCCATAGCCTCCGCGCCGCCGGCAGCCCCGCTCGGCTCCGGTCTTTTCGGTGCAGGACGTTTCGGTACAGTGCGTTTCGGTACGGTCTTTCCGGCGCACAGACCTTTCGGGACACGGGCGTTTCGGGACACGGACCTTTCGGGACACGGGTGTTTCGGTACAAAGGCGAATTCCGGCATGCGCTGTAGGCTGCGCGCGTTGTTTACGTGGTGGTTGCGAGCACGCAATTCGTACCTAATTATTACAGATGTTCTTGTTCGCAGTTCTGCGTTATTTTAGGCCAGCAGTTGGTTGTGCGGCCTTGCCAAAAAAAAACTTCTGTTTATTTGTTGAATATTAGCTGGGATATTTGTAGCATTTATAAAACCTAATTGTTCATTATTCTTTTTTAGCGACTTATTAAGTATTTTATATAACAAATCAGTGACAGTATCACCGTATTTCCTCGGTCGTGTTTTGACGACCTATTATCGCTTTTTTTTTCAAAAATCAGTGAGTAACTATTTCATTTTCACACTTTGCGGATCCCCTACGACAAAGGCTGCGGAAATGAGGGCCACTGCGCGGGAAAAGGAGCCTGTGCCTTTTTAGACCGCTAAATGATGTAGGGCAATTTCTCGGCATTCCGCATTTGTATGCGTTGTTTTTTTTTTTTTTTGATAACGCAAGTGCTTATAATGCATTACGGAAGGCACCTATTATATTCGTCATACCTGTCACCCTCTCCATCTATGCTCTTTCCCCCTTGCCCACCCCCACACAAAGTAGCAGGTCAGAGACTATACGATCAGGCCGACCTCTCTGTGTTTTCTTTCCATGCAATTAATTACTCTCTCTCTCTCTCTCTTTTTATCGCCGCACGCTTCCGTCCCGGCTTCGTTGTTAGCAGGGGCTGCGGCGGGTTTGCAGAGTTTGTTTTATCAGAAGTTGGAAATGCTTTGTAATAATGTTTTCTGCAGCATACGTACAGATAATTAACTTCTCATTTGGAATTTTTCTAGGGAACAATGCAAATATCTGTTATGTATTGGTGTTTTATTTCAAATATGCTTAATGTTTTGTTTCGGCTCAACAATAATCACAAGTATTGACATTGCCAGCGGACTTAATTGTTTAGAACTCTCCTCTGCATTAACTTTGGCCGGGCGGCTGAATCGAAGAACAGAAAGACAGGCTGACAAACAGACCAAGAGAGAGACCAAACTTTCCGCGTTTAATGAGCCCCTCAACTGTCACGAAAAAAATAAAAAGGAAAGAAACCAAAGTGTTTTTTAATTAAAGCACGTGTGCATTCGCCTTTCCTGATATTCTCTAACACCCCGTCGTCGTTGCATTCGGTGTATAGAAGGACTCTGGTTCTACTCAAAAATAATCAGCGATCGCACTTACAGTGGCGTTGCTAAGGGGATTGACCAGGGAGGGGGGGGGGGGGGTGTTGCTGGAGAACCAGCCTCCTATTGTCGGGGGGTGCCATTTGTGCTTTTCCACTGTGCAAAGTGGGCGCCGAAAGCTTATAGACAACTGTTGCAGCTCTCGCCACACCAGCCGATTAAAAGTTCCTTCCTATTATAATGGGAGCAGGCGAGGAGACATCTGCATCCAACAATGTCGAAAGTGTTATTATACCCGGCTTGAAGCCGTGGAGGCCAACGGGGCGAAAAAGGAGCGATTCCTGGAAAGGGGCGCCATCGGTATGACTAAGGCCCTTAGGTATGACGGCGACGCGCGGAAGGGTGCAGGGATCAAGCCTGTTCCTTGAGATGGGCAACACTGGGGAGAATGAGACTGGTCATTGTGTCCTCGGGGGCTTCTTCGGTGGCTCTTTGTTGTGCAGTAAAGAGATTTGTCAGCTCATGGTGCATGTATAGCTATAGCACTGCCATGCACCCGGCCACAGAATCGACTTCGTCGGGACGGCCATCGTCGAGAACGAAAACTTGTTGGCACAACGTCACAATACCTTAATCGCTACCTTGGGACTCTCACTTTTGTGTACACGCATGGCCTGCGCTAGACAGAAAGGGGCTTTGTGAGATACCTAACGCGTTGAAAGGCTATCGGACGCGGCAGCAGGCTGACCCCAGTCACCCCTGAGAAAGAAAGCTGGTTGTGAAACGTCGGCTTCTCCATTTGTTGTACCATTGTTTGCAGTGTAATTATAGCTTTTCATTTGTAGCCTCCCAACCAGACAGGTCGCAGCCAAAAGTTTACCTTCACTGCATGTTGTGTGGGTCCTACAGAGGAACCAATTGGTAATGGGCCTACCCAATTTCCCATTGATTCCGCTGAATGACGATCATTTGCGACCCCACAAGCATGTGTGCATACGAACTTTTATAGATATTCGAAGGCACGTCATCCCGCGGCTCACAAAACTTGCACAACATAGGCAGTTTTTTTTTTCTTTTTTCGTACCACCGGTGTTGGGAGTCTAAGCTACTTTCTAGTAGTCAACCAAGTGATAGTAAACAAAAACAAAAGAAAAGTGATTATGAGCGAGCTCTTTAATAACAAAGTTTTACTCGCAAATAATTGCAAATCGGCACGAACAAACTGGGTGCGAGAGTACAAGCTTTCGCGTTTCAAAGGCATTGGAGATTTTTAAAGGTCGATAGTCGAGCTCTTTTGTCTCAAACGGCATTTCAATCAAATGGTTTTGAAAAACGTTGTGTGTCAGCTCAAAGGTGGCATTTTAGTCAAATGGGGATCCGGACATTTCAGTGTAGGACGTTTCGGCGCAGACATTTCGGTGGACGGACATTTCGGTACACGGACATTTCGGGGGTCTAGGTCTTTTAGGTACAGGGCGTTTCGGTATGGTCTTTTCGGTACCCGGACATTTCGGTGCACGGACATTTCGGGGGTCCTGGTCTTTTCGGTACAGGGCGTTTCGGTACGGTCTTTTCGGTACACGGACGTTTCGGTACAGGACATTTCGATACAGGGCGGTTCGGTACAGGTCGTTTCGGTACGAAAACGAATTCGAGCGAGCGTTTGAGGGAGCCAAATCCGCGCCCGTTGTTAACATGGGAGTTGCAAGCACGCAAATCGAACGTGTTTATTACAACTGTTGTTGCTCGTTTTTTACGTTATTTTAGGCCAGTAAAAAGATAAAAGAAAGGACACCAAACGGCGCTGAAAGTTTATTGACGAAACCACCATGTATATATAATACATCCATGGAACGGAAACAAAAGCCCACATATATGACATACTTTTCATGATGTCATACCTTTCACTTTTTTTTGGAAGCTCGCAGATACTGCAGATGCTCGTTTTTGGCGAGGACTTGTTTAAAGCGCTAGACACATGAACGACCGGCGCATGCGATTCGCATGCGACTGATCGTTACGACTGATTGTTAGGACGGGTTTTGGCGGATCAGTCGCATGCGAATCGCATGCGCCGGTCGTACATAGCGCCTGTCTTGCGTTTTTCTTTCTGTCCTTGTCGTCTGAGCTGTGGAATCATGACGACGACAATTGAGTGCTGTTGCGGCCGTTTTCTCGATTTCCCTGGGAAGGCCGATATGAGTGCTCTTGTATTAAAACACGAAGGTTCAGGGTCTTTTATTCTTACAATTTTCGCATGCAGGAAAGTCTGGCACATCCTGCACCCCAGACGGACAGAAGGGTTTGCGTGTTGAGTCCACACAGAAAAGCTACACTTTTAAATTGTTGTGAGCGGGTTTCCAAGTTATCCGATGTAAAAGGGTTGAGATTTGGGCGAGTTGGTAATAATGCATCTAAAAAAAAAAACTGCGCGGAAATTAACGGGGTTCTCTGCTGTCTTCGTGTTTTCTTGTCCCCGTTAATTTGCGCGCAGTTTTTTTTTTTTTTTAGATTATCCGATGTGCCTGGAGTGGTAATATTACTGCGTAAGAATTTATGTCCACAGCAACAATAAGTGTCGAATTGGTCACGCTGGAACATGTAAGTGTTATAGTAGATTAAATGTAGATTGATAGCTCCCAATTTTGTGAGGAATAATCGAAAAGAAAAATCACGAGACATTCCTGGTGAATGTGGATTACCAGCGAAGCTTGTCTTGGTACGTGACACGCAGGTGGCGCCAAATTTACCGGAAAGGTGTAAACAAATTTAATTTCTGTTGAAAGTTGACGATGGGCATCCTCAAGGAAGGCATAACATTTATCCGCGCACTTTTATTTTGACTCTAGCGAACGAGCAGACGGTGCATCATATTAACTAGTCTACTGATGGTGCGGATCGAGTGTTGAGACGCATAAGCTTGAGGTCAAGAACGGCGAGTCACATTGGTGGTGACCGCGTACTGACAATGCCTACACCGGGACATTTTTTTTCGAACGCCCCACGGTAAAGAACGCCTCACTCTTCAGATACGTAACTTTTTGTTTGCATACATGCAAAATACAAAAAAACACTATATATTCAAATGAGCTTCGCCTAAAAAAATGTATTTGTCATGAGGCGGCTCGCTGTCGTTGTTTCGGAAGCCGGTTCCGAAAAGAGAGGGTGTGGGTAAAGCGGGGCTTAGGCGTTGCGCTGCTAAGCACAAGGGCGCGGGTTCGATTCCCTGCTGCGGCGGCCGCTTTTCTGGTGGAGGCGAAAAGCAAGAACGACCGTGTGTCCGTGATTTCGGCGCACTTTAAAGATCCCCAGTTGTTCAAAATTAATCCGGAGGAATCCACTGTGGTGCGCCTCATAAAACGTGAAGCGGGGATTTCCCCCTTTTGACCTAACGCTATTGCTCGTGACCCCCGCACTTCTTTATGTGTATCCAACATGAATGTTTACCAATTCACTCCAATTCGCGGATTGCATTCGGCCTTGTAACTGGAGTGCACATATTCGGGGTGATTTAAATTCAGAATTTTTCTACAATACGTTTCGGAGTTCATATACAGTGAGCACTCATGTTAGCGCAGTGTCCTTGTTATTCTTATATCGCCTCAAAGGCGTTCTGCTGTGGTAAATGGCGTGTTGGCAACGGGAATTCTCATTTCTAGAAAAACAAGAAAAACGGAAAAGAAAACAGTATATGCGAATACTTTTAAAACGAATAATTCTCGCGAATACCACGGGCTTGGAGGGCGACCGACAACATAAATTAATGAAGCCACCTAAGGTTAGGAGTCTTTATGCGATCGACATCGTTTGCAGGAAATGCAGTAAAATTTAATATTCATCAGACACGATATCCGTGCAGTGAATTGCAGTTTTTGTTCTCCCATGAGGTGAGATCCTCATTTATGTGTAGGTTTGTTTTATGCGTTTCCTATGTTTAGCGTTCATTTTTATATACCCCGTTCACGCATTACTTGTCACACATGCTAAAACTTGTACTTGTGTCTTTTTAGCTTACCTTACTCAATGCCTTATCGAGGAAACTGAGAGATAGTTATAAATAAATAAATAAATATATGTAGAATATTACTCATATGGAAGCTAAGCCCTTAGTTGAAGCACTAGTTACAAATCTTTATCTCTAGTGGTGTGTCCGTGAGTTCGCATCGTGCGAAAAGGTAATAATGAGCAGTGACAGAGGAATTCTAAAACTAATTATTGATACGCCACGATGTCATAAAATGAATCAATTCCAGAACTTCATTGAAGTAGCTAAGGTGGCGCGCCGGGAACATCGCTCGCAGGTACTGTTTTGAACGCGTTTTGAAATTTCATGCTTTCTGCTCACGTAATTAGATGCGTCCCTGCAATTTGAATTTTCTCAAAAGCCATTCAAGAAAACCAAATTTCGGAAGAAAGAAACGGCGGCTGCTGCCGTAGCATTTTTTTACTCGAAAATATCGTTCCGCAGTTGTAGCTGTCCGAAATAAGTAATTATTATCGAATGCTTTTTTTTTCTGGTGGTATGAAATGTGCGATAAACAGGAAAATAGCGTCGTAGATAGACATAAGCCGTATATCTAGTAGTTGTCTTGAATTACTTCGCAGCGGACAACCTTTCCAAGCTCCACCAAAATTCTAACGCAGAGGGCATCCGCTTTCAGAGTAGAGGGCAGCGCAATGAACGGGACGAAGCGAAGACGAGACAAGCACAAAGCGCTTGTGTGTGTCTCGCCTTCGCTTCGTCCCAACTTTTGCACCAACCGGCTCAAGCTTCAACTATTCTGAGGCGTCCGCTTGCCATCCCACAATAGTCGCGGGGGAACTCTATTGAAGTGACTCCCCGCTCACAGACGAACAATTAACTTGAGGAGAAAGAGTTGACCCCGCCGTCGCACTTGACAGTCAAACCGGTCGAACGCCGCGACCGCCCCGAGAAGAATGAGGGAAAACAGCCGTGTAGGCAGGTGTAGGCAAAATTCCATTCGACGACGGCACGTGGTGGCAGCTTTGAGAACTAGGGGCGCTTGGGCAGGAATCCTGGACTCGAGTCATCAGCATCTCGAATGCCAAATGTAGCGCCACCACAAATCTGGGGTTTAATGTGTGGTAGCCTAGGAGTTCTAGCTGCCTTTTCCTCTCTGCTCTTTCGTTGTGTTGGGTGTCGGTGGCTGGTCGGTCGCTCCTGGCGCTATTCACGAGTGCGGGCAGTTATTTATTTGTTGTGGGTGATCTTGCTGCGAAGTTTGTGCGAAATCCAATGATGAATGCAGCTAGCGATAGAACCAAGACGCGAAAGCAGCCATAGTGACGATAACGATGCCAAGGAAGACGAGTGTAAGTCACCGAACGTAGCAAAAGAGATCGTGTCGCACATTGCTGCTTTAGTGCACATGTACACGGTAGTCCGAACTTACATCGTTCGCTTCCGCAAAGTGGAAGATGTAGAGGCGTTCCTAATTTGTCGTGCACATGTGTGCTGCACGCGACAGAAAAAAAACTGATTTCTTCGAATAAAGCAGCTTTGAAGTGAGCGCAAAATTTTTATTTCAGAGTTTGCTTGTCTGCACACGTCCCTACACCCAAGGTACGTCATTTTCATCCGTGGTTTTGAGCAGTGGCTTCTAACCCCAAGTTTTTCCTTACAACGATATTTCAAAATAACAAAAAAATTTCGGCGGCCCCGGGTGATTCGTTGCATCCAGATTTAACTGTAATATTTGAATTACGGATAGGGCCTCTCCATACCTGCTACACAGGGGTCTTGAAAATTCCGTGAGCAGATGCGAGTGTGTTGCATGTGTGTGGCCTATCCATAACCTGGCAAAGGCGACATCTGTGTATATGTTGCGTGCGTCGGTGGTGTATGGACCCATTATCATCATCAGCCTGCTCAGGTCCACTGCAGGACGAAGGCCTCTCCCATTGACGTCCAACTCTTCCCGTCATGCGCTGCTCGAATCCTAAGTGTACCCCCGAACGTTTTTTTTATTTCATCCGCCCATAGGGTTAATGGCCTTCCCCTTCTTCTAGACCCATCTCTTGGTATCCACTGTGTCACCCTTATTGTCCACCGGTTGCCGGTTCGTCTCACTACATGGCCAGCCCAAGTCCATTTCTTTTTCTTTGTTTGAACTATGATATCTTCATCTCTAGTTTGTTCTCTGATCCAAGTAGCTCGTTTCCTATCTCTGAGTCTTGTTCGTAACATTACTCGTTCCATGGCCGGTTGAGCCGACCAAAGTATGCTTTCTATAGCTGTTTAGTAAGGTGCAAAGTTTCAGCTCCGTATGTCATCATTGGCAGTGGGCGCTAGTTGTAGATTTTTCTTTTTAGAGACAGTTGTAGCTTACTTTTCATTTTTATCGAGTGCTTGCCGCGTGCTCCCCAAGCCATACCTATTGTGCACCGGATTTGTCTCTCGTGGTTGGGGTCAGCACTAACCATTTGTCTGAGGTAGTAATATTTTTTTGCTTCTAGCGTTTCATTTCCTAAGCTGAAGAGGACGTTTTTACTGTGCTTATTTTTCGTTACTTTAGATTTATTCATATTGCCGCGAACCATGTATGGGTTTGTTAATTTATTGTTTGTTTACTGCCCGGCCACGCTCGGCTCTGTTATCTGTGTCCCAAGCGAAGTGTGTCTTCCATTCTTTATTTTTATGCCGCACGGGCTATCTCATTCAGATAAGCAGACTGTTTCGCCCTAACGTCACTAACCCAGAATGATCTTCTTTGATCTACAATGTTCTGGATGTAAATCGACGGTTCCAGAAACACTCGCGCTGAAAGATAAAAGCCTGCAGAGCAGACGCCGTGCCATTCGAATCGCCGGAGCTCGCCTGCACTCGTCACTTTGTTGACTGCTGCTTCGCCGCCTGTGTATTATTTGAGTTGTTAGGGGAGCACAAGTTCGCTCCAATAAACGTGTTTTCCTTGAAGACAACTGCGTCGTCTTTGACTTTGTGACAATATTTATTCTTGGCCACACGGCCGTGCTTTCTGATTATAGTTCCTCAAGCATTGTTTGCATGCGTTCTGCACTCTCAGTCAGCAAAGCTATGTCGTCCGCAAACCTCAAATGGCTCAAGTATTACCCGTTCATCCTTAAACCTATGTTTTCGCAGTGCGGCTTTCTAAATACCCCCTCCCGACATGCTGTGAATAGTTTTGGTGAGGTGGTATCTCCCTGTCTTACTCCCTTTTGGATAGGAAATTTATCGCTTTGTTTGTGGAGGATTATCCCGCCCGCGGATTCCTTAAATATCTGCTCTAGAAATCTTATGTAGGTTTCCTCCATTGCCTGGTCTTTGAGTGCTTCTAGCTCGGCTGTGGTGAGTACGGGATCAAACGCTTTCTCATAATCTATATATGTCATGAAAAGGTGTTTAGTGTACTCTACGGATTTGTCTATCACTTGATTGAGGACATGGATGTGATGCACGGTTGAGTACCCGTTTCTAAACCCAGCCTGCTCTCTGGGTTTATGTGAATCCAGGCTGTCACCTATGCGGCTATCTATATCTTTGGTAAACAGCTTGTAAACAACTGAGAAATAGGCTGACGGGTCTGTAATTCTTGAGGTCCTCGGGATCCCCCTTCTTATGAATCAGAATAATGTTGACGTTTTTCCAGGCTATGGGTACTTTTTGAGTCTTCAAGCATTCCAGAAATAGTGCAGCAAGCTTTCCCTGTACTATACCTACTTCATCCTATAAACGATCCATGGTTATGCCATCATCACCTGCAGATTTTCCTATTTTCATGCCTGTTAGAGCCTTTCCAACTTCCTCTTTAGTTACTATAGTGGGACATCGCAAGTTGATCTTGTACTCTCAGTAGTTTCCCCTAGTCTAACTTCGCTGGCATACAGCCTTTCTGCTACCACCGTTGTGCTACATTTAATATCTTGTCTAAGTTGTGCGTAATGTTACCCTGCTAGTCTCTGAGTGCGTACTTCCTGTCTTTACCGCTGACTAGCTTTCTCTCAGTTGCTTTCATGCTTCCCCCTATTTTCAGCGTAACTTCGATCACTGCCATGTTATATACACGACTGCCGTTTGTTTTACTTCTGTTAACCAGTTTCGAAAGCTCATTCAATCCGATCCGCCATACTTGACACTTTCATGTTCTTACGTTTCGCAATTAGTTCCTTCGTTTTCTTAGTTTCCAAGTTCGTTTCCTACATGTTCCTTCTTCCACAGCTGCTGCTGATTCCCTGATTGCCAATGTTAGGTTGTCATTTAGCCTGTCTACACTGACCTCGTTCTGCTCGTTCAGAAACCAGAATTTGTTTTGAAAAATTATTCTAAATTCCTGCGATCTGGCTCTGATTGGCTCCATGCGGGGTTAGTTTGCACGAGTTTCCTTCTTTCTCTTTTGAGAATCAGCCTTCGTTTGCATCTAACAATCATATGATCGCTGCCCCGAATCTTAGCACGTCTACGTCTTCCACTATACATGGGTTGTCACTTAAAAGGAAGTCAATTTAATTTTTTGTTGTACCATCAGGACTTTTCAATGTCTATTGCTATTCTTTAGTTTGTAGAAGAATGTGTTCATCACCCTCAGGTTATTTCGTGATACCAGGTGCGACTCAACGCGGCCAAATCCACACTGAAAAAAAAAAGAAAACGTTTATTCCTGTAAAACTTTTGGTGCTCGGAGGTTCAAATTTAGTACGAAGGTGCTCTAGAACTTTATGAAAGAGGAGTGTGCAAGGATGAGAACTTACATGGCAGATCCCCTGTCAAAAAATTGAAGATTCGCGCAGCTCCGTCTAAACACGTCCGCCATGACGGGAAACTTCTTGAAGTTACTGTTACTGTTTTGTTACATTTGGGATTTGACTCTCTTTAGGCAAACGCGCCTAGCGAGCTAATTTAACTTGCAAGACTATCGGAGCAGTCCCGCGTTAACGCCAGTATGGTCTTTAACGAACCACCCTGTCGCGGAAGTTAGCTAGGCTTGTTTTACTTGCTTAGAGGTATGACGCAACGCGGCCACTCCTGCACTGAAGAAAAGAAAACGTGTTTATTCCTTTATGCCTGCAAAACTATTAGTGCTAGAAGGTTCAAATTTGGTAAAAAAAAAATGCTCCAGAACTTTATGAAAGAGTATTGCGAAAAGATTGGAACTTGCATGGCAGATATCCCGTGGAAAATATGAAAATTCGCGCAGCTCCGTCTAAACACGACCGCCGTGACGGGAAGCTTCTCGAAGCCACCAATTGTGGTCCCAAGCGGGGTTTAATTACGTGTAGTTTGTTGTCTGTATGTGCTCTCCAGTATGCTTGCCATGTTTTGCGAAGGTTTTACCTGATGTGTGGCTTGAGGTCAGGGCAGGGTTTTGTTGTAATTTCTTTGTATATTGAAAGGGCTGCAGCAGCGGCCATTCGATCCGCCGTCTAGTTCCCGACGATCCCAGAATGACCTGGCACCCAGCACATGTCCCCGTCTATATTTAACGCATATGCTTACATAATGGTTTTATACACTACATTAATAACATGGTTGTTAGAAGACTTCCTGGATGATAATGCACGTGCAATTCTTAAGAAATTTGTGAAAATGATAGACTTGGGGAGTTCACGTTGGGCTATATGATCTAAAGCAAAAAAAAAATATCAAAAGCTTTTGCCGTACCAACGCTGATTTTAACGTTAACGGTCTTACGGACCCAAAATAGCGTCCGTGTGCAGCACAAGACACTCTCTAAGGGCAGTTTTTGATGCATTGCTAAAAAAGTCTGCACACTCGTATTTCTCCCGCAGAAACAAGGTGCCGCAGGATTGCAGATTGTGCGAACTCTGTTTTTATCAACTTTTACAAACTACAAATCGCACGACACAGGGCAGAGCTGCCATTGCGGTACAAGTTCAATTGGTAAAAGATGATTTACAGGCGTCTGAAAAGGTGACAGCTAGTTAAGACGCTTCCTCCCTGTGAGAATGCGCCGATTGAACAGAAGCTGGGACGTGCTTGAACGTAGTTGTGGCTCGGGGTCCACGGTGTCGCCAATACCATCACCTTGAACACACAAGGTGCCCGTGCGAGGGGCCACACAAGGTTGCTATTCAGAAGAGGGATCTCCAGGCCACGAGACCAGCCAGCCATGTTCGCTTAAACAGATATCCAAATCACGTGGATACATGTTCAAGCGTACGACTAGATGGCACGATGTATACTTGCATCTGGAGGATATGAATTACGAATTCGCCTCCCGGTCAGGTTTCTGAAGACCAAGCCCGACGCGAAAAAAATTGGGGCAGTTTCACTCGACGTGGATGCTGTCAAGTGCGGAGCAGTGATTCGATGATGATGATTTCTATTGGTTTCCCATTTGTATCAGGGTGATGACATGTCATCTTACCAAAAAGGACTAATATACATATGTTTTACACTTTTGGTTCAATACTAGCGCTGCTTAGGGCAGGCACAAAAAGCTTATTAGGCACAAAATACTTTTTTTTTCTGTTACGGGTGGTAACTGTCCTAGGCAATATTCCCCTCTCTGCTTTTCGTCCACCAGCATTCCAATCTTCTTTTCGTCCCCTCGACAGCCTTGAAGGTAACTTCCTCTGTGATACCCTTAAATCCTAGGGCTTCTGAAAGCCCAATATTCCCTTCATGTAGATTTGGATGGATACACTCACATTCTCACACGATGTGCCGCATAGTTTCTGTTTCTTTTCCGCAGACCACGCATACCCCATCATTTTGTGAATGATGGGGTATGCGTGGCGCCAAAGGGGCTGTTGCGCCCTCTCTTGACTAGTTTCAGTATCAGCCTGGCGTTGATACTAAAAGTAGTCAAAAGAGGGCGCTGCAGCCCCTGAAAAATCCTATAAAGAGACCCCGGATAGAGTTTTCACTAATTTTGGGCAATTAATGCATTAATTATTGATTTTCTTCCTTATTTTATATTACTGTGTACTTATTTGCGGCCTCCGTAGCAACGGCGCAGCTCAAAGATCACCCCCAAGAAGACTGATTTGAGCGACTTGGTGAACGTTCATAATTCGACGCCGATCTTTAATCATGATCCCCCCGCTCCCCAACACTTTGCATATGAGTAACGTGTGCCTGTGTGGCTGAATGAGATTGACACCGGCTTCGAAACACGAGATACGTAGATTCGATCCCGACCACGGGAACCGGTGATCTTTTCGAAGCCTCTTTTTGGGTGCGTGGCGCCGCGTTACGCGTTACTACGGTGGCCAGATACCGTGACCCCGGACGAGCTACCCCGACAAGCCGAATACCTAAAATGCTCCGCACTTAAAACTCATGTTGCATCTATCCGCGGCGTACACGCCTCGATCACCTCAATACCTCGTGTGAACGTGAACTCATACCAGGCTGATTTGAGGCAGAAACTCGATTTTGCCGCCTCTCGGTGTGAGTGTATATACAGGGTGATCAAAGTTAAGTGAACAGGTTTTTTTTTTTTAAATAGGCGCTGAGATTTACGCGAAGGCCACCTCTGTAGTGAGGTTATACGCCGAGGGAGACACGTAATTACGAGGTAAAGATTGATGCATGTGGCTTAATTAACTAAAATTGATTAATTACTTTTTAGTGGCTACAGTAACCAGGCATGTTTATATTGGAAAGTTAGACGCAATCGTGTTTCTACGCAGTTTCATTTGGCAGAATTCTTCTAGCGCATCTGTACTCCGAGATATCCAACTGCGAAGTTTAATTGCCGCTGGCATGATTACGCATGCTAGAAGTCAAGACCGGCGCAGAGCTCCTCCCTTTTGTTCTGTGTTTCGATAGCGGTTCCGAGTACTGCAGATTGCGATAACGCCAGCCAAGAATGAAGGGGTGCCTGTTATCACTTGTGCCTATGTTTCCGCCCCATCACAAAAGGGAGGAGCTTTGCGCCGGTGCAGACTGTCTTGCATGCGTAATCATGCGAACGGCAATTAAACTTCGCCGTTCGATATCTCGGACTACGGATGCGCTAGAAGAATACTTCCAATTGAAACTGCGTAGAAACATGATTGCGTCTAACTTTCCAATACAAACATTCGTCGTTACTGTAGCGACTAAACAGTTAATTAATCAATTTTAGTTAATTAGACCTCCGAAATCAATAATTACCCACTATTTATGTGTCCCCCTTGGCGCATAACCTATCCGTAGAGGTTGACCTCGCGTAAATCTAAGCAGCTATTTAAAAAAAAAACCTGTCGACTTAACTTTGATCACCCTGTATATTGTTTACAAACATACTCGTTTCTCGCGAGAATACTACCTTGAGTGAAGACTGTGAGTTTGAATGCACGGTTTAACCCGTTGTGAGTTTGTGTCCTGGTAATCTATCCAGCGGCCACACTTTTCTGATGTCATGGAAAGACCGCATCTTCGATCTTAGGATCAATGGGTTACGGGAGGAAATCTTTATACACCGGTCATGCCTGTCGTTAGGAAGAAAAACACTTGCAGATCTCCTTCAACTCCTCGTGTGTCCTGGCCTGTGTGGTCAGCTTTAGAAGCCATGGCAAAAAAAGAAAAAAACAATACTTGTGTGTGCAGGCTTTTATGTGTACTTTTCTATCCTCTTGTGCCTTCTACTTTTCCCCCTATTTCCACTTCCACAGCTTAGGGCAGCTAACCAACCTTTCTTTCCTTTTGCCTTCCAGCCACCTTCTCATGAAATTGCACACCGTCAGATGCGAACAGAACATTACTTTTTTCCTTTATAACTGATCTTGTTACATGTGAGTATGTAGTAATTTGTAGGTAATTGTGGTTTTCACTTTTCCTATTTATTGAAAACAACGGACAAAACAGGCTACAGCTGTGAATATTAAGCCAATAGTGGGTTGTGTTATCGCTGTTGTTACCATATTCCTCTGGTATAGACCACTTGTTACTGCCATTTCCAGTGAGAGAAACAGTTACTTGAGGACCTAGTCTACGCATTTCTGTGTATGGCGTAAAGAAAACGCATACAATACATTTTGTTGGATTTCTTGCGTCGCTACTCTCTGCGAATTCTGTTAAAAAAATGGCTTTTCGCGAGAAACAGGAATGGCCGATTGTGTGCCCTTCTTTTCCTATGCAACAAAAATCTTGATGGTGACTCTGAATAAACTGTCTTTTTCTTAGCACATTTTTCTTAGTACTTTTTTTTCTAGGCACACCTTATGTGGTGAGTTCTGTAAAGATGTGGTGATTCAGTAACGTGTTTTAGTCGTATTCAAATTGACTCATAACGCTATGCGGAATGGGTTCACTAGTTTTTTGGACGTTCAGTCTCCCTTCGAACTGAGGTGCTGGGGATGACTGCCAGTCTCCGCAGCAATAGAGGATTCAGATGGTCAGCCATTGGTAGTTGAATAACCCCAACCAAGCCAATTAAATTTAGCGACACCTTTGCAGCCATCTACAGCGGTTTCACAGGATACAGAGCGAAAACCTTCTGTAAAGGATACTTCACCACCAGAATCTTCATAATGAAGAGAAGTCAGCTTTACGTCATTAACCAAAAGTTTTGCGAGCCCCTATTTAAAACTTCTGTCTCCTCCGTGGGCAAATCCACCCGGGGACGCCTACCCTCCCCATGCACGGAAGCTGGATGTAAATCAAACTCTAAACCTGCAAGAGCATTGTAACTAAAACTTCTAAAATGGATAATGGAATTACGGTTTGTAGTCAAGTGCATGTTCACGTCACCTGCTCAGACCACGTTGTATAAACGCGCTGGAAAAGAGCTGAAGAGTAAAACCTTAGCCGCCTGGGTGTTCACGAAGTTCAAATCTGGGCTTCACGCCCGAGAGCAACACTTTGGCTTCGAAGCACGTGACAGTGCAGGGCTCCAGGTTAACTTAGGCTACCTGGGTAACTGTAACGTGCGCCGTAATCTCCGCATTAGGACGTTTTTCGCTTTTCACCTCCATCAGGCAAACAGCTGCGTGGCCTGAAAATGAACCCACTTTCTACTGCAATGCCTTACCAACTGCAGAACCCCGGCGTGTGGAGGCAACAACTTGCCTATTTGGGAATAAAAAGAAAAAAAAGGAAAGGAAATGACGCGAGCGAGCGAGCGAGTGAGTGCGAAGGAAAATTTGACCTCTACCTCAATGCAGCCGTATGGTAGACAAAGAAAAGCTGTACGGCTTTCTCACAAACTTCGCTGTTGACTAAAAATTCGTCCTGGTCCAGGATTCGAACCCGGGACCACCGCCCGCCGCCCAGCGCTGGAACCGCCACCGTGATACACCGCGTACCAGGACGGATTTTTCTTCAACTGCGAAGTTTCTGAGAAAGCTGTACAGCTTGCCCTTGTACCGTACGGCTGCATTGAGGTGAATGTCAAATTTTCCTTCTCAGAAACTTCATCCACCTTTGTCATTTTGCCTAAATCCGGTCGACAGAGTGAGTGAGTGAGTGAGTGAGTGAGTGAGTGAGTGAGTGAGTGAGTGAGTGAGTGAGTGAGTGAGTGAGTGAGTGAGTGAGTGAGTGAGTGAGTGAGTGAGTGAGTGAGTGAGTGAGTGAGTGAGTGAGTGAGCACATCTAAAAAGAATACGGAAGCACTTTCCCGCAGAGACCGAATATTGAAAATGCAATTTTTGATCAATGGCGACACTCCGAATTCACCTTTTCTGCAGTTAAGGCGGCGATTTTTTCTTGAAATTATTGTGAGATGGGACAAAAAGCCATATCCTGCTTAAATAGCTATAAAGGTTTTTCATCATCCCTCCTGTCGCTGCGGGCAGTCAGATCAAGCCTCACTTCCACAACTACAGCGTGCATTATTTAACAGACAGTATTTAGTGTTGTAGAACCGCGCTACACAACCAGAAGTTGAAATAATGGTTTTCCGATCGGTTCCTGCAAATGCAGCGTTTGTTCGGCATTCTGCTTCTAATTATCAAAACGTTTCGAGATTGTATTGTCTTATTATTTACCACAAATTATTAATCATGAACTAACAGACTTCTTCACTTCAAATTATGTAAACGTTCGGCCCCACCACCACCCCTCCTCTCATCACAAGGTTCTTTTTTGTTTGTAACACCTTAGGAATAACATTCAAAAATATAAACTTCTGCCTCTTGAAACGGAACGCCACAAACGTCAACGACATGACTATAAAGACGCCACAATATCTCGGAATGTAACAAATACATTTTACAGCAGCTGTAAACAAGAGCTGTAAGGGAACCGTAAAACACCACCGTGTCAGTAATTGTTTTTAACATTTACGCATGGTGTACGCTCACAGGATACACGGCAACAGACGTGGGAGATTACAAGCACACATTTCAAACTCAGCGCGCGGTGGAACAGAAAATAAAAGACGTAAGGGAGAGGGGAGAGGAGCTTCCTCTCTGAACCATCAGCAGTGTGCTTTGCCGCCGACAGGTGGTACAAGGTTTGATTTATGACCCTGCAACCTGCTGCCATCCCTCGGGGTCCCCTCCAAACAGGAGCCATCGATCGGCGCTAGCGACGCTTCGCGAAGCTAGCCATCCACCATAGATGTCGCCCCTTGTACGGGCGGTAGAACGTTGAGCTGGCGGCGCAGGTGATTTCGCCGGTGGCACACGCGATGGCGCTTTACTTGCACGCGCGAATAAGACGATTTTTGAAAATACACTCGCGGGTATTTTAAATCGCAACATGCTGTACACTTAACTTAAGCAAAACCAGCTAACATCAACAGAACGAGTGCTAGTGCACGAGAAGTACGGTAATGTTACACGGTTTGGCGCGATTTTATTGTGCTCCAAGTCTCTACAGTTTTCGCGGCCTATCCCATAACCCTGCATATCGGGATCGCCATAAAAGACGCCAAATTAGAAAAGGTAATCAGTGAAAATGACCTTGCAGTGAAGGCGGAGAGAAAGGCGCAGTTATTTAACTTCTTTTGTGAAGTTCTTCCCTAAAGATTACAAGTAATTATAAATAACATGTTACGTTGATGCCTAAAGAATGTGGTTCTTATGCTTACGCGGTAATCCTTGCTGTTTTATTTTTGTGAGACGTTATTTTTTGCAGACATCCGGGCGTTGTTTAACTTGCTGAAAGATATGGCAGTTGGTTACATTTGAATGAGAATGCAATAAGATATCTGACAAAACTTAGTTTTGGTTAAGAAGATAACATGTTTGATTCTCGATTAAAGCATTTTTATAGAATGTGCGCAAAAAGAAAAAGAAACGACACACGCAGGTCGCCACCTTGGCCACCGTCGAAAGCCAAAGTGACACTCCGGTTCTTCAACTCAATGAAATCGTTTAACGAAAGTAACAAACGGGCGTTACGAACGCAAATAAACCTTGACGAATGCACACACAAAAAATGGTAAAAAGTGCTGCTCCGCTTTGAAGCAGAGTACTGCAAAGTACCCAAATTCATGGAATGATGAGCATTGCGGAGAAGCTAGTAACGCTGGAATAGAGGCAATAAAATACATGATCAGAGAACGCGCCAATGGCTGCTTGCCGATGCAGGAAGAACATGGTTCTTTTTTATTATAAGAAAAGTTAATGCGCTCCAAGAAGAAGAGTAAAACAAAAAAAAATTAAAGATAAAATAAAAAGGCGGAAGTGTTACTGGCAGTTCCCAATAACCCAAGGCGGCTTGAATGACAGAAGAGAAAATGTGAATTGCTTAACCATGGGCTAAATAACAGTCCGCGAGTAATTGAGAGGAAAACAACGCAATATGAGACCTGCGTCATTGACTATATTCATGAAGCGTTGTAAACTCGGGCGTGTACTGGCGAATAAAAGCAGTGTAGTAAAAAATAAACAAAAATATGGGCTTGCATTTAACAATAAGAAAAATAGAGAGCTGGAATATAAATTAAGAAGTTTATAAAATCAGATACGAGGAAATCACGTGCAAGAGATGAAATTTTACGTCCATCCGTCGCAGTAGTGCGCCTTGTAGCCATATGGAAGCCTGTAATCACGTAAACGCGGATTTGTTTGCCACGTAACGAATTTCTTAAGTTGATTGACTCCCTTTGCGTTCTTTTCAAGCACAGCCACGATGCGGCAACTAGTAAAACCTATAACGTCACCGAGATCCGAACTACTTTAAACTACTACTGTAAGCCAAGCCGGCAGGTACGCAAACAAATTCTCAGCAAAAAAAGACCCACCAACCGAATTAGCATAAAAGTATCTAAATCAAGCATCCATGGCTGGCAGAGAATTAGCAAATTTGCAGAAACTTAGCAGCGAGAGTAAAACAGGGCGCCGCCCAGGCGTTGTACGGCCGGCCGTTCTTTCTTGTCTCGCTTTTTGCCCCGAACGCGCTTTTGCATTCGAGGACGGCCCACTCTGCAGTCGCAGAGCGTTCGCGAGGGAGCCGTAGCAACAGTGAGGAACGAAAAAGCGGTGGCTGTTCTGTTTCCGCCCCCCGTAAAGTTTCGACAGAGCAGCAGCGCTCCGTATGCAAATGGAGGGCTCATCTGGAAACTATGTCGTCGACCGCCGCGAAGTTTGCTCGTACTCTTTGCTTTGCGCCGAATCAAACCACAGCTTAGATGGGACTCAAAGCGCGAGTTCGGGAAGATAGTCGAAGTTAATGAACGTAGAAGCTGACAGCCGTCGTAGGCGTCAGTAGCGTGGAGGAAAAAAAAGAAGAGTTGGGTCGACGAAGAGATAGGGTTTCGTGCTTTTGGTTGTTGTTCATTTGTTTAACTTCGTGCGGTCTTCTTAAGAAAAGAAAAGCTGAGATAAGAAAAGCTGAGCGTTAAAAAAAAAAACTTTTCTAGAACATTTGTACAAGCCGTTTTTGTTTTGTGCTCAGGGTGCTTGTTTTTTGTTCTGTGTAGTGTCATCTTAGACGCGGGTTCGATTCCCCGATTTTCTGATGGAGGCGAAAAACAAAAACGCCTGTGTGTACGAGATTTCGGCGCACGTTAAAGATCCCCAGGTGGTCAAAATTAAGCCGGAGCCCTGCACTACGGCGTGCGCCTCATCGTACGTCGGCGCGTTAAACCCTGCAATCAATCAGTGCACCTTGATCAATTCTGTGTATTAGTGTTCTCTGACTCTTCTAAGGGCTGTGCTTTTTTATTTTCTTACGCGTTTGAAAGAGGCAATTTGACTGCACGATACCCGCAAAGCGCTCCGAATTTACTTTCAATTGTGTCCACCACTTCCGTGAAACAAATTCAAATTTTACGAAGGGCATAGATACGGCAGTATTTAAATTTGAAAGCTGCATACTATAGCCCCAGTGTTATTGCTCAGCCTGTGATATGTACGCTAAATGCCGCGAAATATACGCAGTGCAGCGGACTGAAGACAACTACAAGGTGAACGCTCGAAAAAAAGATTTGCCTGCGGTACCTGAATCTCTGACTCAAATCGGACGCGGTCGCTCAGTGGCTAAGTGCTGCTGAGCAAGGTTCGATCCCGGCCGCAGTGGCCGTTTTTTTTTTATGAAGGCGCCATGAAAGCACCCGTGTGTCGATATTTAGGCGCATGTTAAGGATGAGCAAGTGACCTAAACTAAGCCGGGGGCATGCACTATACGACGCGCCCCATAGCATAGGTGTAGCGTTTAGGGTAAGACCTTCCAAAATTGTAATTGTTAATCTTTTGACTCATCTTATTCGCTTCTGCGATAAGAATGAAAAGAAAGATAAGAGAATGATAAGGGAAGGATAAGAATGGGGTGGAGTGCATACGGCAGACATTCTCAGATAAAGAATGGCAGCCACTGTCCCTGAAGAAGAAAGTGCATGATATATCTTACCGGTACTCACCTACGCGGTAGTAACTTGGGGGTTCACTAAGAGGGTTCAACTTAAATTGAGAACGCCTCACCGGACAATGGAACGGATGATGATAGGTGTAACATTAAGGGACAAAAAGAGAGCGGAGTGCGTCAGGGAACAAACCCGTGTTAAGGACATACTAGTAGAAATTAAGAAGAAGAAATGGACGTGGGTAGGGCATGTAATGCGAAGGCAAGATAACCAACCGTTGGTCATTAAGGGTAACAGAGTAGATCTCTAGAGAAGGCATGCGTTGCAGGTGGCGGCAGAGAGTTAGGTGGGTAGATGAGATCAAGAAGTTTCCGTGGAAAAATTGGTCAGAGTTGGCACAGGACCGAGGTAATTGGAGATTAATGGGAGAGGCCTTTACCCTGCAGTGGGCGCAGATAGGCTGGTGATTGTGATGATAATATGATGATGATGATGATGATGATGGTGGTGGTGATGATGATGGTGATGATGATGATGATGATGATGATGATGATGATGATGATGATTCGCTTCTGCATCTCAGGGAAACCATTTTACTGGCTATGGTCTTTCGGGCTGCGCTCACTGATTGGCCACAAGCGCAGCGAGCGCACTTGAAATCACGAAGTGATACGATATGAGACTCTCTCATCGGGCCTCCGAGATTGCACAACAGTCCGCTTTTTTAAATACGTGGCTTATTTAACATATCTTACACCGAATTTGAAGTGGGTGCGTTCTGTATTCTGGATATTGCTTGGGGTTACACGGCAATCCGGCTCGCACAGTGACGCATGCAGACATGATATCTGGGCTGGTATAGCTACACTCTAATTCTAAAGCAGTGGTTATCAGACATGACTGCACCGGGGACCCCTTTTGGGTTTTGAAATTAACGGGGGACCCCACTATGAAATTTATGCCAATCGGCGTCATCAGTGTCACTTGCATCAATCGGTGTCACCGGTGTCACTTGCAGCTTACGTCTCCCATACACTTACTCAATGCCCACTTTTTATGGTTGACTTTTACAATGATGGGCGTAATAATGTTAAACACTGTGCCCTTGAATCTTCTTCTAAACGCTTATATGGTGCCTTTTCTGTGCCGGTTGCTTTCCCCTCATAGCTGGCATGTTGCTCAAACAGCCGAAGTTAAAATATGTGTAATGCAAACTTGGGCTAGTTGCTACATTACTAAAAAGAAAAGTGTGCATAAAACGAGGACCTAAGAGCAGACGACTAGACACACAGGGCCCTAGCTGTGTGTCTAGTCGTGTTCTCTTGTGTCCTCGTTTTATGCGCAGTTTTCTTTTTCGTTTTTCTTTAAAAAATGCGCTCCGCGAAGAAATTAAACTTTAACGTAATGCGGCGAAGCCACCTTTTTGCATTGCCATCAAGTTCTGGCAAATTGAAGGAAAGAATGGCAGGGGGAAAATATTTGGAGGAGGCTTCGCGGAATTTTAGAATACTGTTGCGGAACCCCTAGGGTCCATGGACTCACTGTTCTAAGGCATTCCCGTGGTTCCTCTTCCCCACAATGCACATGTTTGACCTATCCATGCCACCAACAATAAAATTACGGTCTATGACAACGTCGAGCATACGATTTTACTCGAAAGTCCGGTCAGCGCTATAGCATCACGCAATGCAAGCATGACGTTCTGCATAGTGGAGCGCTACAGCGCAGATGTTTTAGTGAAAGGGTATGTACGTCGCTCTTATTCGCCGAATTTGCTTTGTTGGTAGTATGGATTGGTCAATCGAGTGCATTGAGGTGACGATGAACCACGCTATTGCCATAAAGGGAATACTGTTTTTTGCCATTTAAATAAAGATAAGCGCGAGAGAATAGAACCTCAATTTTATCCTGCCACGCAAGGCCTCGAGATGAGAACAATCTGCTCCATTGCCTCTGACTTTTTGAATACAGTCGTAACCACCAAATCGCTAAAGACACCTGGTTTCTGCAGTAAAAACTACACGTTAAGCACGGGGGGCCCAAATGTCACCTCTGACGCTCGTGAAAAGCACTGCTTAACCCAATATGCTAATTTAAATAGTCACACACCCAAAAAGGATGCATAGTAGGCCACCCGCAATCACAAATGAAGTAAATTTTGCTGCCTCGTCAGCTGGTAGCAACGTTTCGAGGTTTTAACGCTGTGTGGCCAATTTAAATGGATTTGGAAGCGGAGACCGGTCACGAAAATACCAAATCAGTATCTTCGTGATGTGGTTAGACCAATGTGCATTGGTGAATTTCCGTGCGAAGGACATGCGCATCCAGTACGGCCCACACATGCGCTATCTGATCACCAGCCTATCGATCTGCTCACAGGAGGGCGTATGGTTACTTGCAAAGAGACATAACCCGATGTCTGGACCTACGGTTGCAGCCTCTTAAACCAGTTCGGCGTCCCATCGATGGAATATATATCGAGAATTTTTAGCCGGAGCTTCTAAGCTGACTCGCCGCTTCGTCGCAAAAAAAAAATGCTTACACCGATCGATTTTGTAGTGAGAGATTCCAGGCAAGAAGTATACTAGTAATAGAACTGCAAACAGAATAGTTAGAACTGTTCCTTGGTCCAGAAAGTGCGGCGTATGTATACTTCGAACCTGCTGGTCGGTACAGTGCAGAGGGCGCGAGTTGCAAAAAAGCTTTGCAAAAATTTGGGAACGAACCGTACGCGTTTCTGCAGGTGAACACCGTTATATAAGGCCGACCTAATCCTCAAATGAGGTTGAGGTGATTCGATAGGCTGCAGCCTGCTGATGTGCGTGTGAGGGGGGGGGGGGGGGAGGAAGGGGGGGGGGGCGCTGAAGGTTGGAGGTACTGACTCAACCTCAGCCGACTGAACCTCAGCTGACGAGTTTGAGATTGAGTGATGAGTGAGCTTGAAATTGGATGTGAGGTTCAAGGGAAGTCTAGGACCAGCATGCTTTGCTTTTGGGGTCAACGCTGTACTCTTACCCCTTTTTCTTATAAATAGAACAGCTCAGAGACAGGACGAAAGAAGCTGGGCAGGCACCACGAAATGCTTCTGTCTTGTGTATCACTAAACAAAACCACTTTGAAGCAAGTTCTCAGTAAATTTGTGTTACAATTCAGCCAATACCACTTAAAAAACGTTAACTTGTACTTCAACTTAACTTTAAAAAAACTTAACAATTGTAGCTCTACGGCTTTTTGATTACCGTGCGTACTCTTCATAATTAAATGTTGGTTACCTGGACGCCATGCACATACTTGTACTCTCTTTACAGCCCCTACATGGTTTTCGTTTGGCAATGGCGATTTTTCAACATCTGTCCCACGTTGGCAATAGTTTTCAGCGCTATTCGCGGTTTATCTTGAATAAGGTAGGTGGTGCAGGCACGGTTACACGGGAAAGCGCAGAGCAATGGGCGTGAACTCCGGAGTCAAAAGCTGTTGGGTTACTGATATATCTTCTTCGGTGATTTTCTGCGTCATCGTGGGTTACCATGGCTCCTTCAGTCACTGCAGCTCACCTTTGTCACCCGCTCCACCCCCTCCCCCTACCCCATCGGTGGTGGCCAACTCGTGGTCTATGTTGTCTTCTATGGTGTCCTGTACTTAGAGGGCGGTATCGGTGACCTTGTGGGTGGCCAGTCCTCTCATGCTCACCGGCGGCACACGGTCACCGTGATTTCTCCGGTCACGCTTCTTTATATAAAAAAAAACTCCAGTTCTGCGAAAAGATCACGGTTATGATTGGTACCTGGCACACGCATAGCCATGTAGGAAGTCTAATTCTCGAACGGTAGCATCTTGGGTTACGCAATCCTTGTTATTGGATAAGCACGAACAGGACCATACTGATCTCACTGACGTCGCGCCACCCATAAGAGAACAGTGACAGGGCCGCTGTACAGGAACCATTTCTTCATCGCTGACACGCAGGAATGGAAGAGTTTCCAATGGCTTACGATGCGGATGATGTCCAGCCAGTTCTATTGGTTGGCGACTAGAATGCAGGTCCCGGCGCGCTCGAGACTCTTCGCGCAGCACCTTGAAGTCGATGCCGAACCGCAGCCGAGTGCGGCCACGGAACAGCTGCCAAACGTTTGGCAGCATGCTAGACTGCATGAGCGAGTAGAAGCTGGGCAGGCAGCAGTCGAGAAGCCGTAAGCTAACGGCGATGTGTAGATAATAGAAGGCCATCTTGACACAGTAGCACACCCGACGCCGGTGATAGCCCACCAAGTGGGCCAAGAAGAGGGGTGCGGTGCCCAGCGCCGAGTTGACCAAGCAAAGGATGCTCGCAGAGGCCATCGCTTTTCGCCCCACGCCGACTCCGACTCTGACTCCGACTCCGACTCCGACTCGATCTCACGTGAAGGAGCCATCGTTGTGGAGGTGAGCGTCCTGTTGTGGAGTTCCAGCGTCGACAGGACAAGGATGCAGCAACATCCACCAATCCGAAAGCTGTGTATTGGAGTAGTACTGAAAGTTGGGCGAGTCGGCAAATCATCGTGGGAAACAACACAGAGCGCTAAAGACGGGGACGACAGAAACGACGACAGCACTGGTGTTGTGCCTGTTTTTGTCGTTCCGTTCCGTTTGCGCGCTGTGTTGTTTACCACGAGGGGTGTAGTGCTCAAAACTAAGTTGTGAAGAAAGGCTAGAATCGCGAGCCAAATGAGCAAGGTTCAGAGCGTTCTTCTGTGTCTTGCCTCACGTCGCGGGCGATCCTTCTTTTACTATCGTATAAGGCGTTTCGCAAATCCGCAGAGGAGGATTGACGAGGGCCTGTGGGGGGACTATTCAGTTAAGTGAGCGTAGGTATGAATAGCAAAAAGATGAAAAGATAAAAAATATTCGGATATTCAATAACCAAAAATAACCAGATATCCATTACCAAATAACCAAGAATAACCAGATATTTAAAGAAGGCGCAAGAGCTAACAGAGTTATTCCACCTAAAACGTTTCGTTGTGTTTTCGATCCCCCTGGTTCACGCCAGCAGCCATTAAGCTCCGCAATAACAGAACAAAAAGTGATTATATGGTTCTGGTTTATTTTCAAATAACAGCATAAGGTGGTCAGCTTATCACAAATCAGTGTGTGAGTACAAGCATGCACTTAAGGGAGCAAAGCACGCGTTCTTTTTAACACCTTTCCTTCCTAGTTACAAACTAACCCTCAGGAATTTTGGAAAACTGAACGGTACCAAAATGTAAAATATCGAACGACTTGATGAACAATGTGGAACCCAGTATCATTGACACCTCGTTTCCACCCATACCCCAACTAATGCTCGATTGGTTTGGAATGGGCAGATTAATTAAAAACCTTAAACCCACTTTGCTGGTATCGATGGTATTACATCCCAATTTGGAAAATGCACTACAAAATACTCGTCAATGGTCTTGTCTTCAATTTTTTCGCAGTCTCCGGAATGCTCAGCACTCCCACCTGAACGGAAGGCGGGGAGGGTGGTACCTGTGCCCTAGCAGAGCGATTCAAGTCAGCCGCCCCACTACAGACCCATCACACAAGTATTCCATGCAAACTGCTTGGACATGTTATTTGTTCCAATTTCATTACATTCCTTGAATCTAACTGCCTTTTTGTAAACATCAGCATGGTTTTAGGAAAAACTACTTTTGCGAAACCCACCTCCTGCAGTTTACAAACGAACTATTTTCTGCCGTCGATCGGGGTTCCTATGTTGAGTGGGTTTTTCTAGATTAAAAAAAAAACATTCAACACAGTTCCTGATCGCTTACTTTTAGAACTAAGAAAAGATAACATTCATCTTCAAATTATTAAGTGAATTGGATGGTTTCTAACGAACCGTACCCAATATGTCAGAGGTAATGGTTGCGACTCCCCGACTAGGTTTCGTGCTGGGACCAGTAGTTTTATAAGATACATTAACGACCTTCCTAATCATGCTCAGGACTTTTGCAGACGACTGCGTTATCTACCGAAAATATCTAGTGCTAACGACTGCTTACAACTTCAAACTGAACTGGACAATTTTTCAGCATGGTGCTTCGATTTGTCCATGGAGCTTAACCTTACAAATTGCAATCTAATGAGAATTTCCCTCAGTCGCCACCCCCTTGTCTTCATCCGTATGTAATCAGCAATACCCCTTTCATATCAGTAGTAACATTTCATAGAAAACGCACGTAGATTATCCAACTAACAATGCTAATCGCATACTTGGCTACTCACGTGTAACTTTTCATTACCTCCGTTTCCTCGAAATTACTGCTGTATAATTATACACCTGTGAGGACTAAACTAGAATAAGCTGCGGCTACCTGGGATTCGCATTTATCATCGCTTGCTTCCTCACCTGAACCTACTCAGAACTGCGCCGCTCGTTCCATCGTTTTCAATCACTTCCGAACAGCTAGCATATAATCGATCAAAGCAAGCATTAACCTTTCCACTTTAACAACTCGCAAGAAAATTGCACGCTTAAGCCTTTTTCACAAGATATACTACACTTATATCGACAATAAAATACATTTTTTCAACACTAACACACATTTACCCCCCTTTGACCACAAATCAAAAGTTGCAGACCAGAATTGCCGCACCAATTTACGTTTCAATTCCTTTTTTTTTTTTTTTTTTTGCCGCAGACAGCACCGGACTAGAACATACTCCACGCTTCCATTGCCAGAATCCCTGATCTTGTTTCATTTAAAACGGCCATAGTTTGCAGGGTATGACCTTCCCAACTACTCTCTGTAACATTTCAGAGGCATTGAGAGTATTGGAATAATTTTAAAAATCCACTCCACATGGGCGAGGGTGGAAGTAAAGGCAAACGTGTACCATGCAGAGGAGTATTCCGGTCGCCGATGTGTAATAGTAAAGGAGGGAATAAATTTATTTCTTGGTTTGGTCGAGACTGCTAGCGCCGAATGAGAGGAGTACGGTAGCTTTTAGCTGGAGACCGAGGCAATCGAATGGGGCAGTATGTTAAAATTTGCTCTGCATGGAGAAAAATTCCCGTTGAAAGAAACAATTTTCTAGTGACTCACCTTCGTTACACAAGTTAGGCAAGCGTCTCTTGGTGCAAATCAGCACCTGCTCAAATAAATCTCAAGGCTGTGAGAGACCCTTAACACTGAGAAAGACAGGACAATGAACTCTATTGAAACTTCAAGTGAGTATACCCAGACAAGCTGGAGCGGGGTTTGCTACCCATTTATTAAAGCGAAGCTTTCTTTGACTCTACAGCCCGTTTTGGAGGGAGCTGCTCTGCTTTCTGTCATCGTGCGTCACTGGGTTTTATTTTACACCCGACAACGGAAGCTAGCCTCTGCTTATGGCACCCGTGGGGCCCGATAAGCGATTAAATGGGGGGAGGCGTCTTCGCCAGGGAGGTTGAAACTGTGGACGTTTCTCCTTACGTCTCGTATTTCTCGACGTGCTCGCTACGCCTCACCGTTCTGACAAATCAGTCACTGCGCCAAGCACAATAACACTAAAAAAATGTTACACGCCAGTTTACTGCAACTCAGGTATGCCACGATGAAAGCTATAGTATACGCTTACGTCGATTGTCACCTTCGCGTGGTATCCGCTATATATATTTTTAGTATTTTATGGGGAAACATGGAATTTAATAGCTTAACGGTCTATATAGCCTATAGGTTTGGATCAGCCACTGGATGGGAGATATGGGCGAAAGCATCCCGCAGTTACGGGTGAAAATTTTGGCCCATGGGCACGAGGCCTGCTAAAACGAAGCCAGTTAAGGAATCCGCAACTTCCCTGAGTACTATACCCGTTTATCCAGGAAACTACACAATGCTCACAGATGATATGAGATTGTGAGAACAGGGCCGGAAAGTTGTCCCATAAATATATTTTTCAGATGCATCAAATGGAGCGCGAAGGGATAGGTACTGCAGGTACAAAAATTATATCCTGCACGAAGCACGAAACGTCCGGCGAGGAGACAACACTGGAAGGAATAACTTTGGCGAAGTTTTAATAGTCATTAATGGCGACAAAGAAAAGAGGCTTAACGAGATGAAGACAGAAAAGGCTGCAGGGTACGACAGACTAGCTGTGAATATGAAAGGATGTGGGGAACATTATACTACAAAACCTAGTAACAGCGGCGAGCTGTCTGTCTCGTGTTCGACGTGGAGCAAGCCTTCAGTTGTGTCACTTTCTTTGACCCTGGGACAACAATGACTCATCTATAGGGACAAAAATTCTTCTGTGTTTTTTTTTTTTTGCGAGATTCAGGACTTGACAAAACTTTGTAATTCTTCCATTGTGTGCATGGCTACGTCTGTACGCGTTTGCGTCGTCATGTACGTTTTGACTCATTTTTCTTAGGCGCTCTGCGCTTCCTGGGCTCTCGCTCTAATTTTTTTCGTTTACTTAACTTTATTTCTAGTTTTTTTTCTTGAATTTTATTGTGTGCGATTTTTTATTTAACTTTTGTTTTCTCTCTACTGTTGCTTTCCCGATCTCTCGCATTCACTTCACTGCATTGTAATCACCCCCATCTGGCGTAGCAAGCACTGCCACTAGCAGAGCTGACCTCTCCAGCCCACAATAAAGAGTTCTCTCTCTCTCTCTCTCTCTCTCTCTCTCTCTCTCTCTCTCTCTCTCTCTCTCTCTCTCTCTCTCTCTCTCTCTCTCTCTCTCTCTCTCTCTCTCTCTCTCTCGCTCTCTCTCTCTCTCTCTCTCACTGGATGGAATGAACCCCTACTTAACGAATTTCGGTATTTAACGAAGGTTTTTCAATTCCCCATTGCGAGCCGCATCGAGGCCGATGTGTTTGCGGCCTCTATGTAGCGAAGCCGTTTAGACGGTTAACCTCCTTGATTTAGTGAATTCGCTACGGTAATGAGTCATTGTTTTTTCACTTTTTCTGAAATATCGGTGCGAGGAATGCACTAATTTAGCTAATTTTGCCCGCACCGCAAACTACCGTGCGTTTCCACGTGTGAGTGCGGTGTCGGTTTGGCGCTAGGCCTGCCTATCGGCGTGTAGTCGCGCGTGTGACTGCTCTCTGTGGTGTCCGTCGGTGATGAGTTTCTGCTGCCAGAAAACGAAAAGTTTTGTTAGTCAAATTCACAAAAAAGCGCCCTTGCAGAGTAAGTTTGGCCCTTGAAGAGCGTTAAGGCACCGAAAAGTGTCAAAAGTCTAAGTTTTGTCTGTGAACACGGGGGCAAGTGGTCTTGCTTCTTTGGAGTTTTCCTTGTTGGAGTTTCCCCTGTCAAATAAATCTTTGAAGAGTGAGTTCACCGTCACTGATGTCTGGCATTCTGGTTTCGCTTCTGCTTCACTCACGCGAGCCTTGACTCGAAACCTGCATGTACCGAAAACCTGCATGTAACAAAAATTTGGGAATTTTCGTCAACTCCGTTATATCCAGGTTTAACTGTATACACAATAGGAAAATCTGCGGAGTTCTGGTAGTATAGTGATCTTTATTTCGCAGAGAAATGGGTGTGGTTCCTAAGACCAGTAGTCCAAGTCCAAGTCCCCCCGCTGTAATGCCTGAAAGGCGCTGTGGGTACAAGAGTAAATAAAAGTGACGATTTGGCGATCTCTGCTCTGAAGACCAGTATATAGTTGCTGGGCATCCAGGTTAGCGCTGGTCATCAGGTTCACCCACAGCTCGGGAAAGGGAAGAGGAGAAGAAAGTGGTGGGAGGGCTGAGTTGTGAGCACATCCGATAATGATATGGATTAGGGTGCCTGGTTAAGAACAAAATTTATATTCTGCGGCGTACTGGGTAGCCATGTGGGGTTAGAAAAAATAGCAGTGTGTTAGCTCGGCTATGCCAGGATATACGGGGCGTGAGCTAAGGTTCAGCTGGTTATCCTTAGGTTTCGTGGTTGTCTAGGATTAGCTGATTATCATGCCTACTGCTGCTAAAACGATTTCCCATCCAATACAATACAATCCAGTCCAGTCCAGTCCAGTCCAGTTTAGTCCAGTCCAGTCTAGTCACTGCTCCTCGCGTACGCGCAGCACGGCTCTCCAGGAGCCACGCAAAACGGCTATCAAGCGGCTCCGGCGCAGCGTCAGACTTGGCTACTGCGCAACGAAGGCGCACTGCTGGGCACGCGCCGGCGCCAGTGCTTCTGCCGCGGCTATGACGTCACTCTGCAAGCGCAGACCATCGAATGTTTAGACCCAATTCTCTACACACCCGCACAATTGGATTGGATTTCCAATCCAATTGGAGTACGGGTGTGTAGAGAATCCAATCCAATCCAGTTTGAATCTAATCCCATTTAATTTAATCCAATCCAATTCAATCCAATGCTCCTCGGCTTGTGCAGCATGGCCCTTCAAGGTCCAAGCTAAACTGCTCAACCTCGGCCAGTGTAGCTTACGCTACAAAAGTGTTCGTGTGAATTTTGCGGAGCGTAGTTTTTTCTTCATTGTTCATAGATTAGGATGAGGAGCCCGAAAGAATTGTCTCAGGCCACGGTAACGCTGTGTCCGGGAAGATGACCAGGGTTGGAGTGCCAAATCGTCTTCGTCGACTTGGAAAGCAAGGGCGCAAGCTTGCTGGTGGGCATAGCAGCTCCCCGCCCGTGAGGAGTGAGCTGAAGTCCAGAAGTGGTCAATTTTCTGGGCGAAGTGATGATGGCTGTGTGTCTGGAGGGTTGTTACGAATAAAGACGAAGAAATGGAAAGTAATATTAAATAGGCACGCACAAAACCTCACCTTTACCGTAGGTAATGCAGCACTCGAAGAAGTGGATGAATATAGATAGCCATCTTGGATAGCTGATTCCAACCGCGAAAAAAAAATCCAGCGCCAAAGAATCATTATAGGCCGGGTCATAGATGGCAAAGTTACCATATAAAATCGATACATTAATAAATACTTTTGTCAAAAGTGCTCAGAAAGAAATAATATACATTACAAATTAGTAGTGTAAAATAATTGGAGGGGAACATTATTTCGTAAAATAACCAATTTACTTTTCAATTAAACTATAATCCTGGTAACCTATAATGTAACTTCTAAACGAAAGTAACTTACAGCCTCCATTGCAATGGAAATATTCTGATCTTTCTTTTATAACACCCCATTTTAAGGATTACAGGCATGAAGCTGAAAGCGGTTTCTGATTGATTAATTATGGGGGTTTAACGCGCCGACGATACACAGGCGATGAGGCGCGCCGTAATGGAGGCCTCCGGATTAATTTTTGCCACCTCGGAATCTTAAACGTGCGCCGAAATCCCTAACACACGGGCGGTTTTGCTTGTCTCCTCTATCAGAAAAGCGGCCGCCGCAAAAGCGGTTTATGGGTTACCTCAACAAAATTTGACATGTAACCTTTACGTTGGAATATGTGAAACGCCCGATAACGTACTAGAGAACCCCTCGGATATACATAGATATTACGGAGTGGAAGTGGTAAAAAGCAGCGGGCATGTTTGTGGCGCCATCTCTCCTGGAGGCCTGTGATTTTTCGTTTGCATGACGGGATATAGAAAAATGGTGGCGGCGACAGCCCCAGGGGCTGCGTTTTCGCGCCAGTTCAGCCTTTCTATCGCTGTGATTCACCTATGATAAAGCCAGGATGGCTGGTACGAAGACTTGTTTGTCGGCATGAGTTGCGAAAGCTGTGGCGAGCCTGTTTGTGACTGGCAGCGCTACACGGCCATTTTTTCTATACGGCCATTAAGTCCGTATGTTGGACCAATGCCCCGGCGCCAGTGGGAGCGAATTCGGTGAGTATATTCTAGTAAAATATTGAGCATTTTAAAGACGATAGTCATTCTTGGTGTCTGTCTGTGACTCGATTCCGCCGCCCGACCAAAGTGAAACAGAAACTGCGTAATAGTCTTATATACCCACAGCCAAATCTAAACGTCTAAAGTCCGGTGTCAATGTCAATAAGTGATATTTGCAGGGTTCCCTTATTAAAAAAATTATGGATGCTTGGTTTTTGCGATAGTAAATGAAATACTAAATCAACTGCAGAAAACCGTCGCCTGCTGTTGCCCGCGCTCCTGGTGGCATTTAAGAAATCAAACGGCAACAGCAACGAAAGGCTCCCCTAGATAGATTCCACGTTCCGCTTGGAACGCTCGTGAAGTAGGGCAACGTGGTTCCATAAACGCTGTAGTAGGGTGCCTCCGTTCATGCACGTCTGTGCCGTATGGCAGCGCTGGCATCCAGGCACCCGACTTGGCGCAGTGGAACGCGGTAAATTTAAATTGCCTTGAGCAAACCCCAAGCCTGTTATCTTGGGAGGAACGAGACGGGAGAGGAACAGCATGAGCGGTGAGTGGGAAATAGTAGGGAGGTGTTTACATGGCAGGGGCGACAGTCGACGATCGTCTTTCGTCGAAATTTGCAACGAAAGGAGCAGATACGCGACCATTTTTTTAATTGAATAGATGTTTCAGCTGAGGGCTTTTCAAATATAATATTTGGAATTACAGCATATGATAGGAATTTGCCTTACCTGACTGGCTGTTTCACTGTGTGTTTTTCTGTTTTCCGCGTGGGCTAAAGAATCAAATTACGGGCCTGCGTCCGTTTCGTTGCGTCAGTTTAGAACGGATGGTCGGGCGAGCTGGTACATTTTAACAAATAACGACGCTCGTGTTCTGTTTCAGCGCGGTTATTAGTAGTGCGTCAGCTTGTGCGCCTTCCTCATCTGTTGGGTACGTGTCTTGTTTACGCTGTTGGCTTTAGGCACATCGGGCTCACTCAATAGTGATTAGCCCGTGTAATTGCCAGATAGGTCTGTTGGAATGTTGGAATTTTTTTCCCGTTAAAGGGAAGCTGAAACGCTTTAAAAAATTGAGTTAGAGGCACGTTTATATAATTTCTTGCACGCTGACTCCGAATATCACATTGAATTGTATCGTACATGAGTCGCACCGGCATTTATCTTGCAAAACGTGCGGTCCCGTTTGGAAGACGCGCACTGTTCGTCTTTGACGCCTCTGATTCGTTGCTCCCGTCATGACGTCAAAGGAGGACACCCTTCGGCCGCGCGGGTTGTCGGAAGCATTGGGAACGATCGCACGGCAGCGGCGCTTGCCTTTTCGGCAATTTAGCTTGCAGTTTAGTGTTCGCACATGACTGAAAGTTTATTTTCCAACTTTCCGTGCTGTTGGTTCAAGTATCTTGGAGCTTGAATTCGCTTTACACGACCGAGAACCCCAAAGCAGTGACTGCAGTGTGGCGTCGGCTAGAGGGTTCAGTCAGAATATTTCTGAACTGGGCAACCAGCATAGGGGATTTCTATTCCTTGTGTTAATATTAGGTACTGCCTGAATTGTTTGTTACTGTATACGAAACCACTTATGCCCAAGATTAAGTGGCGTTTTAAAAACAATGTACCAGGGAAAAGCTTGTATCTTCGGAATTGTATCTAGTTTATTTATCTTTAGGAATCTATCCGATAAAACACAAGTTGTGCACTGCAGAAAATGTCGTCCACCAAACGGTGGCCAAAATTTCTAAACTCATTTTTCTCTAGCATATGCTTCTCTATTTTTGTCATTTCTTTTTCCGCTTGAGCGGGTGTTTTTGGTGTTGGTAATTTTGAGACAGTGGATCATTTTGGCCGTGGTAAGTTGGTTCACTATTCTGATCTACACAAATCAGTGGCTGATTCATGTCCGTGGTAACGCAAGGCCAATGGCTGTCACGCGTGATCCTGGTGTAAAGCAGAAAAGTTCCTGTAGGGGATGGTGGTATGCATGAGGCAGCATGCAGGCTGCTTGATTGTTATTACTTTTATATATAGAAACTGTGATGAATTTGGTTACAGGCGGGGCTCGCCGAGTTACACACAGCTACTCATTTTTCCCCCTGCATATCTTCGAAATTGTGCCACCTATTTGTCGTATAGGAATCTATACGATCAAACACAAGTTTTTCACTGCAGAAAGAGTCGTCCGCTGAACGCTGCCCAAAATTTTGAAATAATTCTTCTCTATCTTTATTTTTGATCATTTTTTTCTCTTGATCAGGTATATTTCTTGGTGGTTGATTTCTTGACAGTGAGACATTTTCATGCTGGTTAGTACGCTCAGTATTCAGATTCGTACTCGTGTCGTCGCATTATTAATGGCTGTCACACGGGATCTGGTGTGGAAGACAATGGTTACAGCTAGCGTCACTAAATGAAGACTTTTAGAGTATCGGAACTCTTTTCTCTCATTATTATGTGCCGCCAGGTTTTTCATTGGTCGGTCGGCACCACGTGATATTTGTTTACATATGGGCGCAGCCATTTTGTTCCTGGGCGCCTCTCCTGTCTTTCTCTCTCCCTGCTGCGCGGACGCTAGAGCGGCCGGTCACACTCCACCCGTCAGAAGCGGGGGCGGTTTCGTTGGGAGAGATGGCAACACTGCAAGCCAGAAACAAAATGTCCCCCAGACACTTCCGGGTACACGAAGCGGCGGTACTCTTAAGCGTAGCTTATTCAGTGACGCTAGTTACAGCAGTGAAGCTCCTGCAGGGGATGGTGGTCCGTAAGAGGCAGCATTCAGACTGCTGGATTGTTTTCTGATCTTATAGAAATGCTGAAAAATTTGGTTACAGGCTGGGTGGCGAACTTACACAGTGACGGGTGTGGACATGGCTGTGCAGCGCGCATGTCCTTGTTATCACAGCTTTAGCGTGCCTTAAAAAATGAAGCATCAAGTGCTTCTCATGTAGATCATTTAATTAAATCTCGTTTCACTAAAGCCTAAATTTATGTCCAGAATTTAATAAGCATGGATCTTTGATGCTTAGTTCTTAATTGATACAAAGATGATGTCAACAATTAATTTAATGGTGCCTGTTCATCACGTTCCGGTGTCCGCCCCTAGGCGAGACAATTTACGCCTGCTAATGAACCTTCCTTTTTCTCACAATAAATACATACATACCTGTTCATCAGCCTTAAGCGATGCCCGCATTAGCGAAGATGTTTGAGTGACAACTTTGGATAGAGATTATCAAATTCATCGTGCAATTCATATACATATGCATGCATATATATTAAGAGAATATTTCAATCATTGTGGCATCTCAATTTACGAAATCACAAAAGTAACTGATAACTAAGTAACTCTTAGGTGTATATTTATATGAAAGTTACCAAACTTCGGGTTACTTTTCGTACCTTATGAATTATAGGTTACAAAAATTCTGGCTTCCGATTTTAAAGTGTATACAGCCGATGCGGGCGCTCTACCAAATCCCGCCTCTGCTATAGCTAGGAAAAATCAAATTGAAAAGCCTGAAGAGCAACTAAATCTTCCCCTAGAAAAGCTAACTCTATAGTAGGAGACAAATTTTCCCAGACCCTTCACTTTGACTATGCAATGACACTGATGATAATGCAGATCACGAGGTTTGTGTACACAGGTATACGCAGGGATGTCCGCACGGGTAAATTTTTGCTTGGAGGTAGCATACGTTATATTTAATGATAATGAGAGAACCATGTCCACGCGGAAAGTGAGCGCCCTAACTTCTGACCTCACTCACCTCAGCCTCCGTTACAGACCCAACTTCATTCAACCTCAAATACGCTGGCCCAGACTGCATCCCCGTCCCTGTGCTCAGCAGCTCGACACATAAGCCACTGAGGCTCTGCGGCGGGTCACAAAGCAATCGGCTCATCTCCGTGTTGCCGTGTGGTGTGTGGCGTAGTCATACGTCGAATGCTTCTGAGTCCTGAATAGAGTCTGTTAATTAGAATTCTCTCTGCCCTGTATAAAGCTTGCGCTGGCAGAATTCACGCGGCTCTTAAAGATTACGTCACCCCTGCCGAAATTCAACGCTTGCTAGAAAATAAAATTAACTAGGATGTTTGTGTAGTGGTGAAAGCAAAGGCCCCGTCAACGGGTATTAAAACCATCTCCCCCAGTCCCCCCACCAGGAAAACTGGAATCAGAGACCTTCATCCCGTGAAGAGAGAAGTGCAGAGAAGCTGGGCTTTGATGGGACCTGCTATGTTGGTGTTTAGCTATATTGGGTATTGGCTATGTTAAATGATCAAGACAGTGGCGTGGTCTCTACGTCTCAGACTAAGGAATCACATGACGGGTGGGTAAAGGCAATGACGTTTTATTATGGCGCGCTACGCCAATCCCGGTTGCAGGCTCTTAAGCGCCGCACAGGGGGCCGGCGAAGAGCCCGCGGCATTGCGCAATGTCGGGGGGGGGGAGGGGGGGGGAGGGAAGCTGTGCGTGCGTGGCGAAGAGTACACACGACTAGGGAAATAGGCGGCAGCGGCAGACAGTAAGAATAAAGTGGAACTGCAACCATACTGCCCACATTGATGGCTATGCTTCACTGTGCAACACGCTATGTGGGAAAGACAGCTTACACATTCAATGCTTACGCCGATCCCCTTAAAATCGGCATTACGTCAAAATACGAACGCATTGCTGGGAATAGATTTTTCTACTGGCAATATAAACCATTCTATATCAAAACATCGATGCCCTAGGCCCTTTCTTTATCCCTCCATGATTCCTCTCCATGCGCTGAAAATTGTTGGCTTACGCGCGATCCGTCCCCGGAGACGATCTGCTGGGTTGTAGCCATAGGCAACTTCGCTGTAAAAAAAGAAACGGAAATCCACAGCGGGCGCTGCTCTTGCGCCGTGGAGGGAAAGTGATCTAGCAGATACAGTTTCCGCTTGTTACTCAACGTTCATGGGTTCTAAATTCTAATCTAGGGTAGTTCGCCTTTAGTTTTCTTCTGTCTCGTTTTTTTTGTGTTTCTTTTTGCAGTCTAGTAATCACAAGACAAAAATGTACGCTCTGTCGGCACATATTGCTTTTGTACTGATTTTGTTGAGAAAAAAAAAGAAGACCTAATTACCCTGCACAGTGCAGTATGCAATGGAAGTGTAGAAAGTAGACGGGTGACGTCGTTTTGGCCCTCTTCTCCAATTGCTCTTAAGTCGACAACTCGGGAGAAGCCCGAACCAAAGTTGGTGCTTCTTGCTCATCAGAAAGTGGCGATTGCTCGAAGACGTCGACAAGGTCTCGTGTGAAATTTTGATTCAGCCGGGGCCCGAGTCGCGGTCTGTGGCACTTCCGTCTGCACCGCGAAACCGCACGGGCGTTCTTTTGACCTTGGCCGTGCTCTACATTCAGATTTACGCGCTACGAGTCGTTTTTCTCGTTAGGGAGCTGAAGTAATGAGCTGAAGGGATAGAGATCATACCAGGATAGAGATCATACGAGAAAAGGAGCAGCAGAGCACAATTTGAGACTTCAGGGCACGTCCAACTTCAGTAACAGGCACCTGGGGTCTGTTAATAACGCTACCTCGGTGGTACAACCTGCCGCTTTAATTTCTTGTCTGTGCTAAACCAAGTACTTGCACACTGCCCGAGCTCGAAGGTGCACCGGCTCCATTGAAAATCCACGCAAACCGTATAAAAGTGGACTTTTTTTCTCTCGCGTGGGTTTTAATTTCAGTCTTGCCATCACTGTTCTCTGTAATATTATTCCTCTTCTACTGTTACCGAACACCAGCTAGCTCCCCCTACAATTGTGGATTCGTTAGGCGCCACTAGACCAGTGCTATCGAAAATTCAAATCCCCTCCATCCAACGACGACGATGGTTGAAACGCGAACCTTCCCTGCATGCGAAAATTAAATGGCGAGGTGTCAAAGTCATAAACGCTGCAATCAAAGTCAAAGCGTCGACGATCAAAGGGAAAAGCGCATTAGAGTCCAAGTCCAAAATCATACGGGAGAGAGAGAGAGAGCGAGCGAGCGATCGAGCGAGAGAGAGAGAGAGAGAGAATCCTCCCACCACTCGTCTGAGGGGAGGATTCTGCAATGCTTATGCATGGGGAAATGTATTTCAAGGATCTCCTCCACTGGAAGTTCGAGTGGATGGAGGATTCAGAATACCAGGGTAAAAGTTGCTTTCCTGTAGTGCGATCAGGTAACGACACCGCCATCAGTCAGACCAAGAAAGCTTCGCTGTACCCGCCGCGGTGAATCAGTGGCTAAGGCGTTGTGCTGCTGGGCACAAGGACAGGGGTTCGATTCCCGGCCGCGGCGCCCGCTTTTCTGATGGAGGTGAAAAGCGGGCCCGAGTGTACGAGATTTCGGCGCACGTTAAAGATCCCCAGGTGGTCAAAATTAATCCGGAGCCCTCCACTACGGCGCGCCCCATCGCCTGCGTTCCGTAGGCACGCTAAACTCTATCAATCAATCAAAGCGTCGCTTTAATAATCACAATGAAGTGGCCCTGATGGTTCACGCAAAATATTCCACGCAGAATAAGCAGTGGCCAAGGCCTGTCACGTCTCTTAGTAAACGCACCATCAACCTAATTAGCCTATAGACTGCATGATTTGGGCTAAATTAACGCAAAAAAGACTACAGAGATAACACAACAGCAAATGCCTGAATAGGAGTCCACGAACGCCGAATGGCGGGCGGAAGTGATCTTTTCGCAACCAGCTCTTGGACATCAACGCCCCTAACGGAGTTCTAGTTTTTAGCTTCAGCGTTCTCGCCCCACTTTTGCCGCTATTAAACTATTACGGTTCGCTGCACAAAAGTTTCTTTCAAAATGTTCAAACGTAGTTGAACAGTGCGGCTAAAGAGCCAAATTGAAACGCAAAATCTCCGGTATTCTCTTCATAATAACATTTTTTGGGTCGTCTTATGGCTCCATTTTATTTACGGCCGCGGTCTCTTGCTCAGGCACAAGGACTTCACAATAGCACAGAGGCACGCACATGCAGGAAATATGAAACCGGTGAGTGCCAGGCGTAAGGGACAACTTCCAATAACAGCGCTAATATAAAACGAGCCCGCACTACGCGTAATCTCTTCCAGAGAAGAAAGTTTGGGCGACCTCATCGCGTACAATAGTTTCGGGTGTTCCCGCTTCCTGCATTCAAGCGGATACCGCCGCACGGAAAACTCTTCGCTCCGCCAGCGTCCCTTTCTTTTCTCATCATCCCCAAGTTCCCGTCCGCGAGTATGCGACAATAGAAGAGAGCTCGAGCCTCCAAGGAAGAAAATGCCATCCGCTCTGGAAACAAGAAACCCAAACGCGCTTCTTCTAACAGGCAAACAGCACCTATCGACGACTACGAAAAGCTCGCGGGGACGTCGGGACGCGTGAGCGCAGAGAGTAATAAGAGTAAACGACATCCAGCACACCCGACGTCGGAGTTGGTGCAGCGCACATGATTCGCACTGTGCGTGCAACGTTTGGGCGCATGCGTGCTGGAAGGTTGTGTGAAACCCCGCGAAGGCAGCGTTAGCCGCTCTTCCACCTCGGATGTACTTTCGTCAGAAGCGCCCTCCCTCAATGCCTCATTAGGGCGCCGCGCACTGAGGCGACCGTGTACATCTCCGCCTTTCCAAAGACGACTTATCTCACCCGAAGATGATTTCTCGGCGCTCTCGAGCTAAAGCACCAACTTTTTTTTTTTTCTTTTCTAGCGTATTCGCGGATCTTCGCTTTCATATCTACTCTTAGAACTAGGAAAGCGGGAGGTGCTTTATTCCATACTTCCGCAATACCTCGTTCCCTTCGAGGAGTGTCGCTCTTTTGTCCGGTCTATTCGTAATGGCATCCGCCCGAAACCAGCACCGCGAAGGAAAGTGGGTAGGGACTGCGGGCCTTGAAGGAAGTGTAGTGTGCGACGCGTGTAGAGGCGGTTATACTCGGACGATATCAGGGGAACGTTCCTTTGTGCGCGCTGTGCGGTGCACCGTTGTATGCAGTGTATACAGGGTAGCCCTTGTGACGCCCACGGAACCAACTTGCTGGCCTTGGTAGACAAAGGCGGGTTTAAACTTGCGCCTGTAGTTACATCTGGTTGTTAAATTATCTAGTTTACAAATTAATTGAAATTATATATCGATATTCATGATGTTAAGCTAATGCAATGAGGGATATATATTGCATTCGAGAATTAACCGAAACTCCATTTTCTGCCAGGCAAATTTTGTTTTAGAGTGACGGATGTTTAGAAACCAAAACAGGTGTTTAAATGTTCAATTCAAGGGTGCATACTACAAAATTGCACAACTGGAAGGAGCCGTGAACAGGACATCAAATTTAATTTTCCGTCATTGACCGCTCTCAGATTGTGCAGTTATACGATTAACATAAAATTATTACACCAATATATACTATGCTGTTATGTAAAAAAGTGATTTAAAACATTATTTTGTTCGAGGGAGGTTTGCACTATAGGTCCTACCCTATCTCTGATGTAAATAATATATAACTGATGAAGTTCTTGTGAAGTAAAACCTAGCAACACTTAACGAAGTCCGCTCATATGATATTTACCCCCCCTCCCCCCCCTTCCCTAAATTGCTGGAATTACCACGGGTACTTGGGAACACGTATTCGGGAATGTATTTCATGCCCGATCATCATAATCGCATGGCCATATGTGAATATCTGTGACGGTATGGGGAATAGCCTTAGGGATACTGCGAATCATTTTGAATGTGTGGACTGAACTAGGATATAAGTCTGTCCCTCATTGATGGTGGATCAAGTTTCGCAATGCGCGACCAATCCACTACCATTGCAGCTACCGCCGTAGCTAAAATCTACTACAATTCTGTCCGTTTTATGTATATTTAATTCAATTCTAGTTTTAAAATGCGTAGTGAAGAAGACCTTCTTTATCCTGCCCAATACACTGTCGTCTGGCCACGGACTGTCTTCGAACGGTCGCACCGAGACGGCGGAAACTGTGGCAATTGTTGCGTGTTTTAATAGCGTACTAATATTGATAGCACACTTGCTCGAATTTAACCTAGTTGCAGTGAAGGAGCCTGCTCACTCTCTTTGAGCAGGCAAAAGCACTGATAGTGTCATCCTAAAGTTGGGCTGGGGAAGAGGGTAGGATACATGTTGGTTAACTGGACGATAAATTGTCTTTCAGAAAGAGGGCGTTCACAAGCAAGTAATCATCTGGAAAACGGCCTGGGCGACTTCCCTCAACGTGTCTTGCAGTAGCAAATGACGCTTTTTATGCTGAACCGTTTCAGCGAACTTTCGTATCTGGTTGGTCAGGGGTTCTTGTATGACGGAAATGGCCTGGTCTGATGGTTGTGAAACCTGCACCTTTGTTGGTTAGTAAAGTAACAATTTGAGAGCTTCTCGTCTGAGCGTATCTTGAATTGCAACAAATCTTTTGCCGCACGGGGTGTCTGTTTTTTATATAGATATACCCAACTTTGAGGAGGTTTGTCTAGACAGTAGTTTGTTGCAGACGCAAGGGTCCCGTACAATTTGCCGGCGTCTTTTCAGCAGTTTAAGAGCGCTAAACTTCGTTACTTACAGGACATGTAGGATCAGTTTCGAAATGCGAACATAGTTTCCGATTGGGAGGACGTAATTCGTGGTCATCTTGCAGCAGACATTACACCTGCGCGGCTTGCACTTCATGCGGGGGCATCTTTTGAGTACAGTTGCACCCACTGCAGGCGGACGCAGGTGCTTGTCGCGTGCAGGTGCATCTTGCGAAAAAGCCGGGGATTCAACTCTACCGCGATCAAGATTGAATAAGCGAGGCGAAAGGCGTCTCTGGAACATGTGTGGCCATGGCTTGACTTCGTATGGCGTCATGCTAAGTCTTTCAGTGTGCGTGAATGACTCTCATCCTTTCCAGTTGTCGTCCCCCTTCAGTGGAAAACAACTATGAAAGACAATGGGGCATGTTGAATTTTATTAGCGCAAGCCTGGTTGTAAATTCAGACGACCAGAACACCTGAAAGAGTTATTGGCAACATAGACAGTTCAGTGAATATATTTCGTCAACTGCCACTACCAACATGCACTGAATGGTATTTGATCCTAAAATAAACATAATCAAACCTTTCCAGATTTTGCTTACTGGATGCGATTACGTGACTGTCTTAGATGGTCGAGCACGACAATATTCGTCAATACATTCACGGTATGCCATTTTCTACTAATAAATTCGCAGTCGAGGGAAGAATGCAGCCCGAAGACAGCGAGGCGGGACACTACCCAGTGATCTGTAACGCTGAGACAACCTGTGGGAGACGCGTTCCTCGTATACGGAGGAAGCCCCGCAATCTGCAGTTAGCCGAATGGCACAGGTCAGCTTTCCGCCAAGACGCTGCATTCGCTCCAGTTCCCGGAGGAGAGATCAGGCGCCTGCGGTGCGGAAACTTGCGACACCAAGACCCGAGTCGACTTCCGGAGCCGCCGCCGAATCCAATTAGCGGACAGCGACTTCAATAATCACCTTGCCCGTGAGGCGCGCGCGCACCGTTCACATTTCAAAAGGGCCGCCTCATCAGTTAGCACATTTACAAGGCGTTGCAATCAGCCGCGGCAGTGAGTACACGCATATGCGCTCGCTCGAGCGAGCACCCGGCCTGAACGACTTGGGCCCTGACCCTCCACGCGCTGCAGCTCCGCAGGACGACACGGCGGCGTCCATAATACATCACGGCACGCCCGAGGTGAATCATCTGCCACGCAGCAAACTTTCTTCGAAATTTCTTTCGGCCGCTCCCTTTAATCAGATTAAAACTTGGTAGGGGGACGCAATCGCGCGCTGCCACCAATTAGACGGCCCACCGGCTGCCGCGCCGGGCTGTACTCGCACCAGGACGACGCGGAGAGCGGCGGTGCATGCATGCAGCGGGGCGGCTCGACAGCGCCGGCAGAGTCGCACGCATCTCTCGCGGGACGGCGTCCGCCCATCAGGAGTGTGGGACCTCGTCCTTGGGCCTTTGTTTAGAGACGCACGCACGCACGCACGCACAGACTCGCGCGCTGCTGTAGGGCACCGTTGCGGAAGTGTGGTCCGGGAGCGGAGGCGCTGTACCCTTCGGGTCGCCGCAGGCTTGCCCGCAGAAGCCGGGCGCATGCGCGCACCTCCGACCCTCATTACGATTTCAAGACGAACCCTAGCCCGGTCGACTGCATTATGAACTCGGCATACTTTACCTGCGGAAACGGCCGCATGCGTATTCGAGATTACGTATATGGTCGGGGCTCTAGACGGCTGGCGTGAAAAAAGTACAGAATCAGTGATGACGTTTCGGGCAATTTCCGTGATTAGGACACTGGGACAACTTTGTAGAGGATTGTGGAATATAAGTCTCGTATGATTGGAAAGCCACGTCAGTAACGAAAAAAAAACATCGCTGTTTGTGCGGATAATTAGCCCGTGGGATATAATAACTGCGAAAAGGGAGGAAAGGGGGAGTGGCTATGAGTGATAAAAGGGGCTGTTGTTTTGCCTCAGGGTCACCCTGGAGCCTTGAAATACTCAAGGGATGAATTTCTACACCAGCGAATTCTCAACTCCGTGAAACTGTCGCCAACAGTTGCCTTGCAAGAAATGCGAGACATTAGGCAGTTTTAGCATATCGTTACCATGTTTGCGTTACCGTTTACCGTGGTACCGGAAGCCTGCGAAGGAAGCCTGTGCCAGTAAGTTACCGTTCGCGGTAACTCTCGCGCTGCGCAGTCGACTCCCGCAAACACGGTAAACGGTAACGTAAACACGGCAACGCTATGCTAAAACTCTCTATTTTCTTGACATTGTGTTAAGAAAAAGAGCCGCGCTGTTTAACGGTGTACGTTATTCTTCCACGCAATGATAGATAGTAAAAACTTCATCAGTAATACCGGAGAAATAAGTACCGCTGCGTGAACCGAACATTAATCGGGGAAATTATATTTAAAGGGGAAATGGAGAAGACAATGCAGCTTCATTCAGGTTGGAAGAACTATAGCCTCTGGTAACATACTGAGCTCCATTCCGACCAAGAAATACTCTTTTCAATCTAAGAAACGCGATCAGTATAAAAAAACTTTCAGATTTCGCGCCATAGTGACGTAATAAGGGCTGAAGTGACGTAAAATTAGCCCGAACTACAAATATAGACGTCAGTGCGTTAACTGCACGCACGTTATCATTCCCGTTTAGGGTCATGCGTAACTAGAGGCTCCGCTACAATCGCGCAGTCATGGTTCTCGGCCGTGTGCTAGATCGGCGGCCTCCCATCGCACAGACAAGATTCTGCGGCGTCACAGATAAGTCGCCTGAAAGTGGCTGAGGAGTCGCCACTGCTTTGTATGTTTTTTTTTTATCCCGCTTATTAAGTGCAGAGCACTTCAGGGGCTCGCCTTGAGGTCGTAGCTTACTCGCTGGACCCAAGTAGAGCCACACGGCATTCTGTCGTAGCGGCGTGCCACAGAGGCTTCGAAAGCCAAGAGGTTTAAATAGTCATAAGCGTTGGAAACTCGTGAAGCACTTGCGCTTGTCATATACCTCCCCGTTGTTCAGTGCAAAGAAAACTGTAGGTACATTTGAGGCAAAATATACGTAATTAACCGGCAGCGCCCGCGTTCATTTAGTCGGGAATGCTTGCTTGGTTGGTTTTTACAATATTAATAGTAAAAAAAAGTGGCAGTGCAAAGCCGGCACGTGCGGGAGGAAAAGCAAGCCCAAAAAGAACAGAACTCCCGCTGGCGCTGTTTCAGGCAGGGGGCGCGTAACGCATTAACACTGCATCTGGCCCCAGGAAAACAATAGTATACAGATTAATCCTATCGAGACATGGGAGGCAGCCCTTACCAGCTCCTCTCTCGAAGATCAGCTACGTCTGATCCAGAGTCAAGGTGGAGGCCGCTGCATCTGGAGCCCTCGACGTTGGGCCCCACCCATGAACTCCCTTTCAACTTTTCACCCCTGCCCCCTTCCCCTTTCTTCTCACAATAAAAGTTCTACAACAACAACAACTGCAAAGTCGGAAAATCTGAATTGCTTTGGGTGGTAGCAGTGAGCGATAACAGTACTACAGCCCATTATGGCAAATCACTGCTCGGCACTTCCGACTGCTTTCACATTGAGTGGAACGGCGTTTTTTTTTTTTTTTGAACTTTGCGATAAAATTGGTATCGTTGTTATCGGGAAAGAGCAGTTTTTTTTTAATGAACCGAACTTGTGTTCTGTCTACACGGCCCCTTTAAACAAATCCTACAGAGAACGAACGTTTGGCAACAACAGTTTACGCAACTTGCAGAAAAGGGCAACATGGTGAAACCCAACTCCACCGTGAAGGTCAGCGCGCGCTGCGAAAAACGGCGCGCACGCAGCCATTCGTTTCAGTGGGACCGCAGTTGCGCAAACAGACGTTCTCGCGTAAAGGGCAGCTGTAAGGGCGGCCACCCTCACCCTTCATAAAAATGTTGTCTTGCGTGACATTTTGTGGATCTACCCGAACGGCAGCGAGTCACTCAAGAACAAGTAAAGCTGCTTACGTCACGCATGTCCAGGAAATATTTACTAAAATTCCTGCTCTCGCCATTTTCGGTGCTTTATTTTGCCACATATATGTTGAATTTGCTGTGGGCAATTGTTGGCCCAATCCCGTACCGACCTTAGCCGTCAGCTCCTTCCAGAATTAACACGAAAACTTCTTTACTTATTCTCGCTCGACAGATTTTCACGGCTACGGCCATTAAATATCCACGCTGCTGTCATTTAAACATGCTGTGCTTCCAATGAGGTAGTTTCATGCTGAATGACACGCGGGATATATAAATATATATCACCACTCAGGCTTAACTTCATCCTATATCTTAAAATATGGCAATGAACCTCCCTGCAGGAAAGCTATTGAGTTCATAAAAGGCCAGAATGAACCGTTAAGCTGCCCAAATGAAAAAAAAAAAAGCAAGAAGAGAATCAATTCCGGGTCGAAACGAGTGATGGGGGAACGCGAAGCTTTCCAAAATCAAGTCCAACACCAAACGAACCAACCCAGCAGCGAGCGGACCCACGCCGCATCCCCTTATCGTACACGTAAGGGATTTCTTATCGGGACGATTTAATGAGCGCTTTGCTGATACGGGCATTCCACAGCTTTCCGTATCATTAAACCATCTTCGTCGTTAGACGGAGAGGCGCACTTTACCTAATTTTGTACGTCCACGCACCTCTCTCCAAATGAAAACTGCTTCGACCGAACCAAAAAAGACCGTTCCATCGGGCGAGGGGGAAACGTACTCTCGTACTCAGCGGTCGCGGCGCGCAGCCGCCTTTCCTCCTCTCTGGAGTAGGCGCGCGATCACGGCGGGCCCGGCGCGGCTGCTCCTTTGCCGTGGCTACGCTTCGTAGGCATCGCGCGTGCGGGTTTACCACTAATTTACGCATTCTTTTAATTAAATGTTGCTAATAAATGAGCGAGACTAGCAGCTTCTGAGTTGCACACTTTAAAGCACACAAACGTTTTGGCTATTTTGTTATTCTGAGCTCATACTGTCCTACCTTGGAGTAGTGGCACAAAATTCTTCTACCTTGTTTCCAAACTAAAATGGGTCACTGGAACTTGCCTGTGCCGCAGATGGTATTAGTTCCATCCACCGTTGCTCCGGTCACATTGCGGGATACCCGGCTCCAAGTATTACGTGGGCTGGAGTTGGCGATTTTCACAGTGACTACTACCTACCTAGGTTGTCCCTTTCCCCAGCCAATCTGAGCGGAAGGGGGGAGGGGGCTACTGAAGGGGATTCCACCTCCCTTCTTCCCCCATCCTCGACTCGGGCAAAATAAAATTGTTCACTCACTCACTCCAGCAAAGAGTTCAGTGTATTACCCAATTTTGATGTCTAGTAATCGGAAACAACAAACCTAGATAAAAGCAACGCAAAAGCGTACGCTTGTCTGGTTGGCCAACGGCGGACTCCTAATAATAAGTTGGCCAACGGCGGACGCTCTCCAGGAGCTGTGCTGTTCATTTTATTTATGTTGTACATTAGTTGCACGGCTAATTGGGCTGCAGAGCAGCTTGAAATTCTAAAGAGAGGAAATTTTGTTTATAGTTGGTGGCAGTGTTGATACATCGATAATATTTGGTACAAACTATGTAATATGCCAAATATTTACTAAGTCCACCCAAAACTACCTGTATTAAACCCTGAAAGGGTGTGTAACCAAAAGTCTTACACTGACGTCGACACGCGCTTCTGTTTATTGCCCATGGGCGCCGAGCGTATCACGGTTAGATCGTTTTAATAAACATTAGCCTTTGCAGTAAAGCGATCAAAATACCCGCTTTACGTGATCCCGGGCACACACACGCAAACAAAAAAATTGTGATGGAGTACTGCAAACGTGTTCGACATGGCATCATTTACCCACCGTGGACCACGCTACCTCGAAGCGAATTTCAGCTCCCCCGCGGCCTTAAAAGCCGCCAATTTAAGCCAGATCGCTTAAACTGGTCCTATGCAACAACTTTCCCATCTAAAGTATATTACGGAAAGGAACGTACAACGCGCTACAGCGGAAAATTCACCGAGCCGCCGTAGGCGCCCATGCGCCGCGGAGCAAACGCCCAAGCCAGCAAACCGGCCAGCTACGAGAGGGCGCTGCGCACGCAAGATGGCGGCGCCCTCGTTGGAACGGTTTATAACGCAGGCTTCATAACACGGGGAACCAGGGTTCTTATCCAACCACGAAAAGCGTTTTAATTTATCTTCACTTCAATATCATCATCATCGTCAGAGAAAGTTGGCTTTCCCTCAGCGGGTTTGGGGTGAACTGCAGTCGACGGCATCAGGGATAGGCTGAAATATTCGCTTTAACAAGCTAACAAAGCTGATATTTCTATTATGGACCCCGATCTTGGGCGTTGGAAAGAATGAATAAGGCCTTACTAATCGTAAGAACCAAAATAATTAGGTATTCGCGCCCCCAACCTCAGCAGAACTGGACGCCACTCACTCGCACGCGATAATTTTTTTTTTCTCTCAAACAGTCAATGTTGCTCACGCTCGCACTCACCACTCGCACTCTCTCGCAGAGACAAGCAGGCACATAGTGCAAAACGTTCAGGGAAGCTTGCACTCAAGCGCAAAACTCGAATCGCGAAGCTGCAGCTGTAGGTGAGTATTGCCGGAAAACATAGTTAAGTTTCAGTATCATTGTTTATTTGCATAGTTCCGGTGCTAGTAACCGTCGTCATGTTGTTGTTGGTCCAAAAAGAAATGCATAGAAGAGATGCGTCGTCGTCGTCTTCGCGGCAAGTGGTGGATGCAAAGCCATCCCCAGCATTCTAGACTTCCACCAGCCCTTCGTCATCGACTCAGAGGCAGCGGTGTCGAGATCTCCAGGTTGTCTCGGGAAGAATTGGCACATTCGAAATACTATCGTATCCAATTGTCCGTAATGGCTTCTAGAGAATGCGGTGGCCTTGGTGACCTATCCCAAGCAGGGTGCCTTTTCACCTTTAGCATGAGTGCTGAAGTTTTTATTTTGGTTTACATGCGTGGTTACGCTTTACGACAGCACTGCAGCTTTTTTTTTTTCTTTTTGCTGAAGCCACTGCAAGAGCCGGGGACTCGGCGGTCGCCTCGACGTACGCACTCACGAGCGGTCATCATGTTCTTGCTCCTCGGGGTTTTTGCCAGTTCTTTTTTTTTTGCTAAAGCCACTGTGCGTGCTGTATAACGCTCGGCGGTCGGCGGGACGCACGTACGCGTTCGCAAGCGCTTGGCATTTTCTTGGTATTTTTTTTCCCTGCAACAGTGAACTTAAGGGTTGTAGAACCGCTCGGCTGTTAAAATTTCGGGTTTAAGCAGAGGAAGAAAGACTGTTGTCTTTATTAGCCCTCGTGAGGAGCGCTCGCGGTCGCGAAACGGTGCTGCTATAAGAAAGGAACATCCTCCATACGAAGACGCGCAAATTTGCGATGGGATGTCTGGACATCAGTGAAGTAGTGTCTGCGCGCGGCTCCCGAAGAACTTACTGGCCCAACGACGAACACTGAAAGCCCAACTTTGCCATGTCCCGGCGTCACCGGTGTTATCGCTAGCCGCTGAAAAGGTATGCATGTTCCATATATCTGATATGCAAAAGTTTCGGTAAGAGTTTGTGAGAGCCATTTTTGACGTAGTAACCGGTTTTCAAATCGCGAAAAACTACGGAGGGCCCGCCGTTAGAAAAACTCACGAAGTTCTGACACTGCCATCTGCTGATATATGTTAGGGTAATTCAAAAATGCAGTCACGGAACACGAAGCGCGACAAGGCGCAGGAAGTGCAGCCACAAAAATCTTGCATTTCACTAACCATTCGCCGCAGCTGTTGTGGCTCTTGTTAATTTTCCATGAGCGGATTATACGCTGTTTCTATTGAGGGGAAAATGATGGTCTAAATAGTAGGCTTACCGGCAGTCTAGGTTCCGTGCTGATCCATCCTTCGAACCAGCCGGCGGCACACAACTTCCGCAAGAAACTCCTCGTAACATCATCGTCATCAGTCAGCACCCAATCCACAGATCATGTCCTCTAATTTTCTCCTCACCTGCAGTCTACTCCACCATCACTTTCACCGACACAAATATAGACCTTACGCGCACTGCCGCCCCCGACGCGGAAAATGTTTGTTGCGGCCAACTTGCATTCCGACATCTGGTTTTCAAGTGGTAAACCAAACCAATCGTCTCCTTTTGAAGGCTCCAAACAGCAGGACGGTTCTTTTCACCGTAGTTGAGAGGGCAGCTAACACCGATGGAAACTGCGCACCATCACCGACGGATTTCAGTCGTCATTAAGTTCACCGGCAACGGGCTGAACCATGTCTCCACCAGTGCTGCACAAATCCTCACAACTCGCACACACATCGAGGCACATGATGCCGAACAATTCATACGATGCTTCCCCGCAGGCAACCAAGTAAAACAGCCCGAAATCTAAGCACAGGAACGAGGGCAGCCTCAGCCACTGCAGCTGAAGCCCCGTCGGCGAGCAAAGGCGACTGGCTGTCTTGACAGAAAAGTTCCGAGGCGAAGAAAAGGGAAGGCTGTCTGGACAGGCTGCGCGGCGGGCAGCGCGCTAGCACCGGCGTCGGACAGATAACGCAACTTCACCACGTCATGGTATCGCCGGCGTTGTCGCACGCCGCTCGCGAGCGCTTGCATCTTCAAAGCATTGTAAGTCAATACAATTACCGACCATGGCAGCCATCTTCTCGTCGGGTGAAGCGGAAACGGACGGCTCTTGGCTCGCGTTTTGGAATACCCCGAATGCACTGATGGAGGACGATGACGACACATACACACCTGCACAAAACGCCATCGCTGCATTCCGATTAAAGCCGTGGTATGTACACGGTGGTTACCGATAGACAAGCAGCGCTAAACAGCTTTTGCGGCTAATTGATCCGTGTTAGTTCGGTTTAGTGGTTAACCCACGGCATTGTACTGATGGCCCGGGCGATGCCGTTGATAGGCCGCGTGGCATGCCGGAGGTGAGCGGGTGATTTGAAAGTTGCCGAGAACTATTGCGTGATATTAGACACGCAATTAATTAAATGAGGTGATTCTTTATGCTTGCGTGGGCGTGTGCACGCGTGTGTGTGCGTGCGAGTGTGCGTGTATGTTATTATTTTTTAAGATAAGCAGTGGGTTGGGCAGTGGCGGATTAAGAAAGGGGCCCCAGGGCCAACGGCGTCCTTGGGGCCCATGTAATTGGCGCCCTTGTCGTATGTTGTAATTGTTAGTACATGAAGAATTCCCAATTAACTGAAGTATCCGCATTGGCATGCAGCAGAGGCCGAAGAACTTCTCAGCAGTTTCTTCAAAACAGACATTTTATTGAGCGTTCAAGCTTAAAGTTATAAGCGCATTAAATAAAGAAAACATATGTACAGTATCAACCTTGCAGACGTAACCATACGAAGGGGTTCACTTTACTTTTAAAACAGTTTTTACGGCCGCGACTATAAGAAAACGAACACATGCCGGACCCAAACTCAATCACTCGTGAAACAATGGGAACAAAGAACGACTTCCTTCTCGACATGTGCATTGATAAAAAAAAAGCGAGATGAAACCAGCATTCAGCTAAGACATCAACAAACAGACCTACAATTGTATCCTGCAGCTTTTCAAATTCCCAAAATCAATGTGTTGCTCTATGAAAAACAAATATCTCTCAGCGGGTCCCTTTCTACAGTCATGATGACTGGAGAATTCCAATCCTCGCCGAGAGTGGTGTGCAAGTATATAGTTTTTAATTAAAGGAAGCTTTGAAAACGGTCGCTCCTTCATTTAGCTTGTTACAGGAGTAGTCACACATGAACTATAAGTAATGGAAACATTTAGGTAAAACGCATACAACATAGTTGGCCTGTAATATTTTGAGTAGACTGCTCGCGCTTTTGTCTTGGCAACTTCAGCTCTTAGCGTAGTGAAAGAACGGGCCTAGTTCAACAAAAAAAGATATAGTCGAGATCCTTTTTGTACAGTTCCACTAATCAAGTATCTTGATTGACAAGGACTTTGTCACAATGGATTTTCTCGGGAAGGGCTATACATTGAAATTTTTGCCAGAGTCTGGTTTACGCCGATTTCCGAGCCCATAAGGCTGTGCTTAAGTTGTCAATAATGACACTGAACATCCCTCGGGTTTAAACGGTTCAGAATGTTCTTGGAAATGGTGATTCGCATGCCTGAGTCTCTCTTGGTGTCGAAATGTTCGCGTGCCGAAAATACTGTACCTAAACACCCTGTACAGAAAAGTCCGGTGCCAAGCTCGGGGCTTTCGGCGAAATGAGCACGAAAGCTAGTGGTCAACAATGAGCTGTGCGGCTGCTCGCTCGTCCTTACCTGTCATGGATTAGACAGCCTCTACATGAAGTTGGTACTCACCGGCGGTACTCACCTACGAGGCAGAAACGTGGAGGCTCACTAAAAGCGTTCAACTTAAACTGAGAACGACCCAACGAGCAATGGAACGGAAGATGATAGGTGTAACATTAAGGGACAAGAAGAGAGCGGAGTGGGTCAGTCAGGGAACAAACACGTGTTAAGGACATATTAGTGGAAATTAAGAAGAAGAAATGGGCGTGAGCAGGGCATGTAATGCGAAGGCAAGATAACCGTTGGTCTTTGAGGGTGAGAGAGTAGATCCCTAAATAAGGCAAGCGTGGCAGATGGAAGCAGAAAGTTAGATGGGCAGATGAGATCAAGGCGTTTGCCGGGATAAATTGGTCGCAGTTAGCGCAGGACCTGGGTAATTGGAGATCTATGGGAGAGGCCTTTGCCCTCCAGTGGGCGTAGATAGGCTGATGATGATAATATGAAGTTGAGATTGAAGCCTCGACCATCTGTTATTGACGCCACACGCTCAGCGGCAACTTTTTTATCTATCGAGAGCGGCGCTTGAGATTCGGGGACCCGGGGATGCGGCCCCCATGGCCCACACCTTAATACGGCCCTGGGGTTGGGTGGTGTTCGGTTTGGGTCACTCAGTGCGTCAAGGGTTGGGTCGGCGTAGATTTGGTATGAATTTGGGTTGATTGCGGATATCTTGTGGGTTTGGCTGAGGGTTGCTTTGGGGTTTTGAATTTTGGGTGACCCCGGACAACAAGGCAATCCTCTTTGCCTTGATTTGGGTGCATAGATTTATGCTGCGAGGGGCCACCTGCTCAACCTAAGTGGTCAGCTTTTCGTGGAGGACTATTATTTCTACGTTCAAAAGCAGCAACCCTTCGTCTCCCCATTCCCATCGAGCCTTGATCCTGGACGTGGCTGCATCCCAAAATTGCACTGTGTTGGTGTATGGAAGACTCAACAGCAAATATATCCTCCTTCCCATTGTCTCTCAAGGCCATTTTAGTTGTAATATACCGATTCTCTCCCATGGTTCCACTTCCCAAACCTGGCTATTGGACATCTTCGCATGCTATAACTTACCTTTTATGATAGAATATTTTGTATACTTGTCCCACTGGAAAATTATTCTCAGGAGAATAATCTCAGTACAACATCTTGTATGCCTGGCCAGCATACGTACAGTCGTTAGAAAAAGTTTGCAGACCACGAAAGTGGCCATTTTAAATAATTTCTCTTCGTTTACAGCCAACAAACGGTTGCATCCGTGTGAGATGTCGTACAATTACTAAATTGCCGTAAAACTCCACACATAATACGCCAGGCTGCCGTTCGGCAGAGAAGTAACTCAAAATTGCTGCTTTCTTGGCCCGTAAACTTTTGCTATTGAGTTAACGTACGCACGTAAAGTCTTTGTCAAAATATTCTAGGCTAAGCCGAAAGTTCACAGGTGGCGAAAAATTCAACATACAAGCTTTTGTCCCGAGCGAAGCTGAAACATTTTATGCCGGAAAGCTAAAGGAAACACTTTTCTTTCTTACTGTCATAAAATATTTTTGTCGCATTTAAAAGTACAGCTTATTCTTTGAATTCTTTATGGTCGAGAAGGCTTGGGATTAGCCAAGAAAATGTTGACAAAGAGTGTACGTGCACGCATGTCGACGCATTTGCATCGTCGTTATTGGCTCATTGCTATGACCACCTCCGGCTTCATGGTTAAAGGGATTTGTGAGGAGGCGCTCTTCTCCCTTCTTCACAACGCTCCAACATAATCTTCCTCACTAGGCCAGCGATGACCGACTCCTTGCTAACGGGACACTTCAAAATAGTAATTCTTCTGAAAATGTACTACATGGGAAAAACATTACTTAGCCATGCTTGTCGAAAATTCGGCGTCGAAGGCACACAAAAATGGCCAACTGTTAAAAGAATGAATTATCGGCCAATGAACGCTCGGAGATAGGCCACATTTCTCCGGAAAACTCCTGTGCAGTTGAAAAGAAAATTACGTAAATTTTGCGATGGGTTGGGTCAGACTCAGGGCCCTCCCGGATGGAAGACGAGCCGGAACCCCTGGACCACTAGAGCTCGTGATTCTCGTTGACTGAAGGTGAACATAGCCAAAGAGTTGTGGCCTTCGATTTAGCAACGTTTGTTAGAGACATGAACTCAGTAGTACATGAGATATTTGGATGTGGTAACTGCACGTTCCCGCAAGTAGCGTGTATGTAGGGCTATCTAGGAAGGCTGGGCAAGCCTACCCGCCATGGTAACCGAAAGAGGATAAAAACGTCCCAGATGGGAAAGGATGATGATGATAATAAGAGAAAGCATGCGTTCAACTTGACGCTTGCCACTGTATGCAGCACGTCATTACTATATATACATACGATGAATGCGCTGTTTCCAGGCTGTAGCCTGGCGGCAACTACAGACCAACACATACCCCCACCTTAGCTTCCTGCACATCATACACCCCACAATATATCCACCAACATGCCCACACTGCAGCAAACATGCAACACTGTACCACACCACGTGGGCTTGCCAGAACACACCAGCAGCCCCCATTATTCGCACCCCCACTCTCGAGCAGTGGGAGGCCGCGCTGTGCTGTTCGGACCCTGAGGACCAGCGACAGTTGGTGGACCGGGCACGCAGGACTAGAGCCGCCGCAGGGGCCCTGGACTGAGGGCTTCTCCCGCTTTCAAGCGCAAATCTGTTGAATAAATTTTTTTACCACCACCACGATGAATGCGCTGCTTTCCCCACAAATCTTAATATTTCATCGGTGTGGTGTGCATGGCAATGGACTTTGAACCGTCTACACCAGCAGCAGCTGTGAAGCATGGCGCGCTCCAAAATATCCGCTCCCAAATTCAACACTAACGCTTTCGCATTTATTACATCATAAGGAGTGCTTACGTGTACTAGAATTTTGAACCGTGCATCAGTACTTTTTACTGCAAATTTTCAGCATGGATGCGGCCGCCGTGAAGTAGCTAATTCCTGCAACTCTGTGACGTAACGGAACGGACAAGGTAGTGTTGCTTATACACGTGCGTTTTGGAATATACGTTTCAATAGCATTCGCATCATTCTATAGACTTCTCTTTGAAGTCAGATTTCGCTAATTCGGCTTCGCACAGAAAATTATTTATTGCACGTGATGTGATCAGGGGGATCCGCGGCAATGTATTCCAGGACAGCTTCCCTGCATAACGTCTTTTGCGAAGCCCTAACACTGCCATCCGAGTGTTTTCTATACCTGATGATTCAGTCACGGTTTAAGGTGTGTACGCTTTAGGGGAGGATAGCGATCGTTTGGCTGCTGCGCGGTCGAGGTTTGTGTTGTTAAGGGACGGCACGCCACTAAATGACTCGTCGATCACCAGTCTTCTCCGCCTGAGGCCTTCACAATTTTATATGGGAAGCACACTGTATTTTGGGGTATAGTTCCCGTGCGGCGCCCCTTAAAACTATTGTTGTGGAGTAGCGTTTCTGGTGTGTCAGTACAATTATCAGCTTTGCAGGAAAATTATCGTCGCCTTAGACAGGATGGCACAGTTAACGTTGCACTCATATACAGAGCAAACTTTTGTGACACCTTGTGGGAAACAATTCTTTTTTGTCTTTTATTGCGAAACTCCTAACAAAGAAGCCTCTGTCTAGATGTTCCTTTCCACTGTGTAAGGGCAAACAGGCGTTGCTGCAAAGCACCATTCTTGTCTACACTCCGGCGAAGGCAATCTTACTGAACACGCAAACTTGCAGCTAGGTAATCCTAACGTGTGCTTATTTGGACGATGCAACTCTGCCTTTTTTTTTCACGCGTGATATTAACTATATACTACCTGTGAAATCCGATGGTTCGTTATGTTTGGCACATTTTATGGTCATACTTGGCAATTTATGGTCATGTGAACGTATTTCACCAGCAAAACGAAATGTATATTTTGTTTATACACTAACGGCCAAAACACAAGCCGCATTCCCTGTAGCTTTTACATAGCCATTGTAGCAGCAAAAGTTTACTGGTTTACTGTAGTCACGGCGAATTGTAAAGCGAACGTAATAATAAAGCTGTTCACAGCGTATTTGAGAGATGCACGGCTTTAGAATTTTGATTAGACCTAAGAAAACTTTTACAAGCCTTTGAGGTGAAAACGATTGCAAGGAAACACCAAGCTAAAGTTGTATTGACAGGTCGATGGTGACAGATCTTGCACCACTTCTTCCATGTTCTGACACATTGTTGTGCCTCTTCATTTTCATTTTGCTCATCTATATTATCGGTGTTTTGGCTCATCCTGTACACTTTACTGTATGTACGCAATATGGTTCTTCTGAAATATACTCCTCCTGCTCGGGCTACTGGCCTGCCGTATTTCTTGAATGAAAATAAACGAATTGGCGCAGCTTGCACTAATGGTGCAGGGCTGGAGAAACCGAAGAGCGGGGGGTCGACCTATCTGCTCCCCACACTGACAGCAGATCCCTGGAGAGAAAGAGCAGCCAGACCCCAGCAGTGCAAAGCCGTTTTGGACGGCACTGTAAAGCAAAGACTACTAAAGTATGTACAGTGTTTTATTGAGTCGTCATCCCTTCCATCATCGTCTTCTAACGACATGGCCGCGTAGGGCAAACCCCCTTGTTGCGCGTCTTCGTCTGGGAAAACCTCCACTTCGGCAGCAGGTCGGGAGGCCGTCTCCACGTGTGGATTGTGAAAAGATGGCTTTACAGATCCATCGTCATCGACTTCAGCGCGCGGACCCGTGGCGCGCCGGTCGCTACAAAACGACGAAGGCGGCAGCCCCTCGTGTGGCGTAAGCCCATGCGCAAGCCTGGGCGACGCCGGGCGGTTGCCGGGAGGAACACGCTCACGTGCGCCCGGATTTTTCTTTTTTTTTTTTTTGCTAAAGCCACTGCGCGAAGGTCGCGCCCGGAGTGCCGCGCCGGAGACACCAGGTGGTTGCCGTGAGGCACACGCTCACGTGCGCTCGAGGTTTTGTGTCTATGCCGGACGGATTTGTATCGGCAGAAACACCTCTGCTGTTAATTTAAAAATATAAACACGAACGGGGGAATCGGCTATACACAAGAGTGGTTTTAAAAGGAGGGTCCCCGGTCGTCAGCGGGTCGGTGAGGACCGTTCACGGGGTCCGCAAGTCCCTCCTAGACATTGAATGAATGAATGAAACTTTATTAATGATACGGGGGGCTTGGTAGCCTTGTTGGGGAAGAGGGGAGAATCCTAGACATTCCTCTCCTCTTTATCCTTGTCAAACCTTGCCGCCATCGTCACTTCTCCGCATGGCAGGTATAGGTACGCCTGAATTATCTTTGTAACCTGAGTTTAAAGTAGGCTTTTTGCGCAACACTGCAATTTTGAGAGAAAGCCAAACACACAAAAGGCGGACATTGAAACAGGTAAATATGGACGGTTTTATTACACGAGCAAATCATTTGGCAATACGACACGAAGCAGCATACTTCATCGTAGGCTCCCCCATCACTTCTTCCAGCCCAGGAGGGGTCCCGACTCCCTGGCACACTCGTGGTTGAGAATCACTGAGCTTCAGCAACAGTGAGCCAATAACCTTTTGTCCTGTTTTAATTTTGGCGAACGGATTTATTAGTGGCAATGTTTCAGAAAACTTGAATTGAAGACATCTTTATTCAAAATAAAAATAGAGGGAGGAAAGAAGGTGGCTATCCTATAATTCCAGGGTTCCACGGGCCTCCAACGCCGCTGTGGCGCTCTCTACCAGACATCGCTGGAAAGACGGGTCATCCCGGCGCAGGGGTGGTCTCCCGCTGCTCCGTTGAGGAGTTGGCGATTGGGTGTACGCTTGGAGTGTACTGGCATGCCCATACCGTGTGGTAAGCGCCCACCCTCTCCCGGGAGTGCTGGAAAAAAAGCGAACAGTAGGGTCGGGTACCGGGAGTGTAGTTTACGCAGTGTGGGGTAGTGTGTCTGTGTGTAGTCTCCTGAGAGTGTGCTCTTCTTTAGTGAAGCTTTTGCTTGGTGGTGGATATGCTGTTCAGTTCGTATACTAAGACCTTAATCTGCTTTATTATCCGATGAAATTTATGGTTGCCGTGTCCACGGGCGGGGAGTGGTATAAGGGACGACATAAAAAGACCTTGGGTTGTGGCATCGGCGACCTCGCTACCCTTTTGACCCGTATGTCCTGGCTTCCAGATGATAAGCACCTTTTCCGGTGGGTGTTTACAAATGATCTGGTTTGCGAGTTTGGAAAGATTGCGTTGTGTAAAGTGTCTACAGGCGTCTTGAGAATCAGTTAAAACTAATGCCCCGAGGTTAAAAGCTATGGCCAGGGCGACGGCTGCCTTTTTCCAATAGGTGGCGACTTTCATATTTAGAATAGACGAGTTTACAGCTCTTCCATCTGGTGTTGTAATTGCCGCCATCATTTCCCCAGCGGCATCCAGGTCCAGCGGCGTCCACGTATTGGGTGCTCCAGTTGCTGTCCCATGAGCTCCCCAGGGACTCGACCCTGGCTCTTATCCTCTCGACATTATGTAGGGGTGCATATTTCTATGTATTTGGCTAAGTATCTGCGTCTGATGTTAAAGGGGAGAAAGGTGATGATCGCCGACCTCGTAGGACTTCAGAAGCGCTTTTACCAGGACCTGCATTCGGTGATCGTGGCCTTAACGCCGCCCAGCAGCGCGGCATGACTCTTGTCGAGAAATTCATGCAGCTCCTGGCGTCCTCTGTAGGCAAGGAGGCCACAACTATTGAGTGCCTTGTCTCCTGGCAGGTCATGCAAGGGAGACGGAACTGGGCTTTCTTTTTTAACTTCCGGAGCGAGACTCTCGGGTTATGAAACCAAACTTCGGTGTGGATCTAAAGAGTCGTCGCAAGTGGCGAAGGGCCATGAAAAGCTGGTTAGGAGTCGGTTGCAAAGTCAGTCACAGCAGGAGCGGTGGTAATTATAGGTAGACGGGAGAAACGAGTTTAACCATGTCACCAGTTCTGGCCCGACCACCACAAACGCTACCGGGCACGATGGAGTTGCGGTCTGATAGCCTTTATTTTGTCAGGGGCCGTGCAGGGACGATGATAATGTTCCGCGTGAATTGGCTCGCCTGAAGCTCACGCAACGTTGTCAGAAATTGGTCGTAAAGGCTGAGGTGTATGGATGTTTACCTGTAAATCAAAACTATAAAGTATACGGGACAGCAACGTCATCGGACCGTGCGCACTCCGGAAACCCTCCAGAATAATGGCCTCTAGGACGCCGCAGAGAGAGAGAAGTAATGATTTATTGGAGAATTAAGCCCTAACCAAAAAGGGAGCTGGCTACTCCAAACCCTGGAGTAATCAAACGGTACAATGGTTGTCTTAATGAACTAAGGAGGATAGAACAAATGCATTGAAATTGCAATGACTGAAAGATCATATGCGCGCTCAGCAAACTACTTGGTATTTACAGTAGATATGTACTCATACAGCAGTAATATGCCAATTATATGTGTGTGTATATATATATATATATATATATATATATATATATATATATATATATATATATATATATATATATATATATATATATATATATATATATATATATATATATATATATATATATATATATATATATATATATATATAAATGTTTTCTTACAGCAGCGGAATGGAATTAACATATGTACAATCAACGGGTACTTCTACTACTCACCTTTGGGAAAATTAATTGGGGTCTTCAGAACCTTTACTGGAAGAAGTTATTTAGTATACGGTGGGAGTGTAGTAAAAATTTACGTGCCCAAGCTATGCTTGAGGTTTACACCGAATTTTCGACCTCATGCTTTAAAGCACTGGCTTTCTTGTCGTCGAAGCAACGGCGCCCCCCTAGCTATTCCGGCGCAGCTATGGGCGTACTCCTGGTTGTTATTGCAACGGCGCTCAACAGAGGGGAACCGGGCATATTTCGCAAGGTGCAACTATTGCAGCTTGCCGCATACAAACAAGTCCTTGCCAGCCAAACTAATTATGTAAAATGTCATATATTAAATACTGTAGCAAACTTCGGCAGAGGTCATTTTATTCCTCCTAGTTTTGGGCAATGTTTCTGTTTCCATTGCAATCCAGTCGCAAGACCGTAGCTAATTTCGACGTTTTCAGAGTGCGATAGCTTTTGATTCCAGGCATTTAACGACCGACAACTTTTCTTTTGCACACTTTTATTCGATGTGTACCGTTGCTCCAAGCTGAGGCCATGATGTTCCCGAACAAGTAGTGCCCTGCAGCATTTTACAGCTCTCATCGTGAGAGGGACCTGTAAAAATAATTTCAAGCATGCAAATATGGCACAGTCAAAACATTAGTAAATCACATTCTTCCGCGGTAACAACACTAAAACAATAAACAAAAATACAAAGAATGCCTTAATGCGGCAACTGTATCCAGTTAGCTTCGGCTGGAAACGGTAGGAAATGTGATTCAGCTGAAAAAAGAAAAACCTTTCAAAACCGCCAAGTGCTAGTCGAATATTCAGTGCACTGGTCTATCTGCCCTGCGGTACTTGGCATACGGAAGAGGGGCGGGGTAAAGACGGCGGCGGCCGCCGCAATATTTCCGAATTTGCGAAGGGGGAGGAAGGGGGGTAAGAACTGTACTAATATCCGACAACTATAGGAGATAATTATTTTTTCTCGTAAGTAATTCACGCACAAACTTAGGCTAATTGGACCTCTGCTCTCGGCAAAAGAAGCAGGCTACGAATAAACAAAAAAAAAATTACAATCAGAATGTTAAGTACAGAACAAAATGCATTCCAAAGTTTTATTTATTTATTTTATCTGGTTTCTTGTTTACTTCGTGCACTTTTTTTGGCCTTTCTATGTTCTTACGTTCCAGGGCCTGGCAACGTAGGAAACGAAATCCTGCGAATGTATGCCACTGATAACGTCCAACGAACATGAAAAAAAAAAAAAAAAAAAAACGAAGTTTCTTACGATACATCTTCGCTGCAATCTAGAAATTAAGTTCAGGAACCCCGCAGGAGCTACTATACGCACCAACGAATAATTCTCATTGCTCATGCGCCATTCCGTATAGTTAAGTTAAAACCAAACGGGAGAAAAATTATGGTGGTTAGAAGAACAATTTACATGGCGTACAACACAAAAATCTTCATAGCGGGATCATTTTCACCATGTTCTGAGTTCTCGTAGTTTACTGCCCCACAACCAACTACGTCATTTATGCGAGCACATCGAAAAAGAAAGCAACCCACAGAGCTCCATAAACAAGCTTTGTGCTCCCTTAGCAGCTTCGGAGGCTCCTCTCGTCTTCAAACTGTCCATGACACTGCATTAAGCATTAAATTTCCTGTATGCCCACAATTCGAGACAACCCGTTGCGTCACTTCGGACGTCGTGTAGTGGGAAACGAAAAATTTTCAATATTTCTTGCGTTTTCTTGATTAAAAGAGCGTCTTTTCTGGCTGGAATCCAACGTGGGTTATCAAAGGCTACTTTTTTTTTTAACGAGGTTGTATTTTATCTTGACAGTCCCTTTAAATTTTTTCGTGTCCATTTTGGCAGGTATACACACTACTCTCGATTCGCGCAGTGATACGAAATACGAGCATTGTAGCTCCATTACACTGGAGCAGCTGTTGGAGTAGGCAAAATTCTAGCTTGGAGCAGACATAAGCCACTTTGGAGTAGATGCCAAAATATGTTTCTATACAGTTATAAGGGTGAACATAATTCAGAAAGAAACCGTGAAAGTTTCCAATATTTATTATGCACGATAGTGCATGCAAAAAACAGCGAACAAATGCAGTAGTCACATCATTTCAAAAATCAGAACAAGATCTTTGCTGCTTCAACTTTAGGACAAAAATACTCGAGGTACATCACTAAACTGTCCTAGTTTTAAAACGCATATTTCCACTCGTAGCCAAAGACTAAAACAGGGCAAGCACAATTAGAGCAAAAGCCGGGAGACCACAGTCATCCTTACGTCGTGTTTTAAAATTGAACATTTTATCTTCCAGTATATGTATCCAGTATACGTCTGCATACATAGTTCAGATACACCAGAACGTTGGAGTTGGACCGATGCGACATGTAACAGAAAAGTATTCCAAAAAAACATCTAGAAAAGATAAAACCGAATAAGACTAGCTCTACAATGTTAAAAAGACTAGCACACGCCAAAAAGAACCATTCTTATGTTCTTTGTGACAAACATGGCGATGCCCGGGGGCTGCGGTAAAGCCATAAGAAAGCCGTGGACGATCGCAGATAAAGAAGGCCATGTTTACAGATGTGCATCGCAGCAAACTCGGCTTACAAGCAGGCTTGACTTGGATCTTTAAATGAAGGTGACATTAGACACAAGTTTATTTTCAGTTTCGGTTTTGCACCAGAGGGTTAGAAGTGCTACCAAATGCTTTAGAAATGCCCCTTCGGCGCATGTTTGGAGCAAAAATCCCTTAAAATGACCATTTGAGCAGCATGTAGCAGAAGTGTCGTCTTGGAGCAGTTTGGAGCAGTTGGAACAGCACCTCCATCACTGCGATCCGGCGCTCGATTTTCCCTTGTATTCCTATGGGGCGTCCTGTCCTAACGCAGTCCTCGGACTGCCCGCGGATCGTCCAGGACTGCCAAATCAAGGAGGCCCAATGTTTAACTGCACGTTAGCACGCAAGTGATACGATAATTAATACAGATCATAGAAGCCAAACTACTATTGCCCATGGACTCATGTTGCTTGGCATTGGAGTTGGTCGGCAGCTGCCAATCGTAGGAACAACATCGTGTGACGTCATCAAGACGCGTCGAGAAAGTGGCTCGTCCGTCGCCGCTGCTTCATCTGATTGATTATGAGGCTTAACGCGCCGACTCTACGCAGACGCTAAGGCTCGCCGTGGTGGAGGGCTCCCGATTAATTTTGACCACCTGGGGATCGTTAACTTGCGCCGAAATCTCGAACACACGGGTGTTTTCGCTATTCGCCTCCGTCAGAAAAGCGGCCGCCATGGCTGGGAATCGAACTTGCGTCCATGGGCTGGGCAGCAAAACGCGTGCACTCAGGCACCGCGGCGGGTGCTTCATCCGTTTTTCTTGATATCTCGATTACTCGTTTTAAATTTGCGATAAAATTAGTATCATTGCTATCGGGACCACGGAGTCTTTAAAGGAGCCATGAAGAGAAAACACAACTTCGTGTAATTTGAAAGAACTAGGATTCAGTATCTCACTCAGCTCCATTACAACCCCAAAAGATGTTTTTTAGCAAAAAAAAAAGAAGTATTTCAAAACTTTCAAATTTTGCGCCAGTGATGTGTTATGAGCAAGAATGACGTCATACGGGCCAACAATAAAACATAATTCTCAGTGCGTTAACTGTACGTTAGCATTCAAGTGATGCGGTCAAATGGAACTAGAGGCCTCATTACAGACGTCCAGTCGTGTGTCGTCGCGACAGGTCAGTTAGGCAGCCGCCAATCGCACAAGCAAGGTTCCGTGACGTCATAGAAAAGTTGCGGGAAATTGGCTAGGGGATCGCGACTGCTTCACACGTTTCCTTTAATACCTCCGTTATTTGTTCGAAGATTGCGATGATATTGGTATCATTGTTATCGGGACTAAGCAGTCTTTCTAATAAACCCAACTTGTATTTTGTCTTCATGGTTCCATTAATGAATCGAACTTGTATAGTGTCTTCCTGGCCGCTTTAACTCTCTATACAGTATGTTGAAAAAGAAGTTCGAGAAAAATGTGCGCTGCTGTTGTCCGCTTCCCAAACAGAAAAATTCATCCGCTTTTAAGGACGAGCTTAAAACTATGACTTACGTGCCAGGAATTCATTGCTTATGTCACCTGCGGCCAAAGCCAAGTGCACTTACCTCGGCGTTTTCACTTCGTATAGGCGGCTTCGTCTCGCTTCTAACCGTCCGCACGGTCGAGCGGGTCGAACGTCCGTGGCAAAATCTGGCCGCTGTCAGCTAGTTTCGCAAGATACCTGTAGAAACGAGCTTCTGAAAGTGCAGCTAGTCTACAAAAGCCCGGTTCTACAGGGTAGGTTACGAACGGCTTGTGCAAGCAGGTGCGTCACGGCGCCAAGCAGTCCCACCTGAAGGAGGAAAAAAAAAAAAGCGAAAATACATTTTTGCACACTGCGTTCAACGCGCCAGTACACCCGCGGTTTCGTCACGAAAAATGCGTCTGTCAGAGCCGCTTATATTACGGAATTGAAGTTCTGTAACGCTTATATGCGACGTCATCCGGTACGGTAACGAGATATTTATTTCCCTGCACAATCGTCGGGAGCAAGAGGTAGCTTGTACCATAGAGGTAGGGCTGTTCGTTTTCGGGCAAAACCTGATATTATCCTGTTTTTACTCCCCGAACATGTTTTATGAGAACAGGGGTAAACCTGATTTTTCTCCGAATGGACCATTTCAAAGTAGCTATCCGCACAATCGTGGGCTATACTTGTTTTCCAAGCCCCACAAACACAGCTTTCGAGCTCATTGAGTGTTGGTATGCTTCTACCGTTCGCTACCCCAGGGTGGAAAATGCTGCGCGGACATTGGTGTGCCTGGCTAACGGAAGCTGTGATGTTGAGAGAACTTTCTCCCAGCTGAGACACGTTCAACGATCGGTCTTCTCGAATGGAGACCGACATGTTGCGCATGTAGATGATAATGGATGTAAGCGAGGATGTGTAAAATATCGATAACCACCTTTTTGTGAACAAAATGTTTCATTTCGTAAAAGTTATCAATGCTCTTTGCGGTCGTTATTCATCATCATCATCAGCTTATCTACGCCCACTTCAGGGCAAAGGCCTCTCCCATTAATCTCCAATTATGCAAGTGCTGTGCCAACTGCGGCCGGTTTATCCCGGAAAACTTCTTGATCTCATCTGCCCATCTAACTTTCTGCCGCCCCCTGCCATGCTTGCCTTCTCTAGGGATCCACTCGGTTACCCTTAATGCCCAACGGTCGGTCGTTATTACTGGTCTCCTAAGAAAGGGACGGGCGAAGAGCAGAGAGACTGAAGGCTTCCGTTTCGAGCTGCTGCGGCTTCTTTCTTCCTCATCCTTTACTACTTCTTCATCCTCTTTCAGTTGCGGAGTACCTTAGGACCGCACAATGTCCGTCCGCGTCCGTGCACATAGCATATACAATCGCAAAAAAAAAAAAAAAACACGCACCAGCAGTATTCGAGCCTGTGTCTAGTAGACCAGACAGAGTTAGTGTCAGTCGTCTTACACAATGGGCTACGACCATGAGTTGGTACCAGAGAGTGAAACGGCTTACTCCCTCGCCTGTAACGGTGCGGAGTACCTAAAGGCCTCCCAATGTTCGTCCGCGTCCCGCCGTGCGTGCACCACCATCAAGCGAAAATCAAGCGAAATTCGATTTGAGCTGTGAGTTGCAGTTTCATTTAGGGAATAATCAAGGTGCAACTCACGGCTCATATCGAATGACGGTCGGGGCGCAAATCGGATGTAACTAGGGGCGCAACTTGGATGTCATTTCGAGTCCCCGTACTCCGCACCCTCGCCATCACCCACGGAGTGGAGATGCTGCCTTTTTTTTTTTTGCTAGAAAACCCTAATCCCCCCCCCCCCCCCCCCCCTAATTTCCATCTTGAAACAAACACCAATTTTAACGGTGTAGAGTTAGAAAGCTTATGATACCTACTGAAAAAAAAACTGAGTGTATTACTTAGTAGATATGTAGATTGAAGCAGAAGAAACCCGAGTTACAGAATGTTTATACGGAACAACCCGATTTCTCCCCAATTATCAATATGAAAAAATATTACCGGCTTTTTACACCCCCATTAAAAAAAGAATAAAACCCGAACACAAACAACCCTACATATAAGCACCTCACACAAGGAGCATAAGCATTTCCGACGGGCATATGCTTGGTACATGCATATATGGCACAGGCCAGCAGATTGTTGTTTTGAGTAATAAGAAGCCTGCACCACTGCGATTGTTCTAATCACCTGCCATAAAATGCTGTACTCTGAGCTTTAACGTTGATGTTAATCACCACCTTCGCGAACTGTTTAATGTGCAAGTAAAAAAAAGCACCGAAGAATTCAATAAAGGCTTAAATATAGCATTTTCAAACACGCTGCACGCAACGTGTTGCTGAGACTGCGTTTCTAATTGCCGTACTCAGAGACACCAGCCGACAAAACGCAATGCATCGCGCAAGGGAAACGCGACACAAACACGTCAACTATCGAGGAATATCTTTGTACTAACAATGTCTTCTAATACTCGTTTCTTCCAAGAGCCATAAGGGAACGGAACACACTAGATGATTCCTTGATATAACAGCCAACACTCGAGAAGTTTTGTGAGCGCCTTGGTGAAAATTTGTTCATGTGAACAGGTGTGACGCCTTTCTGTATGTACCTGGACTGTATAATTTGCCAAATGTTAGCTCTTTTCACATTTCGTTTTCTTCTTGTTTCTGTGTTCATATGTCGCTATTGTTTGTTTGTTGTATTCGATATGTGAACGGATTGTGATTGCTCTTGAACTGGTTTCTCTGACATCGCGTGATTCTTATAGTTCATACCCCAAGCTGCATGCAGCACTGTGGAGGCTACATTGTTGCCAATAGAGCGCCCACCGAGGGGGCCTAACTCACCGTGAAGGAGGTTTTGAAAGGACCTTTCAGTACCCCTCCCGGCTGATCAAACGATAACACCGCGTCTTGGCACGTAATTGCTGTACAGACATGTCTGTTCGCGTGAAATAAGAAACAAGTAAAAAATTTACAATCAGAGGACTGGTAAGCTCCCTACAAAATAACGCACTTGGCTTTAAAGATCTCCAGCTGAGAAATATAGGCACACTGTTTCACAGGATGGCATGTCTGCTGCCAACTTCACTGAACCACGACGTTACTGTGTTGCGCTAATTGCTAGCGAAACAGCATATACAGTTGAAATTTCGGTGGCATAATCGTTCAACAGTGCCTGCATTGGTGCTGTTTTGGCCTTACCCTCTTGGCACCACATGCTAGAGGTTACTTTAACCTGAGTTTTGAAATAACTCAAAATGTTATTTCAAGAAGATGATGCTTCGTTAGCGTTAAAAAAGCCCAAATTTGTAGTCTAGCGATTAGAATGAAGTTAATGATGCGGTGAGCAAGAAACACGCATTCGTCGCAAGTACTACTCGGAGATATTCGTAGTCCGATCCCCGGAACACGTCATTTCAAGCCTGGAACCCGCTTGGCCCAGCAGCGTTTATGGCGGTCGTGCACACGGGGCCAACTTCCACGGCTGAAAATTTGTCCTCAGAGGGCCAATGCCAATCCCTGAGCTCGGTGGGACCTTTTTTGCCAAGGTTTGGCGGAGTTTTTGTTGGCTGTTAGACGTTGACCCAAGTTAATGCCAAGGCTGTTTTGTCACTCCGGTGTTGGCGTTTATCCAGAAACAAGATACGCGGTTTTTTAGTACGAAGTCACTGCTCGGCCTGCAACCCATATTTCGCCTGCTATTCTTCTTACCAGCTAAGTATGTGTTAATGCGGAATCCAAACAAGTCTCGCTAGATTGTCCTTCATATTTTTAATTGCCCCACAAAGCCATCTTCCTAGCATTGCACTATTGTATAAAAGTGAAGGCTACTTTAAGGAACTTGGTGTAAGCTAGATTTTATAAGCTGGGTTGTCCAAATTGAGTATTGCAGTGAGCCTACTCACGAAGAAAAAATTTCCAGCTATGACAAACTTTGCGGATGAAAATGGCTTTTTCTGCCCAAAAAAATGCGCTTTCGCACGATAATGCGCGGTTTGCGGAGCCAAACTGTTTATTATTTTTCTGGCGAATATGTACTCGAATAAAGAGCTAGTTTTTATTTAATTTTTGTGGCGCCTAGTGCATCGATCCAAGCGATGTCGTAATGTCTGTTGCTCAGTTCGCTGATTGCCAGTACTTGAGGAGAAATGGGTATGTCGCGTCCTTGTGTCTTGTGCAGTGGGCGAGAATCATGGAGCCACTCTATCAGAGCGACTGGCAGTTACCTGAGTGATAGATATACAATGCCGATTCAGGCAAAGTGGGATAAACCGCATGTCATTTAAAAATTTAAACCACGTAATTGTAAATGTAAGAATAAAAATTCCCGCACTTTCAAATTTACTTTAACGAAGGGGTCCCCTTGCGAGAGCGGAATCTCAGTCGCCATTCCGGAAGAAATACCGCGGGTTACCAAATGCATGGGAGATACTAAACTGCCGTATACGGCAGTTTACCGCAGGCTTAAACTTTGGCGACCGTAGCGGTGACGTCACTGAACAAGCGCAGAGGCTGGCTCCATAGAGTCGTTTAGTAATGTGGCTAACACGACTCGGTCACTGCGTTCACCAACCACTAAGCTACACATTTGCGCATGCAGACTTCCAACTTGCGGTGCTTTGAACGAATCGAACAAACAAGCAAACAAGAAAGCTATAAATCCTAATAAGGTACGGTGTTGGGCTAGTTGGTCTAACATACTTAAGGGGATGTACAGTGCAAAAAAGAAAGATGAAGGACCGAAAGAATGTGCATCCTTTCTGTCCTTCGTTTTATTTGTTGTTGTTGTTTTTTTTGCGCTGTACATCCCCCTAAAAAATCCTACAAAACGGCAAAGAAGCAAGAAAACAAGGAAGCAAACAAGCAAGCAAGCGTGTGATCACGCCAGAATTTTCAAGCGAAGCTTGTATTATCTGACTTGCGCCGTCGGTTGTTGTGTATGCCGAAACCCTCCCGAGGATTCTCCTTTTTGGGCGCAGCTCTCGCTCGCCGTTCGTAGCTGGCACGGGGGCGCGCACGCAAGTGTCGCATCCTATCACGCCACAACGTGAGCCAATCAGCGTCGTCGCTCACATCACGCCACATCGCACGTGCAGTCATTCGCTCTCGTCGGGCGTTTCACCTTCTAGCACGGCATGGGTAGGCTGCGCGTCGTTCGCTCCGCGGAAGAGCGGGCAGCCATTGAAGAACGTACACGTTCCCGATAATCGCACGTCGACAATAACTTCTACCAAACATTTTCGTTCGCATAAAGCTCAGCGAATTCAAAGGGTTTCATTTTGGTGGATCGATGGTTTTGCGTTTTCATTTCGGTCACAGCGTTTTGATTTTGGTATAGGTGTTTTGTGGATGTGGTTACGAGACTGCGGCAGTATTCGCGCCTGGGCACCAGATTACTTGGCAGAAGTGTTTTCGTTCTGCGGTCATCGCGTTTCGATTTCGGTCATTTTCGTTTTCACTAAGGTCAAGCTTCGCGAGCACCCCTGTTTTGAATGAAGGGGTTCGTTATTTTTTTACAGGCATGGGACGCAAAGCTCCCATTCATGGTTTTGCTGACACCACGTGAGTATGTGCCATGTATGGGGATCTAATTTAGACCTGTGGCAGTATTCGTGCCCTGACACCACACGACGCTCGAGGTCTGGCTGACGCGGTGGAGACGGAGGACCAGACAGCTGACTAAGCGGTACGGAAAGTCGGTGGGGGAAAGTGGGGTTTGCACAACAGTTAAAAAGCAGGTAAAGGCAGCAGAGACGACAAAGTGGGCACAGAGAATAGAAGAGAAAAAAACCCTGGAGACTTATAGGGCAGAGAAACGGGAAATTAAGAAGGAGTGATTCTATGGCAATACGAGAGGCAGTGCTTTGCTCTTCGAGGCACGGGTTAGGTGCCTGAGAACCCGGGCATACACGGGTAGCTACAGGCAGCAGGATGAAACATGTGCATTCTGCCACAGTGATCGGGAAACTATAGACCATATTATCAGGGGCTGCGCAGAGATACGACCACCGCGGAGTGAGGGGGAAACGACGCTGGCGAAGGCTTTGGGAATTGGGGTGAGGGGGAGCCTCAACTTCAGGGCCATAGAGGTGACGAAGAGGCGACTGGAGTGGTGGTGGAGGAAAAGTAGGGAAGGGATGGGTAATCATACGGATGAGAATTTAGAACAGCGAGGGGAGAAAAAAAATGGGGGGGGGGAAGCGATGAGTTTGCAAAAGGGAAGAGGGGGAGACGGGAGGGAGGAAGCAAATCTATTGGATTAGCTGGGAGTATACTATAGGGTATATAGGGCAAGTACGCGTAATAAAACAGGCAAGTCGGTTGCTGACAACCGACGCCCCGATTCAAAGGGAGAGCCACTAATCATCATCATCGAATGAATGACACTTTTGACGCACTTTTGAATGACGCAGTTGCTTATGGTACGCTCTTGCCTGATTGTGCCTTTCTAGAACGAGTGACTGCGTGACCAGCGCGTCGCTATGGCAACAAGCAAAACGCGCGAAGGGACAAAGGGAGTTCCGTTGCTATGATTACGCGGAGTGAGTCAGCTGTGAAATTGCTGCGGGTGCTCGTGCCGCCAGGGAAAGCCGTCGGTACCCTAACACAGAAGCGCCATAGAATCCGTTGTGGCGACTTGTCGAGAGATTAATCGCCGTACCGTAGCGCCAATATCACAAGAATAGCCTAATATAACGTCACTTAAAATACGGAAAATATCAGGACAATAAAACGCCGCAGTTCTGAAAAACGCAGAAATTCTGAAAGTAGGAAGCTCGATAACGAAGTTGATTCCTTTGCTGTAGCCGGGGAAAGCAACCCGTATTGACTATGATCTGCAAAGTAAGCTAAAGTTTATGCAAAGTATTCAAAGTATTCAAAGAAAGAAAGTATGCAAAGTATTCAAGGAAAATGGATGATCATTAAAAGTACGCTTGACTGACGCCGGTTTTCCCCACTTTCGATGGTTCTTTATACTAGTGTTCTTTAGAATCCGTGCTAGTGTTCTTTATACATTTGCGCGCCTATTATATGCTGTCGCACACGCTATAGCCGCCGCTCTGCATGCTATCTCAAGAACTCGTGAACTCAAGAAACCAATGGCATTGCTTGAACGCTTTGCAGCGATTCTTACAACACAAGGTGATGGATATTAAAACACACACACACACACACACACACACACACACACACACACACACACACACACACACACACACACACACACGCGCGCGCGCACGCACACGCACACGCACACGCACACGCACACGCACACACACACACACACACACACACACACACACACACACACACACACACACACACACACAATAAGTCTCGCATTTTGGCGGTATCAGCGTACATTGATGTGTTTCGAGTGAATGATGCCTTGGGCGTTTTATCGGTGTTGCCAGATTCCCACCGACTTCTGAAGAGGTAATTCTTATTGGCTATAAGTTCGGTCTCGACTGCTGAAATGCATTGGGAGTCCCTATATGCCCTTTTCTGGAACGTGAGTTGTCGGAAGTGCCCGAAAGTATATAAAATCACCAGCGATAAGAGCAGTCAGAGGAATCCAAGTCACCGCATTAAAATGTCGGTCCCCAGAAGCATTTAAGCGTCGTATGCTTGGCAAGAAATAGCCGAAACTGGTTAGCCCTGCTTGAAAGACACAAGTAACTCGACGTTTGCCTTTGAAGCGCGCTTTACAGTAAGTACAGTTACACTGCTGTGAAAGCCGCATAACGTAGACCGCACGTCGCAAAGGACAGTTACAAGCGAAAACATCGGCCGCTCCCTGCAACTTTATACAAATATTGGAGAAAACAAATTAATCAAGGTATCATAACTGTTGTGAAGATAGGTGTTTTCATTGTTGTGCACCGAGTAGGCTGTACTGCACGGACCGCGGCTTTAAACTCCGCACGTTTGCACGGCTTTCAGAGTCGCTGCGAGAAACAAGTCTGAGATGGTTATACGCAAACGTGATTTCTCTAAGAATCGATTGATTATTTGTACAAGGCTTGCTTCGTTGATTTGCGATCTATGCCGCATTTATTTTTTAACGCGAAAGCGGTGAATGCTCAACTACGTAAATTAGTGTGTGGCGTTTTGTCAGAGTGGGAAGAATGTGAAAGAAAGCCATAGAGGAAAAAAAATTCTGCACGAGCAAGAAAGAGGCGTGGAGCGTAAAAAATTACCAAAGAAATCATGAGAACAGCAAAATTAACAGCAAAACAAGGATGACCAGGCTGGACTCACCCCGCTCGAGCGCTACCACTGAAATTTCCTTCAGTGAAATTACTTTAAATTCATAAATTCAATTTGCAAGCTATGAGAAAATTATTCGAATTTTTCGGCTGGTTTGCCACATCTGACTGTAATAATATTGATTATGTAATTTTTTTAAAGTGTCAAAGCATCTGCCGTGCTTTGCTGCTGCTCTTTTTTTTTTGTAACGTGGTACAATAAATGAGCCGAAATACATTGTCTTGCACCCACCACTAAGCAACCATTTCTCAAACAAATTTTCTTTCTACGTTTACTTGGGTTTCTCCATATTTTGGCTTCTGTAATTGGGTTTTTATGAAACTGCCTACCAAGCAACCAAGCTGTTTTTTGTTTCTTTTTTGCCTACAACCCCCAAACGACCTTTAGCGTGAGCTAGAATTTCACTTAGTTTTGCATTAATGCATTGCATCTGTTCGTCTCAATTCTTGGGATTTTTGCTACCTGACAGTGCAAATAGGTTACATTAAATAATTCTATATTTGCACACAGGGTCCTTTGTTCATCGGTATCTCAGATCTTAGACAACCATTATAAGCCCTACTCCAAAATTTCTTGACCCGTTTTAGAGTTTGAGCAATTTAGACAAATTCAATATGTTCCAGTGACCCACGAGTGGAATTACATAAGCTGTTCCGACTTTTTCTTAGCCTTGGATCTATCAGTTTAGAAGGCCACAGCTTCTGGCTAATGAAACTGCGATGTTCCTTTAGTTGGATAGATGTGGCTTAAAGCAAAGCTGTTGACTGCGCATCTGTCGTTTTTCCTCGCAGTGAGTGAAATATCAGTTCCGTCAGATCACTTCCTGTCCCAAGCGCTTGCCCTCGATTCCGTATGTGGCCACATGTGTAATTCGCCTCTAACAAAAAGGTAACCAAAATGCCGAACGTTAACGCAACACAGTACAGTGAAGGACCAGCGTATGCGTAACTAACAGAGCCAGCGCCTGCGGAGAGACTGAAACGAGAACATAATGCGTGAGCGCCTCGCCACAGGAACATTATAGAAATGAATGCGCGTATCAATCCCCCGAGTAGATAGACAGACCGGATGAGGCAAATGTGGTTTCTGGACTACACCGCTCGTCAGACGCCTGTCGGGGCACAATTACTAGATACATTAAGGACCATAGTCGTACAGAACGAGTCGGAGCTCGGCAGAGCGACAATTGAAGAACTGGGGATGCGGGAAGTGAATGACACCAAAGCTAGGCAACGTTAATGCAACATTACAGAACCGTGATGTTTATAACTTTAAGTGTTTTCGTCATCGCAAAATAGGGCACTTCTTTATAAGATCTGCGCCAGTCACTTCCGTTGGTACTCGCTGTAGAAGATTCTTCCCGTAGCCTTGAAGTAGCCTCGTAATGTGGTCAATGTGTTACTCACTAATGGAGCTCAGTGTGCCAAGCGTAAAGCATTCATAAATGTCCGTCAATAAAGTAATTCTCACCAAAATAGTTTCCTTCAGCCTATGTGCAGCTTGAATATTTTTATGTGTAATTATGTACATAACGTTTTATCGATAAAATCTTCACGTGTTGTTTCGAATAGGTAATTTCCTCACCCAGTTGTGGCGCGGATGAAGGGAGGTTACTTTCAATGTGCGTGCCTTAGCAGGTCTTTAAAGGGACACTAAAAGCTGGATGAAATTTTGCTTTAACTGAAAGATCATACATTTATTATCGTTCTCGGCTTTTTTTTTTTTCGACGAGCAACGATGCCTTCATTTCTGAGAAATAGGCAAAAGAAGCTGCCATTTCTCTCACCCGCTTCCCGTTCATTTTTTCGTGACGTAGCTATTGCGCCACAAACTATGATCGAGGCACGGGTGCGGTCTAGGTGCTGTCCCGCTGGCTGAGGTAGCTATTACGTCTTCAAGCCATGGCCGACGCCGACGTTTCTCTGGCCGAGCTGGCTGGCTTGGAGTATTATTATATCTGCCCGCCGGAACAAGAAATGCTTTTCAACAGCGGCTCGCAGCGAACGGAACAGCACAAGTCCGGATCCTTCGGATAACCCCCTACAGTAACTGCAGTAAGAACCCTAACCTTTCACGGGCGATAAGGTTGGAACCGGGCGCGGGCAGGCTTTATACCATCCGGTAGCGACATTCGCGCGCAAAGAACGGGTTAGAAGCTCGGGCGGGTGGCTTAATTTGACCACATGCAGTGAATCTTGTTTTATTTGCGTCTACTCAGCCACTTAGGAATTGTTTATTTCTGGAAAACAGTTATCGATGCTTGTCCAATAAGCTCTCGCCGTTCACAACGTTTGTGACGTCACACACCGTAGTACTCAAAGGCCTACGGGGTGTCGTCGCCTCTTTTCACGTTTCTGGAGTTTTATGCCTTATTAGATAAGAGCTAGACGCGAGAATGGTGTAGTTTGATTCTCGGCACCATAATCTAACGATTTTTCCACCCTTTAGTAGTCCTTAAAATAAGGGAATAAATTGTGCCTATGCTTTCATTTTAGATCGTCCTGGTCGGGGTTCAAGGACCCTGGATACGGTGTATCGTTATTTCTTCGCAGTGCTGGGATATAAATAACTTGCGATTGTTTTGTAACACCCTGCATTTTGGTGACTTAATATCTTGAAATTCCAAATATAAACGCTACTTCGTTATGTGGGATTTTGACGTTGGTAGGCGGAATACTCTGATATAAGTTGCGACTACGTATCGCAGTGATGTGAGTTCATGATATTTTTATAGGCGTGCTGGCCACTGTGATAGCCAGCGGTCTTGTGTAATATTAAGAAATCAGCATTTTTTAACACAAACCTGAAGCTTGTATAGTTTCTTTTTTGCGAAGCTATGGCTTTATTTGTCCGTGTTTTCTATTTCCCGCTTAGTTTCCCGTTGCTATAAAAATAGTCAGAAGCGAATGCTGGGTCCCTTCCTCGAATAATGCGCCTTACACAGGGTTCCGATAGTCCTCACACACATATGATGCGCTCCTTATACACTCGCGGTGTCGCAACGAAAACTGTGTCCGTCAGAGCCGCGTACATCACGAAATTGAAACTGATATACTCTATACGTTGGCTGTCGTGATTGGCCTAATTTACCGCTGGATCACAGTGATTGGCTTTCGCTGTGTATTATGGGATCTATACTTGCGGACGTTTCTTAAAAAGTGTGTTACGCGGCGTCTGCGAGCCATCAGCATCATATATCGTCTACAGGATCCTTGAATACCGCAGCCACTGTTGGGCCACAGTAGTACACCAGTCACTGCTAATTATGTCGTTGATATCGTCATTCTCGGCGAGTACTTGTATCCACACCCCGCCTCGCTCATAAATCCCGTTACTTAGCAGACGCCAATCTTGAATATGCACGCTTAAGTTGTGTAAAAGAATGTAGAATCTGCATATGTCGGCCGCGGCGGCCGCTTTTCTGATGGAAGCGAAAAGCGAAAATGCCCGTGCATTAGAGATTTCAACGCACGTTTCAGATCCCCAGGTGGTCAAAATAAATCCCCAGCCTTCCACTACGGCGCGCCTCATAACCTGTGTCGTTTCGGCGCTTTGAACCCCATAATCAATCAGAATCTCCGTATTTATTCGCTGAACATGTGAGAATAGTTGTCATGACAAATTATCAAATGTAAATAGTGCTTATAAATTCCACAAAAATACGCTTATGTGTAATATATACCCAGCATCGTTTTATTCACCGAACGGGATTGATGCTGGCTCGTCCATGCGCTCGATTCATGGTCTCTTGGGGATATTTATCCCGCCGTATTAATTTTTCCCTAATAGCCCTCACAGACGCTGACAATTTTTTCAACCAAAACAATGGAAGCGGAATTCTGATTCTACGACGACTGGGAAACATAAACCTGACGCAACATCGAGCTAGTGACGCCGGGGTAACTGTGATGGAATGAGAGATAGGTGATGCAAATCCAGCACAGACACGAATATACGAAGGCATATTTCGACGCTCGAGATTATGGATAGTGTATTATTACAATGTCGCCAGACAAGTTCACGAGATGTTCTGCGGTTCAAGCGCAACTGGAATAGGTTGAAACTAACCCGCTGAGTATAGGGCAGCGAATGCTGCGACGCCGCAACAAACTTCGCGCGATGACGACATCGTAAATTGCGGTGGTTTACGTTTAGCTTTTTCCCGTCTACTATATATGACGACGAAGACACACGGTTACAACAGTGGTGACGATTGGTTTGTGCCTACGGGCTGACCTAGAGGACGACTAAGCGAGCTCTGACCGTCGTCTCCCACCAATGCGACTTCGCAAGTCTAATTAAAGGGACACTGAAGTGAATTTGTCAAGCTCCCGTTTTTGCTTGCACTGCGTAGACTGGCTCAAATTAGCACACTTTTCATCGTTTATCCGGTTGACAAATCGGTAATTATTTTACAAAGCGCGAAAGAAGAAAAACTACCATGCGCGGTTTGCGGCGGCCGCACCAACTAAGGCTGTGACGTTGAGAGGAGGGGCGCCGTGATTGGACGATGCCCAAGGTTAGCAATCACACAAGTTTCGGTTTCGGTTTCGGTTCTGTAAAACATAACCAATGGCTTTGTTGGATGGGCATTCTCAATATCTCAGTAATCATCGTACCGCGCTTCTGCCATGTTGTCGGCTGTAAAATGCACAAGATAAGCCTCCCAGGACGGCTTGTAGTCGTAGCATTCACTAGCCGAGACCTACGCAGTGCATGAACGCCCTCCGCGTACCCGCAGACGTCCAAATGTCATGCGCTTTTCCCCCATATTTGGAGCTTGCCTCCCTCATGCCTGTATCGTAAAAAGCGTGTTCGCACCAGGCCAAGGGTCTGTTCATTCTGGCCTGTGCCCACTGCCTGCAAGCAGTCGGTGCTTATGGCAACAGCACGCCAACGAGAACTCGCTAGCGCGCCAGTGCCAGCCTGCGCGCGTTTTGTGAACTAGTTCGTGTAGCCATGAACGTTGCGGCCCAAAAAAAGGTGAACTCAATATAGAAAACATCGGCGGAAAACAAAAAAGTTAACTTACAAAAAAAAAAGCACGTACCCGCGGGGATTCGAACCCGTGACTCGCAAAACATTTGCGGTGAAATCCCAGCGCCCCAGACCGCTAGGCCACGGAGCGGGACGCGAATGCCTTGCTAATATAGGGTATATATTGTACAACCGGTTTACACTTTTATTTAATTTTGGCATTTCAAGCCGCTTAGGTGACTATTTGTTGTACTGCGATCGTGCAGTAAGCGTCACCCGAGTTTCCACAGTAGCTCACGTCTAGCAATTGCATTTCGTAGACGGAAAAGCGTTCGCAGATGCGTAGTCGTGCTGCTGACCGCTGTGCTTGTTCGCCCAGCGCAAAAAAGTGCTTCCCGCGCCCTAGTTTTACGCTGTACGGTAAAAATATCAGTTGATTTTATTTGCTTAGTACCTATATTGACTTCGCTGACTCTTCTCCCGCCTTCAAGAGGCCTTATATTTTCCTACTGGCGTACCAGTCAGCGAAGCGTCGCATGTGCAGCGCTTGTGTGAAGCGACCTTGACTTGGAGCTAGATACAGTGTACAAACAAACCAAGTAAAGAAAGGCACATTCTTCCATTCACAAACGTGTCCTGGCTTCGTTTCAACTAAGCGAACGAATTGCGACCAAGCAATTTTTTTTTTTAACCTCCTTGATTGCGACGACCCGCCGGCGGCCGGCGGACGAAACGCTGGGCCGACTGACTCTGTCGGCCGGGGAGCCGTGCAGTAGCGCAGCCGTGGCGCAGCCAATTGCCAACTCATCCCCTCCTGACGTCACACGAAAACGCCACAGAAAATGGGCGAGCGTAAAGAGAGGAGGACAGCGTTTTCGAATGAGTTTTTCTACTAAATAAAATCGCGTAAACGCGCCTAGAGTGGTCGAAACATGGCCTGGGGACTCCGGACTACAATTTGCGCTAGTAATCCCGCAATGTTTACATATCACTTCAGTGTCCCTTTAAGTTGTATCGGCTCACGTTCGGCAAAAAGACTCCGGTCGGCGATTCGCCACAAGAAACTGCTCATGGCGCCATACTGGCACCGTGTCAACAGGTCAACAACAGGAATGTCGAGAACTGGCGCTAAAGGAGACTATAGCGCTGGGGATCCGCCACATTCTATTCCTGTACCGGGCCTTTTAGTTCAGTATATGTGTGTGCGCGTGTGGGCACTGAATTTCTAATTTCCGGCGACGGGACTCCAGTCTGTGACCCTTTGGAAAAATGGCTTAGTGCGCCACACTGACGCGGCATCAAAGTTACCCTGGGTCATTTTGAGAAACTCGACCATCACAAAGTTACGTGCGAGGCAAGTAAAGGCTGCCAGGATATTCTTCGGAGCTCAAGTGAAATACAAAATGTGAAAAAAAAAAAGTCTTTATTTCACGATAAGTACCAAATTGTGAAGTTTGAAAGGATTCGTTTAAATTAAATCCAACGTTACACCACTAGTGATACAGGTCAGGCAGTTTTAAGAATCACCGAAAGAGAATAAAAAAAAATGGCGGACGTTGACTAGGGTGGCGGTTCATTGGGAACGAGTCCCGCGCTTCAAGTTCTCTGGATACAGCTTTTGCCCTCCCCCCCCCCCTTCCGCCCCCCTTCCCGTCACTTTCTTTGCGTGTTTTACGGGGAAGATTTTTAGGCTGAAACAAAACCATCCAAGTGTAGCGAAAAGAATGGCGAGAAAGTAACAGAGGGAAACGTAACAGCGGTTAAAGAAAAAAAAAGCATTAATAAAAAGAATGGTGCCTGCTACATTTCATAGGCGTCAGCGCAGAAGAAACGCACACACAGGCCAGCGAGGGGTCCTGAAATTAATTTTGCATGAACTGGGACCACTTTCCAACGCGAGCCTGCGAAGCTGCGCTGGGTCAGAAGAGTGCATTCATTGATTGCTGAGAGTTAAAGGAAAGGGCGTGGCAAAATTTCTGTTATTAAAAAAACGCCACATCCGTCGATAGGAAGTCTTCACTTGATTTTTTTATGGCTTCTTTCAGGGAGATATACGCATGCAGTCTAATCCTGCACATATGCATGCGGGTATGCGAACTTTAATCTTGTACTTGTATTTAATTCTAGAATCACTGTGCTTTGAAAGAAACAAGGACAAGAAACGGTCGGCTCCGGGGGGAGAACGATTAATCAAGCGCTGTAATGACAGACCAATGGCCGCGGGAGGTGAACAAGGAATTAACCTGCCCTTTTGTACCCGTGCAACTGAGACGTAGTAGCGACAGCGACTTCATCTCAGTTTGATCCATGCCTTTCGTTCGTATACGGCACAGACAGCGGTCATTGATTTTCCGCTTCGAGCGCGCCAATCATTCTGAACATCAAATCGAGAGCGAAGCACAGTGCCCAGGTCTAAACTCGTAATGTAGTTGCAATATAATGGACGAAATTTATCTCTTTCAACGAACTACGAACACTGTTAAAAAATACCCATTAATTTACGGGACATGTTCATGCTAACCTTGTTGCCACAACATGTGCCGTACTACAAAATTATGGCACATGTTCTGTAGCATCAGGTGATGGGACGTGTTCCGTCGTTGTAGATTATGGAACAAATTCCATATTACCTGAATACAGGAAATGTTCCGTACAAATGGGAAGCAGTACAAGTCCCGTGTAGCTAGGCTACAGAACATCACCCATATTTATAGCGAACAGAGAATGTTCTATACAACATAACTACAGGAAATGTACCGTACAACATGTTTACAGAACATTTCCTATTCTTTCTAAATGCAGGAATTGTGTTGCAATGTCTTTTTATGGCACATGTGTGGTAATGAAGTAAACATGCACACTTACCGTAAACTGTTAAAATGGTAAATGTATTGTGTGCTACAATAGAGCTTTTGTAACGTAACACACACTTGCAGCATGCGTGCAGCCAGAGAATATGCTGGAATTCAAAGCACTTTTATTCAATCTGAATTGTTTTGCATTAAGGAAGCTTTAAAAAAGCTGCAAGCTCAAGACGATTGCGTCAGTGAAATTGTAGCAACAAAACAGTCTTGAGCCTTTTCTTAAAGCTCCTGAATGCAAAACTACTCAGACTGAATAAAAACGCATAGCATCCTAGCAAGTTCTCTGGCTGTGCGTATGCTGCAAGTGTGTGTTACGTTACAAAAGCTCTATTGTAGCACACAGTACATTTATCACCTTAACAGTTCATAGAAAGTCAATATCACGCACTCTGTCAAGTACCAAATTTTCATGCTCTCCTGGAATTGGCTTAAGTTGGAAGATAGGCTACAAGCTACATTCAGCCTACAAGATAGGCTGAATGCTGCATTTGTATAGATGTTTTCAAAGTTTCTGACATGAAGATAATCCGCATTGAATTTTCATTGCTGCTATTTTTTAATCAGCGGTACAAACTGACATTAAAAATAAAATAAACTAGCATGAATAACCCAAAGCCCATTGCTGCTACTGAACAAAAAACGTTTACAGTGAAAATTCAAGCAAAAAAACAAAAACTGGCTTAAGGCACACGTTACATTTACACTAAGAGGAAGCAAAAACTGCCAAACGTTGCCGACAAGAGTGTCCTCACGGCACTGCGCCACAACTGTGGCCTCACCATGAGTGAATTAAAACACTTCTGTAAGGCTGGAACGTTTATTTCGACTACATGTGCTACATGGTACAAGACTACTAAAAAATAGGCATTACGAAACCAAAGGAATGAACGAAGTAAAAAAATAAAACGGTTGTGCAAAACTTAAAGTTGAGGACTTCAAAACAGGGCTGCACAATCGAACCACTTGCTCCGGAATGTCTCCAATTTTTCGAGAGCGGTCCGGACTTTGGGGTAAATGGTAGTGATTTTTCGAGATGACTGCCGGGTGCCCTCTTCTGGGTTCATGCCTGCAAGTTTCCTGAAAGATAAGACGTAATATTATGTTGCACAATTTTTTAGCCCATAACCAGTTTCTGCGGACATACATGTTTGTATCCTCACTAAAAGTGCAGATTCAGTAAATGCCACCATGCAAACTCATTGATTTTGATTTTCCTAAAGCTACCCATTTGCCCCTATACTGAACCGGGGGTGGAGGATAAAGAAGGGTATTATCTATCTCGTTGTGGTCCTGCAGGACCGAAATACCAGATGTAAAGACCAGATGTGAATGTGCCTGAATGTGTCTTGGGTCATTTCAGATAAGATCGAACAAAGCATGGCTGTTCGACCTCTTCAATTCGCTTGAAATTTGTTTACCTCATTACCGCATGCATGTAATGTGCGGATTCACAAATATTTTCCGTGGAAATAATTTTTGCCGACAAAAAAAATTGGAACGCACCGCGTGGACCCCGGCCGCTACCTACCCCCGCGCCGCAGCCAAACTCAGCGACGCCTACCAAAAAATATACTTATCGGGCGGGAATGGTAATTTTTATTCCTAATGTACACCTGGTGTACATTTCCCCCCACAATATCGTTGGCTAGAAAAACATATTTCTAATAAAATGACAAATCTTGCTCAGAGCGCATTTTGTTCTGTACTTTGTGAGCCAGTATTATCGTAAGTAAGGGAGCTAGAGCCTTCAAATTTTAGTGAGGGCTGCTCCTGGCAAGCACAAATAAGGCCCGTAGATATAGTGTCTGTGCAAGCTACAGTTAAAACGCAACTGGCGCGCAACATTGAAGAAAAAACGATACTACTCCAAGTTCAGGGGCTTATTCAAAAAAACACTTCTTCGATTTTGCTGAAATTCTCTTCAATGACCATTAAAAACATGTTGCATCATTTTCTTCCTGACGCGCCTACAGCGCTAGAACAAAGCCTCATTGTCCAGGTCTTCACAAGGTGCTGAGACACGAAACAGTGAGAGCAATTTCCACGGAATGTGCAGCTATTTTAAAATTTTTTGCACCAAAGGAAAACGATTACTCACGGAGAATTCAGAAGTGAAACTGAAATTTTTGTGTAAATTTTGGGACGAAAATAAACAATCTGCGCACCACTAAACTTGTACAGTTTGGAGAAAGAACTTGTAGTTTGAAGAAAAAACGGAACTCCAGGCTCACACGTATTTTTTATAAAACGCTTCCAGTTTTATAAAGCTTTCCACGGATATTTTCCTATAAACTTACTTCTGTGAGCCCTACAAATATCGTGCGTCATTGCACAGCGCGGATACAGCGCACCTTTCCTGCGGTTGCGAAACCGCTGGTGGTAAAACGCGAAATTTTAAGTTCTTCGGCTCTAATTTTAGAGCTTCCTCTAGATCTCCCCAATCGCGGTAACTCTTTGTCTTCATTATCAACGCTCTTTTCTTGTGCGCACTGCTGCCATGATGCGCTACATTTGGTTCATAAGATCAGCTATTTGACAAGGTGCACGCAGTCTTGTTTTTTAACTCGCCTGTACGTAACTTTCGTTCGCCTGAAATCAGAGGTTCAACGGAAGCCCGTCCGGTCGGCAGCACACATGGCAAGTATTAAAAAAGGGCATCGGCAACACACGACCCCGGCGCGGGTAACGCCTCCAGGTAGTGCGCCCCTCCTCGGTCCTTCTCCGGACACACAGGTTCAATTACTGAATTAGCGACCAAACTGGCTCACGCAAGTAAATTTAAACGAAACTATCTGTGAAAAGCTTCATAAAACTCGAAGAAGCTTTTTTTTTAATGCGTGTGAACCTTGAGTTCCTTCATTTTTTCTTTAAGCAGTACACGTTTAGCAGTGCGCAGACTTTATTTTCATTCCAAAATTCACACAAAAATTTCAGTTTCACTTCTGAATTCTCCGTAATACTATCTATAAGTAATCATTTGCCTTTGGTACAAAAAATGATAAAATGTCTGCACATTCGGTGGACGTTGCTCTCACTGTTTCGTGTCTCAGAATCTTGTGAAGACCTGGCCGACCAGGCTTTTTTCTCGCGCTGTAGGCGCGTCAAGAACAAAATGATGCAACATGTTTTTAATTATCGTTGAAGTACATACACAGGTGAACATATGGGGAGAATTTCAACAATAGTGAAACCTTTTTTTAGATAAGCCTCTGAACTTGGAGTGTTTTCGTTTTTTTTAAACTCGTGCGTCAGTTGCTTTTTAACCGTAGCTTGCACAGACACAATATTTACGGCCATTATTTGTGGTTGCCAGGAGCAGCCCTCAATACAATTTGAACGCTATAGCTCCAGCACTTACGATAATACTGGCTTCCAAAGTACAGAACAAAATGGTTTCTGAGCAAGATTTGGAAGTTTATTAGAAAAATATGTTTTTCTAGCCAACCATATTTTGGGGGCGAAATGTACACCAGGCGTAGATTAAGCATAAAAATTACCATTCTCGCCTGATGTGCATATTTTTGGTAGACGTCACTAAATTTGGCCACGGCGCAGGGGCAGGTAGCAGCCGGGGTCCACGCGGGTGCTTTCCAAATTTTTTTTCATTCGGCCACAATTTTTTCCACCGAGAATATTTGTGAATCCGCACATTATATACATGCGGGAATGAGGTAAAAAATTTCAAGCGAATTGAAGAGGTCGACAGCCATGCTTTGTTCGATCTTATCTGAAATGACTCCCTTGTTATTGATATTGCATAACCCAAGTCATGAATTAAAAATCGGCACTCGGTGTACAGACCACCCCGCCAGACTTTCCAGACGTCAGAGTTTCTGCTATACCCAAACTTAAAGTTTGTGTTATCACTCTTGGACCATCATATTGGGATTAAAGCCCAACATATAACACCCAAGTGGCCCAGTTAGTAATCCAGGTGTACACGTCTCTACAAGTGTAATTGCATGGGGTACCCTGCACAGAACTATCGCGCAGTCAGATGACGTGTTTGCAAACACAACAACCTGTTTTGGGGACTTAAAAATGATCACTAGCTTTCGAACCAAACAATGTAGCTCCTGAATGACTTGTCCAAGTGGTATGATGCACAAGAGACGCTCTGCGTGCGGTTCTTTTGCTGGGCATGATGCAAAGTTGCCTTCACGTGACTTCTCATTTGCTCATTGCACCGAGTAAATTTGTCTTCGTTTACCAGCACGCTGTTGCGGAATTACTGTAGAATGTTATTGTATGCTTTGCATGGTGCTGCAATAAAGCACACCAAAGATCACAGCTGACTGGCACAGCCACCGTACCAGTGTTGTTCATATCTAACGGTGGCACTATGTTCTGCGGCCAAGAATGGCTTGAACTTCATGCATCATGGTGCCCTGTGGGGTTGCTATGTTATTACATAGCTACGAAAGCTGGTTCAGGAATCAGGCTCAAGCTTTCAGTGGCAGCATAGAGTTTGTCAGAAAAATATACTTCAGGGGAAACAGGTGCTTCCAATTGCATAAGCTTGAACACTTGTTACTGTGCAGCCTACTGATAACAATATAGAATCTGAAAAAATGACTTATAACCAATCATCCCAGCACATCTCGACTCTCATAACAAGATGCTGCCCAACATTTTTATAGCACCTGACTCAAATTTTCCACTTGCGGTGAAAAATAAAAATTGCGCAGCATACGGTTTGAGAAATAACGCCTGCATTATATTCCGGCTGACGATAGCCTGAGCGTTCGGTGTCAGTTCATTTCACTTCTGCCATGTGCACAACATACAGATTCTGTGCATACACTGTTCACGTAGCATGACCATGTGAATACTTTCCGTCCATAATTCCGCTGCACCAAGCACGCCATTGCCAAGCACTAACGGAAACACGGACTAGTTTTTAACCCATTCAGCATTATTTTAAAGTGTTTTAAATATGGCGTAGAAGTTGTATGCACGAGAAAACATCTACATTTCCTTTGTCATCCTTGGTTAACCAACACACATTATGCTTGCTGCATCTCTTTTGTAGCAGGCAAACTGCATTATATGCGCACAACTTATTGGACATCTTATTGGGCAATGGTACGGGGAGTTCGAGCAGCAGTATTTCCCAGTTTAACAGAACTGTAGGCGCTTCGTAAATTTCAGCCAGTAGAATTGGTTTGGAAAGCTTGTTAAAAATCAATTGAGACTGTGAACTGCACAATGAACCAGGAGAACGTGTGAACAGTGTACCCCAAAATACATCCATAGTGTACCCTTAGCCTCTGCGATAGGGTACGTCCAATGTTCCTTAGACACAACAGAGGGTAAATTTAGTCCCTTCAATAAAATTTTCTGTGAGTGGAATTAACTCAGAAAGAGCTGTAGAAGTATTCACAGCATTTTTCTGGTTTTAAGTTCACCTGTGAACCTACCAAAATTCTAACCTGAATCCCAGACAATGAATTTACATTCTCACCACTACGCTTGCTGCATCGTAAAAAAATGAGCACAAAAAGGAAAAGGAGTTTTGTTGTACATAAAAAACACCTGTCAATGTCATGCATAAGCGAATTCCTGACAAAAACATGCCGCCAAACAGTTTGTGTGAATTGATGAAAAGGAACAAAATAGCACAAGTAACAGTAAAATAGCTCGAAGAAGCCAAAGAATTAGCAAAAAAAGTGTAACAAGATGTAAGAAACAGTGCGTGACTGCTAGTTCTGCTACATGTAAACTGATTTGCGTAACTTCAAAAATTCTGAACCAAATGTCATGTTTCCGATTTTTTCTACCCCTTATTCCTTGAAAGAGCTGCAAGTCTGCCAACAACCACAGAGCATAACAAAGAGAAAGAGAAGCAAACTGTGGTTTTGTGCCCCCACAAAGCTCGACTGCAGGGTGAACAATCTTGCCATTCTATAAAAACATTTGGGGAAATGGACATCCACCCATAATAATCGATTGACACCCATACCTACGCGCATAGCAGACGGCACCAAACAGCCTTGCTCACTGTTCGCGGTGCATATCCACATCAAGTTTTTAAGATGCTATGATACGCACAAGAAATAAAACCAAGTTCGTGATTTCAAGTACTGAGAAGCACCTAGAGACAATCCTTGATGATATGAATCAAGCCAGTTGAGGACGTCACTTTTCCTGCATTACTTTTTACTTTATTATTGCTTTTTGCTTGATGTGATTCCTCCTGTTTCTTAGAATCACACCAACTGTGTACATTTTTGGCAGGCTTCACAATGTACGAAGAACAAGTTTTGGAAAAATACCCAGTACTACCTGAAATCATATTTTTACTAATTGTTGTGGCATGTGTGAGGGTGTGGCTTGGTTTGTGCATGCCAATAAGGGTGATGAAGTATTTACCTCCACAACACAGAAGAGCGACGCAATTTTCTCTTTGAAAAACAGGCACATCAGGGGAAAGAGACCGATGAGCAGCGCCCGTGGACGACTTTGTTCTCGTGCTGCCCTGTCTGTCTGAAGGAGCCACTGCAGTGATTCCTCCGTTTTGACATGGTGTCGGAAAAATGCATGAAGCAGCTCATGATCTTCCACGCTCGATTCCGAGAACAGTCCCCGCAGTCTCGTGCCAGTCAGTCTGGAAAAAGAACGAACAAAAAAGGGCCAGCACGATCATCAGCAGCCAGCAGGATAAACAAGAACTTTAATTAATGGGCAGCCGGGGCAACTATACAGGTGGAGGATTGTGCGCTTGCATTATTGTAAAATGGACAGTTAAATGGCTATTCTTTAATGTGAAGCATAAAATGGCTGGCATGTCATTGTGTAACTGAATTGTGCTTAATGTTTCGTCATCTTTCCGTCATTACAAAAAATTTTAAATTGCAATGCCACAATTGCCCACAAACACTAACACAAGCATGAAGATTCACACTGCAAGCATCCAACAAGCGAGGTTTTGTGCAAGAAGCCTGATGGTAACAACCAGGGCTCACAGAAAACAAGTAGTGTCTGTCGTTTGACAGCAGCACGAAGGCTTTGACAAAATGTGTAGAAAGGCTCTGAAGTTGTACTATACACCACTGCAATTAGATGAAACCAACACCTTAGGTTCACAAGCCTTATCAAGCCAGAGCCCAACATTTTATGACCAGCTGGATGAGAGATGAAGCAGCCCTAACAGTGTTAACTATCAGGTAACTAGAAGCACTTTGTATGCCATCTACCGCTAACTTTCAACATCTTTATCAACAATTCTACCATTTTATTCTCATTAGCTGGGACAGCGTGTGTAAAAAAGCATTTTTTTTGTAACGAATTCGAATATTGTTCTATCATCAACCATACACTGCAGTGTGGCTTTACTTTAGTGCTTACGCAATATACGTAATACTAATGGCAATCATGAGCTTCGGTTAGACGTAACTTTTCTGAATAAATGTGTTTTCTCAGTCCCATCAGATTGGTATTAATGAGTGTAGAAACAATTACTGCATGCACAATTCATGAAGTACCTTTCGAAGTGTGCCAGGAAGTGGTGCTGCGTAAATAGAAGGGGCCACTCTTTTTGCACATCGCTGGCCTTCGTGCCATTTGTGTTGATATTAAGCCGCACCGATGCATAGAACGTTGTGAACAGGTGTTCCTGAAGACGTAGATCCTCCTCCTCCTCTGATTTTAGGCTTGCATCCATGAGAACCTTCTTTGCCCTTTGGATCCACTACTAACTGAAAGGCAAACATGGAAGAAAATACACCAAAAAAAGTAGCTGTAGTAAAACTTCATTTGTAGCACCAATGCACTACCGTGCACCATTGAAGCAACCACGATGGATTCCGGTATGCCCGACATAAACTTAGATACTACGCTTTCTCGGTGGAACTTAAATCGAAAAAAAATCGCTCCGCTAATTTTGTTAAGTGGTGATTTGACTATGTCATATCACCTTCTCACAGCTTTCTAGAAAATCTACTCGGAACGCGAGCTAGGCGATATATAGCTCAAGGCTTATAGCGTGCTATGCTTCCTGGTTTCGGTGTGGTGAATTCGTTTGCAAGGAACTTTTTTTTTTACCTCACACAGATACACATGGGCTGCTGCTGGGTAATACTGCCAGCGGTGCCAATAGCCACACGGCGGAACAATAGAGCGTCAATTTTGCAATGTACATCAGAAGCATGTACCGCAAAGGCCAATATCGAATCAACCCTAACACCTTATTTTGAATGCACAGATACATTTAAATTTTCTTTTTTTCCACAAACAGTGCAAGAATAGAACTTCCTAAAAGACTCTGTATAAGGATTCACTTTGGTTGTTTTGCTAACTGTGTTTTGTTTGGGTCTGTAAACCTGTTCTTGTGTGTCGAATTCTTTCCTTTTTCCTTTTTCATTTCTGCCTTACTTTAGTGCCTGTATTTGTACTTTTTACTTGTACCATACGTGCCAACCTGCTTGGACCTGCGAAGGTCTGCAGTATGCAATAAATTAAATGAAATTAATGGAGAATCGCTTTCCCGCTCGCAGAAAATTCCCTGCGCCACGCCGTGTTTAAAGGTGCAACGCCAGTCGCGCGCTAAATAAAGGCCGGCAATTCCCGGCGCCAGAAGCACGTACACGCCTCCTAACTTAATAAGTTCTTAAACGGGAAGCATTAGCATTTCAAGCGTGTTTTGCCCATGACGATGTTGAGGACAACGTATACACTTCACGTACGCTAAAAAACAACCTATACACTAAAAACAACCAATTTAATCCGACTGCGAGCAACGTTATACAAGGGCATCGCAATACAGGAGGCGATGACAAGGGGTACACCTTCGTGGGGTGCTCAGATGGCTACTGCCCGGCGCTCCGCTTCCCGCCGCCCGCGAAAGCCCGAGGATCGGTTTTCAACTTCAAGCCGCGCGGCGAACATTCGTAGGCCGCAACCGCTGAATAAAGCACTGCATGTGCCTGGGGCAGCTGGTATGTATGTAATTTTATTCTGCGCTTTCAGGTGAACACATTTCTACCACGATCGGTCCAGCATTGAAACTGGCCGTAATCCATGTCTTTTTTTTTTTTTTTGTCCAATCCCGGAGGCAATGAAATGACCTTGCGAAACACTCACTTATATTTTTGGTTTTTTTTTTGCCCTCGGACAACAACGTAAAGTAAGTTGCTTTGTCCGCACGACGCAAACGCTGTGCGGGAAAGCTCTGCGCGGCACACTCCTGGCGTGCAGCGACTTTACACAAAAGCCAAAAATTGCACTGACAGCGCCACTAGAGTTATCAACTCCCTGCTTCATGTGCTAGAAAACTTCTTATAATATATAAGACGCTATCTATAACTCAAAATCACTGCAGCAAAAAAGCCTTCGCCCGCCCGGCTACTACTGTTTGATGCCACACTGCGCCTCTTCGATTATCAACCTTCGACTTGCCGCGGACTCCCCGAGGAGCAACCCAGCATTCGTTTTTCCCTTATATCACAATGGTTTCGAGAATCCTCGGAATACCCGTGCACTACCCGCGGCGAGATCGAGACTAAACAGATGAGTCCCGCTATCAAGACTGAATAAGTGCCGCAGGTTTGCTCGCCCGGCGCGACGCTATCAGTGGAATATCACGCTCCCACATCGCGAACAAACAAACCCTTGCGCAGTACATTCACCATCCCCATGTCACCTCACTCTCGCTCACTCTTCTCCCCCCAAACGGCTGCCTTCAAGCATGCGGTGTAAATACGTTTTAATCGCACTTGCAAAACAGAAACCACGTTAGGCTTAAGGTAATTCGGCGCCGCATCAGCGGCGCACAAGAAGCGGATAGCGCATCGTATACCTCAGTTATGAATGGCTGAATGGTACATACCTTGCAAAACGATCTTGTGTGGCGCAAAATCCATACAAAGCTGGGCTGCCAGACGCAGTCTTCGCTACTTGAAATGACGGTCGGAGTGTAGACCGCTCTGACGACGCGGGAACCTACGTTGGCGGGAACCCCAGCAGACCGCCGCTCCCGGCATCCGCGCCGCGATAAAGTGTCGTGTTCCGCACTGCGTGCGCGGCTCATGTGGCGATGACGTCCGCGGAAAAATAAAGGCCGATAAAATGCGAGACGTTATTGAGACCTCGGATCAGCCGCAGTGTGTGTGACCCCTGCGTCAAAAACACTCGGGTAAAGTGCGTCTCCAGGCGTAGTTCCCCACACATATCGGATGTTGTTACGTAAATAAAAAATTTGCAGTGCTACGGTACAGTTCCTGTTACTTGGATGGAACAGCAAAGTGGGTGTAATATCAACGAACATTACATGTTCCATTGCCGTTTCCACGTAAATTGATGGTTTTTTTTAACAGTGAAACGCGCATTGAGAGCCACGTGGAGAACCGAGCTGTACATGCCCATAAGCGACCAAGACTTCTGTCTGGTTCGGGAATTGCGGAAGAAAGTTTAAAGTAAAATAACCAATGGAAGAGAACCACCGGGCTAGACAACTTGGGCTTGGACGGGGTATAGCTGCTGTTACAGCGAAGCTGTTAGCTTTTATTTGGTCGGAAAATTTTGTGTCGTAAACAAAAATGGCAGCATCTCCACTCCGTGGATGTTGGCGAGGGTGGGAGTACGGGGACTCGAAATGACATCCAAGTTGCGCCCCGAGGGACATCCGATCTGCGCCCCGACCGTCATTTCATTTGAGCCGTGAGTTGCACCTTGATTATTCCCTAAATGAAACTGCAACTCACGGCTCAAATCGAATTTCGTTTGATTTTCGCTTGATGGTGCTGTGCGCACGAATGGACGCGGACGGACATTGGGAGGTCCTAAGGCACTCCGCACCTAAAACTGCAGGCAGGACCCAGCAGTTGTCACCCAAGACGCCGAGAGCATGCATCAGGCTAATGGAGCATGCAGCATAGAGCTCAGTGTTCCTTTAAGAAAACCGCAAAGCAAGGATCGAAACGGCATTATGAATGACAAGGCGCCTCAATGGGACCCCCCACCATGTGCTCCTGGTAAATATTATGTTTGCAAATTATGTCTGAAGGATATAGCCAGGACTAAAGTCCCTAAATAGAGCAGTTCTTGCTCAAGACGCCTAGCGCATGCGTCAGGCTAGGCAGGATTCAGCATTTGCCGCCAGAGAAGCCGACCGCAAGCAACAAGCACACCGACACGACAAGAAGCATCTCATACCCTCTTTCATCAGCATGTGTAGTGATTTAAAAAAAAAACGCTTCGCTGGATATCGACTTCCGCAGGGCGGGATGGAGACCATTTTTTTCAATAGAGAGTTATAGCAGATCGGAAAAACGGTTCCGGTACGGTAACGTCTACCGTCTGGACGCCACCGCGCATGCGCAGAACCCTACCGTATACCGGAGCGACTTGGCCGCGCGGTACCGAGACATACCGTGTCCGTCGTTCGAAAGCGGGCGGCCGCTTTGGAAGAGTTTAGGATACGTACGATTGGCTCACGCCTAGTCGAACGGATTGTAAATGTGAGATCGTTTAAGAAAAATGAGGTTGCAACAAGTGAAATCCACGCGATTCTGACAGCTCAAGCAGCAAGCGAAACACGGTCCCGGCCCAACTGCCGTGGCTTGTGTCGTCGAACGACGCATGTCCGATAGCTTCTTTTAGGTTAAATAAAGGCGATACGGCTACATAACTAGTATTAACAGCAACATGGGGCCCGTCTACAAATCGGCGAGTGAGGAACAGGCGGTATCAGTGCGAGGGACTCTCAAATAAAACGAAAAACTAGAAACAGCCAGCCGTATGTACTGAGCTTGACCTACTGGCGCCATCTATTGAAATGGCGTAGAGTTAAAATGCCGCTCCATGTTCACGCAGTCGCAGTTCGAATCTCCGTGGGGGCGTTGGATGTTTTTTTTTTTAATACTGTCTTTAGCGCTTTTGAGAACTGAAAACTAATATTTCAGCACAGGAAGCGCCACAGACTCACGAAAAATTGCCAAACGACGTACAACACAAGTCGCTCCCAGTCACGGTAGCATGGCCGGTAGTTACGGTCTGCTATAACTCTAAAAACGAGCCTTCCCGGTACGGTCCCGTAGCGGCTACCGTGTACCGTACCGGAACCGTTTTTTCGATCTGCTATAACTCTCTATTGTCGAACATTGCTGGCGCTATGCTAACACGGACGGAGGAGTTGGACACACGGAGCGCTCACCACTAACGGGTCTTAAGTAACAATGCCAAAGCTGGTGGGGCTCTTCGATCTACAGTCTCGGACTCGCCGCGGACTCCCCGAGAAGCAGTCCGGCATTCGATTTTCCCATGTATCCCTATGGCTTACTACAATTGCGCTAAATTGACAAATTGAAGAAGGAAGACAGACAATGCGCATTTCCTATTTTCCTTCCTCTGTTTGTAAATTTAGTGCAATTGTCGTAATTCATAATGCGCCAACTAGCCCAACAGCACATTTTACTAAGTATCCCTATGGCTTTGGGGAATCCTCGGACTACCCGCGGACTATCCGCGGTGAGTCCGAGACTGTAAATCGAAAAGCCCCAGTAAAAACACTCAGGTGCTCGCCACAGGAAAGGGTAAGCGTTCTAACTAAACAATATTCATCATTGATTGAACAATGTCCTACGAACTATCTAGTAGCGTCACCTCAGTCGTCGACAGCGCAGTGGATAGTGCATTGACTGAGCCTTGTTCTTTGCGTATAGTGTATGCTTCCAATATCTCGCGAGTGAGCCTATCAGAAGATCTAAAAATAAACTGTACTGCGTAGAAACATCGCCAAGCAATCGCATCTAGCGCATGCAGTGAGTAGCCCAGTGCCCAGGCGCTGATATCTGCTTACATACCGGTAGTTCTCTGGGTCTCTTATTCCCGCAATGTTCGGATTGATTTGTTCTCCCGCCTGACGAAGGGATCATATACTATTCCTGAGCAACAGCCGACGAAGATGCACGTTATTTCACTTCAACATTCCGCCTTTGCGGGGTTTACAAGATGTTTCTTAAAATCGGAGAGAAGTGATACTACGCCCTTTCTTAAGCGGTTCAGTAATCACCCCTCTCATGCAAAAAGTTGTCCTTATTTGCCTTTCTCAAGACATGACAATCTGCCTTTAAAACCCACCGCGACCGCGAGGTTTGGGAGTCTTATCTCATTTATGTTTAAATCAGCTTCGCTTGATATTAAAGAAAGGTATGGGAAACTAACGTGCTCATCCCCTCGATTAAAATCGGTGAACTCATTGTATTAACTTTATTTAATCACTTTTTCTCACGTTGTTTATTAATCCTACTCCTGAATTTCTTATCCGAATTCACACGAACTCTCTATTCCACCGAAATTTTTTTCACCCAATCTGTCAGTACCCAGCAGCTGTTTCGGGTGCTGTCACCAAGTGAAGTGGCTTTATTATAAGCCTAATCCGTCTTGAAAATGCATTTTCCTCTTGGGCAGGAGGTTGTGTTCCCACTGCTCATCCGAAACTTTTAACGTTTTACGGGCCACCTCTTTCAATGTGTGCTTGTGTTTTTGTGCTTATTTCTCGGTATATAAATATGTGCTGACAGGTGCTCTTCTCCTGACTTCTTTTGTTGAACCTTTTGTGCATTTTACCCATTAGTAATGTCTCGTTCTTCTCCAATTCGCCTCCTTGCGAGGCGGGCGTTGGTGACCCTTGGAGTTCCTGCCAGCCCTGCGCTGCGTTTAGTGCAGCGCTGCGGCTGTGATGAAGGCGACGACCCGTTGGGACGAAACGAAAACTTGTATTTACACTTTTTACAGTTGGTTACAAAGAGGATACATTGAGGCCGTTGGTCGCTATGTGCCCGCGGCACCCCGTCAGAGACGAGCCACAACTCAACCCGGTCTGTCCGATGAGCGCATGCTTGCAATCGAAGAAACCTCGCATCCGGGGGAGGAGGTCGCGTTCGCTCCGACCGCGTTCCCACGCACCTGCAAGTTGCGGGCCCTTCGTCCAAGGGCGCGCAACCATACGCGCCACTCAAACCAAACGCACGTGCACAACGATATCCGACGCCTCAACCTAGCGCTAGCTTCGGCCCGGCCGCACACTGCATCCGCCGCGCGAAATACGAAGCGCGGTCATCCACCCAGCAGCTCCCTCGACTGCCTCCATCTGGCACGCAAGGCCGAAACACGGCGCATAAGAGGGGGGGGGGGGGGGGGGGGTACTCTACGCCCGCGAGGCCGTTGCCCTGTTGCCTGCCTGGGCATGAAATTAGGGCAATAATGACGGGATCACCCGACCCTTACACGCCCTTCCCAAGATAAACATAAGGGCCCAAAGGCCTCTTATGGAGATCCCAACAAGACACAGATAATAGCGACAACCGCTCCCTTAAAACTGAATAAGAAAAGATGAACACAACACGGAGCAAACCCGACAAAATTCCCCACGGTCACTTTCCAAGACAACACAGGCACTTGTCCATAAGCATAGTGTCCACTCAGGAAAAGCGCGTCACCGTACAGAAAACAACACACACGCACACACACTCTCGTGTCAAACAAAACACCCATGCAAAGGTCGTTTTCAGGCTGATGGGTCCTCTGCAAGTTCGAGCGTTCACGGTATTCTTCTCCGCCGTGAGACCCCTCACTTCTCTTTGAGTGGGTCCTTCTCGCCGCCCGCCAGGCCACCAACACTGCCACCCGCTTCCCAACATGCGTTAGGTACTCTGGACAAAGCGTCCGCGTTTGAATGGTCGCTACCCTTTCGGTGCTGTACGACAACATTATAGCGCTGCAGCGCTAGTGCCCAACGAGTCAACTTTGCGCCCTGTGGCGTGGACAAAGTGAGGAAGGAAAGGGGGTTGTGGTCGGAGATCACCGTCACCTGGGCGCCAAAGAGCCAAATGTCAAACTTTTTAAGCCCCCAGATCACCGCAAATGCCTCCCTCTCTATGGTCGACCATCGAGCTTGAGTGGGCGTGAACTTATGGCTCGCGAACGCTATGGGACGCTCGGAGCCATCCTCGGCGCGCTGGGACAAACAGGCACCCGCCGCGAAAGCCGAGGCGTCGGTGGACAACAAAAACGGCGCGTCCGGCTTCGGCGTTGCCAGCGCGGTCGACTCGCAAAGTGCTGCTTTGAGTCTCTGGAACGCGCTGTCAGCTTCGGCCGACCACGGAATCTTGTTTGGAATTCCCTTCCCGGTCAGTTCCGTAAGCGGCCTCGCCACCTCAGCATAGTTGGGCACGTAACTTCGGTAGTAGCCGCACAGTCCGAGGACGCTGCGCAGCTCCCTCTTAGTCGTTGGCTCTTTAAGCCCCCGTATTGCAGCCAACTTGCCCGGGTCCGGCGCGTGCGCTCCCGAACCGACATTATGCCCTAAGTAGCGTATGGACCCTCGGGCGACCTGACACTTCTCGAGTTTCACCTTGAGCCTCGCCCGGTCTAACGCCGCGAAGACCGCCCTTAAATGTTGTACGTGCTCGCTCAGGGTCTCACTGAATACCGCTATGTCGTCTAGATACGCACAGGCGTATTCAGAGTGCGGATGGAGCAGCTCGTTCATGGCCCTCTGAAACGTTTGCGCCGCGTTTTTGAGGCCAAAAGGCATGACTTTCCATGCAAACTGCCCCCGATGGCACGTGAAGGCGGTGAGTGAACGAGCCGCTGGCGCTAGAGGTACTTGCCAGTAGCCTCTTCGCAGGTCCAAAAGGGTAATATAGTTGGCCTGCCCGACGTTCATTATGAGCTCCTGCTGCAGTGTCATCGGATACGCGTCGGGCACCGTTCCTGCGTTCAGTCTGCGATAGTCAACGCATATTCTGACTGATCCGTCCTTTTTCGCCACGCACACGATGGAATGCGCGTGTGGGCTCTCGTACGGGAAAATTAAATCCCTATCTAGTAGCTCGTCCAACTGCGCCCCTACTTCTCCCTTTAGAGCTATGGGGATGCGATACGGTTTACACGGTTTTAGCGTGAAGCCCTCCTGCAACACTACATCGTGTTCGCGTACCCTCGCCACCCCCAGTCTGTCGTCGAACAAACCGCTGTACTCCGCAAACACCTTGCGGATCTGACCACTCTCGTTCTTCTCGAGATGACCTAATAAGTTCCCCAACAAGGTCATGTCCGCGGAACCTCCTTTCCCAGATCGGGGCGCGCACTCCACCTCCCCGAACGCCTCATCTTCCTCGAAAGCGACGCCAATCTGCATTACCCTACTGTTATAGGGTCGCAACTTGCTTGCGTGTACTAGCCGTCGGTTTCCTTCCGGCATTTCGACAAAGTATGAGTGCTCCCTGTACCGCTCGGTTACCCTACCTGGTCCCTTCCACTTGGGGAACATCTTACCCGGCCTGTCGTCATCAAACACCAACACTGCGTCCCCCTCCTGAAAGCTCTTGCTTGTCGCCCGCTTGTTGAACTGCTTTGCGTAAGCATTCTGCTGTCTGGATCCTACCAGTTCGGCTGTTTGCGCTGCCTGCTCTAGACGCTCTTTCAGCTCTTTCATGTAAGCGGACGGGGACGGGCCAAGGTCCGCTAACGCAGGCATTTCTCCCGTTAAAGCGCGTTTGACGACAGCTAGCGGTCCGCTAGGCGGTCTACCGTACACCATTTCAAATGGCGACACTCCTGTAGTATCATGCGGGACTTCGCGATATGCCCACAAAAGAAAGGGCACCGCCTTGTCCCAGTCTCTACCTTCCTTTTGGATGGTGTGGTACAGCATGTTCTTAAACGTCCTGTTCCACCGCTCCACAGCGCCGTTGCTCTCCGGGTGTCCCGGGGTCGAAAACCTCGGGGAGCAGCCGAGTCGCTTTAAGAACTCCTGTGTTAACTCAGCAGTGAAGTTAGTCCCACAGTCGGACGCGATCACTTCGGGTATCCCTGTGCTGCTAAATACCCTCAGTAGGGCGTCGCAAGTCGCCCTAGCGCTCAGAGAGCGGAGACACACTACCTCGGGCCACCGTGTGCACAAATCAATTATGCACAGTGCATATTTGTGCCCTCTACCTGATGGTGGCTGCAGCGGGCCAATGACGTCAACGTTAACTCTCTCAAACGGGTACCTAGGCCTTGCCAGCGGTTCTATCGGGATCCGGTCGGCAGTACGCAAGTCGGATCTTGTCTGGCAGGCATGGCAGCTAGCGCAGTAGCGCCTTACGTCTCCTTCGATAGCCGGCCAAAAGAAACTGTACTTTATGCGGGCCTTCGTTTTGCGGAAACCTAGGTGACCAGCCCAGTTTGACTCGTGAGCCATTCGCAATACATCGCCTCTACGACTCTCCGGTAGCACCAGTTGCATTACAGCTTGTCCCAGAAGTTTGTCTCGGTGGTACAAAATGCCGTCTACCACGACCATGCGTCCCTTTCCGCGTTTTGCATTTTCCCAGGCAGCTTGCAATGTCGCATCACTCTGCTGCTCGGCCCGAAACCTCTCCGACGAGCTCCTCTCGCCATTCCCGTCGTGAGTTGTTTCACTGCACTGCTCCTCGCTTCCCGCGTCCTGACCACTCTTTGCTCGCGTTGTAACCTGACCGATTGCAACTTGAACCGAGCCCTCTGCGCTCCGCTCATCGTCTACCAGCCTTGCTAGTTCGCCCTCCGTGCGGTCCGCAACGTCGCTCCCGTCTGCACATACCACCCCTTTCATCTCGGCTCCCGCCCTAAGACGCTCCCACGCCTCTTCCGAGAGCAGACAATCGGTCTGAGAAACCAACCTGTCCGTCAGCGCGCAAAGTACCGGCACCACCTCTTTAATGTCCGAAAACACGCCGACCTCGCGCGTTATCGTCAACGGAACCACCGCGAGCTTTGCCACTACCTTCTCTCCGAATGCGGAAGTCAAGTTGATTGTCCCGTGAGGCTCGACTAGCTCCGGTGGCAGCGCGCTTTCTCTAACGACAGTTATCTCCGCTCCCGTGTCCAGAATTGCGTCGATCTTCCTGCCATGGCAGCCCAAGCTCACGGGCTTAAGTTCGCTGTGGCCTGCACACGCTTCATTCGTTGCAACTCTGGCCGACAAGCTATTTCCTTTTCCTTCCGAGGCTCCTGCCGTCAGTTTGTTGACATTGTGCGGGCATTTCGCTTTTAGGTGGTCCCTTGAACCACACCCGAAGCAGGCTCCCCACTTTTTTCGCACGTCGGTGCTCTGTTTCACCGCGCCCGGTTTTGGCGGCGGTCCACTTGAAGTTACTCCCTGCGAGGCCGGTGCATGCCGTACCTTTGTTTCCGGCTTCTTAGCTGCGCCGTCCCTTCCCTCTGCATCCTCGAAAGTCTGCAGTAGGCTTGCCAAAGCTGGGGCCTTCTTCCAGCCTTCCCCTTCTTGAAGGGTTACGTAGCGCAGCGCGGACTCGGCCAGGTTATTTTTTAGCTGGTCGGCCACCAGCAGCTCGATCACCTCCTCGAACGACTTCACGTTTCTGGCCTCGAGGTAGAAATGAAGGTAACTCTGGAGTCGCGTCGCGAATTGTCTCCACCCTTCACTTGCGCGTTTCCTCGCCCCAAGAAACCTCCGCTGGTACTCCCCGGCTGACAATTTCAGCTCCTTCAGCACTGTCTTTTTGAGAACCTCATACTCACTATGCTGGGATGGAGTGAGTCGCGTCGAAACAAAGGGAACCTTTTCCGCTATAAGCGGAAAGACAATTTTGCCCCACAACTCCCTCGGCGCGGCGTATGCCTCAAGCGTATTTTCCACGGACTCAAACCAGATCGGCACTTCCGCTTCTGAAGGGAATTTCGGAACTACTCCAGAGACGAGTTTTGAAAAATGCCGGAGTTCGCTGCGCGTGTCCTGTCCGCCCGAGTCGCCGGAGCTCACGCCTGGTTCAGAACTCCTTTTCAGTCTCTCAAGCTCGATCTGCCGCTCGAGGACCAAGCGTCTCTCCTGTTCGATTTTGAGTTCAGTTTCCAATTTTTTCATTTGCATTTCCGCTTCGGACGCCACTGGCTCAGGTGGACTCCGCCCTTCCGCACCTTCATCTTCGTTACCCATGATGGGCTCCCCTCGTTTGTCCGGATTCAAGTGGGCAAAACGCGTGATCATGCGTTTTACGGGCTCTTGTTGGGCGGCAGTGATCGCGACCCAGCGGAAGACAAAAAGGACTCACCCAGTGTCGATCCGATGTGGCCGCCTGCCTCGTCCGCCGTTTCCGCGCGACTGTCCGACTTCTCCCTCAGATTCGGCAGGTCTGCGATGCCTGTTGGCGCTCCTTCGCCTTCGCCGAGGCGGTGTCGTTCACAGTCCGTCGGTCTGCGGTGACTGCCGGCCTCCTTCGCTACCGCAAAGACTCGCCGCCTCCGTCGGCCGCTCCTCCGCAACTCTCCCTGCTGCTCGGCTGTCGCCTGGAGTTTCCGGTTGCCTGCAGGTGCTCCTTCACCTGGCTGCAACCCAGTCGTCGCTCCTCCGTCGGCGTCGTGACGACTCCGGTGCTGTCGATCGCACCCAGCAAGTTCGGGTTAAACTCGCCCTTCCCGCTTCGGCCCGTGCTCCTTGGATTGGCAGAGCCCTCCGCCCGTGGCCGATGCGTCTATCCTCCGTCTCGTTCCGTGGTCGTCTCGCCAAGCAGGATCCTGTCGACTGCGCCAGTAATGTCTCGTTCTTCTCCAATTCGCCTCCTTGCGAGGCGGGCGTTGGTGACCCTTGGAGTTCCTGCCAGCCCTGCGCTGCGTTTAGTGCAGCGCTGCGGCTGTGATGAAGGCGACGACCCGTTGGGACGAAACGAAAACTTGTATTTACACTTTTTACAGTTGGTTACAAAGAGGATACATTGAGGCCGTTGGTCGCTATGTGCCCGCGGCACCCCGTCAGAGACGAGCCACAACTCAACCCGGTCTGTCCGATGAGCGCATGCTTGCAATCGAAGAAACCTCGCATCCGGGGGAGGAGGTCGCGTTCGCTCCGACCGCGTTCCCACGCACCTGCAAGTTGCGGGCCCTTCGTCCAAGGGCGCGCAACCATACGCGCCACTCAAACCAAACGCACGTGCACAACGATATCCGACGCCTCAACCTAGCGCTAGCTTCGGCCCGGCCGCACACTGCATCCGCCGCGCGAAATACGAAGCGCGGTCATCCACCCAGCAGCTCCCTCGACTGCCTCCATCTGGCACGCAAGGCCGAAACACGGCGCATAAGAGGGGGGGGGGGGGGGGGGGGTACTCTACGCCCGCGAGGCCGTTGCCCTGTTGCCTGCCTGGGCATGAAATTAGGGCAATAATGACGGGATCACCCGACCCTTACACCATTTCTTCCCCACATCCCTAACAGAGGTGCACACAACAAAGTGAAATATTCTTTTATTGCCTGTATGTACCCGACGACACCTGTCTCCTGTTGATTACCTTTTTGTGTACATGGTTCTTCTTTTAGTGATTCCACATTGTTCAAAGCTGGCCGCGCACTACCGTGCCTGCACGTGCAGTCCACATGTATCGGTAACCTGCCCCTTGTTTAGTTGTCGTTTTGTAGTACATTCAGGACGCCTGCATTTTCAAGTCAGTGTTTTGGGCTATTTTTTAGGGGCGAAGCTCCTTAGGGCGTGGGTCTGTCCATCCTCGACGTATGTATGTAGCCACCTCTAGTTTAGTTCTTGGATTGTTTACTAGATGGCGGTACTTGTATATGATGAAAAGATGCGCTTGGATTGTTTACTAGATGGCGTGGCTACCTCTAGTTTAGTTCTTGGATTGTTTACTAGATGGCGGGGAGCGTTGTAATAAAATCCGTTCGCTGTTGGCGCGCGCTCGGAGTCGCCCGATGGATAAGGCTGCAGATGTGCGAGCCCGCGAGGCAGAAGCGCTCCGTGAAGCTGCGCGACGCCGCCGCCAAGATCCTGCCGTACGAGAGCGGGAGGCCGAAGCGTGTCGTCTGGCTGCGCGACGACGCCGCCAAGATCCCAGCGTTCGAGAACGAGAGGCCCAAGCGTCACGGCAACGGCGCGAGGACCCTGCCGTACGCGAAGCGGCACGGCTGCGGCGCGAAGAGGATCTCCAAAACGTCAGAGAACGGGAAGCGGCGAGAAAGCGCGCGTATCGGCAGGCAGACCCCGATGCAGTGAGAGCTCGTGAGGCGTCTGCAAAACGCATCAGGCGAGCTCAGCCCCAAGGTGCCGACGCGCGGTTTAAGCGAGACTTTCTAGACGTTACGTTCGGACACAGATGTAGTGGGCGAACTTTCACTGAAGAGTCACGGTTTTACCGATGATTTCCCCTCAGGAGCTTCGCCCACTCATCATCATTCACCCCGTGGATATGCTGTGAATTTTTTCGTTCTTCTTTCCCTATATATTTGCTCCGTTATTGCTCCGCAAGCATAGCCCGACCGTATACATACGCCGCCTCTCTGAAATTTCTGTCGCTCTTTCTCACCATTTGCCGTTAAGGTACATCAGAAAAGTGATACAAGTCTTTATGGCAATAATGTGACGTAAACTGTATTCATATGAAGGCAAATCCCTTTGCCGATACGTGAGTAAACAACAACTTTGTGATTCTTCTTGTAGTCTCTCTGACTATTTACTATATATATATATATATATATATATATATATATATATATATATATATATATATAATGATTTTAATGCAGAAGCCAGAACCAAACAGTAAATCCCCTGGTGGGCATATGCAGCTGTGCAAATAGCAAATATTTAACTAGCAGTCTAGTGATGCTTCCAACAACAAGAAACTGGTTAAGAGCACAGTGAACTTCATTTGCCCGGTTCGTGAAAGTGGCGACAGGAGCCCGGCTAAAGTGCACTGTAAACGTTTTAGCTGCCGTGTGTAGAGATAGGCGGCAAGCGAAATGGATCACGCCGCAAAAATAGATGTCCGAGGAGGCAGGCGCGCAACACGAAAGGAACGACCGATCCCGCAAGCGCGAATGAGGTGTCTCCAGAAGTGAGCCAGCGGAGAAAGCCGCGGCCGGGAAGAGCCTCAAATAGAGACAACGGCGAAAGAGATATCAACAGAGGCCCTCCTGTAGCGGCGTTGGTACCATACACCCACACAGAGACAAACGCGCTCTTCTCTCGAGACGAGGACGATCCGACGACAACGAGGGGGGAGGGGCGCATCCGTCTCGCTTTGTGAAGTTTTCTTTCCTCGACGCGCCCCAACCCGGGCAGCAAACAAAACCGGCAGCCCGGTCCTGTCACTTGCGCAAAAGTGCTCGCAAATTCGATTTCCCTGTTTTCTCCCAGGAATCTCGACGAACGGATGAAAGCGCTGGGGCGAGGCGGGGTTCAGGGGAGAAGCGGCAAGGGGGGGACAGCTGCAAAGCGGGCTTCGTGGCTAAGAGCCAGCAGTGCGCCAGCTCACCCAATGCAGTTAGCATGAAGAAAGGCGCGTTTGGTTGAGTTCGTCTTATCCACGCCGCCGCCACCCTCCCCACACCCTGTGCTCTCTTCCTCCCCCTTTCTTTTAGGTGCCTGCTTCGCTTTTACTTCGTCGTCGCCTCTCTCTCCCTGCCCGGCCTCTCTCGGGCAGCGGGGGGGGGAGTGGATCAATAAACTGCTTTCCAAACTTTCAACAACGCATTGGCTCTGCGCTCCCATTGATCAGTTGGGATACGACGAGGCGGAGAGGCAGGGGTGTGGAGGGGAAGGGAAGGCAGGGACACGTCGAAGCGGGGAGGGTGAGCTGGGAGGGCGAGCCCGACATCCCCGGCAGCGACGCCCGCGGTGCCGTGGTGGTGTTGGCAGCTCCTCGCCAGCTCCTCGCGGGCGACGACGCAAAAGCCCGACTCTATTCGCGACGTTAGTTTCTCTGCAGTGCTCGTGCGCTCGACGGGATAAGTTTCCGACGACGCTTCTCTCGTGTTACGATGGAGAAGACGAGAAATAGGGAGGTGCAAGCATGCTGTCTCAACAACGGTTAGGTCGCTGCCGTGGCTTGCTTTGAGAGGAACGTTTTCTTCAGCAACAAGCAGAAGCAGCGTTGGCTTCTGGAAACTTTGATTTTCTATTACTTCTTAACGATGTGATGAATAAACGAGAAAAAGCAAGGACAATGTTGCATCAAGTTAATCGAGCTGGCAGAAAGGTACGAATTTTTAAACTGTTAAAAATGCTCTAATGCACTCCGTAAAGATGGTTAAAAAGAGAAGCTGTAACGTGTGGCCGGTATTTGCCATTGCAACGTCGACGCTGCTCCACTAGAACCGCCGCACCACCCCTGCCGGCCGCTGCCGCTTGGGCTGTGCTTTACGCAGTAGTACTGCTGCGAGGGAGCTTCTTTTTCGTGGCGCTGGCCAGGCAGGGGCACCCCGGCGACTCGGTGACAGGGAGCGGGGGGCCCCTAGCCGGGTTGGCTACATCTGCGGTAACGACTCCGGCCAAGTCACGAAGACCTACCAATACGACTTTATTCGCAGGCCCCAATGAAGTTTTTCCAATCCAATTTTTTTCGCTCCCTCTGATGCACCGTTCCTACTAACGAGTGTCGGTAGACGCGTGAGTGTAGCAACGTCATCTATAAACCCAGCCAGCTACTCTCCTCTTTCCAACCTGTTTTTTTTTTTTTTTGCGCACGCGCATGGAGTCGCGCCGAAAGGCTTTTCTGTGTACGCGGGACCACCGGATTTTCCTTTCGCTTAAACATATAAAGTTTCACTACAATATTTCCCGTCACACAGTCAAGACAATTATTTCATTGTTTTTAAGGGGGCTGCTTAGTCCTATCTCTCGTACGCGTTATCCGCCAAGGTTTCTCGCGTCCCCGCTGCATAATCTTTCCAAACAAACACTAAAGGAACATCCTGCGAATAAACGTAACCGTTTGGAGATTCTAATGAAGACAACGACCATCGCGTCGATATTTTTTTCCTTGGTTGCAGCGGCGATCATTCAAACAACGGCCATGTATTGTTCGGCAATCCCAAATCCTGACTTTTTTTCAAGAATGAACGGAAAAAAATTGGTAAGAAAAGCTTAACGCGGATGGCCAGTGCGCTCTTCAGTGCCGCTCGTGCGTATTAATAACAGCCTACCCGACGAAACGACCGCCGTTTGCGTTCTTCGGTTGTCTTTCTTCTCCTTCTTGCTTGTGTCGTCAATGAGAGGAATTACGAAAAATTGCCAGAATATCGCTTGAATACAAATATTTAAACCAACTTTGTCACCCCCCCCAAACAGCAAACGACTACAGAGCTTCCCCACATTGCTGATGGACTAGAAACGCGGTATCGGAGAAAAACTTTCCGGCGAATTGCCTCGAGGACAATCGCCTGGAGACAGCAGCTCACACGCGCGCGCCCACACACACACACACACAAAAATCTTTCTGGCAGACAGGCGCCAGTCTGTTTAGGTAGGCTGGACGACAAATACGCAGGAAAGAGAGTTTTCAAAGCGTAAATAAAAAGACAACGAAGTCGAGAAGCAACACGTATATATACCGCCCCAGAACCGGAACTCAAACACGCCGCGAACTTGCCACAAGCATATCTGCGCAAGAACAAAGCGTGGGACTGTGTGGAAAGCTGCCAGAGGAGCCTCGCAACCGCCGCCGGTACCGACCGTGCACCGTGAAGAGCCACGTCGGGCTTCCCCCTTCCGCAACCCTTTTTCCGCCAACCCTTCCTGCGCCTCCCCATTCGCCCCTGGGCGCAGCTCCTGGCGTCCCCGTGTCGTCGCGCGCGTATTGACTGCGCCAGCGCAACCAGCAGCAAGCGAGCTGGTAACGAACAGCCATTGTCTGCCCACGCCTATCATTTTTCAGGGCTGGCGCCTGGTCTCCCGGCGACGACCAGGGACGCCCTTATCGCGCTTTTAACTCGCATCCGCGTTGTCTGTTCATGCATGCGTTCTTCCCTCTTTTCTACCCTCTTTTCTTCACCTTCCACTTGTTTCAATTTTGCCTCCAGCCCCGCGCTGAACCGCTTCCTCTCTTTTTCCTTTGTTTTGTCTTTTTTTTTCGCCCCAGGTTCTCAAAGCACGACGTATATGGGCTCCGCTTCGACACCCAGGAACCCAGCCGTATGGCAGCAATTACTTTCCTCAATCTTTTTCCCTTTCTTACTAGAGTCTGCCATAATTTCAGCCATCGAAAGCTTTAAAATTTTGAGCCGTTTATATTGCGCTTCCGCTCACTTGTAGACGGTGGTTGTGAAGTGCACGGTATCTACGAGATGCTTGCAGCCCGCTCAATAAATGTTTTTACCACCACCACCACCACCACCCCCGCCTACGTCCCGAAGGGTTCTTATGTAGTCTGAGTTAGTCCTACGACACTGGCGTGACCAGATTTGCTATTAGTGACTTGCATCTGAATCCGCATATAGTCGCTCAAAAACAGGACGCTAACGCCTTCAGTGGTGCCGTGACGAGCGAAAAACTGTGCTCAAGCGAGTTCTCTAGCAGAGCCCCTCAAGCATTGAAGTACTCTGACACTAGTTAGTTCCCTCCTATGTTGACGGTATACGGATCACGGCTGTTGATTTAAAAATCTGAGTTGTTGTTTGTAGTTAACTGCTACCGGAGTACATGCTGCAGTTTCATTTTATCGGTCGGTATTTTCGTTTCTCTTATTCTCCGCTTTTTTGAAACATAAAGACAAGAAAGAGAAGAGAGAGTTTGGTCACAAGAATCGGAATCCACTGTTTAAATCGGCTACGGCGGCCGTCTAAGAACACCAACACTACTAAAACATTTAGCATGAGACCCCTCTTCGGGAAGCGGCTGCATAAATTATGTAGCTCTGTCGCGGAGTGGGCGAGACGAAAAGAGAGACTGAGATGACTGACAGCTGAATAGAGAGAGGTGGGCTGGGGGTGCGGAAGGGCTGCCAATCAAACAAAGCCGGCTTGGAGACCGGATCGCGGCTCTGCGCGATCGATGGCGGCTCTGCGCGATGGTAAAGCTAGTGATACTCGAACTGTCGCAAATGTAGCAAAGGAGGGCTGTGCATGAGATTTCGGGGTCACATTCAACAACAACAATATTCGACGCTACGGTGTTTATGAGTTGCTATGCAAGCACTCGATAGGCATCACCAATGAGATCGCCTTAGGGATAGAGCAACGGCCTACCTGATATGCATATGTTTATTTATATACGCATGTGCGCAATAAGAGGAGGGTAGTAACAATGGTAGAGGATACTTGAAGTCGAGCAGCAGCAACGCGTCAGTACCCGCATGTCAAACAGCATTGCGATTTCATTTTTTGTGAGGTTTGCCTGAATCGACGCCTGTGTTGAGTGTTTAATTTGCTGGAGCGGTGCAAGGAAGCCACGTTGCAGGCATCTCTAAATAGTTAACTGAGATTAGGTAAACAGAAAAAAAAAATCGATTCCCTAAAAACTACTGCAGTATAGAAAAAGGGGGAGGTAGGTGCAGTGAAGGCAACACAAAATGCACGCATCTAACAAAAATGGCTTTAATTGGATATGGATAACGAAAAAAAAAATTCTCTCGTGCATGCGAATTGTTCCAAGCAAAAATTACCGTAAGAAAGGGGGCATCAGACAGCCGCGGCGTTTACGCGCTGTCGTCATGTTTAAAGTTGAGGCAAGTAGTTCTGTGCACATTTCTCCATACGAATGTAAAATTTCACCCGAATCTGCCGTACCGATCACAACAAAAACTTCCAGTCTTACGAAGAGTTGAGATTGCTGCGTCGCAAATGTCGTATACCGTTTTTAAACAATGACGTCAGCTGACATCTTGGCCAACAAAATTACGCGGGGCACTGCTTGTTACGTTTTAAAAGTTGGGATGTGTCTGTTCCGTCGTTAGCAGTCTGAACATAATGACATTGCTGCATGAGGGGCTGCATGAGGGGCTTTATTCTTTGCATCGGTTGTGCTTCATATTTTGCGTACACTCACGTAAAAGTGCCGCTTACGACGTGTTAGCTGCTGACTTGCAGCTCTTCAAACGGGAGGAAATCAAACAGTCGGTGGCCCGATCCAGATTACGAAAAAGTGTGTATATGCGGCAGGCGTGTGAGTGGTTGATTGTGGCGCCCTGTACTGCGTAGAAGCCTGGAAAAGGCGGATGCGAGCAAGTGCGGGCTGTTTGGGGCGCATGGACAGAGACCGACGGGCATTTTGAAATCTTAATGCAAGGCCAACGATAAAAAAACTCTGCGTTATAAAAGGTGAAATTGTGTACTTTTTTGTTCGTGACGCTACGCTTACAACCCCGCGGAAAGAGAAGCAATTTCTTATGCGTGCGAGGACGTAAGACGTGCGCATGCGCGGCTTCTTATTAATGTACAAAAAAAAAAGGGGGGGGGGGGGGGATAAAACTCAGGCTATCGACGACGCGGGCAGCGAGGAAATAGTAAGAAGGCGGTGGCGCACGCGGAGAGGGGCATCGTACCAGAGCGGTGGTCGCGGGCGCCGTACGGAATGCCGGGATCGCGAGAGCACAGAGCTCGGGATGCACTTACCACCGCCTCCCCTGTAATTGTACGCACTCGCCGCAGCGTTTGCATCCATCACGAACCACACCGCCGCCGTCGCCGCAGGCGGCGGTGACCACCTCCCGGCCTTGGGGCCCCTTCTCGTACGAGTCCCCTAATTGTCGAGCCGCTCTTTCACCATCGAGCCTACGCGGCGGGTGTACACTAAGATCGTGCCACGGTGTTGCGTGGGTTTGTCTTCTGCTTGCTGTTGCTCCTCATGTCTGGGGGCCGCGCTCACCGCCATTTTGTCCGCGGTGCGCCTTTCTCTCACTCTCATTCCCCCTCTCTCCTCGACTCTCCCCTAATGGGTAGTCAGAGCTCACCTGCAAATGTTGCCTCCTGAGACGCGGAAAGTGGCAAAAATCGTCCTCCCCTCTCCCTTTTACAGACCAAGAGACAAAACTGCGAGTTTGCGCCGTTGTTCTCGTTGTGTTGTCACGTGCGTATACAGTCACGTACAAATGAAGCACTTACACAAAAACAGGGACCATAGAAAGCAACATGTACGATTACAGCTTCGCGGAGGTTAAATGATGGCGTTTGTTCTGAGACATAGAGAAAGCGCTGTTATGGCACTTCACCCTTGCGTCTCAACAATGTGATGGAAATTATTCACACGAAGGGAAATCGGGATATTGGATATTTGTGTGTTCTATTTCGTATTATCATGTTCACGCATAATTCACACCTTATTCATACACGTTTACTTATGGTGAGCGGATAGCCAAGTCTAGATTACAGAAAGCTAAGTGAGCACCAGTCATCCAGTGAGTCTCGGATTTCATGTAGTATTTCAGAGGCAGATGTCGATATCTCTCATATATACAAAGTTCTTATGAGGGCTGAATTTCGTGTTTCCTTTTTCTGTTCAATAATACCTGCTGTACTACTATCAGTCGCAGCGCTTAACGTTTCAGGTAAACTTTGCCGGAATGGCCACCAGGACAATAACTGTACTCGCGTGTTACCCTTTGGTGGTTTAGACAACAGCGAGAAGTGTTTGCAAGCCGTGAGCTAACCTCCATGTCAATCACAAGTCGCCCAGGAAGCTCAGGGACGGAAAAGAACCATCTATTTCCGTAGGGTGGGCGTCGCTATGTGGTAACTATATGGTCAATACGTGGTCCAGTGGGATCGGAAAACACTTCGAACTAACCGAACTTCCAAATAAACAGAAAGCACAATAACAGCATTGGCGTTAGTCCTCAACACGTCTCCCTTTTCTTGATTTTGTTCAGAATCTCGACTTTCGTCGGCAGTTAGAGCGCACGACACGGTTTGCACTGATAGTTGAGACTTATCGCTAACATCAAAGATTGAAGCGTCCAGGGGCGGTATTCTCGCGTTTGTGCGTTTTGAAACCGTCCGTTTTGCGTCCGTTTTATTGTGACGTACTTCCTGTTGTAGGTGGGCTTCGGGTTGACTTTTCCGCAACTGTTCTTGTAAACACATTTTAAACAACTAAACCTATTTTAAACTATCTTTTACGTGTTTATTGTTCCGCCAGCGAACCAACAACAAGGCTACGAAAAATCGTCTGCTCCGAATCGTCTGCTCCGAGAAGCCGTAGCTCACCTCCGCCGTGCTTGCATGGCGTCACATCCGGGTGTTCAATTTCAGCAAATCAGGGCCTGTTCAAAACGGACACTTTTGAAACCGACACAAAACGGGTAAAACACGAGAATACCGCCCCAGCACGCGAACTGCTCTCACGGCGCTGTACGCAATAAAGAAGGTTGAGGACCTGAAATAGAGATAGGCGCACACTGGCGCGAGTTTCGACTGGTCTACCACTTCACTACTCTGCCTTGCCTCAGTTGCAATGGCGCCGACATCAGTGCAGAGCACGGCGGTGTTTTGGCGCTTAAAAAGTTTGAATTTGATCCAGATATGGCGGTCACTTTGGAGCTTTCTATTCGATATAACTTCCAATTAACCGATATACTGGGTTCTGGCTTCGAATTATCGACCGATTTCTTGCATTGAATTGCGCGCGAAATTGCCGGTACTGGAACATCTCTTCCAATTAACCGTAAATTCCAATTAAGCGACTACGAATTACCAAGATCCGGCTGTACAGCTAGAGAAACAGTCCTCTTGAATTATACGGCGCGATTAACATATATTACCAAACACTCGTTCCGGAGCGTTTAGTATAACTGTCTCCTTCATTCGCGTAACGAAATATAGCTTCAGCTGAAAACAGTGACTCCTCACGCTTCTGCCAGAGTTTCTCGTCTCCAGTAGAATTCGTAAATTTTCCTGAGGAAAAGGCGCTCACTCGCGAGTTGTAACGTCTAAGCACGCTACAAAAAAAACGGCAAATATAGTGTAAAAACAACAGTAGATAAGCAAGAGAAACGGCGCCTCGCATAACGTAAAGAAGGCTGAAGAATCCATAAGTAATCCTACTTTCGATTAAACAACGTTAATTTGCCTTCAAGGTTCCCATATGCAAGTAAGGCGAACACAACGAGGATCCTTGAGTCACATCCTATCCTATCGCGGTTATATGAGGACAAAGGTAACACGAAGCTAAGGTTAGGCTTAGCTGCGTTAGGCTTAGGCTTAGCTTAAATGGCGTGTTGTGTGTTGTGTTGTGTTGTGTTTTATGGCACATAAGCAACTTAGGCTATCATGCGCCAAACAGAAGGTTTTGTGTATTTTGTGGATAATAACGGTTACATCACGTTACAGCTTTACAGCTTGCTTAGAATCCCTGCTTCCTTGATAAAACTAAAAACGGAGGAAATTTTAACAAGTGCGTTTTCTCCTAAAAGTAGACTGGGGTGAAATGGAATGTGTTCGTCGTAGAACAGCCTAAAATGCTTTTTTCTCAGGACCTCAAATTTCGTACATGAGAGTAACATGTGGTTTACTGTTAGCTCTTGGTCGCATTCCTCACATCTCGGTTTATCTTCTTTCATTAGAAGGAAGTTATGTGTCAGGTGTGTATGTCCGATGCGGAGACGACATAAAATGACTTCTGTGTAGCGCTCCTCATGTTTGCTTGATTCCCACTCTGCTATAGTGGGTTTAACTATGTGAAGTTTGTTGTCTGTTTCGTTATCCCATGAGGACTGCCATGTTTCTCTGAGTTTACTCCGTATAAATTTCATACAGTCGCTATGAGGAATATGTACTTGTGTTACTGTTTTACTACCAGCCTGCGCAGCACATGCATCGGCTCTCTCATTACCATTGATCCCAACATGGCTAGGAACCCAGCACAACTTAATTTCCTGTCCCTGTGTTTTTGCTGTCACTAAATTGTGTATTATGTCTCCTATTATGGGTTGAGCTGCATTTTTGTAATGTAGGGCTGTGATCGCGCTGAGCGAGTCTGTGTAGATAGCACTTTTCGGAATGCTTTCCTTCCTTATTCTTTCCACAGCAACAGCAATTGCATAAGACTCCGCTGTGAAAACCGAGGCGCACTGAGGTAGTCTGATCACCTTCTCCCATTTACCTTGTATTATTGCACTCCCAGCATAGCATGCTGTTTTGGAACCGTCTGTGTAAAATGAGGTGTAGCCTTTGTATTTTTCGTTTAGTGCCAAAAACTCCTGTAATATGTGTTCACGCGGTGTTTTCTTTTTTTGAAAGTGTGTCAGTGTAAAATCGCACACAGCAGGGAATGTATACCAAGGTGGTAGTTGTTTTGTTCTATGGGCAGTCCCAGGTAATGTGTCCAGCATACCAAGTTCTTGGCATTTCTCTTCAAACCGAAGGAGCAACGGTCTAATAGCTTGGGGTTTGTTATTAAACAGTGTCCTAGATGGGCATTTCGTGACTATGGGATAGCACAGATGTTTCGGTAGTGAACGGATCTTTAGGATGTATGAGCACGTGAGCATGAGTCTTCTGTATGTAAGTGGCGGTTCATTGGTTTCAACATAAAGACTGCTAATGGGTGATGTCCTATATGCACCAGACGAGAGTCGTAAACCTAAATTATGTACGGGATCCAGTCGTTTTAAGTAGGACTGCCTTGCTGAGCCATACACAATGCAACCATAGTCTAAGCAAGAGCGTACAACGGAGCGATAAACTTGTAGGAGGCATGACCTGTCAGAACCCCAGTGTTTACGAGACAGAACCTTAAGTATATTTAGAGCCCCGGATGCTTTCTTTTTCAAGATATTGATGTGAGGCAGGAAAGTGAGTTTTTTGTCAAATGTTACGCCGAGAAATTTGTGTTCATTTTGTATGGGCAAATTTATTTCTTTTAGGTGTAGGGTGGGGTCTGTCTGCAGGCCTCGTTTGAGTGAGAAAAGAATGGCGACTGTTTTGTGTGGTGAAAACTGGAAACCATTTCTGTCTGCCCATGTTGTCAGTTTATTTATGGTCAACTGTACTTGTCTCTCGCATGTCGTTACATTGGACGATGTGCAAGCTATTTGAAGGTCATCAACATAAACAGAATACATAATCGACCTTGGAATTATTTTTGATATGGAGTTCATTTTGACAACAAACAATGTTGTGCTAAGAATACAGCCCTGAGGGACCCCGTTCTCCTGTACGAAATTCCTCGACAGGGTTGAGCCCAGGCGCACTTGAAATGAACGATTTGTCAAGAAATCATTCAGGCAGTTCAGCATTCTTCCACGTATGCCTAATTCTACTAAATCCCGCATTATTCCAAACCTCCATGTAGTGTCAGAGGCCTTCTCGAGATCAAAAAAGACAGCAAGACAGTGTTGTTTGTGTATAAATGCTTCTCGTACGGCATTTTCAAGGCGGACAAGCAGGTCAGTTGTTGAGCATGCTTTTTTGAAGCCGCACTGGTGAATGTCTATAAGTTCATTTGATTGTAGGAGAAAATTTAACCTGGTATTCACAACTAGTTCAAAAGTTTTGGCCAGACAGCTCGTAAGGGCTATTGGTCTATAACTACTAGGGGAGGTTGGCGGCTTTCCGTGTTTTAAGAATGCTACAATAAAAGCTTTTTTCCAAGCTCCCGGCATTTTTCCCGATACCCAAATTTTGTTAAAAAACTTCAGGAGTGCTTCTACAGCAGGACCAGACAGATGAGCGAGCATTTCGTAATGTACATCATCTGGCCCGGGGGCGGTCTGCTTACCAGCCAAAAGAGCTCTCTTTAATTCTTGGAGTGTAATTAAACTGTTGTACGTTTCGTTTGTGCCACCAAATGTTGGCAGTCGTTGTTTCTCAGCTGTGTTTTTATACTTTAAGAAAGCTTGTGTGTAGTGTGCGGAACTTGATACTTTGGCAAAGTGTTCACCCAGTATATCTGCCTGTTCTTCTATGCTTGTTTGCACATCTGGTGCTGTTAAAAGGGGAAGTGTGTAGGGGGAGTACGTCCCGTTTAGCTTATGAATTTGCTCCCATACCTTCTTTGATGTTACGGAGCTGTTTATGGACGAGACATAATTTTGCCATGAGGCTCTCTCAGCTTTTCGGCGAATGTACCTTGCTTTAGCTCTTACCTTTTTAAAATTTATTAAATTTTCCTGGGTTGGGTACCTTCTAAAGACTCCCCATGCTTTATTTTGCTGCTTTTTTGCTTCCTTACATTCTTGAGTCCACCATACTTTGTGGTTCTGCCTCACCACTCCTGTGGACTGTGGGATAGCTATGCGTGCAGCATTAACAATACGGGATGTAAACACATCATTCAATTCGTCAATACTAAGAGTGTCTGAAAAAACTTGGTCTAAATTTGCTTCCGAAGCAAAAAGTCCCCAGTCGGCAAACTGAAGTTTCCACCTGCGTGGTTTCGTCGGGATAATAGTTGGTGAAGATGTTACGCTAATGAGTACAGGTAGATGATCGCTCCCATATGGGTTGTTTATGATATCCCATTTAAAATCGCTAAAAACAGATGGTGAACTAAAGGATAAATCTAAGCAGCTCATCTTTCCTGAGCTTGGGGAGCAGTATGTAGGCTTACCAGTATTCAGTAAGCAGACATTATTGGTCAAAATCAAATCTTCTAAAATCTGGCCTCTTACATCAGTTTTTTTACTTCCCCAAAAGGATGAGTGGGCATTAAAATCACCTACTATTAGGAACGGTTCTGGTAACTGATTTACTAAGTCTTCTAAATCAAGCAGTGTTACCGTGAGTTGTGGTTCCAAGTACACACAGCAGACTGTGATTGTTTTGAATACAAGCATGGTGGCAGCTACTGCTTCTAGCCTAGTTTTCAGTTTATGTTCTTTAGCTGCAATACCATTTTGCACAATTATGGCGACACCACCAGAGAGCCTATTCGCCTGCTCTCGGTCACAACGAAAGACCTGGTATCCTTTCAGTATGTTCTTATGTTTAGGACCCAAGTTTGTTTCTTGAACGCACAAGACTGCAGGTGAATGAGTCGCGAATATTTCTTTCACGTCATTTAAATTATTTAAAAGTCCTCTACAATTCCAGTGGACTAGGAATGCCATGTTATTTTTGTATCAGGTGAAAACTACGTTTTCGGTCCCGTGATACGGTTTTTGCCTTTCTTTCCATTTTCAAGGGAGTTCCGCCGCACCACCGAAGTAGACGGCCGAGAACCTCCCTCAGTTGTGTCCATTGTCTCCTCCGAGACGCTGGAGGTTCGTGCAGAATGCACGGGTGTTGAAGTGTTGGACCTAGCCGTGTGGGCAGAGGTCTTCGGGACTGCCAAACCAGGGGTCCGTGCAGCCCGCTTTGGGGGTGGTGGAGCAGCACTAGCTGCTTCCACCGGGGGCGCGGGGGGCCTTGCTTCAGCCTCACTCTGTGTGGCTTCAGCAGGCGCCGAAGACAGCTGTGATGCCGCGCCCTGTTGCACCACAACGGAGTAGGATCGGGTATGCGCTGGTGTCAGTCGCCTCCGTGCTTCACGAAATGTAAGGTTTTCAGTCACTTTCAGCGTGATGATCTCTTTTTCTTTTTTCCACGCTGGGCAAACACGAGAGTATGCTGCGTGGTTGCCCTTGCAGTTCACACACAGTTGTTGTTCGGATTCACAGTTCTCAGTAAGGTGTTCATTGGAGGCACATTTGGCGCAGGTGTCTTGGCCCCGGCAGCTTAGCGAGCCGTGACCGTATCGTTGGCACTTGTAGCATCGGCGAGGATTTGGAATATACGGTCTCAGTTTCATTTTTGTGTATCCTACCTCTACGGATTCTGGAAGTACGCTGGATGCGAAGGTAAGGACCATGTGTTTAGTCTGGATTTCTTTGTTTTCTCTTCTGATTTTGATTCTATACACATTTGTGACGTTCTGTTCTTTCAGACCTTCGAGAAGTTCCTCCTCAGACACGTACTTTAGGTCGTCATCGGATATGACTCCGCGGACCGTGTTGAGTGACCTGTGTTCGCTTATAGTTATAGGGATCTCACCAAAAGATGTTAGTCCTGGCAGTTTGTCACACTGGTGTTTGTAGAGCAGTTCGAGTAGGAGGTCTCCATTAGCTAGTTTTTTTACTTTGTAGCCTTCGCCAATGGTGGCAGTTAGGGTTTTTGCGACAAGAAATGGTGAGACAAGTCGGGCAGTTTTCTCTTCATCGTTGCTGTGAACCACGTGGAAGCGTGGGAAGTTCGTAACGTTCTTCGTGAAAAACTTAGCAGTTACGTCGGTGCCCCCTCTTTTACGAGAGGGATCAGTTGTGCGAAAAAAAGAAGCCATAAAATGAAAAATCTGTTCGGCCATGGTGCCAGCCGCCCACCATGGAGCCCAACAAGGGGACGGGACAGGAACTCGCGAGCAAGTCCTGCCCACGCCAGCTGTACACCACGACTATAACCTAATATGGCTGAACTCAGGGTCGTCCGCCACACAAGGTTAACCCTAGCCGCCAGGAAAAAGGGAAACTGAGAAAGAATGAGACGACAGGAAAGTTGTTAGAAAGGAGACAGGAACGCGAAAGGTGAAGGGAAGGACAGGAAAAGGCGACTGCCGATTCCCCCCGGGCGGGTCAGACCGGAGGTGCCGTCTACGGGAAGCGGAGGCCAAAGTGGTGTGTTGCCTCCGCCAAGGGGCCTTAAAGGTCCAAGCACTCGGCGTCGGCTCAACCACCAGGACCCTCTTTTCCCCGGTCACGGCGCTGCCACGCACGGCTAAACGTGGGTGCTCGGGGTCCGTGGTGTCGCACAGTACACGCAAACATCTGCTTTAGCAGATGCCCCCTGCGGGGTAGCTTAAATGGCACGGATCTGAGAACGGCAATCCGCAACGCGCTTGCTGTGACAGACTTACAAAACAGCAGACAGGGTATACATTAAGTGTTTTAAGAGGCCATGACGCCTCCTTTTTTAACCTAAGAACTCAATCGTTCTTTCTCTCCCGAAATAATTATGGGGATGAAACAGTGCAGGACCTTGTTGATTGGATTTTAAATTCGAAAGTAAACGTCAAGTAATCAGGCAACACCGGCACGTTTTCGGCATTTGTGACGTCATAGCCACACGGTTTGACATCGTCCCCCCATTCCTTGCTGAGTACCGTGCGTTTGTGGGGCGATCTCCGTCAGATTTTTTCCCCAAAACTTTATGAAGTGGTGCAAAATCTTTTGGAAACCTGCCAGATTTGTGCTTACTTCATGCGCGACGCTCTTTGTGCTTAGCTAGAACCTCCAGTCGGTGCTTGAAAGTGCCATTTGGTTCCGTTGGGAGGGGCTTCAATCTAAGGAGAGATGCTGCGGTGAAATGTGCTCGAAAACCGTTCGTTCATGCTCCAACATGTCGACAAGTCTGGTCACTGTTTCATTGGAAAAGAATAACTTCATCAGATGGGTTCGGTAGCCTGTTTATTAAGTCAGGCACCCCTCCGTCTAACGACGACGATGGTTGAACGCGAAGCTTTCTCGTGACGTATCATCGCAGTTTTTTACACCGCGGGATAAAGGATTTTTCTATCTAATTTTGCACGTCCATGCACCCCTCTGCAGACCCAAACCACTTCAACCCTGTCGACACGGAGCAATCGGACAGGCGCCGGCTGCATGGCGCGAGAAACGCAGGTTCGATTCCTGCCACTGGAAGAGTTTTTTTTTTCTTTTACTTCACCCGTTTTCGCGTTAGAGACGCCATCACTGAGAACACTAAAGCTTCGCTTTTGCAGCGTCATTTTTCTGCGCCTACAACACAACAAGAATGATACCGGTTGGCGGAGCCGACAGGAGTGTTTTTTCTCGCCGGTGACGACGCGGCGTACTTCACAGCGGAGCCTAGCTCGGCAGACGATATACAGAATGGCTCTTCTTTCAGGGCGGCCTAACCCGACAAATTATAAGCAACGCAATGTCGCATTCGCAGTCGTAATGACGCTCTGCGAAGAGAGAGCGTGCTTCAGGCAGGCGGCTCCCGCGCCATCTGCCGTCGCCTACTCTGTCGGAGGGAGAGAGCAGGCCGACCGTGGCGCATGCAGGCTACGCCCATGCCGAGTGCCGCATGCCCCCGGCAATGCAGAGAAGGCCTGCGGCCAGACGTACCAAGACCGGCCCCGGCCGACGGCAGTTGGTCGCCAGGCGTGGCTGTCGACGGCACGCCGCTGACTCGGCACCACGACACTCCCCTCTCGGCGGCAGCGGCTGGCTCGGCGCGTCACCACTGAGACAAAGAAAAGGCCTTTGCATTACGCGAACAGGGGGACGAGGCCCGGTTCCGTGCACTTTAAGCCCCCGTCTAACAAAAGCGTTAACCTGTCAACCAGTAATAGAAAGTGAGGTTGACCGGTAATGTCTGGCTGGGCGGTGACGGCTTCGACAGTGGTGGGCAGAAAACGAATACCCACTCTACCTATACAGGAGTGATTATGTAAAGCGAATGTGAGAGAAGTCACGTGGTCCAAACCAGACGACTGAAGCGGGACCGCTGTCTCTCGAGTCCCCTGTTGCTTTTAAGAGATTTAACTCGTCGAGTAACTACACCATGTCTGACTGCGAACGATACCGTGTCAGTCTTTATCGTCGTCTTGGGTCACTTGTACTGTTGAAAGAAGCTGCTGTCAATACTTTTCTGCGGTTACACTTTAACACTCAAGCCCACGAATTCGAACCGTACTGCACGATGTCGCCACCGGGTCAGCTAACCGAGTATGCAATAAACAAGCAGTCACAGCACAGAGCCTCAATATTTATGCTGTTTTAGTTTGGTTGTGTTGGCCCGCGCCACTTGTATTTACTTAAAACCCGGACTATCGAATCTCGAAGCGCCAGTTTATTAGAGTGTTACTGTATGTCACGTCATGTTTTGAAGATTAGGAACGATCATAAGTAAGCAGGACGTTTAAGTTACTATCGCTAGAGGGCTCCCACAACTGAAATACAAAGGAGAAAAGAGAATTAGCCCAACTACAGGGAGGACACCAGGGAAAATACGTCATTGTGCAGCTGTCTAATACAAACACGACGCTTGCATACGAAAAACGCCAAGTGACGCAGCAAACGGTATTACACTCTTGGTTTTCTTTTTTCTTTTTTTAGTTTCATATGCAGGAAAAGCAAGTGGAGGCCGCGTATGCCCGAATATAATCACCCATAGCTTCACACACTGTTCTGCGTCCCGGTTTACCTGTCTCGTTACTTGCTCAGGAGTTTTTGACACACGTTTAGACAAGTATACAGGGATCTATCGATGTCGTATACCTAAAAGCTCGTTTAATATTTTACACCCCACGCGCAGTTGTGGACCTTTATAGATACGCCCACTTCTTTCTATAGCGTTAATGCGACCGGAAATAACATTCCCTTCTACTCTGTTTAGTTTCTTTTTTTTTTTCTTATGTCTCCAGCTTCACTCGCCCAGTAAAGTAACTAACAGATCCAGACATACGAAGCAAAGTAACGACCCCCAACGAAGAGAACAAAAAGCAGACCCCTGCCCGCGAAATGCTAATTAGAATATATGACCAACTTTTGACAGCCACCTCGTCCAACTCTTCGTTTCCTGCCCCCTCCTTTTTTTCTTGCAGGCTAAAACAGTTTTCCTTTGTTTTCGGGCGCCTAGGAGAAACGCCAGATTGGACTATACGGTGGGTCGAACTCTGAACAGGGTTCGTTTATTTCATTTTACTACTTTTGCAATTTCCCCTTTTGCTGTTTTAATGGCGAAGTTGGTAACCCAGCGCCCCCTCGCCTTGCTCACTAACATCCTTTTACTTCGTTATTACTATTTAAGTTCCGGAGGCCTCTTGCTTTTTGGGAGTATCGGCCACAACACGGGGCAGAAACGCAGCCGGGGTCCCCTTCCGGTGATTTCCCGCATCGACAGACCCGCTCTAGTCCTCTTATATACGCGCGCAACAGCGCAAGCGAGCGATACGAGCCCGACAAGCAAGCTGTGCATCTAATGGCAAAAACTTGTTTGGCGCTATCCCGGGTTTTGAATAATTAAAGCTGTTTAATTATAAGCTAAGTGGGCGGAGCTGCCGCAGCCGCGACGAGAATCGAGGAAGGCAGCAATTTTTCAGGTGAAACCTCCCGCGAGCACCGACGACCCGCGGGTCTCGACTCCCGGCCTCAAACCCCAGGCGTGAAAACAAGGGTCCAAACACCATCCCTCCTTTCCCTCCTCCTTGCCTCTTCCTCATCCTTTTTTCTCTTTGTTCCCGCCTTCCCCTGGGCCTTGCGTGCGGCCGCTTCTGTAAAAAGTTGTTACCGTACGACACGGTATAAAGGACGACGTTCTTCACTGAGCGGTATTTATCGGTGTTTTTTCCCGCCCAAAAAAATAAAGTTCGGGAAAACGGGAGAACGGGCGCTCTGCAGCCTGTTCCGAAACCAGTGAAAGAGTTTCCCTATGAATAACAATTAGCGACCGGCAAGAGAGGATGAGACTGGAGCGCTAACTAGACAACTAGAGTAATGAACGTGGTTGTCTTTGTTTGGTTATTCGGGCGGACGCCATTGTCTCCTTATTGGTTACGAGGACCTTTACGTTGAAATCTGTTTTTTTTTTTCAAATATTTATTTTGTCCAGTTCGCCCTCTAGACTATCCTATACTAATTACCAATGCAAGCTGACTGTAACCGCACGCATTTAGAGGAATATATGGAAGAATTTTGCTGACACTTCGAGGCTGTACCCTGGTAGAAGGAAAGGCTTAATGGTGGTTCATTGCGGTAACTCTAAACACGAAGCTTAAAGACAGTGTAAATTTAATCTTGAAGTATAAATTGATTACGCCTAACTTTGGGGCCAAGATATTGTTGGAAATTGTACATACAGACTTTCTTTTCACCCTGGCGTCGTTTTGTCTATGATTTTTCTTAAAGAAGCTCGAGCCTAATCATACACTTGAATTCTGGGTGGAAATCCCGCGATAATATATAAAAAAAACCTGAATCTTTCCAGGGTTGCACCAAATTATTTCTGAAATCTTACTGAAACTTTCGGTTCCTATATATGGCCAATAGGCCAGGAAGCAAGCGGAAGGCTGCCATAACTGACGACTGCAGGGGCAAAGGAAAAAAGCCCTAAAAAAGTCCAATTACTGTCAGCAGCGACAAAGACCAAAGGAAAGTGGTTCGGTTGAATTTAGGACACATGCGACCCTTTAAGCGAGCCCCGCTAAACCACAAAGAATCGCTCCACCCAGTGGAATCTCAATGTTATGATACTGATCGATGAGGGGTCCTGCGGTTGCAACATTTAAAAACCAGAGGGCGCGGTTGTCACCACCTGCACGAATTACGACTCAGTCCGCTAGTTAACGAGTTTCGTCGCGGCTGAGGATCTGTATAAGAACATGTTGCGCCGAGTAAGACCGCCATTTAAATATTCTCAAGATTTTTAAGGTCTTTACCTCTCTCTTTTGTTAAGACAGACGCCTTTGTTGAGAGAAACCACACTGAAAACGACGATGGAGATGAAAAATTCAGCCGGGATTCTTACGAAAATATACAGAGAAAAAAAATCTTTGAAACAAAAGTTGGGCCAGACTATAGAAACGTTCCGATCACGCCCAACAGCCTTTGCAAAACTGACGTCCAAGGACCTTTGCTTAGTCCGCCGGTCGCCCCCTGCTTCTAAAACGCAGCTGCGTACAGGTAGTGCAGCGTATCGAACGCGAGCGAACGAAACCCCGAGTATCGAACGAGATTAGCGGGGATTTCTCCAAAGGGCGTGGGTGCGGACGCTTAAAGTGTCTTTCCCAAGGAATTACTCAAGTAAGGCGCGCAAGGATTGACGTGCACAAAGCCTCGGCCCCGTCACTAAAGCACACATTCGCCGTCACCACTCGGTGCTTAATCTGCATTTCTTGTCTTCGTACCCTCCTTTAACAGCATTGCTGTTTGCCTAAACCCTTTGCTTCCTTTCTCTTTTTTTTAACGAAACGCTAAGTATAACAAAATGATAGGAAGCTAAGGGGTAAATCTGTATGAAGATACACGTGATTGCGACCGCCACGAGCTTTCTCTTGCGATTAGAGGGAGAGGAGGGAGCGTTACTTTTCTTCGCAAACGACCCTTTCGCGTCGTTTGGGGCGGCGCGAAGCGCACTTAGAGAGGATCAAACGTAGTGAATCACGCCGGCCTGAAAAATAACTCCGCACTGCCGAAGCGCCGAGCTTTCCCCCCGAACCCTCCGAGCCGTGTGCTTTTACGAGGCGGCTGTTAAAATGCGGCAGGAAATCAAGGACGGAGCTTGGCAAGTCACGCGAGGGTTTCCGAAGCGACCTCGCGAAAATCGCTGTGATTCATAGAAAGGGTTCCGAACGCACTAGACGGATGAAAAGTGTTTTCCTTTAATACTCAGCTGACGTTGGCCGAAAAACGGAAATAATATATATCAATCGAGCGGAAAACCACCCCGTCACTTTCAAAAATCGGCATAAAGTAACGTTTTCCAGTGCGCAGTAGAAGCAGCCGTAGAAAATTCAGTAAGCGCTCAGGCAACAATGTGCATCTGTAGTAATATTTTGGTCGTTGCTAGAATATACCGCCATTCTATTTTTTTTTTCTTTAATACGGAGAGTCCTAGCCGAACAACGTGTTCGTAATTTAGTGAAAACGGTGCTGTTCGATTTAATAAGCTTAAAATCTGATTAAATTTCTGAGGGAAGGCGTTGCTACTTCACGAAGTTGTGAAATGAATTAGGCGGTTCGGACAGCATGGGTATCGCCAAATATTTCTCGCCTGTAAAGCGCACGCTACACATGCGTTCTACACAGCGCTCCTGCGCCAGCGCACGATCCAAACGCCCAGCGCGGGCTCCTATCAATTGCATCGGAAGCAGAGCCCGCCAGTGCCGCGCAGCGCGGATTCGGGCGTCCGGTCCCAGCGCCCAAATAAAGACTGCTACCAAGGCGCAATAAGTGCCCAATCTGACGCGCTCACTCACGCGGAAGGAGGTGTGCTGCGGCGGGAAGCCCGTGACGTGCGGAGGAAACTAAACACAGCGCGGACTGGACTGCGCCAGCGTCAAGCCTGGCGCGCGAAGCGCGCGCCTGCGTGCGTGCCAGCGCGTTCGATCAAAAAAGCACAGCATCCCAGCGGACGGCTCTGTCTCGCTAGGCCTAAATCTCGCAGACGGCTAGCAGACGCGCACGGGTTGAGGGGGGGAACGCGCGTCTAGCGGGCCGAGCCCGGGGGGCGGCGCAGGCTCTCGAAAGACAAAAGGCTCGCGACGGCAGCTTGACGAGGCTCAAAGAAGCGTGCGAGCACGTTTTACGATCGCCACTCACCGCGGTACGTGAGGCCGTCGCCGATGGAGCGCCCGGAGAACACGGAGCTTCGCCGCCGACGATCCGCCATGTTGGGCCCTCCGTGCGCGCTTTCCCGCGACGCCTCGGCGCATTCCCTCGCTCGCGTTCAGCCCCTCTCCGCGCCCTCCTCGCTCTCGGCCTCATTCGCTCGCTCGCGCCGTCTCTCTCTCTCGTTCTCTCCTCCTTTCTCTCGCGCGCTGAGTCTGCCCGCCGGCCCCCGGTTCCCACTCCAAAGATGGCGGAGTTTGGGATTTTTATGGGCACCGCGAGGGGTTCCTCAGATTCTCGCGACGATGGTCGTGGTGGCCTCGGAGAATGGCCCCGTTGACCTTGATGAATTTTTACTTGCGGCGCTCACTCCTCCGTAGATGGGGGCCCTTCTCACTTATGGTGCGCCGAGAGGGAAATGTACGCGACGGGGGGAAGGGAGGAGGGTGCCGCAGCGGCTGCAGCGTGGCAATTGGCTCTTACTTTAATTGAGTTTTCATTTTGAAGTGCGCAGCTTACTTTCACTATGCTTTATAGTTCCGACGAAAAAAGGAAGTTTGTAAACATCAAAGCACTTTTTAAGATGGTGGGACCTTTTTTTGGAGAGCACAAATTTTAAATGTGCTTTCCTACAACAAGTGAATTCTCGCAGAGTCTGAAGTGAGCCCCGTTGTCCTTTTTTGTTTAGCTTTTTTCCTTGGAGGGGGGGGGGGGGGGGTGGCAATACTTCTCGTGTTTGTAGTTTTGCGCGCAAAGCTACTTATGTTTTGTTCGGTTCCCTTCTCGTAATCACCGCAAGGCAGTGATAGCATTTGTGGAGTGTGTTGTTTTTTTGTGTGTACTTATTGCATTTATCTGTTAGTGAAAGCAAAGTTGAATAATGAAAGTTAAAATGCCACCAGGAAATCCTTCGTCTATATATTATTTACGCTTTTTTGTCCGCAGTTCCCGTTCAATTTCACATAGTTCTTTCCTCATGATGGCAACTGGCAACTTATTTCTCGATTTTTCTTTATCCTTAATTTTCGGGCAGTTCAAGGGGTTATTTTATGCTTCCATACATATTTTGGTGCTCCTATTATATACACAGACCCCCCCCCCCCCCCCCCCATCATCTACGTTGCGTTCACAGGTACCCCTTTCGTTTTTTTTTCTTTTTTTTTTCAGTTTTCTTTGTTCGTTCTTTGCCTTTTTTTTTTGCAATGAGGGATAGTCCGACGGGGTCAGGCTTAAACTGGAAGATAAGAGTATCCGTAACACTGCGAATTCTAACTTAGCATAACAATGGCAGTGTAAATCACCACCTTCAATGGCTAACCAACTAAACGAAATGATGTGTGGCAGAGCCATCTTTTCCCGAATTCTCTGTAGCTCTCATTGTAATGTAGATATATCTTGAAAGAAATCCTACTGCATTGTTTTGCTTTTTTGCCTCTTCAGTCATAACTCAGAGTTTCATTTACTTGTAAGTTGCAAACTTACGAAATTACCGTCTGCCAAAGCGGCTGTAACTTGTGTTTCATCGGAACTATCCCAAAAAATATTATAAGGCGTTGTTCGCTCAAACCAGTACACGACCTGCAATAATTTTTATTTTGGCAGGTATCATGGATAACCATTAGTCGAAGCTTCAATACTAATAGCATATACCCGTCGCTCCTACAATCCCGTCCGCATCAAAAGGCCACAGCGAAACTGACGCAGCCAGAGTTCGTCTGCTAGGATAAAACTGTACAACTTTCGTGTTTTATTGTGCCAATTAACTAAGAAGAATACTAAACCGCAAAATACAAACAGTGGTGCTTTCTTTCTTTCTCTCGTTTAGATTGCGACCCGGTCAATAGTGTATTGTATCGTGCACTCACTTGGCTTCGTTGTTCAACCACGTCCATACGGTGTATTCAAGCACATTTTTTTGTTGTTGCCCGGGAGGCTCCTCCCATTTTTTGAGGTGCACACGAATAGGCTTTATGCACAGTGAAGGATCGCAAAATCACAAAATATTTCTTTTTTATCCCCTGGGGGGATTACCGGTAAATTGCTGCGTATCTATGTCGACTCAAAATTAACATAACCAAGCAGTAAATCATTTGCTCCACAATGCATGCACCAGACGAGACGTAAAAGCATTGTATAGTAATAATAAACGCATTTAGGCTGTTTACGAAGGTATTTAGTACGTATATGCGAAGTGTGCAACCACATTCGATATTATGTGGAAAACGCAACGAATGTTCGAGGACAGGGGCTATCTTTTTTTTTTTTTTTTCCTTGACAGATATGCCATACAATGACCAACGTGTACTGCACATTATCACTTCTGCGTAGTTCCTTGAATGATGAATATGCGACTTGCCTATTTTTTCTCTGTCTTTAAATATAGCAGTTTATTTATTTATTTATTTATTTATTTATTTATTTATTTATTTATTTATTTATTTATTTGTTTATTTATTTATTTATTTATTTATTTATTTATTAGAGGATTTATGACACGTATAAATGAGGCTTAGGCAAACAAACATGGCAAGCAGAATAAAGGGTAAAGTTGCAAACATTAAGGCTTTTACAGTGAAGCACAATTCTTCATCGCAGACCTATTATATTATAACACGCACCGCTGAAGTTATTATCTGTAACAGCGATGATATGTTTTTTTTAATTAAGCATACCTCAGAAATTTGGAAGTCCTTAATATTAGCACGACAACTCTTACGTGATACCCTGTTTTTACCAGTCGCGTTGTAATGCCAAGATAGCACCTTACTGTTTCTGTCCGACAAAGAAATACACAAATCAAGCTCAAGAAAAAAAAAAAAAAATGGCCGTGTGCTGTAAGCCGCGTTGGTTTTTGTTTCGCGACGAATCACTGACAATGGCATGATTCATTTTCATGGAGAGAGTTCGAATGATTGTAATCCACTTTGCGCTGATCCAAGTTCTATTGTTTTGGGCACATCCTTGACAAGCCGCGAAAAACGAATAGCATTTCATATTAAATGACACATTGTCGATCTTCATAACAGTGGATAACAAAAAAAGTGGCCACAAGGATGACGTGTATGTAAAGAAGATGCGTATTTGTCCTGCCATAAATCTTTCCATCTTAAACTTCCCTTCACTCATTTTCTGCTGAAACCAATTGGAATATACTGCTTTAAAGTAGATTATTTTTTTGGCAGAAGCCGTAAAAACAAATTATATTCCACGTACAATATTTTGCTATACATATATCCTTTTACATTTCGGGAATGGGGAACAACACACCCGGAAATATATCTTTACGACGTTCCAGGAGACCTGACGATGCGGCCGGGAATAGCTCGTACTCGGTATGCGTGTTACAGCGTTGGACCTGTTCAAGACTGAAATTCATTTTCGTATGCTGTGATTTCGCTGTGACCAAATATAAACTAATACCGTTCGGTCAGAAACTGGAACAAGCCTTCTTCTTTAATAACCTTGGTTTTCATGCAAGGGTAGAGGTTTACTAAGAGTATTTTCGCAACAAAAAAGCAACAAAAATACCCCACAGTCCCTTGGTGTTTTCTCTTTACAGTGCATAAGGAGGTAGACTGAATCCCTACATACACAAAATCCATGGACTGTAACAAAATACAAGGTCTCTCCCATGATTTTCATCAGAACCTCGTGAAAAATAAATAAAATCAAAGTAATGAAAACAGAGTAGAAACTTCATGTCCTAAAGCTGGATTGTTCATAGAACGACTGCTAATTTAGCACGAAAAGTTTGGAGAGATTAATAAATTTTCAAAAGGATTCGCCTGCACAAGTCTTCTAAACACCTTAGGTTTGCTTCCCCAAAACCTAACCAGCATAACCTCGGTATAACCAGCGTAACATTCACGGCACGCACTTCAACACACCGCAGCACTAGGCCATGATTTTGCGTGGCGTGATGACGCAACAAAACTACATTTTTTTAGTGTAACTGCGTGTCGTGTGCTTCATTATTTCTGAACTTTACACATTTTTATTCCTGGTGGATTGGCGAAAAAGATACCATTGACGGTTTCTAGCGGAAAATGATGAAAGAAGTGGCGACGAAGAGAAATATGATATTTCAATGAATTGGCCACGTATCACGAGGGTGGATGGGCCTTGGCTATATTGGGCAAATAATGTTGCTTGAAAAGTTTCACTGCTTATATCGTTCAGTTCAGTTTATTTACTAAAAAGATCTAGATGGATACACATGGATTCCTGGGCTAAAAGTTGTTAAAATAACCTGACTAGGGCCCAGGCGATACCCCTAAGAAAACGTGGTTTGGAACTCCTAGCGGCGAGAGTTAGTAATAGTTTTTTTTGCGTTTCTTATTCTTTTACACGCCAGAAATAATGTTAAATCAAGCAGGTACATTTTATTTTTCTTGAAAACTAAAGCTACTTACCATTTCGGTGCTCCGTAGGAAACCGCCGAATGAGAAGGTTGCTCATAAATTGTGCTAATTATGTCATAAGCAATGTAATTACTTCATTATCACTATTTATCAATTTTATGCCACTAGACATAGCCACGTTGCACATGCTTTGGGAAACATTGAGCGCTTCATTAAGTATTGTTCGTGTAGTACGAGTGATAACATTTGAAGTGGAATAAAAAGACCTCTGCATCGCAGTCATGCTAGCAAATCGCGAAGGGGAGCTGGCAAAAACACATTTTACTCGCATAACGACAAGAGGACGGGCTCATCTCACATATAAAGCAGCGAAGGGTATTGCTGCTATTAAGGATGTAAAGTACCCCAGAATTAATGTGCAGTGATTATTTTGGAACGCCAAACCCTCTTCAGATTGTGAGATATACTTGCTATTACATCACAGGCATCCATCCACACGGATAAATGACGGATGGAAATGATCTAGTGCGAGTGCAAACAGTGCATTCCCTGTGCGTGCAAGTAGGGCCAGGAGTAGACAAATGTGCTTCACAGCAATACTAGCGTTTGTTTCACCGCTACAAGAGCGCTCGTGCAGTGGTGCACCCTTTGCAGGCTAGTCAGTTATAGAAAGCCCAAAATCCAGCCAACCAGTCCATGATCCCTATATCACTAGCCAAAAAATGCGTGGTGCGCAAAATTTCTCTGCGCTTTTAATAAGCGCAGATTTTATCAAATGAATCGGCGTTGGGCGTGCGTCCTAGTCAATGTCTACAGATACCGTGGGTCTTGCACATAAACCAAGAATTTGGTATTGTTTACAAAGTGTTGCAGCAAACTTCCGCCTTCGTAGGTATTTTCAGCCAGTAATTCTCATTTGTAATTCAGTGGAACTATGCGGGGTTCTGAATGTATACAAAAAATTGACCAGGATAACTTTTTGATAATAATTACATATTTTGTCAGTCGAACTTTTGCGATAAAGGCAGCTCTATCTTTTTGCGTCTGAAAAGAATTACGGCCGCTTCTCGAGGCCGGCTATTGAAAAATAGCGTTGGGCATCCTTCACGATGACCCTATATTCGACTTCACCCCAAAAACGTAGAAACCCGTAGCTACAGCCACGCAACTATCGTGCCCCAACTGATCCAGTTTGACGCGGAATTTCACTATCTGATAGTGAAACTGGCATGAGAAGTTAGAAACAACACGTCATTATATTTTTCACCATTCGGTTTTTTTTTTTTTTTTTTTGGGGGGGGGGGGGGGGGGACAAAATACAACTTTGTATATATTGAAGGAACCAGCCTTTGGTAACTTCTGGTCCCGAACAGTAATTCCACCCTAATGACGTTTTATAAGAGAGACGGACACCAATATTAAGAAATCTTCAAGAGTCGTAATAGGGGTATACTAAAACAAAATATCATGGTGGTAGCAGCACGTTAACATTCAAGTGATACGGTGAAACAAACTGGTAGCACCACCACAATTCCACAGTCATTTGTCTTGGCGGTACACTCTAATCCTGGTAACCCATAATGTAACTTCTAAAGGGATGTAACCTATAAAATAAAGGTTACAATGGATCCATTTTGATGTTTTCTTCATCCCAGTCCATTCTAAGGGTTACAAGCGGGAAGTTAAAAGCGGTTTATAGGTTACATTATGATTTATAGGTTACATCAACAAAATCTGTCATGTAACCTTTACGTTGTAACCTATAAAACGCCCTGTAACCTATAAGAGATGCTCGTCGCGCCTTCTCTCCAGGCGGCCGTTGAATTCTCTGTTGCATGACGGGATATAGAGAAATGGCGGCGCCCGCAGGTCCGGTGGCCGCGTTTTCGCGCCACTCGAGCCTTTTTACCGCTGTGATACCCCTACGAAGAAGCGAGGATGGCTGTTACAAGACTTATTTGTCGGCGTGAGTCGCGGAGGCTGCGGCGAGCCCATTTGTGACTGGCAGCGCTACACGGCCCGTTCTTCTACGACCAGCGTCAAGTTCGCATGTTGGACCGATGCCCCGGCGCCAGTGAAAGCGAACTCGGTGAGTATACTCCCGTAACGGTTTTCGTGTTTTCATTGGATGTATCTTTTCGCTGGGGGCTTTTCAATTTGAAATTGCAGCATTCGAGAGGGATTTTCGTTACCCGACTGGTTGCTTCGCTGGACGTTTTCTGTTGCCCGCGACGGCAATTGAATGAAATCACGGGCTTGCGTTCGCTGCGTCAGATTAGAGCGGACGATCGTGAAAGCCCGTACATTAAACAGATTACGGCGCTCGTGGCCTGCTTTCTGCTCTGCGCGCCTTCGTCATGTGTTCAGCGTTTTGTTTACGCTGTTGGCTGCATCGGGCGCACTTTCTTCCCAATAAAGTCTTATATTATCGCGCTATTCTCTGGGTATTATCATTTTGTTTCAGCTATCGGGAAATATTCATTTTTCTCGCTGCATATATTCGGAATGGTGTCTAGTTTATTGGTCTTATAGTAATACACCCGGATAAACACAAGGTGTGTGCTGCAGAAAAGTAGTCCACTAAATGCTGCCCGAAATTTCTAAACTCACTTCTGTCCAGCGCAAGCCTCTTTTTTTGTGAAAGTTTGCCTTACCGCACGATAAAAAGTTTTTATATCTACAACATTCTTCATTTTTGTCATTCTTTTCCTTGAGTGGGTAAATTTGGTGTTAGTCTTTTTGAGGTAGCGGGGCATTGTCACCATGTTAAGTGGGTTTATTATTCCCATTCGCACAAATCAGTCGTTTATTTATTCGCGTGGTATTGCAGGGCAAATGGTTGTCTCGCGTTATACTAGTGTAGTGCAGTAAAGCGATTTACAGAATGGTGGTATGTATGAGCCAGCATGCAGGCTGCTTGATTGTTGTTGTTTTTTGATGATACAGAAATTGTGACGAATTACACAGAGACAAGTGCAGGTGTAAAAATGGGTGCTGCACCCTCATCGGTTCCTGGCTGTTGGAAAAGTGTGGTTGCATCTGGCTACCTATGCTATGACTTATGAGCACCATTGTTTTTCTTGCAGGCAGTGTTCCTTGAGCTGACAATCAGGACTCCCCTGCGTATGACACAAGTTGAAATGAAGTCTGATTTCCGTGGAAACAACGGTATGAAAATGCAATAACTAAAACTCATTCATTCAAATATTCTTTGTAAAGATGGCACCCAGGCCTGCGCAGACAAAAGTATGATTCACTTGTAAAAATGCGAGGCCTTACTTCAAGTGTTATGATGTTATATTTCGTATCTTATTTCGCCTCATGTTTAATGACTCTTTCTATCAGTTCGTTACTACATGAACTTTATGAATTCACATAACGATTTCCCCAGCATGGAGCTTTGTAGTTTTTCAGTGTTTGCAGAGCCAACAAGAACTCTTTTTCGAAAAGAGCTCTTTAAGAAAGCTCCAGTTGTTAGTGAGGGCTTGTTATGTGTTCTTTTCTTCGTCTTGTCAAGTTTGGGGTCTTCTTTCATTATGAATGTATACCAACTGCCCAGCTCTAAAGCCTATTAAATTTTAACCCAAGTAACCCTTTGATTCATTACAGGTACAGACCTCCCGGGAATGCCACTTGAAGATCGGTGCAAGTTCTAGATGTATCCTATCCCACAACACATTTCAACGAAGAAAAAATGTAAGTTGTCGATTCCTTTTTACGAATATCCGAGGAAGAAACCACCGGTAGAAGAACACCTTACTGAAGTGAAAAACGTTTCAACTTCCACGTGGGATCCTCGTTCAAAATGAAACTGCCAGTACAAGGGGGGGGGGGGCGGAGGCAGATGTTTAAGGACAGCGAAAAATGTGACCCAGACGGCGTCAGCATCGTGAAAGCACGTTTCCTGGGTTTAGGGCGACGTTCGCTCTGTTGCGTGTAGTAGTGATTCCACATGAAGGTGCGGAAATGTTTTTGCTTTCTCTTTTGCAAACGTATGTCAGTTTATCTCGTAGCCCAAAGTTTCTGCCTGTTCTGGGTGAGCATGCAGAAACATTTCGCGAGATAAACAGGAACACGGCACGATTAAAATTCGGGAAGGTTGGCCGATATGACTATAGTGGCTTCGCGTTGTTGTGAACAATGAGGCCAAATTACTCTGTGTAACGATTACTGAAATGATGTGAAATTATTTGAAAGGCCCTAAATCACTCCTTCTCTGGTGTGGCCTTTCATTTCATTCTCTGGTCTCCGTCTTCATTTTCGTGCAATATAGTTTTCGTACTTCACATGCCTGTGATTTGGTTGAGGGGCTTATGGTACACTGGATTTGTTCTTTTTCTGAAATTTTCTGTAGATGGCTCTTCAAGGTGGGGAAATCCAAGTGACGGCCCCTCACATATATACCTCCATCTGCGGCAGCAGAGAACAAGTCATTCAGATGACCTCGGGGAAATCTTCAGCGTGCCTTGATTTTGTGCCTGCTTGTGTACTACGTAAATTACGAAGCTTATCTCTGAATGTTTCCAAGCGCCTTTTTTCATGCAGGAAATTATAGATCCCATTTAAAGTTTGTCCAAAAGACAGATTACAATTGGCCTAGAAAGTTGTTAGTGCTGCATAAAAAACCATAACTTGGCGTGGGAATCACAACTCAGGTGGAACTGTAAAGAGGTACCTAAGAGGGAAGTGTAAAGATGGATTCGTAAAGACAAGTGAATTCCAGTGTAATATTAGACTCTCAGTGAAACAGAGAATGCAGGGAACATAGCCATAAACACTGCTTTGTATAAACAGTGAATTTGTAATAAATGTTCTTTCTACTTTCCCACATTCTGTGTTTTTTCTGTGGGGAACCATGACAATAACGCTGTACTGGGAAAGTGCACCTCTGAGAACCATCTTATATATGTAGCTCAAACTCGAATTCGTCTGAAATTGTTCAATTGCAGTACCAAACAATTTGAAATACTTTGCATACATCAAATATTGAGGTAAAGAATCTGTATATTTGGCCATGTTTGTGAAGCTGTTCACGTAACATTTATTAAATAGGTTAAATAAGGATATATGAATAAACCGAGTTTTACTTGGAAGTCTAAAGCAATATAGGAAACACCAGTTCGCCCAGGAATCCGCACTCGTCTAATATTCATTAAGGAACGATAATTACATTACGGTGGTTCGCAGTTTGCTTTTTAATAAATAGCCCACAGGTGTTTCATAATAATAAATGTGAATGTTCAAAACTACTGATGCCAAACTTTTTAAAATGTGCTCCTGTTAAATGCGCAAATATGTGTGCATGTACTGCAATTCTCTTTTGATAATCATGGCCTAAGTTGTCAGACAAGAATTTTGGGCTTAAGGCTATGTTATAACTTTCGCGTCCTTTTGAAGTATGCTATCAAGTGCATGTTTCCACTAAAGCTTGGTTTCACTAAAGCCTAATGTTGTTTAACTAAAGCTAAAATTTATACCCGCAATTTATTAAAATACCTATCATGCATGTTTGATTCTGGTTTCTTAAACGGCACAAAGCTGATGCGAACATTAAATTTAGTTATGCCTGTTTATAAGACTTAAGCGTTGCCAATACTCACAAAGATTTTTGGGTGACAACCTTGGTAACGATTATCGAACAGGTAATGCAATGCATATGTATTAAGACAACATTTTCCAGCTTTTTAGTACCGCAATTTTAGGAATTATAAAAGTAACCTCTCTTTTAGCCGCAGCAGTGTGGCCGGCAGTTTGTTCAAGGGACGGACAAAAGACACCCGACGCAAAAGTTTAGACGGCGCAATGGACAGCATGGTCGCACATATCGTCTTCCACTAACGCGATATTTGTTTACCACGCGGGAAAGGCGCCTTTGGGGCGTCGCCGCAGCGACGCCGGCGAAAGCGCGCCTGGCGCGCAACATGACACCTTCCAGGTGTGTGACCTTGGAGGGCGGTAGATGTAACTTATATAAAGGTATACATGCTGAAAGCGGCAAAGTAACCGATAACTGAGTAACCCTTACGTGTATACGTATATAAGGGTTACGAAGATATAGGTTACATTTGTACCTTATAAATTATAGGTTACAAAAATTCGAAAATGTATACCTCTATTAAGGGTTACCCAGCTTAGAGTGTAGCTTTGGTCGGCGGCAGCCAAACGCTCAAAAAAGTCCCTGTGACGTTATAAACACCCGAAGAGGAAATGACTAGTGGATTGCCACTGATTCAACAGTTTTGCGTAATATGTGAATTAAAACCTGGAATCGTTGTTACTGGGTCAATGCAGTCTTTGCAACGAACCAAACTTGTATTTTGACGTCATGCACATTTTAAGGAAAACGTTCGACTACATTTTGCCACAACAAAGTAAATTTAAGGCCCAAATTTTAAAACCTTCCTTACCTTACTAAGGTCGCCTTAGAACTCGCAAGGAGGCCTTAGTTCAATTTTGGAACGTTCCCTACTGAGGCTTCCTTACGAAACGCTCCCTTGGGCCCAAATTTTAAAACCTTCCTTACCTTACTAAGGTCGCCTTAGAACTCGCAAGGAGGCCTTAGTTCAATTTTGGAACGTTCCCTACTGAGGCTTCCTTACGAAACGCTCCCTTGATGTCTCCTTACTGCAAGGTCGCTCGCGGGCTACCTTGATGCGACCTTACCCCGCTCTTTCAACTGGACGCACACTTCTCCGCAGCACTTGGCACACGCCTCGTTAAGGCGCGTTCCCACTAGGCCGACACGACGGCGACGACGACGCGACGGCGACGCCGACGAGTCGCCAAACCATCCGCCAACTGCCGAGTTGACCGACCGCGCTGTCATACTACGCCGACGGCGCCACAAACACGTCGGCCGATGGAAAGTCGCCGTAGTGTGACTGACTCGCCGACCGAAGACGCCAACAAAACGGGTCGTCCGACCGATCGCCGGACGCGTCGTCGGGAATCGACCGAGAAGCGAAAACTGCTCCCCGACAACATTCGTGCCGCAATGAATGCGGCTCTATTTTGATAGTTTCTGGAGTGTAATAAACTCAGTAACGTCCACGAAGCCCATACAACTCAACACTAGTTCTAATGCAATCCGTATTTTGGCGTTCGAGGCTTCGGCCGTGCTCTTCGGCGACGCCGCTACCCCGGAGCTGCAACCTGCAAATGCGTGTGCGATCGGCTCGCCTGTAGAAAATGTAAGGTCAGTTTCGTGCAGAAGAAGAGTTACGTAGGGTAATTTGGGTAATAAGGCATCAACATCGGCCAAGGTTTTTCATGTGAAACGTAAAACCAAAGTACAGCAAGCACTATCCCCGCAGTGGGAAATCGCAGTCGCAGCCGGCAGCCGTGCACACACATTATTGCGAGCGCTTTCGCGAAGCAGCGGAGTTGATGGCGATAAGCTATTGTGGGGGCTTCGGGGAACGTTGCTGTGCAAGCGCTATTTAAGAAATTTCAGTTTACCAGCCAGGAATTGTGTAAACCAGCTAGTAAACACTGACGTATGACACGGAAGGATGGGCCTCCATCTATTACCCAGGCTATTTGGCAACGAAGCGCCATTTGGGCAGTGGCGCAGTGCTCTCGCGCGTCGCGCCCGTGTGCTGAAGTTGGGGGTCAATTCCCGGCGGGGTGGGTTTTTTTTTTTTTTTTTTTTTTTTTTTTTCGCGCGTGTGTGTCTGTGAGCGGTTGTTTAGAGGGTATGGTTTGCGCATCCAATTTGGGAATCGCGTGATTTTGAGAAGCAACCTCGTCAACGTTTCGCAGCCCACAGTCAGCAATGGGCTCTGGGTAGTTACGCAGGCGGTGTGCTTGCGCCTGTTCCCAAAGTACGTCGGCTACCAAACGCAACGAAGAGGAAACGCTTATGACGCGGAGTTGTTTTACATCACGCGGGCACACGTTGGGCGTGCTGTTGTATTCGTCGCAAAGTCGCTTCCACACTTTAGGTTTCGCGTGCAGCGACATGGCGTTGCTCTTGTTGCACTCTACAAAGTTTTTGTATTTTCGTACCAGTTCTTGGAGAAGTTCTTTTTTTTTTTTTTTCTTCTGTGTAATACACTTTCCCGGGCATGGTTACACTGGCGCTACGCTCGCACAAAACGTTGGCTCGCACGTTTCGACGCTAAATGCGATGTTGACAAAAATCAACGTGAGACTGTTGCCAGACTAGATTTGACTTACAAGCAACTGCAGTAACCGACCGGTACAACTTGTTTCAAGAACTGCGCAATAAGCAAACATTAAATATATATGCCCGTATAAATGTAAAACACGACAAATTACATGCCTATCACGGCTAATGAAGGCACATTTTAAGAACAAATTGCGCTTACCCTCGCACCCATGTGCACGAATGTCTTCCTTGACGGGAGTAAGGGCGCCCTTTGGTAAGGAAGGTTGAGGGAGGCTTTAAAAATGAGAATCGGAGCTGCAAGGTCGCCTCACTGTAAGGGAGCATGAAGGGCTCCTTCAGTAAGGTGAGGAAATGGGGTAAGGTAAGGAAGGTTTTAAAATTTGGGCCTTGATGTCTCCTTACTGCAAGGTCGCTCGCGGGCTACCTTGATGCGACCTTACCCCGCTCTTTCAACTGGACGCACACTTCTCCGCAGCGCTCGGCACACGCCTCGTTAGGCCGCGCGGAACGCTGGGAGCTCCGTCCGGCGGTGCTGCGGGAGGAACGCGACGGCTATGGCGTCCGAGTTTATTGCTTCGTACGACAGCTGGGCGGACTTTGCACTGTTTTGCCTGCGGGTGGACGACTTCATGTGCGGCGACGTGTACAGATATCCATCGCTCACGATGAGGCAGCCGCGAGACCGCCTCAACCCGATGGAGCTATACGCCTCGAGCTTCGCGATCGCTGCGCCGCCTGCCGCCGCTTCTCCGCGGCGTTGACGGGATTTGCGCTGCGTGGCTGATAGGGGCTCGTGCAGTGTTTTGGTTCTGTTTCGCTTCTTTTCGCCTTTCCGGGCCCTAAAAAAAACTTGTTATGGTGACGTCTATAGGCAAAGAGTACGCTTAGGTCACTTAAAAAGCAACTGCGTCTTTGTAGAGTACGCGATCGCCTGCAAGAGCTACCCGGCGACGCGGTTTGCGCGCTTCGTCGCCGCTCTTCCGGGCGTCGGCGACGGCAGCAGCATATCACCCATGTCACCTCCAAAACATCAGGCACAAATGAATTCTACTGTCGCCTCGTTTAGACCTGATACTGACACAATGAGAGGTTGGCTTCACTTTGCAGCGTGGACAACAAACGCGGCTTCGTTTCGAATATATACGTCGCAGAAAAATGTGTTTCGGGGATGTGATTACCCAATCCCGGACAATACCTAATGCCTGTTATAAGAATATAAACCATGCGAAAATGTTAAAATTCCAAGCCTGTGCGTCGTTAAATATGTGCCCACGCACGCCATAGCAAGAACCAAGGCAAGTTAATGAAACCACGGGAAAAAAATGCTGTGCAAGTGCGGAATTAAGAACATAATAGCTCTAACAGAAATAAAAAAAAACAGTGCAGCTTCTGACATGCTAAAGACGTTCGTCAAAACTTCAGCCAAGTAGAGTTCACTAGACCAACCATACGTGAAATGCACTGCTTTTTCGCGAGACATCGGTGGGGGGAGGGGAGGGGGACGCTGTGTACAAATGCGGAGCGGAATCAAGCAATGAACGGTTTAGTATTATCCCACACACAAATCTCGCGTTCACTTTCCTTTTGTTTTTCTACTTCAACGAAGAGCTGATCGTACGGCGGCCGCATTTTTGGAAATGTACAGGGTAGGCTGTTCAACAATTAAGCGATGAAAGGTGTCGTTGGAAGAGTGTGGTATGTGATAAGGCCGGGCCCTCTGATTTCAGTTTCTGCTTTATTCTGCAGGCTCCCTGTGCCATATGACGATATTTCGAAGAAGCATTTAGTCGCGGACGCGTATTATAGTCCAAGCCCGTCTCCGCGCTGCTCGCAGAGGATATATGTAGCAAATGAAGGTCTGCGGGGGCGCACCTCACGACAAAACGACTATTTGTCGTGTGCTGATCCCCTAGTATAATTATGCATTGTCCATCGTACTTTTGTTGAATATTCCCGAAATTAACACAGACTGGCTTGTAAATGGTGGTGATGAATATCTGAGGTATAATATTGGCAAACGTAACTGGCGTGCTGTCAGGTATGAGTGCTCCGCTGATTATGTAAGCGCACAAAACCGATTTAAATCGTAGTGTATAGCCGTAGCATGAACATCTGAAGAACCGGTGGTTACGGAGACACGGTTAGTAAATTCAGGTCAGTGTAACTACAATCGGCTCCAGCATAGGCCGGTTCCGCGACGCTTGCCTGTGGCACACACCTGGCGCTTATACAGACCGAATATAAGATCGCGTCAGAAACATTTACACTCTCGTAAACACGCTCCATTTGCGAACAGAGTGACTGCTTCACATAAACATGGATTTCAAACGCCCGCAAACGGTAAATCTCAGTCGTGAACGTGCCGCAAAAGCAGCGGCGGCACTGGGGAGCGGGGCGCGGACTCCCGCGGCTGCTTTCAAAACGGGCCGCTAGGGGGATTTCAGTGGCGCCCCTACAGGCCGCGCTCGAGGCGTATACAGCGACGACGAGTTTTCATTCCGCTACCGCTAGCATCGGGGCGGATATTTGATCGCCGCTATCTGTGCAACTGCGAATGACAATACCTAACACAACTTTTCACCACAGTATCATCCCCTTTCTCGCATGTGAAAGTTTATTTCAGCTATAATTGCCGTTTGAGAGATTGGTGATCGAGACATCTGCCGTAGCATGTTTCGATGCTTCCGAGCAGGTACCGCCATCTTTCGGCCGCTCGGCGCACCGCGCGCCGCGATGACCGGTCGGACCAGCGAACCTGCGCGGCTGTTCAGCGTAGTGTTAGCATCGAGGCAGATATCTGATCGCCGCCTTTAAATAAGCGCTGATAACGATCCCTAGCACAATTTTTCATCGCACGAACACCTACTTTATCGCACTTGGAACTTCTTTTGACGGTTGACGGTGGTCGGCGACCTCGTCAACGTTTCGTAGCCCACGGTCAGCAATGGGCTCTGGGAAGTTACGCAGGCGGTGTGCTTGCGCCTGTTCCCTAAGTACGTCGGCTACCAAACGCAACAAAGAGGAAACGCTAATGACGCGGAGTTGTTTTACATCACGCGGGCACACGTTGGGCATGCTGTTGTTGATTGATTGTGGGGTTTTAACGCGCCGACGCAACGCAGGCGATGAGGCGCGCCGTAGTGGAGGGCTCCGGATTAATTTTGACCACCTGGGGATCTTTATCGTGCGCCGAAATTTCGTACACACGGGCGTTTTTGCTTTTCGCCTCCATCAGAAAAGCGGCCGCCGCGGCCGGGAATCGAACCCGCGACCTCGTGCTCAGGGGCATGCTGTTGTATTCGTCTCTTCCACACTTTAGGTTTTGCTTGCAGCGACATGGCGTTGCTCTTGTTGCACTCAACAAAGTTTTTGTATTTTCGTACCAGTCCTTGGAGAAGTTCTTTTTTTTTTCTTCTGTGTAATCCACTTTCCCGGGCATGGTTACACTGGCGCTACGCTCGCACAAAACGTTGGCTCGCACGTTTCGACGCTAAATGCGATGTTGACAAAAATCAACGTGAGACTGTTGCCAGACTAGATTTGACTCACAAGCAACTGTAGTAACCGACCGGTACAACTTGTTTCAAGAACTGCGCAATACGCTAACATTAAATATATATGCCCGTATAAATGTAAAACACGACAAACTGCATGCCTATCACGGCTAATGAAGGCACATTTTAAGAACAAATTGCGCTTACCCTCGCACCCATGAGCACGAATGGCTTCCTTGATGGGAGTAAGGGCGCCCTTTGGTAAGGAAGGTTGAGGGAGGCTTTAAAAATGAGAATCGGAGCCGCAAGGTAGCCTTACTGTAAGGGAGCATGAAGGGCTCCTTCAGTAAGGTAAGGAAATGGGGTAAGGTAAGGAAGGTTTTAAAATTTGGGCCTAAGACCAGGCATGCAGCTAGATTCGGGTGGTACCAAAGACGATGACCAGATTTTGAGTGCATATGACTCTGCTCCTCGCAGTACCTGACTGTATCATCGTCAGCTGAAGGAAGCCCAGAAATACCGTGAGGGGTTTTTGAAGATAACGTCATGGTAGCTTTTAAGGAGCTGAACATGAGTAAAAATCAAGCCCCATGAGCAAAAAAAAATCCCTGGCCATCTCCACAAACGTGAAACCTGGGGAGTGGCGAAGCATGCAGCGTATAAGTGTATTCTTGGTGCCTTGGCGTTTTTTCCCGCGGAAATGAAACCGTTGGGGGGTAAAGGTATACAGCTTTGCGGTAAAAGTCTCTTGTCTTTGAAGCAGCGCGAGTCGTAAACGAGTGACCCGGTGTTTTTAGTACGCGTTACCAAGCGCTCCAGCGCGAGGCGTAAACGAGTGTCCCGGTGTTTTTTAGTACGCGTTACATTCTAGCGCGATGCGTAAATGAGTTTCCCGATGTTTTAGTACCGTGACTACGTGATACGAACGAAGGCTACGACGACGATGGCAGGAGACGCCAACAGCCCTAGCCCCTAAGGGGCATCTCCCCTAATAACTGTTACTGGAATGAAACAAAACGTGTGTGCATGTATGTAACCCGGCTGTTTATGTCAAGTAACCCGGCTGTTTTTGAAGCATCCCTTGGGCTCTTGTCGCAGATAGCCCGGTGACTAAGCAGTGTCAACAAATGGACTTCACAGCTTGTATTCGTTGCACAACACTGCGTTGACCACACGGGTGATTACATCACGGGAAATAGACGGAAGTTATATGCGGAATTAACGTCACGCCCAGTAACGATGTTTACGAGGTAGTCCTTAGTGCTTTCAATGTTACTTCTGTATATGGGGTAACATGTGCCGTTAGACGTATGCCCAAGCCCCCTCGTCAGAGCTGTATTTAAAAGGCGTGGGAAGTGTGTACCCTGCTTGAAAAAACCCGTTATATTGTGTGCAGATTTATAGCAGAAAGGTTTCAATTTTCTTTTGATGACTTACTTACGACCACTGACTTACGAGCATACCATCTTACGCCCCGACGCAACGCACGCGATGAAGAGCGCCGTAGTGGAGGGCTCCGGGTTAATTTTGGCCGCCTGAGGATCTTTAACGTGCGCAGAAATCCCGTACACATGGGCGTTTTTGCTTTTCGCTTCGATCAGAAAAGCGTCCGCCGCGGCCGGGAATCGAACCCGAGTCCTCCTCAATTTTTCGAGGCACTAGGTTATTCTATTGCCGTTTTTTCTAAATAACTGCCGGTAATACGTTGCAGCAATGTCGACCACAAAACAATGTGAACAAAGTTCAGGAGGCAAACCATTTGAAGAGCTGCTGATATGCGACAAATCGCACGTAATTGACAAGTTATTGGCCCTAACTTACAAGTTTCAAGGTATTGGCTTATAGAGGCTATAGAATTTGGTGTAGTAGTCCTGCGTATATGATGAGGGGTTACCAAACGCCCTTGTAATAAACAGGGTGTCGAACCGGAATTTTTTCGGGTTCGGTTCGGGTTCGGGTTCAAGCCTTTCGGGTTCGGTTCGGGTTCAGTTCCAGAGCATCATTCCGTTCCGGTTCGAACCGGTTTGAACCGGTTCAAACGGGTTCAAACGAGTTCGAAGAAAAAAAGCAGGCGTGTGTTTTCTGTTAGTTTTTTGTGCTCCGTTTTTGTTTCCTTATCAAGTCGGCATAAAAACAGTCATAATGAAGGTTTCTTTGTCCAAATATTTTGTCTTCGCCAAACTAATGCGACCCTGCAACAATTTTTTCAACTTTTTTCTACATCTTGAGTGCTTGCAGAAAGTAGTCAACCAACACATTAGATTATGGGGTCGCAATGTGCCTCAGCCAAAAATTACTGCTCTCTCCTCGTCAGGTAACATAGAATCTTGCTCAAAATATTTTTCTCTCCTTCGCGGTCTTCGCGTTCTTCGACCGCTGAATGACGTCACTACAGCGGAGTAGGGGCTGTTTTCCGGCTTTCCTTAAGTTGCAGAATAGAACGCATTTGATAGCCACTTAAAAAAAAGCCACAAAAGCGAAGCAGGAACGGAAGGTGTATCCGCAGCGACGAGCAAATCACGCACTGTTGCTCTGTGCTGGCAATAGCTATAGTTTTCGCAGTGCTTCCAGGTGCGAAGAAGAGTGAAAGAGTTTATCGAAAGTGTTGATTTATTTATTTATTTACTGCTTTATTTATTTATTTATTTATTTATTTATTTATTTATTTATTTATTTATTTATTTATTTTTGGGTTTAACGCACCGACGCAACGCCGACGACGAGGCGCGCCATAGTGGAGGGCTCCGTATTAATTTTGACCACCTGCACGGGGATCTTTACGTGCGCCGAAATTTCGGACACACGGACGTTTTTGCTTTTCGCTTCCACCAGATAAGCGGCCACCGCGGCCGGTAATCTAAACCGCGTCTGTGTGCTCAGCAGCGCAACGCCTTAGCCACTGAGCCACCGCGGCGAGTTTATCTAAAGTGTTGAAGAGCTCCTTTAACTGTACCTGCAAAATGTTTTAGATGCAGAGCATATGATTCACTCGCCTTGTCCCTCCGGCGTCGTCGTCGTCGTTGTCGTCGGCGTTGTCCACCCCTCCCCCATTCTCCTCGCCGCGCCATCTGCGCTCTCTGCCTCTCACCCCCTCTCCTCTCCGATAGCGAACACTCTCTCGCGAGGGGCATTAGATTGGATTCGATTAAGTTGGATTGGATTGGCTTGGCTTGGCTTGGCTTGGCTTGGATTGGATTGGATTGGATTTGGAGTGGATTGGATTAAAGTGGATTGTGTTGCGTCATAGCCGCGGCACGTTGCGTCATAGCCGCGGCAGACGCGCTGGGGCCGGCGCATGGGCAGTACTCTCTCTTCCGCGGTTTCCTCTCCTTCGGGCGCGCTGCGCATATAACCGGTGTGCCGTTCTCCGGCGAGCAACATCCACGCTTGGCTCAAACACCTAGAGTCCACGCCGCTTTACAAGTACGCCAAGTCGTCATCGACTGGGACCGGCTTACGCAGTCCCCTCAACGTTATGCGCGCTATAAAACGTGGTCCCTTCGCCGCTCCGCCTATGCGTCGCATCTACACAGGGGTTCCCGCGAGGGGAGGTGGGAGTTTTCTATGGTAGTGTGACGAGTATGTGGCGCCGGCTGCCAAGCGTGGCAGGTGGCATTTAGAAAAATTTTCTTCTGCTCATCTTTTATCTCCTAACAGAGCTGTTAGAAAGAAACAATGGCTATAAAGACACATTGGACGGCGTGTATAGGACGGCATTGGATAGGGAACCACCGGAGATAGGAACTGGCTAATGGCTTTTCAGCGACCGGTGACAGCGATTGGGCTCTAGGAAAGATGATAGCCAAGTGAAGTCACAAGCAGCAGTAATGATCACTTGTAGAGAGAGAGAGAGAGAGAGAGAGAGAGAGAGAGAGAGAGAGAGAGAAGTTTAATTCAATCGAGACAAAGTTTCAGAGAGGCGTCCTCATTCGAGGGGGCAGAATCGACAGCCGTTTCCATCAAGAGCAACTGATCTTCCAGGCCGGAGCTGGCCATGGCTGTCTCCCAATTCTCTATGGAACCGTGGAGGTTGGATGGATCTACGGCACACTTGACGCAGCCGCCTACTATGTGTATGAGGTTCCCAGGCTCTCCACAGAAGCAACGAAATGGAGAGAGTTGTGTCCCGTCAAAGAGGTGAAGTATGGTGCTGTGTGGGAAGGTGTATGCCCACAGGGTGCGGAGTAATCTTTCCTGGTTAATCGGTAGCGATTTGTGCGGGGAAGAATACGTTCTATGGAAGAGGCCATAGTGCTGAGTAACTCCCTGGTCTGTGACTGTAGGATGCATGCACTCGGGCCGGGCTTCATCAGCGTTGGCTAAGCGAGTCAAATCTCGACCCACGAGGTTGTTGATCTTGTTTGCCGGGGATGCCAGTATGAGCTGGTGCCCATACAATCGTGACTGATCTCGTATGTGGTCTCTGATTGTAACATGCGGAAGTGTTGTAACATGCAATCGACCGTTGGCAAAGTTTGGCGACACCTGCTAAGAGTCTGTTATGAGAGTTTTGGCGCCGCTTTGGCTAAGCGCACGTGCTATCGCCGCTTCCTCAGCTTAGAGGGGGCTGTGTTCGGGGGTTGAGATGCTACACCTGTGTGAGGCTGCAGAACGGTAACACAAAGAAAGAGAAGGTATTGAAGAATTCTATCGGGCGTCTCTTGCATCAAACCAGTTGATCGTTCCTCCCTTTTTTCTTGCAGTTTAGTTTTTTACAACTGTCTCCCCTCATATATACACACGTTTTGAAAACCCTTTGATGAATATAAAATATGCATTAGGCAATCTGCGAGATGTCAATTTTATTATAGCAACAATATAATAGCGCAATACGGGCATAAAGAAAGACCTTTTATAGCATTCAGGCGGTCGTCACATAACTTTGCGGCTACTTTGTGGGTGACAAAATTTCCTGAATGGTCGAGAAGGAAAACGCTGCAAAATTTCCAAATGCCATGGACCCCAAAGATATCATGTTTTGTCCGACCGTCGAATCCGCCTTAACTGACCCGCTAATTCCTTTAATCCAAATTAATCAACACACCAGTCCCACTAATTCATGTTAGCTTTTTCACTCACCTAACTAATTCAGTCTACCCCAGTCTACCCGCTAACCCGCACTAATCGACTTCAATCCATCCCCCGCTTAAGATTAAGGTTGAGCAGATTCAAGATTACATGAAAATGCTATCAAATATACTTTAAAAGTGGAAATTAGGATTCCCCATTTTTTATATCTCATGCTCTCTTAGATCAGTAACCAAAGGACACAACGGCACTGTATACAAGAAAAAGTGACGTTAATTTTGAGAACTGCGAGTGTTTGTGTCTCAGGGCTGTTTGTATATAACTGCCCATTCAAACTAGAATAAGTGGAATATATGGATTTATTGTTGATGGTATCCCTGAAGGCCTTCACAAGCGGACAGGGATGCATGCGAATTAACAACACATTGAAAACTTTACACGATTTTAAACACCATGTAGATAAAAACCCTGAAGAATATTCCATGATATGTTGCCTCGTAATATGCGTTATAACTTAAGTTATGCTAAATGTAAAAGATAATTGGCAGGGATGGGCAGTACCAAACGCAAACTGATAGCATATACGGACAACTTTACATTAAATTGAGGGGGCAATAATTAGAAGAGAACATGATGGGCATTGGGAACTGCAGACAACGCAAAATATTTCATGGTTCTGTCTGGCGAGTGGCAAAATATCTTCAGACGCAACGTAGGGTACCGAAATGGAAAACTAGAAATCACATTTTTGAGGCCCCGGAACCGGTTCGGAACGGTTCCTTCGATTCGTTCCGGTTCGGGTTCAGTTCTAAAATGGCGAAAAAAATACGGTTCCGGTTCGGTTCCGGTTCTGGGCAAGAATTCGGGTTCGGTTCCGGTTTTCGGTTCGGTTCCGGTTCCGGTTCGACACCCTGGTAATAAATGAACCTCGTCATTATTTGGTACATCTGGAACCGATTCACTCAATTTAGGTGTTCCGTCTCCAGTTATTGCGTAGAGGTGCTTACATATAGAAAACGTAGTTTTCTACAAGTATACAAAAAATTCTGCAGAAAGTCACAGTATTATTTACTACAGCGTAGCATTGTTATGGCGCTTGTCTTGTGTGTGAGTTTTTTTCAGCCCACTGTATTGGTTTTTCTTAATCCGGTCCGACCAATTATCTCCATTTACGCTATTATAACGATAAGAAGTGGAACTTTCGCGAAATCTTAAATATTGTTTAAATGCAGGGCGTTACTCGGTTTGCCGTCTTTCGAAATTATTTTATTTTTCTCTTATTTTTTAGCTTTTCATAATTTCCTTCGACCAATTATCTCCATCTACGTTACCATAACGATTACATTTGGAACTTTCGCGAAACCTGCATTATTGTGGAAATTCAGGGCGTTACATTGTTCATCATTTTTCGTATTTTTTATGTATATTTGTTAGTTTTTTATAATTTCTTGCGATCAGTTGTCTTTATTTACGCTATTATAGCGATTACAGGGGGAACATCCGGGATATCTGCATTTTGGTGGAAATGCAGGGCGTTACATGGCCCTGGCTGTGGGTACTCGGCAAAGAATGCCACGCATTAATAAAAGTTCGAAGCTGCGATCTTTCCAGCTTCTTATTCCGCTTCACAGTCACCCCTGTTAGCAAAGCTCTTTCAAAGTGACCACGTGTGCAAGTTATTGAAAAGCTTACAGTGTATAACAGTGTACACTTCCGAGACAGGCTCCCGGAGGCAATGTTGTTACAAGTTACGAAGATGTCAATCCGCCATTGCCATGCGAGCAATTAGAAGGACGCAAAAATGCCCTCCAAACAAAGCAAAAGCGCTTGACAGTAACAGAGTTTGGCTCCTGTTGTAAGCCACGTTGGGCTCTCCGAGACAGTAATTCCCATTCGGACGCTTATTATGAAAAGTGTCTGCTGCCGGGGTGGAGCGGGCGGGCTGAACGAGAATCGTCCGAGGACGGGAGGATGACGCCGAGTGACGCGGCGCCCCCTGGAGGCGATGACAGCTGAAGAGGATCGAGCCGGTGAACGACAGCCAATCAGGACGGCCCCAGCCGCGGACGTCGTCCTTTCAGCCAAATTGGTCCACGGCATCTCCCCCCCCCCCCCCCCCCCCTCCCATGCTGCCTACTCTGCGGCCCCCCTTCGCTGTACAACGATGGCGGCCCCCCTCTCGATGGAAGCCGGACCACGCTGATTAGGCGTGGCGCTCATTAATTGCATCTGGCATTTTCGACTATACAATAAAATTTGTTGCAGGCAGGAGACTGAGAAATGGGGGAGCAGCCCAGTTTACAGGAGGCGGGCTGTTGTGCCCTCGAGAATTCGGTGATGCTTGCACGACGCCCAAATGGCATGGTCCGAACGGTATGGCTCCCAAATGCTCGCTTTAAAGTATTCCTATTTATCAAGACAACTTTCTAAGGTTATCAAGAGTGGTAAGGTCTACCGGACATTCAATCGCCCATATAATGAACGTCTTCAAGACACTGTTTAAGTTATAGATGTGCGGAAACTTAAAGCCCACATTCAATTTTTAAGGACGTAATTGATACATTTGACTCATAAAGCTTTGAAAGCAGTATGTGGCTTGAGATGGGGAGCTTGAAAACTGTCTATGATTAAAAATTGTATAGTTGATGCCAGCAAATAAGGTAGTCTCGAAAAACTTGCTTCGAAATGCTAACATCAGCAGATAATGCATACGTGATATTACAAAAGTACGACAGCAAAATAGACAGAGAGGAATGATTCCACGATAATGGAACCAGGGACAAACCCTAACGCATCAGGTACAATTATTGTCGAATATAATGAAACATTAGCGAACCTTGCTCAACTTGTACCCGCCGCGGTGCTCAGTGGCTAAGGCGTTGTGCTGCTGAGCACAAGGTCGCTGGTTCGATTACCGGCCGCGGGGGCATCTTTTCTGATGGAGGCGAAAAGAAAAAAAAACGCCCGTTTGTACGAGATTTGAGCGCAGGTGGTCAAGATTAATCCGGAGCCCTCCACTGCGGCGCGCCTGATCGCCTGCGTTGCGTCGGCGCGTTAAACCCTAAAATCAATCAATTGTTCAACTTGTGCCTCCACACGAACGCCAAAATGACTAAAATAGTGACTTTTCTTGTCAGTTTGTTTTTCTAGTTCTCGTTCTTTAAATGAGCCGTTGGAATACCACGAAATATTTTAAAATGAAACGTTAATTCGTTCCTAAGTTATCTGTTACGACATATATAAAGAGATGTGCCAAACTGACTGACTGACTGATTTATCAACGCCCAGCCGGAACATGCTGGAATAAAAAAGACCTGTAAGTTCGGGAGTATATTTGTATTACGGCGGGGGAGCTCTCTAAGGCTGGATTTCCAGAAATTCCACCACTAAAAGAGGAAAAGGGGGAAATTGTGTTTTTGAAATTTATAATTGTCGCTCAACCACTGAACTATGTAGCCCGCGAAAATATCCAAGAACAAGTTTCGGGGTTTAGCCCTAATCAACCCCCGTGGTGCATATCTGTCTTTCGGTATAAATAACTTGTTCTTGCAGACTCTTATATACGACCGATTTTTATATTGAATTGGTTTCTGCTTATAAATGTTGTTCATGCAAGTACATAAAAACAATTTCTATGATTTCAGCCTACAACGCCGCTAAAAGGGCGAGAACAATTTTTTCTTTGAATTACCCCCTTAAGGAACTGAGCAGTCCTTACATCTGATACAAAACCCAGCCAAGCCACTGGTACTATATAGAGGCTTAAAACTTCGGGAGTAGATTCCCATCATGCTATAGATACTCAGCATGACTGATTTTTTTTTAAAATTACCCTCCTGAGAGAGTGGAAAGGGCTAACTTTTTTCAGGGATTCCCGATTATATCGTAGCCGCGTTCAAACATGACACTAGTCATACCAATGTGTTGTTGCACTTGAACATGCATGGTAGACATCGGTTGTCGTAAAACTCTCGCAATTCCAATCTGCTGTTTAATTCCGGTACTTTTTGGATGACATCAGATACGTTCGGCTAAACGTTAAATTAAAAAAGTAAAATTGAAAATTTAACGCCGCCGCATGGTACGCGACTCTGAAAGGCCATAGCTGGAACAAATACACTCTTAAAAAAAAAGGTCGCAGCATTCACTAATGGAATACTAACAAGTTACTTGTCCCAGTATACACTAGGTACTTAGTAACTGGAGGTAGTAAATGTAGCACTTGTCAAAATTACTAACCGAAGCAGGCAGTAAGCACCACTACCCCCACTAGTAAATTCCCAGCGATAGCACTTTTCTGAGCTACCTGCGTTTACTAACTGGCCATGCACAACCTAGTCATAAGCACGACCTTAATCTAGTGCTACCACTTCCTACACTCAGTTAATTTACTAACCATGCCGTTGTTAGTGCCAGAGCTTACGTACAAAACCGCGGGGTAGTAAGGTTCGTAAGGAGTTAGTAAATACGGCCGTTACTACCTTTTTACGACCTTTTTTTATTAAGAGTGTAGGTTCTATTTTCTAACGCTGGAGGAGCACTTGCTGAAATCGCTTATGAGACGCAGCCACCGCAGTCAAGAGAAGCCTTAGTTAGAACGGCAGGTATCGATCAGAATGCTCTGGATACAACTAAAAGCCAAGGCGCCTGGAGCAATGGCATCTCCCGTCCTTTATACAATGGCGATATGTAGGGCCTCCGGAAAGAGGCACGTCCGCCCGGGACTCTCAAGGAGCCGCCCGGCGACTGAGTCGTTCGAGCTTCACCCCTCCCGCCTGTCACCTGTTCGGAAGACGCGAAAACTTTTACATCAAGCTAATGGTATCGGGCCTTCCAAACAGGCGAACTTGGACATGTCGACGCGCCAAAGGCGTGAGCCTGGCTGCAGGGAACCTTTGGCAGGAAGGGGGGGGAAATAGGGAAAAGCTTACGTGGCAGTGTCACTCAGCGAGCTCACTTAGTCACTTCTCGGGTGACGACGGAGCGGCACTGGGCCGACACAGCTAATGAATAAAGAAGCGACTCGGGAGAAGGTGGCCGTACAACAGCTGAGTATATATATATATAGTGAGACAGCGGCAAAGGCGTCCCAACATGGCTGGGAGAAGCGCGAGGGAGCTGTGTTTTTTTGCGCGCCTTCACCGCTGCAGCATCCCAGCATCGCCCGGCGAGACCCAAGAGGCTCTGCACCGGTTGTCCTATCCGATGATGCTTCCGGCCCACCTTGTGTCTTAGCTAGTCCTCGCACTTATCTCGGACGCCCCCTTAACTGAGAGCCTTCCCTTTGAAGGAGAAGCTCTAAAATAAAGACTGCAGGAGAAGCAGAAGTGAGGGAAATGCAATAGGGAAGTCACCCATTGTTTACCTGTCAGTCTTAACTTGCGCGGAGTTTCCTTCGCACAGGAGGAACGAGCTTTTGGTCACCGTATACTGACATTTTAACATTCCTGTTTTTTGTGTTCGCTGCTCGAAAGCCCGCCGCCTGCCTTAGCCGTGTTGGATGCATCTAGCTATGAAAAGGCATAGGGCATGTTCGATTCAAATTTGTTGTTTGGGACGTGTTGTGAGGCACACGCGTACGCTCTTCTCTGATGTAGAGTGCTTTGTATCTTTTAGCATTCACGAAAGGTCTTGCATACGCGAATCATTGTATTCCTAACGTGGACTGATTTTGCACCAGCGTTCTGGGGAGAAACGTCATGTATATCCGATTGTCGAGTTCGAGCGGCAGAGTGACTTGACGCAAGCTTCGGACAGGATGAGCCCTTTGTGATTCGGGAGATGAGACTATGGAGAAACTGGTGTCTTCCCTTCTTGCGCACAAAAGGTGCACCATTTCAGACTACGGGAGCAGTTCTTTTGAAAAAAAAAAGAAAACAACTTCATCCACAGCTGGTTTTACTGCAATAAGTTATAAATAAGCAAGCAACTACCCCAACAATTCTGTGTCCAAGCACGCTATGCTCTACTATATGTCAATGCATCATGTGTACAAAAAATCCCGGGCCATCTCCACTAACGTCAGACCTGGGAAGAGGCGAAGCATGCAGTGTATAAGTGTATTGGCGTTTTGGCGTTTTTGCCCACGGAGATGAAACCGTCGGGGGGTAGAGGTATGCAGCCGTGTTATCAGTCTCGTGTTTTTGAAGTACAAAGCTTTCTAGCGCTAGGCATTGGAAAACGAGTGTCCCGGTGTTTTCGCACCTTGACTACATGGTACAACGAAGACATGAGACGACGACATGAGACGACGACAGCCCGAGCCCCTGAGGGGCTTCGCCCCTAAAATGGCCGCGCACGCACCATGTTTGTAGATGGGGTTTGTACAGCTGCCTAAAGAACCTGCGGTCAGAAAAGTGACTTTCAGTTCGTTTTATACGACAAGTTATTGTTGTAGAGTATGAGTTGCCTTCGCGATGAAAGCGCTCGGGGTTTCGGTATTTCAGATACAATTTGTGAGCTGTATGCGGATGAATAACAAGGCTTGAAAAAAGGTTTTAGCCCAAGCCCCCTGTGCAGGCTCGCAATTTCAAATAGATTTGCAGCGATTGAAAGGTATCTTAGTCAGGGGCCCCTTTACGCCGGTACCGATCAACATCGTAAAATACCACGTAAATAAAAGAACGCCTAAGCATAGGCGTGCGCACAGGGGGGGCAGGGGGGGCGGCCGCCCCCCCTAATCATCTGAAGGGGGGCGCCAAATTGGTCCATATTTTGCCAATGTAGCACATTAAAGTAAAAATTTCTGCTCAGAAATATTTTGTATGTGTTGCAATTCCATCGCATTGAAATAAAAATTTTATAACCATCCCTCTTTGCACTGCGTTCGGACCGCTAGGCCTTCAGTGGGAAGAGGTCAGGAGTTGCTGTAAGAGGGGGGGGGGGGGGACAGCGGTAAGACTTTGCCCCCCCTAATTGAGAACTCTGCGCACGCCTATGCGCGCGATGCATGGACAAACAAACACAGCCGAACGACATAGCCCGGGATTTGTCGCTGTCCTGTTTTTAGCTATGTTTTTTTTTCCTCAGTAGTCATGTCAGTGAGCAAGTTGACGACGGACAAGTACTCGTAGTCAAGGTTTTTTTTCTTTCCTTATCTTAACACCCGTGTCCCTGATCCAAGCTCATTTTGTGGACCCTCCTAAACAACATACATAAAGCTCCAACGTACGCCCAATCTGCTTTAATTTTAAACTTCCCGCCGTTTCCCTATTTTCTGAACAACTTTCTTGTGCCCGTTGTATTAAAGTATACCCTGTTAATGCGACAGCTGGCCGCAAGAGCGTCATTATTCATGCATCTCTTTTCGCGTGTTTCCGGCCGCAATTTGGACCGCTATTTTCAAAAACTTGTACGAAAACTTCCAAGCTGTTTTATGCTACTAAATGACTTTCGGCCGCTGGTGTTTTGATTGTCCTTGCCTCCTTTCCGCGTTTCGTGTTTTCAGCGTTAACACTTTAATAACATGGCCTGCAAAAGACAATAAAATAAACACTGACCTTCACTTTCTTATTTATGCAAAACAAAAAATACAGCTTCGACGAGTGACTTGGCTAACCGTACACAGCTACCCGTTTTAAGAGGATCGAGTCAGTTCAGGCGGCAAGCACTGCCCCAATACCTTCTCAGCGGCCAAACCCGGTAAGGCCAGGCGGTGTTGTTTAAGCGCCTGGGGTACTGCAGCGGGAAAAAAAAAAATATTTGGTGACAGTTGACAGCATTTCGTAAGAAAGCCTAGCTCGTGCCCGTTTTCAAGCATCTTTGCCACGACACTGGCCACATTAAAGCACCTTCAACGGCGTTTCTAGCTTGGGCCATTCGTGGTGCAGCTCTTGGACAAGCGTACCGCCTCCTCTGACGTAGCGATCGGGGCCTTTTTTAGACAAGGTGGTAGAGAACCCGGCCGCTTCCCGCGTACAAGCCGACCGGTCGTGATCTGGGCGTGATGGCGCGGACCGGAAACCGCGCGACATTACCGGGGCTGCGCTGCCTTTCTCCCCCTCCCCTTCATCCCTGGGCCAAATAACGGTACAAAAGTGTGCAGCCGCTTCGGAGTTTTCTTCCGACCACTTCCGTCCGCGACTTACTTCCGTTTCCTCTCTCTCTTCCCCTCTCCCCGTAGATCACGTTCCGCTTCCGGTCGCCACGAAACGCCGACACGGGTGCGCGGAGGCGCTGTCGCCCCACTTCCTGTCATGCGCGAGTTGTGTACAAACTCTTTACGCGCACAAAGGAGGCGACGGCCATATACTGGCGGTATATGAACGAGGCCTGTACAGTGATGCAACGTTTGCTTCACTCCTGCCGCGCTCGTGGGGAATACACAGGGATGACTTCGCTTTGAATGTTCTGGTGGGGGAGTGGATGAATTCTTCGCAAAAAGGAGGTGTGCAGACCAAATTCAGAGAATGAAAACCTGGCACTGCCGAGGCTAAATTCTTAAGCTTGGAGGTGAAAACGTTCGGCTGCGAGGACTACGCAGTGATGATGTTGAGTTTTTCATTACACCGGAAAAAAAAAATACCTAGAAAGCCTAAAGATGTCGGGTTTTGACGACGCATTGCCACAGTGCGGATAAATCGCTAAATCAATATCGGGCCGCTTTTATATTTTTGCTTTGCTGTTTGTTCTATCGCGACTATACAAAGCCAGAAAAAAAGAATATTTCTGAAATACGTTCACTGATTTTTTATCTTTCGCAAGTGAGAAAACAGGTAACATTGGGTTATTGTTACACGCTGCTGTAATGTGGATAATGATATCAAACTATGCGAGTCTTTCGTCGGCTTGTTGCCTCACCGTAACTCAATCTGCAAACATATAAGAAGAAAGCCCCCTCCACTGATGCCATAGCATTTCTCTCTCATTTCTTCCAGCGTTTTTTTTTTATTTTTCATTCATTGAGGGCATACGGTGAGCGCTAAAAATGGGTGCTGGGAAGCATACAACCCTGATCCTCTCCGTATCTAGTCCGCATTTCCGCATCATTTTCGGCAACTCCGTTCGGGAAAAATAAATAATCCCCATGGGAATCGACTAGTGCACATCAAAGTCACCATCGTATAGAATTACCCGCGACAGAAAATAAATCATCCAGACGTACACGTCTCTGTCGCATTATGGGATTAAAGTATACACATCGCGCCTTGCATTAAAACTTGAGATGCATCGCCTCTTGCGCCGATTTGTATATGCGCCATGGAGCTCGAGAGCACCCAGCATGCGGACACAAAACTGATGCCCGTGCGACGTGTTAAACTTCTGACAAGCCCACTAACGCCCTTCCGGAAAACACAACAGGTGCGAATACGGGGGGTACCTCCATTTTCTCATCCCAACAACGACGGAGCTGCGTACGTGACAAGTTGATGCTTGCAACAGGGCCGTTAAGTCATGCCTCATATTTGTCTCGCGGTGAATGCATGCGGCAGCTCCAACCAGGCGGGAATCTCTTGGCATATACAACGTCGGAGCAGCCGCGTAAGTTCGCATTTTTCTCCCTTTGTTCCGCGTTTCCAGTTGGAATGACGAGTGAAAAACGGGATTTCCGCCTCCACCCGCAAAAACTCGCCTCTCCCTCGCGACAAAGGCACCGCCAAGCCTCGCTCGCTCGGCTAACCCTCTCCCTTTCATCTCGCGGAGCGCACCGGTCGGTTCACGGCTCGTCCCGGGCACATCTATGAGCGCCGGCCGCCAAAGTGGGCGAGTAAAGGGTGACGCGTAAAAGCTCGGAGGCGACGACGGTATGTTAACGGAGCGAGGACTGAAGAAAGCGCGCCGCCTGTTCGTCTCTTCGGGCAGATGAGCCCCGGAAACCCCTGCGGGAGCAGCGAATACGCACGAGCCACGTCGGCCAGAAACAAAAGGACTCCCCCACCTCCCCCCATATCCATCCGTGTACCACGTGAAAGCCGCCCCAAGTCCACTACGAGAGAGAGAGCGCGCGCTGAAAAGACACCGCCGCTGGCGAAACGACACGGCGTTGAAAGAAAAATCGCGGCACGGGAGAGAAATGGGGAAAGGGAAAGCGCGGGTTACACTTACGGGGCCGGGCGGGATTTCACGCGTTCCCGTACAGGAAGATGGAACACGGGGGAAAAAGGAGAGCTCCTTGCGGAAGTCGCGGTGCATTACGAGCGCATTACGCTTAACAGAGTTCGCCCGCCGGGTCTCGTTTCCCCGACTCGGCGGCGGAAGAAGACACGGGTGACGCGTCCGCCTTTTCTCAGGTATATATGCGCGGCATGTCGTTGTCATGAGCCGTACCCTGCCGGCCTCCTACGCGAACTATATGGCTGTACCCTTTACACACGTCGCACAGGGCATACGCACGCGAGCTGAGGCTGCACGTTTCCTTTTGGACATTAATCAAGAGCTGGGAACGGGAGGAGATACCGCGGCCGCCGCCGCGGCTCCTCTTTGACTAGGCGATGCAGACGTTGATAACACGTGTACGCGAGTAACTCCCGACTTGTGCGACTGAGTTGTTCGTGAGGAGCCCGTGGAACTCGGGACTTTGCTGCGTCGTTTCTTTTTTCGCTTTCATTATAGTGATAAACCTTCCTTCTCTCTATCCTTTCCCTCTCCTTTTCAATGTACCCGCATCGCCACGGCTTCTCCTCGCATGCTCTAAAAAAAACAATTCCATGGAACTGCTTCACCACAATGCACGCGAACGAGGAGGGAAAATGTGGCAAAAAGCGAAAACTTCCCATACGTTTTAACTATACACACAATCTGGCGTGAGGACGTCATGTGGTGCCAGATGCCATGTTCAGATTAAGCAACTTAATGGTGCGGACCGCGTTTTCTGAGTTGTGTCTTTTAGTTCTACGTCTAAGCCTCTTTGAGAGCAGAGAGAAAGAGTAAATATTTTTTTATTCGTCGAGCAGAGGCTGATATTATGGCCTCGCCCCGTGAAAGGCATCCCTTGTCCTGGATTCCTTGACCTCGAGGCAAGAACTGTGAACGAATTGCGAACTTGTGAATGAATAATTGTTTTATTGCAGTCTGTAACCCCCCTGCTGTAACGCTGTTATGGCAAAGCAAGACACTCACTGAGTAAATAATAAAGAGAATAAATTGGTGATTCAGGTGTGTTGTGGGGGAAGAAGATATAGCATCTGGTGATATTTGTGGATGTTTCATATTTGCGGAAGGTATAGCATCTGCTGATATAACATCTGCGGATGTGAGGTATGCTTATTTCCGCGTTGTCTCAATGTGGATGTTAACTTTAAAGGAGTTGTTGGTTCTTGCTGATTAATGCCCACTGCACACTGCTAAAAAAATCTATTTGATTTGATTTGCGTTTAGCTCAGTTGTACCTTTATAAATACATGCCTACCCGAATAGGCCCATACCCCATCCAGCACACTGCGCCAGCTACTACTTTCGTAGACTTTTGGCGTCCTTTTAAGGGTAGAGCTTTGCTTTTAAATGTTAATAAAGAACCACACAGGCACACGAGCAAACCGATGAATTTTTGGTGTTTCCAACAATGGAAGCATTACAGCACAAACGTTAATTAACCAACGTCCCTCACAAGCTTTGTTCAATCAATGACCAGTTTAGCTATCACGAAGAAGAAAATAAAGCACACACACGCCTAGAAAAGGTGTGCGCACGTTTGTTATATCTGGTATTTCAGCAAGGTTTTTCGCGCTCGCATATACAATTGTCTTAGGCCAAAAATGGCTGGGAGTCCGAATCCCACTGCTCATATTGCATTCTTTTTCCCACAGATCAGGTCATGGCCTTGAAGTGCCCAATTTTTAAGCCGGCTGTATAAGCAGGGTCGTTACGCTCTTTTAGACTGGGCGCGGCGTCATCCCATCTATGCAGATCAGATCTAACCACTCCCTGTATATTGTGCAGGTATTGGGCTGGCTCCCAATGTCAACGACTCGTACTAGGAACCGACGGAAGTCTCCACAGCCCACGAGCGGATGTCTCCGACCTCCGAGGGCTTGTTAACGTAGAAGCATCCCCTCTACTCAGTCACTCAACAACAGGGTGTGGACACCCCTACATTGTCCAGCTGCGGATGACGAGGTCCGTCAGCTCGGCTACAAAAAGAACCCCTGTGGACTTGGTCTTGCACAGTGCACTGTGGCATTGTGAAAATTGTGTGGACTGCGCCTTACCCCTTCCTGTATTTCGTACAACAAAACGATATGGAAAGAATTTTCCTTGGAGCTATCCAGTGCTGCTGAGTCCACGGTTGTCCTGCTCAAGAATCCAAGAGTCCTGCTCAAGAGTCCTCGGTTGTCCTGCTCAGTCCAGTCCAGTCCAGTCGCGGCGGCGGCGGCTCTGGCGCGCCAGCTGTGCGCCGTGAGACGTCACTGCTCCTCGCGCATGCGCAGTACGGCTCTCCAGGAGCAACGCGAAACTCCTCAACCTCGGCCAGTGAAGCTCACGCTACAAAAACACGCACCGGGACACTCGTTTTCCAACGCCTCGCACTAGAACGATTAGTGCTTCAAAGACACCAGACTTTTACAGAAAAGCTGTACACTTCTACCCCCAATGGTTTCACCTACGTGGGCGAAAACGCCAAGGAGCCAAGAATACACTGTAAAAAATTTTTGCTCGAAAAAACAGAAATTTTCTGGCAGCTGTCCTGCCAGAAATTTTCTGTAAAGTTGTGTTTTCTGTTTGTCATGTTTCGGTTATTTTACAAGCATTTTCTGTTTCTCACTACAGAGAATTTATGTCAATTCCCTGTTTTCGGTTTTTCATGGTTCTGTTATTTTACAAGCATTTTCTGTTTCTCACTACAGAGAATTTATGTCAATTCCCTGTTTTCGGTTTTTAGTTTTCTGCTTTTTTATAAAACTTTTCTGTTTTTTAAGGTTGTGTTTTCCTCCAGAAAATCTGTGAACCTTCTGTTTTTCACTGGCAGCTTTATGGACTATTTGTGTTGTGCATACATCGTTTTTTTACCAAAATTATAATAATATACTGTTTCACGTTTCTGGTTAAATTATTTTGTTCACTTAACAAGTCAGGTTAAATTGTTTTGCTCTGACTTATTTTGACATCAATCTCTGCTAAAATAAGTCAAAGCAAAAGTATTCAGCGCCGTGACACAATTTCGGTTATGGTCCTTCATAAAATACATGTCCTGTTAATTTTTCACATCTTGAAAGCACTGGAGTTGAATTCGCGGCTTTATGCTTCATGGGTTACAATAATCATGCCTTGAAAATAAAACATCACCCTGTATCGTATTGTTTGAAACTGCCCACACAATTACTGGTGTGCAGTACATAGCATAAAGGGACCACTCAGGCACACAAGAAAGCAGGGTGAAAGTATCATTACATTATTTATTTTTCTGCCAAACTTAAGGCTGTTGCTACCAAGAATTAACTTAGTTACGAAAAACGTATCAACAATCTCAAATATGAGGATCTGAGTATGAAAACAAAATCACAATTCATGATATTGTGGCACAGTGAACAAAAGGAGACTTTCAATGACAGAGGTTTTGTTAGACTAGGAAGATCCCCTTTTTTTCAACTTTCAGAAATTCCCACAAACACGCCACTGAGGCAAAACAAACTATTTACAGAACGTAATCAGTGACGTTAAACTAAGAACACTTTTTCTACAGTGACATTAAGCTACAAACTGTTCACATCTCATATTACTACAGTACAATACTACTACGGTGAGAGCTCCGATAGGACTAGGAACACATTTTTTTCTACTTCCAAAAAAAGACCATCAATACAATAATATCCCACATTTTTTCTGCTTTCTGGAAGCAGAAAGATGCAACATAACGCAAATACCACGGTAATGAAAAATGAGGGAGGAAGTGTTGTGAGACTAAGAACATAACATCTTTTTCACATTAATGAAATCACAAAAAAGCAGAGAACATTTAAATGTCAATTCATACAATAGCAAAGTAACCAAGAATGCGGCACATTTGGTGCAAGGCGCTTCCATCACAGACATTTTCATTGCTGCTCAGTGAAATTGGAGTGGGGGGCCTAGTAGATTCCATGGTCTTCCACCACAGTGATCAGGGATGCGACATTTGGAAACAGGAAATGCTGCTTTTGCTTTGACTTCTCCACCTTTGCTCCATGTCAGGGTTGATGGCTGCAATAACCCTGCAACAAGAATAGCATACGTTCCGCATATAAAATACATGTGCAACAACAAAACAACATCATTTGCGGGGTTTTAAGTATGGTATCATGCTGTAATAATCGCTGCCAGTTGTTTGAAATCAAGTGTTAAGCTAGTCTCAGGTGTTTGATAACTACATTCCGTTTTCTTGTGCTACTGAGGCGATCCAGACGTACCACATGAGAAAAGGCAAGAAATATATATAGCTGACTACCAACATTGCAAGGGGGGAATAAATACAGTTCACTGCATTTCTTCACTACCCGCTTCACAGTACACAGCGGGAGCAGTCAACCTCGATTTTTCCCAAACGGCCAAACTGCTCCCGCTCACTGAGTAGCCAGTCAGTGTTAATTATTACTCACTATTAATATTTGCAGATTATCCTACGTAGCTCTATCAATGGCTACATCAGCCTTGGCTTCAGCCTAAGCGACAGCGGTTTGGCCGGTTGAATAAAAATTAAGACCGACCTTCCTCGCGGAGTGACCTTTGGAATGAATGGACCTTTGTCCAGTACCGGCCCTCCAGGCGGCCGCCACGGCGAATCAAACTGGCTGTAAGGCACGTCCCCAAAAATGTTTGGCTTTCGGGGAACCCGTGCGCGAAATATCCTGGTCCTGCACTCCCTCCCGCACCTAGCTGCCACCCGTGACTCTCAAATTAATGCCACGGTAGCAGGCGCACGCTGGCATGACTAACCTGCAGTGGACAAAGCACCCCCTTTTCTTTACTTTTTCCCATTTTCCCTGCTCCTTGACAGGTAGCCAAGTGCTCACAGCGCGCAGCGTCAAACATTTTTGGCCCTTTCTTTGAAAGCCTTTTTTGTGTGCATGTACGAACTCACTGCGAACTTCCCGGAAAGAGAAAATAAAAACGTGCAGCCCTAAGAAGCATAGCCGCTCCCCAAGCAGCAAGCTGAGGGGGCGCGTTTTTGTTTATTTCACCCGAGGCAACTGCCAATTGTGGTGGACCGGCAGCCCGCGCATGTGCAGGTCGCCAGTGGAAAAAGGCCCAATGGAACTTTTTCCAGTAGCGATCTGTTCATACGGGGCGTGAAGTATAGCTACAGCTGTTACAAAAGGCAAGCCACGGCCACAAAAAGAAAAAAAGAAAGAGGAAAGCTTGGGGAGACTCGAACCCGTAATTATAACATCCGTAAGCAGAGACGTAACCTTTACACTAAACTCCACGACGGAAAACGGCATCTGAAAAGGAGAGCACGGCGGCTGCGTCGTGCGTATAACATTCATCAAAAGAAAACAAAAGAAAACTGATATTATGGCGAGTTTCACCGGCGTCACTACATAGGCACGGCACAACGCTCTTGTCCCACGAGGCGACGTAACGTTACGCTACGGGGCGAGCACTTCATAACAATCTATTTCCATCCAACAAGGCAACCAACAACAGTGCAGGCACGAAAAAGAGAGTCATAAACAGGAACTAGGAGCAGCCTCCACACGACATAGTTAAAATTTAGTACTCACCCTGGGAAGATGAAAAATTCAAGAAAGAAGCCCGCCGCTGTATCGTTGTGCTGGTACCTACAGGGCGGCCATTTGCAAAGGGCCGCATTTCAGAATTGCAGGAGCGCAACAAAATGACGTCGGCCGGGCGCTGTTCGACGGTTAAGTAAATTCTTGTTAAACATTGAAAAAATTATTCATATTTTATTCTATTTTATGCAAATTAATAGTACAATATTTTCACGATTTCACGCCTGTTATTGGTCAAGACAAGGAAATAACAGAAAATGTGTGTTTTTTCTGTTAACAGGTTTCTGTTTACTAACCATCACAGAAAACTTCTGTAGGGCAACAGACATTGTATGTAAAAACTCTGTAAATTTACAGAAATTTTTTACAGTGTACACTTAAACACTTTATGCTTCACCCCTACCCAGGTTTCACGTTAATGGAGATGGCCCGGGATTTTTTTTTTCTTCCTGTTTCCGTTGTTCCTTATTGGTTGTAAATATGTAAATAATGTGTATTTACACTACTATAACGATTAAATGCCTTACCTTCTCCAATAACGCATTTTGCTCAGATACAAGGCCTTACGCTATTTGCTTTACAGACGTTTTGCTGGTGTACTCGCCAAAGAATGCTCGCGCATTAAAATTTAATGGCTTAAAAAGCAGCTCGCGCGGGGTCATATTATCTCCGAGCGGAAAGGGAACGCTAAGCAACCAGTGCAGTGCTTAAGGGATTATTAATTTAAAGCTATAATGCTCCATTTTATAAAGAGTGATTCTTCGAAGTTCTGGGGGCATCTTGAAGAAAGCAAGAAGCTGCTTTCTAAGATAACAGTTGACGATTACGAATGGTTAGTAGAATGGTTACGAATTGCAATAATGTTTAAAATAATTCGGAGGTTTATTTCAGGGGGTATTTTCTGCATACGAGGTGTTTTTTTTTTTTTTCGAAATGAGCCAAATCCCCCTCAAGCAAATTTCAAAAAAGAGGAAGTTTGTTACCGGACCTAAATGCAACGCTATTATACATGTCAGTTAAGGGAAGTTTATGGCCACAAGTAATTAGAAATTATGCGGAGACTTTGAGCAGTATTAGGATGAGAAGTTTGGATTTGGCTCGTATCAAATTGAAACAGTCAAGTTGATGCAGCGTTGTTGCGCAAATATTATTTAAATTGACTTTGAAGAGTGGTGCGGTGGAGTTTTGGCGGAGAAGGGATTAAACATATGCAACAGGGCTTCAGAGACAGTAGAACTATACACGAAGGGAAGGTGAGGTCTCTTGGCCGCAATAGCAGATCTTTTATAATTCCTCCGTGGGATAATTTTCTTGGGCACGCCTGATGGCGCGCACGAAGCAAGCAAGCTGTTCAGTGCCTTGCCATGAATTTCGAAAACGTTTCACAAGAGGGCTGCTCATATATTCTTCTTCACCTTAATGGAGGGGTTCGTACCCACAGAGGTAGGGTGGAGATTTGCAATAGCTTGTAAGCGAGGGCTATTTAGTTAAGCACAAAAAATGGGTTAATATGGGTGTAAAAAATAATTATAACCAGAGTTACTCCGGAGGGACCGAGGACACGCGATGCAATGATTGTTTTACATCTCTTAGTTTCATTTCATTCACGTCTTCTTCCGTTCACTCTGCGGACAGATCTTTTGCCGATCTCGTAATTGCCGTCCGAATTCATCATAAGCCAGCTCCGAAAAGCAAAAAATAAAAAAACCCGAAAACACCCATGAAACATTCCCATCAGTCAAGCCAAAAGCAAACTCCCACTGGCCAAATTGATTTCGCTCATTTTGATCCCTGAAAGAAAAGGATCAAGATCATTTTTAATACGAACTACGATCTGCGTTCACGTTTTCAGGGTGTTATCTCGCCTATTTTCTTGTCGGCTTTTTTAAGGAGAGTTGTCGAGTGTTTCTTGTTACGGCAGTTTTATCTGAGTTAGTTCCAGTTTCTGGATTTGCCTCATTTCGAAATAAAACCCGCCTTATATGATGTGTATAAGTATCCTACAAAGTTGTTTCCACCATACGATGCTGATTGCATTGTATATCCGAAGACCTTCGTCATGTTTCTTCCGCACTATGCTTAATTTATTGACAAGCTGCTCTTCAGTTTAAATGCTTCCTCGCTAAAAGTAACTTTTCCGCGTTTCTGATAGGCATCCGGAGCAGCCCTAACATTCAACAAAAGGGGACGGATTATCACTGCCGGATTACAGGACGATAAGTTTAACGTCATCGCGTTGTAGATTAAGACAAGCTATTAAAGCTAATCAGATTACGAAAATTTTTGGCACGCCATCGATACTAACAAGTTTGCAGCGTGGTTTGAGACAGAGATAACCGACCATAACATAGCTCGGTACTGTTACTCTTCAGTTCTTGACGGCTCTTTATGATGCCATTCATATAAATCGTTTCTTTTGTATTTGGCAATATATCTGGAAGAGTTCTTTGTGATCCCCTAAATCCCCTTATTCATAAAAAAACTAAATTAAATTATCCTCGGCAGATGTGTGGGCCGATTAGGTGGCTAAGTAATTAAGAAATGTGGTGCAGTATGTCGCAGTTGATGGTTGAGCTTAGCGCCTGCTCCTAGTCGCTTGGGGTGTGCCCCAAGACAGCGTACTGGGGCCCTTTCGATTTATGTTGTTTAGAAATAATATCTTGAACGTTATTGATCAATCTGATAATATTCTTCTGTTTGCATGTGACAGCATTTAACGCCGTAACATTTGCAGCACACATTGATGACAAAAGAACGGGACAAAAACCTTGTTTGTATATACAAATGGGATGATTGAATGGCCATCCTGTTTGGGTTATGGGATGTGGTCTGTATGAACTAAGTAATTCCAATAAGCAAGAACTAGGGTTTAATAGGAGCGGATTTCTTTTTAAAAAAAACAGCACCTGGGATGCAATATTGACAGGCGTGTTCCTAAATACGTATGTACCGCGAAGGGCCGAGAAGAATTCTTCCTTACCCCACTTCTGTCGCTGCGAATTACGCCGATATAACTTTTCACACTGCAACTGATGCATGATTTGTATGAGGTGTTTTTTTTTTCAACGTGTCCCATTCGCGCCTGTATGCTTCTGCGCGGGAAAGAGTCGCACAATTTTTTAACTTGGCGCTTCGTATTTCCCAAGAACCTTGCGTTTGGTACATATAGCTCCTAAGCAGTCATAGGTGCTTCCACGCCCTCCTTTTTTTCTGGCGTATAAAGCGGCCTTCCAAATATTTCTTTAAATAGATTTTTTTTTTTCATCTCAATCTGCGCGTGGAACAAAAAGTGCTTTTTCTGGGTCTCGATTTCCGCTGAGTGGAAACATAAAACTCGTAGCAACAGGAAGTGCCAGGAACAATGTCAGTCTGCCAGACGTCGCTGTTTGGTCGATAAGCAGTACACGCTTTCACTTTTTATTGCCCTATGTGTCTGCTCACTATTCGGCCACCCAAGGCTAGCATTTCGCCAATCTATACGTGCATGGTACACGTTTATTTCAGCTGTTTTTTTTCTTCCTATCTCTGCTTAAGATTCGTCAGTCTTGGCGTAGCTTCTCGCGAGCGATTGTAATTCAGCAGACAGCTTCGTTTTGTCTCGCAGCAGACATTTCCAGACCGGACTGCTGCGTCCCGTCAAGAAATGACACCAGCCGTCCAAGCTCCTTCCGTTGTTCTTTGATTTCTGTTTTCTCTCGAGACCTCTCCTCTCGCTTCTTTCTTGTGCTTCGGAGCGAAACGCAACAAGAACAAATGCCAGCATCCGGATCGTCCAACTCTCGTTGCGAGGAGCCGTTGACAGTGAGTGGACAACGTTCCAGCGACAAGTCGGCAGGGGCGTCGAATTCTGCCGTCACCGACCAGAGGTAGGAAGGCCTCTGCGTAACATCATGTCTACTGTTCCTCCAATTCGGAGATTACCCATTACAAGCTTTCTTTAGTGCTGTTTATTTTACGCGGCCTACCATGACTCCATCTGACCTTCGGTCTCACTTTGTCGATTACCAAATGGTGACGGACTTCTAAGGCATTTATGACTGCGGGGTGTTGATTCATTCTGGTGACGGCTGTCGTTGAGCGCGCGAATTTTAAGCAGTAAAGCGAACTTCGCGTATTCGATGCTGTTTGTGCGATTGTTTTTTTTTTTTTCGTTCATTCCAGCTCCTCTGACTCCAAGATAAATTTTTTTAGGAGTCTTTCAAGTGAAAGAGCAGATGCTCGAGAACATGTTTACTTTGGGTTGTCACTGTTCTTCGACGAGGCCGAACACGAAGAACGGTGCTGATGTTCCCTGTGCCTGCATTGGGGCACTATGGAGTCGTGAGGAGAGGGTCTGTCCTCAGGCGAGAACTTTTAACGAAGAAAATAGAACGCTACCATGACGAACAAATGAACTCCACGAGTTTATCTCTATATGAGAGGTGAAAAAAAAAAACTGGAGTAGGGTTAGCTGTGGAGTAAATACATATCAAAGGCATCTGTTTCTACAGAAACTAGACAGAGGGCGCAGATGTCAACTGCCCTTTGAAATACACGGGAGTAACGCCTTATATAATGGTCTTGGTGGTGAACTGTGCATTCCGTTCAAAAAGAACCCATGAAGAACAAATCCAAAACTGACAATGAAGGTAAGTTGTTAACACTTAGAATGAGGAATTTTGGTATGGTCGCCAGAAAGCACTGCTACGGTCAGGCAACAAAGAAGAAAGCACCTACTTGTGCAGATTTCATGTATCCAAAATCGTGATAGACACTTTTCCAATTGTTGCCCTAAATAACCATCAATCGAAACAGTGCTTCAAATAATAGTAATATAGTAATATAAACGCTATTACTATAATATAAATAGTAATATAAACGCTATGGGCTGGTTGCCCTGTTAAGACATGTTCTTACGAAAAGTGCCAGCCTACGCCCCCGTACCGGCATGCAGCACGTTGTGGTCTTCGCCCGCGTATACGAGCAAAGTCTCCAAGATACTTGAACAAAGAGGTCGGTAGGTTAGCAAACAAAATTGCAATCCCGTGCAAATGTTACGTTGCAAGCGAAATCATGGGAATAGGCAAGCACTACTACTGGCTTCCAACGCTTCCGAAAGCCAGCGCAAGCGGAGTCCTCCAGTGACGTCATCAAAGTTCTGACCAATCAGAGACTTCCAAGAGTAGGGGCGTGTTCTCTTCGGCGGGGAGAAATGTCTTTTAAGCATAAGGCCATTTCGTGTCACCCTTGATAGATTTCAACGTGATATTCGAAATTAACGTGCGGAAAACTGTATAAACCTCCCTCTAATTCAATTTCTTTAGTACCATGTTTAATCAATGAAGTTTGAGTATGAATGCCGGAGGTGTGACAAAGTAAGTTGCGGAAATTTTATTATTTTCCTTGGATATCTTTATCATATATAAGTCATAACAAAGCGACAACCCGTTAACACTCTTGGCGTTTCTCTAGCCTTCCGGAAGAAAAATTCGATTTATGGACTCAATAAGGAACGCTTTGTCGTAAAAAGAAGTTGTAGCTCTCGTTGTGCTTCTAGTAGAATAAAATAAATTATATAGCGCTTAGTCGCTGAAAATAACTTATACCCACACAAAGTTGCACTCACAGCTGGTTAACTTAGAGGTGCCTTTTCACTTCTATTGATTCAACAAAGCCACATTCATTTCTTATTTCTTGCAGCTTCCAGACGTTTGTCTGCGTTTTATAGATGCAAAAAAAAGGGGTAGTTCTTTTTAATGTGGCTTCTTCAATACAAATCACACAGCCGCATTCTGTCACTGAACATAATATATACCATGTCAAAACACTAATTTTGGTAAATTATGCTACAAGCAGTAAACTATGCTCCAGTACACCTACACCCTAGAAGAAATTACATGAGCGTGGGCTGCAAAAAGCATTTAACTGCATGTTATAACAGCCTTTCATCGTAATTTTAAAAGTGCGCTTGTTGGGCGATGTTCATTTCTGGATATGCTTATGCATGCTTATACAGGGGCGTGGTGCTTGGATTACCTCGTTTAGAAACTGGGGCAAGGTGTCTTTTATTACAAACGAGACAGATAGACGTTCACTCAGTAAGAATATGCTATGCTTGTTGGAGCCAGTGTAGGTTTCGCATATTTAGAGGAAACTCTTCAAAACTCCTGCCCGAATTTTCTTTTTGTCCCCTTTGCTCTATGACAGCTTGGAAGTAGTATATCGCTCATGCGTCCCCAGTATATGCTAAGTGACTGCTCAAAGCTGAAGGTGGCAATATATTTTTGTGTCCTTTATTTCGAACATATCTCTTCGGATGGGGCAGAGCGTATGCTGAACGACAGGTTCATCGCCTTTTCTCCTTGAAAGCAGTGGCCTGTTTTCAGGTACTACGATCCTGTTTGCGATGGAGCATTGAGGGAAAGAGAGATAAGCTGAAAAGATAATTTGGGAATATTGGTTCATTTGGAAAAGCTGAGCAAATTCTGCTAATTTCAGCCCCTGGCGTTATAGCAGCTTTGTACGAGAAACAAAAAAGGCAGGTGCTGTACTTTCGCCTTACGCATTGATCTCACAGAATACGGCAAAATGCATCTGTGCTTGTCGTTAGGAGCGTACGTGGTACAGTGTCGAGAGGAGATGTACTCCGCATTTCTTGATGCACAATTTGCAGGAAAAAGCTTTTATACTCGTTTAAAACTTTAAAACGGCAACGGAAGTGACCTCTGTGCTTCATCACCGCAGCCGGATGTTACTGTGTGGGGAGCAAGCAGGGCGTCACTGGGAATATTTTGAACATGGCACGAACCATTTCCGTGATTTTTTTTTTACTTAATATGCTTATAAACTACTGCAGCGACGACAAGCAAACTACGTGAGAAAAGGAAGACGACATCACGCATTCATAGCAATCTCCTTTTAAAACGCGCGCTCCCTTTGACATCTGTGTCCGTCGCTTAAGCTAAGTGATTCCGTACGTGAGCTATTGCCGTTCTTAACTTGTTCCCGAGTATAGCAGTGCCTATTCATACTGCTATTTACATGGGTTCAAATAAAGGCTTCTAATGATAACATAGTCACACTGGTAGTGTAAAACCCTGCCGCCGCCGAGAGCAGCACCGAAAAGGTACGCATGTATTCTAGTGCACGGATCAGGGACCACGATGCCAAGACGTACACATGAGCCCGGATGTCGCCGGTACTTTCGTTCGCAAGTAGAGCATGGAATCGTCACGTCTTATACGCTAAAAAATTGCCGCAAATGAGCTTCCCCACAATAGAGCAGAACTACCAATAATCGTGACCAAACGTGCGAATTTGGCGAATTACGAAGCCCAACATGCGATTAAGGTAAAAATATTATCTCCGATAGGTCAACAGAACCAGGCGCGCCTCTGCACCGTGGCATTCCGCAGGTACGGTTTTTAACAGCGAAGTTGTATAGCAAATCGTTATGATGTGTGTCTGCAGTTAAAAATACTAAGAAATACCGGGCTAACGTGAGCGCGTGCCTCGCGGCGACCGCCCGGCAGGAAAAGACCAAGAAAATGGCGAGCACTCGTGTGTGCGTGCCTCGCGACGCCCACCCAGTGTCCTCGGCGCACGTTTGTCAAGCCAAGCATAGACACTTAGAGAGACTGGCCAAGATTGTCCAAAAGATAAAAATCTCCGGCGTTCGCCGTAATCGTGGCAACGCTTTCTCGGAACGCGAAGGACACGTCATAGCGTACGCCCCTCCAAGGTGATGTCCAGTGATTATCACTTCCAAAAAAATGAAGGAAGCTCACACTTATAGCAACAACGATTGAGTAAAAGTCGTTGCGGCAGCGCATAAAAAGCAAATCAGTGCAATCGTGAACTTCAACCTTTGTGATGGTCGTGAAGGTTACGTACAGAAGTCTTACGCGGTATTGTGAGCTTCCTTCATTCTTTTACTCTAATCGCATGCTGGGCCTCGTCATTCGCCCAATTCACACATTTGGCCAAGATGATTGGCCATCCTGGAGCGCTGGTGAAGCTTACGTGCGGCGATTTCTTGGACTGCCCAACGAAACTTTTATATATGGCTCTTTGGTCTTTGCTGCATTTGCGCCAGAAAACGCATACGCATGCAGAGCATTATACTGCGATGTGGTGAACACTCTGTATTGTACACAACTAATGGCTAAAGGAACCCATGTGCAGCACACTGACAACTAACTAAAAAAAAACCATGGCTGGAACGCAAATTCAGCGATAAATAGCGTGTAATTAAGAAAACTGTTGTATTGGGTTTGTGCATGTTTGTTCGGAGTCATTGCTTACCAGACCGGCGACCATTAGGAACTCGATACTGGGAAGCTGCGAATCTGTACAGCATGACACATACGCGATGGTAGCAGAAAATGAGCATTGTTCAAGTAGCGCGCAATGAGGGGAAGCCAGCATTCAAAACACCTATAATCAGACTGAAGGGCTTCCAGAAATTTTTGTAACCTCGGTCAAGCCTTAGTATGCTGGAATGTCAGGAAAAAAAGCTTCTTCTAACCAAAGAACCTTTTTTAACGAAACAAAAACCCGACCCCTGTTTTTGTGAACGCAAGCATCAACAAATAGAGTTATCAATGAACAAAACTGCTTGCAGGGAACTAAATTATATTTACCGTTTTGTACAACAAAATGCCGGCTATAACACGACGGCTTTTTTTTTTATGACAGGTGTTGACAGGGCTTCATAAGAAAAAAAGGAGATTTCTGTAACGAGAAAATCCAGCCGTATCGCTTCATTTTCCCCGCAATACGATTGATATATAACATAAAACTTTATTTCCTATAAACACCTTCCTTCTTTAAAAAAAAAATCTCTCAAAAAATCTTATCTTGTTTTATGCAATACTTCCCGTTGCGCCTAGCTTCAATATTATGTACTACACGACTCAGGAAGTCGTAAATAAAGTGCTCTAAAGAACATTATTACGAAAACAAGATGTACCCATTTAGTCAACGGCGTTCCGTTCCACGGCCGCTGAGCAAAAGCGCGCCCTTTGCGTTGCCGTCAAAGTAGTGAGTGCGATCGATATCAGATGGCGACACCCATCGTGCTTTTTTTAAAGGGAGCGCTCTTCCCGGGCGGGTCGCCCTTTAATCTCGTTCGCTTGTAATATATATAGTTTTTTACCCTTTGCCGACTTACTGTGCTGTTTTTCCGTTTAGTTAAGTTTATTTGCATCCCGTCCTTTCAGCCGTTCGCGAATCTTTTTTTTTTTTTTTTTCTTTGCCACCTTCCATAGGCGGAGTAGTCAAAAGAGCATTTTCTTTATACCATCCTTGCATTACCGCTGTTGTGTACATGAGCCTCGTTCATATACATAGTACTAGAATACCGCGGCCGCGGGCCTGGAGTTAACACTTCCCGCCAATTATTTGTAACTGACCGGGGCATTGCCTTGAATCGCGTTTCCGCAGCACGCCGTTTGGCTGACAACATGACAGCAACGGAGAACTGTGTCACGGACGAGCGCATTTGTGAATGCTTTCGTGAATGCCTTATGTAATGCCTTCGGGCTCTTAGGGATGAATAAATGAAATGAAACAGCCCAAAGTGCGCCCCCACCCACCAATTTTTCCCCACTGACAACACATGGAGGGCTTCGATATGCCCGATATCGACGTGCTCTTCCTTCATTACTTCCATTTATTCTCCGAAATGGGGCATTTAAACGAACTCTATGTTTCTTATGGCGCAAGAAGTTCACATATTCGCTGGGTGAGTTATATTCATTAGATGCGGAGCATATTATGCTCGGGGCTGTGTCCCTCCCTGCCTTGTCGTCCGCCGTCCGCACTCTACTGCGCATGCGCGTCTCTTCAGCCCCGTCAGAGTTTGGGCTGACGTCAGCGCAGTCCACTATAAAAAGAAATAGTTAGGCGGCGCCCCGTTTCCATCCCACGACTCTCTGGCCGCAGCGGGAGGTACGTGGCGCTCTTCCCACTGCGCTACAAACCGAGATGGGAGCATGTGCTACGAACGCGCCTTATGTCCTTCACTCATTCAAACAACGTCAAGAAGAGGCACGCGAAGCTGAATGTCAACGGAAACTACGAACTTAAAACTAATGGGAACTTCAGTCGACCCATGGCTGATTCGCATACTGCTCAGGGTTCCCCTACGGGAAGATGGTGCAATTTTTTTTTTTATTTACTGCACCCTCGGGGCCACAGACACTGAAGATGAGAGTGCTTTTCACAAACGGGGAACGAGAAATGGAGTAAAGCGGAGTACAGGATTCAACGTATTCTGCATAAGCAATTTCAGAATATGTTTTTCTTCTTGTGAATATGCAGGAAGACTGGTCACACAAAGTATAAACTGGCAACAAGTGGGCTTGGTGGTGGTGTACGCGCATTGTGGCGCTCAACGGAATTTCTTGTATCTCGTGGGGACGTAATGTTTGCGCCGCTAATTTTGATCTATGTGAAGGAGTAAAAAGTATTTACTATAAGTTAAATGGTCGAAAACAATAAAACGTGTGTATCTGTTATATGAAACCCGCTGGTGCTGTGGTAGCATCGACCTCGTTGAATGTAAGATAGGCCACATACATTGCTATAGCCGGCTCCGCGAGCCAAATGGCGAAAAGCTGTGAACAAAATTGTCTCAGCAGTGCTTGCTAAGCTTATTGGCAGCGAGAGCGTCAGGTTTCACGGCGCTGGAAAAGGCAGATAAAACGAACTGTAATGAAACTTACCGGTTTCAACTCTTCGCGAGGCATTGCGAAAATTTTGCAATCGTTGGTACACAATTGTTGAACTCACACCGTGCCGTTGTGGTTCTCATTAAATGTCTTCGACGTTCTGAGTAAGCTATCCGTAACAGCCATTGCACGCCCTTTCCTCTCATCGTAGCACTGGAATATTACTTCGCGACGGATCGTGCTGTAAATGCGGGACTTTTTTTTTTTCCGTAGAAGAACAACATTTACTGCCCAACGTGGGGCTGCACCCCTACAAGAATATTTTGACCATTAAAGTTTACATGCGTTCTTATGTACGGCGTCTCCAAAATCAAAACTTCCAACGGACATTCACAATAACCACATTCCGGACGGCGACGCGTAGGAATCAAGAAGAGGAGCCGAAAATACGCAAGCGACCTTTTAGGGTTAGAAAGCAGCAGGCAAATCCTCAAGACATTTAGTTTCAGCCAACTCGTATCCTTCCGGGCGTAAAAAAACTGAGCAACAAAATAAAATATGTCTTCCAGGGTTGCAGTTGCGAACGTCGGCTCGAGGAACACGCACGCCAAAGGCAGAGACTTCACTCAAGCGACAAGGGCCCGCTCTAAAAGACACAGATTCATCCCGACACGAACACGATCGCTGCTCAGCGCGACAGCGTCAGTAACTGGCGCTCAGCTGTCGCTGCTCTGTTTTGCTCGAGGAAAGAATTGGCGCCCCCAACACGTGATCAAGAAACTACCGGCCTCCCCGAGTAGGCCTCGCTGCAGCCGGAGCGACGGAGTCTTCACAGCCGCGTGAAGGAAGGGGCCAGGCCCGGTGTACCCGCGTTTCACTTGTGCTCGCGTTCAAAGATAGCAACGGACGCCACGCTATCCGGATGACGAACGTCAAAAGCCCTGCAGGGGGCATCGACATCGACCAACGTCGCTGTCTCCGCGCTCCTTCCCTGCGTTGTGTTGTGTGTGTGTGTGTGTGTGTGTGTGTGTGTGTGTGTGTGTGTGTGTGTGTGTGTGTGTGTGTGTGTGTAGCATTTGCGTTATTGCTTTGTTTTCCCTTTTGGCAGCGCGTCCTTTCGGCGCCGCGGCTCAGGCGTGGGGAACACGGCGGCGTCGGCAAACTTAGAAGAACAGCCGCGCTGCGGACTCAGCCAGGCAGCAACGGTGACACCGCGCGGTCACAGCGGAAGATCACTCCACCCCTCTGATCTCGCGCGCGCACTTGGCTTGAAAGACGCGCCCGGAAGGACGCAGAAAAAAAAGTATATTATAAGACGGGCGTCACAGACTGTTCTGCCGCCCCTCCTCCCGCCCCCCCCCCCCCCCCCCCCCCCCTAACCTAGCCTGAGCTTCCGACAGTTCAAATAAAAACTTTCATTTTTTTTTCTTTTCAAAACACGGGCGTCGGCTGGGCTGTTCGCTTGCCTTCTTTCCCGAATTCCATATTCCCACAGGAGCGAAAAAGAGATGCTGCCGGAGCGAGAAGGAAAGAAGAGATAATAAGACGGGCAGCAGCAGCGAGTCAGAGCGCGGGCACGTTCTCGTCAGAAGGGACCCCAATCTCCTGACAAAGATGACAGCTGCCTCCCTCCCCCCGCGCACCACCACACCCCTTCTCGGGGCGACGCTTCTTTCCGATGCGGGGCATATCGGCGGCACGAACGCCAACCCGGCTGCCGCTGCCGCCTTCACCCCTGAGCAGCGCGGGCGGACTCGCTTCGGGGCCGTGGTGGTGACAGCCCAGGGTTACCGCCCAAGCACAGAAGGCCCGGCGGTCGGCTTTGACGCCCCCAGGCAAATAACACGACGCTTCGCGCGGAGTGTTCAAAACCTGGAATTGTCGGTGTGTCAAGTTAGTATCGGTTAATCGCCCTTAACCAGAGAGCGGTTGCGTACGGTTACAAACACGGCCTCGCCTCTAGATGGTGGTGAACCTAGAAGGCGCTACCTCCCTCCTCCACATGTGGAGTAGAAAGAAAGGGGAGGAGTCCCCTCTCCGACACCGATGCCAGCGGTGCTGGTTTTCAATGACGGCGTGTATACGGAGGAGGGCGCAGCGAGCGGCTGTCCTGTTTTTGCCGAGTGATTGAGGTTGGCGGATGAGAACTTTGGAGCGCCGAGCGACAAGTGAAGAGTTCAGCTTTGACACGAGAGCTCATATGATCTGCCCGAGCTACCATGAACAGGGGGCGTGAGCTGCGTCGTCGTCCGGAGCAGATGAAATATTAGTGCCACTCCAACATGAAAGTGTTCCACACAGGGTGCTTTTCAACGGATAACGCGATTCGATGTGCAGAGTTGCAATTTCTGGGGTGACCCGACTCTGGGATCTTTGCAGTCATAATTATAAAACGCTTTCCTTGAGCTTTCCTACTCTTTCCTACACTGTATAACAGATATTAGGCGTGACATCATTCTGTGTTTAACTCCGCATACATACATACATACATACATACATACATACATACATACATACATACATACATACATACATACATACATACATACATACATACATACATACATACATACATACATACATACATACATACATACATACATACATACATCAGGCGTTGTATGCATACGTATACGGATGCACACGACAGGGACTCCAATGCTAACAACAACTTCAAATATTTGCGGCCATTGCAAAATCGAATCAAAATCGGTAGTCTTGTCTTTGATGACATATAGAAAAAACCCATCAAACATTAAAATTACACTTGTGATCTCGCTGTGCTCTCCAGGAAAAACAACAGAAACTCTCAGATAGATAGGTTGTGTTTCTTCATTTGGTCTACCTAAGCCGTGTGGTCGTAGCTCTCACAACATTCATTTCGGCATAGGTGTCGCTCTTGCTAACACGCTAACAAACACTCGAGCCTCATGATTTCTACGAAGTTTTTTGAGCGATATCGCTCGTGCTAACGTTCCTCTGAACATTCTTACGAAATTCTATAACAAGCATACAGCTAACATACAGAATTGCACGGCAGGCGATAACTTCCTTTCAAATTAGTTCTTCTTTTCTTCACCGCATATCACGCAAGCCTGCGAGGCAGCCCTCCTGCGCGTAGCTTGCGGTGCACTGTTTTCTGAATTGGTTACAATATGAAGGCAGAAACGCCTCCCGTATTTGCCTGGTATGATTCCCTTCATGGGGTTAAATCTGAAACGGGTCTTATTCAACATTTTATTGTTTCACAAAATGCTTTGTGAAACTGCCCTGTGCGCGTGTGTGTTGCTTTAATGAAAGATAGAAAAGATTTTAAAAAGAGTTAGCCGATTACTGCCTCTCGGGTTGAGGATAAATATTCCCGGAAAGCCTATTTAAGGACCAGAGACAGAGACACAGAGAGAATGAAGTTCTAGTAAGCTCTATTTCCAGAAAAACAGTCACGTAAACAAGCTAGCCAGGCTCAATATTTATAAAGTAATCGTCGTTGATGTTGTACCAGTATTATCTGGTTGTTACATGAAGTTGAGACATGCGGCAAACGACGAGCTTTTTATTCCTTTTTCTCTTTTTTTCCCGATGGGCGAGAATAATAGCTGCCGCTACGTGTTAAAAATCCTCGTCTACCTGAGTAGTTCGCACAAGTAGATAATCTTGCAACGCATCTCCTAAATCATGGTGGGCAAGCTAGTGCGGGTTCTTAAGTAATTATTACAACATATTTCACTCACTTTATGAGGAAATTAACGTTATCTGATGCCAACTGTGCAAGTAGATTGCTGCATCAATTGCGAGTTCTCTTAGTTAAAGCTGCACAAGTGATGCCTACAATTATCTCTAAAGAAAATTGTTGTTCAGAAAATTTATGATTTAGATCATCAGATATTGGAGGTATTTTAAACGAAATCAGGGGATTTAAAGCAAAATGCTTTGTCACGTTAACTTTGAAACTAATTCGTGAGTCTCTCCCGCTTGTATTACTGGAGCCGGTAAGCAGGAACACAGATACCCCATACGGCGTCCTAAGACAGGGTCATGACACGCAAAGTCGCAGTGACCCCAATATTTCTTAAAGATCAACTTGGATCGGTTAATGGCGTGCAGCTGTATGTAAGAACTCTTTAATGTGGTATGCGCTGCGCAGTGCGAGGAATTAGGTCTACAGTGCCAGGCGTCCCTGTTAGAGACACCCGGACCCTCTGTTATGCCTCTATTTAATCTTTTCATACGATTCCAAGCGACATCGTTGGATACAAGTATTTTAGTCTAACATGCGTAGTTTAGGCTATACCTGATTGGTTGTCCTCATCAGGATTCTAGATTTATTCGTGAGCGCTGAAAATAAGCTACTCCTATAATTCCAGAAAAGCGGCCTGTGGGTTATATAGCGTCTTCATTCGGTGCACAATTTATTATTTGCGTTTGCATAAAATTCTACCACCCTCCCCACTCACACACACACACGCACACAAACACACGCATATTATATATATATATATATATATATATATATAGTAAGGAAATGAGGGGCCCGTTGAGGAAATACAGAAAGATAGGTCAGCAGTCTACAACGCCAAAGGAGGCATAGGGGGTGTGGTTAGGCTCTTTTCTTTTTCACTACGGTTAATGAAATAAACATTTTATTTTTTTTAAATATACAGAAGAAAGAAAGAAAGAAAAACACGCGCCCAGAGTGGGGACCGAACCCGAATCGAAAGGCGTGGGTTCGGTCCCCACTCTGGGCGCGTGTTTTTCTTTCTTTCTTTCTTCTGTATATTTAAAAAAAATAAAATGTTTATTTCATTAACCGTAGTGAAAAAGAAAAGAGCCTAACCACACCCGTATGCCTCTTTTGGCGTTGTAGACTGCTGACCTATCTTTCTGTATATATACATATATATATATATATTCGTCATTCGGCCCTATATATATATATATATATATATATATATATATATATATATATATATATATCAAGGTTGCAGTCATCATTGCCAGTGCTATTCGGCTTTTTTCGAAATATTTAATAGGGCCGAATGACGTGTGCTTGTCACGTTTCTTTGATACATTGATAAATAAGCGAAAATATAAGTCGAGAAAAAATCCGCCGTTTTTCCGGTAGCGGGACCCGCTCCCGGAAAAACGGCGGATTTTTTCTCGACTTGTAGGGGTTTGAAAGAAAGTGGAGAAAAACATGGTCGTCAGTTGGGACCCGAACCCAGGACTTTCGGAATACAGGTCCGATGTCAAACCAACCGGGCTCGGGAAGACTGCGCTCTACTACACTTTCTGTAGTGATTACGTGAATCTATTTATCTCGTATATTTGGGAACGTATACATATATCATTATCATAGAATTCATAATACGATCTTGCAATGGCTTGAGGTCGACTACTTAGGGCAGACGAGGGGGAGAAACCGGTGCCGTAAGAAAGCACTTTCTGTCGGTGCAAAAAAGCACAGTATGTCAATCCTAAGAGCCTTTTAAAAAAAGGGCTCTTAGGATTGACATACTGTGCTTTTCAAGTGGCGTCGATTATGGCTTCGGGCTCGCGCAGATACGCAGTGAACGAACTCGACCAGCATGGCATGGTTTCCCTTCGCCTGTTCGCTGCGCACGAGGGTCACAACTGGGGTCAGGAAGCGATTTACAAGGCACTCTGTCCGGTGGATTTGTGAACACGTCATTCTCAACAAAACCCGTATCTTTGCGTAGCAGCAAGCAAACAACGCCCAACGGGGGAGACCGTTTGTGGCGCCTCTTTCTCACGATCCCACAACAAGAGGTTGGGACATCAAGGACTGAACGCCAACCAGAGTATGCGTGTTACACGGCTCGCCAGCGGCGCTGCCCTTCACGGCACGCGGCTCAGCCGGTTAGAGGCGGCAGGAAACGGGGGATTGGCCGGCGAACCGGCTGCCCAAACCTACAATCAGCGATGACACGCCGCTCATTTACCAGGAGGGACAACCGGACTTTCGGTAGCGGGACGGCGCATGGGGGGATCTGGGCCGACGGTCTGTCGGTCACCGACTGTCCGGCTGTCCGCAGCCTCGCGTACGCTGAGTAGCCAGAGCGGGCCGACGCGTACACTGGGCCCCGAGAAGCCCCGTTTCCCGAAACTCAGCGGCGAAAGGGAGCCGCAACAGCTGCCGGTACACATCCAATCAAGAGAGCATTTCTAGCTCTCGGACCCATCCATTTTCTCCGGTTCCGAAGCTCCCCTCTCCCTCTCCCCAGACAAGGGAATCAGGTCCCGGCGCTCGCCCGCGCGCCAAGGCAGCGGGGGGATGGACGGGGGAGAGCCGGGATAGAACTCCGCGCGTCCGGCGGCGCTGGCAGCAGCGGCGAGTTTCTGATGCCGAACCAGACGGACGGGGGGACTGCCACCGCTGCCAGTTCGGGGTCCCAACTCCAGACCACACCCATCGCGAGCCTGCTCTATTATTACAGAGCGCTTTTTTGTCTCCGGCTTCCGCCGGCCTCCCGCTGGATACGGGGAAAAAGGGGGCGGTCGGCCGATGCCGCGGGGAGGGGGCCCGCACGAACGCTCGCACGGCGCATCGCTCGGGCTCTTCGGCGGGACTTCCATCGGAGCGGCAACCCTCGCGTGCCGAGCGCCCGTGCCATGCGTGCGCGCTCTTTCGCGTAGACGTGTGTAAAAGTCTGTTCGTCCGAGTGCGTGTGCTCTATGCGGCGCCTGATGTGTTGCCCCAGACGCGCAGTGCCGAGTTCTCACGCGAACCGCCGGTCGAGATTCGAGTTTCAGCGCGCACCGCCGCGTGCTGTTACAGCGAGCGGGCGCATGCGTTTTAGACGTGCGAATTTGATAGGTGATGTGCAGCACTCCTCCCCCCGTATATCGCCGGGGAAAACTCACACCGACGCACCTTTTTCTCGTGCCAGTGTTCCCTCCCCCTTCTTGCCTCTTCGCTAAGTTTGATGAACAGACATGCCGCAACGCCGACCGCAATAAGCGAGTGCGCTTTGCTCACTCAACCGCGACCATTTGCGAGGAGCTGTCGAAAATGACGTGCCAGAATCGAGCCCCCGTGAAAGCGGGAGTTTTTGTAATACTAGTACGGTCATTTGTCTCTATTGAGTTTCTGAATAAGTTTCAAAGAACCTGATAGTAAGAACGGCATTTGTTACTCCAGCGGATTTAACCTTCAACGGAAGGGGATAGTAGGTATATATAGGAGTAAAACCAGAGGGCTAAGTGATTGTATTGTGCCAAGCCGCGAACAAACCGCAAAAAATGTTTGTGATGTTGAACTTATGCCGTCATGAACACATGGAACTCGAACAACTAAGGTGTTCAGATTGATGTGCCTTGGCCGGCAATGCCGTCTACCATGGTTTCTCCGTTTTTCAATGGGAGCAGCGCCCCAAACAAATCGCCGTAGTTTTCATGACGATGGCGTACTCAGTTATTTTGACAGCGCTCATGTTAAACACACTCCGTGAGCTGATTTAACACACACACAAACGACAAAAATTTGTAAATTTGTAAATAATTGCAGATGTCATGCTAACCACCTTATCTTAAAAATACCCTTTTCCTGGATATGCGGCGTATCGCACTTGAAAGTGGAGTTGACAAGGGAGAGTGCCACTAAGGAAGTCCTTATTTAGTACTGAGCGTGTCATTTAGCTTTTTTAGGGCAGGAATAATCACGTGTAAAGTTTTGTGGTGGTTGGTGTTTATTGTGTATTGATTAGTTACTCTTCTGACAATATTGGCGAGCACTCTCCCCCAAAGACCATTTTCTATCGAAGATATTGCTTTTACGCCACTTTCAAAGACACAGGCGTTCATGGCATGGTGCTAGTACCGATAAATGGCTCTAACACACGTCGTAATACACGCATCTGAAAACGGACTGCACCAACTTTGTCTGCTATGACGAATCTATAATGACGTCCAGCTTTCCTCCTCAATACTTACCTCGCAGTGAAGTCGCAAAAGGTTGACACTTGCTCATTCTCTGCTCCATTTCCGAGAAGAAATTTCTACTGCAACCCGCCGTGGTGGCTTAGTGGTTAAGGCGTTGCGCTACTGAGCATGAGGACGTGGGTTTGACTCCCGCCCGCGGCGGGGGCTTTTCTGATGGAGGCGAAAAGGAAAAACACCAATGTGTTCGAGATTTCGCCGCTCGTTAGAAATCACTAGGCGATCGAAATTAATCCTCACCCCTCCGATACGGCGCGCCTCATCACCTGCGTTGCGTCGGCGCGTTAAATCTCATAATCAATCAACCAATTTCTACTGCGACCACACCTGGCCACCGAGAACAGCCGGAATTCCCCGACGCAATACAGTCTTCTGAAAGGGGCTGCTAGAAGTTATCAGTTATTTTTATGAATAGAAGGGACTGTAAAAGCTGCAGTTATTGCAAGAACAAAAGGACGCCCTTTGATTTGCTCGCAGCAGCGTGGGCCTAGTTTAGTATATATTTTATTTTTCTTGAAAATTTTTTTAACGTTTTTATTGCCGCAGCTGATAAGAACCCGGTCAATAGCGGCGATATCGCTTATATCACGTGTAGGGGTGGCCGATTGATCGATTAACCTTCCGATTAATCGATTAACTTATTAGTCGCGATTATTTTTCTAACCGGCTTACCGGTAGAAATTGTGTGAACAAAATGAAACAAGAGGGCATGTTGATTATGGCTGGCAAGCGTGTCGAAGATTGTGTTAGTTTTTAAGTAAACTGCCTTTAGTTACAACAGAAAGTTATGCAAGTAGGCTCAGAGATGATAGCGATTAAAACCGTAAGCTGATAGCCAAGGCAGAATGGGAAATGCTTACTCTTAACACAAATATGTCCGGTATACAAAAAACAAGCAGCAGTCAAGCACGCGGTTTACCGTACTATAAACTAACTCTGGGGTAAGCAAGCCGCTATTAATCGGCGCTGCCTGCAGTCACGTCGGGGGCTGATGATCCTGACCCCAGAATTAGTGTATGTGACGAACGCGGTAATAAGCGTTTTGTTCGCATAAACTCCATGATGAACATCTGTATACCTCATGTGGAATCTCTGTGAACAGGACGAGGAACACGTGGATATTATTTTTTTTTATTATTATACTGTTATGATTGTACCTAAAATTTTGTTTCCTAACATTTCTTTCTTAAACCGGTGCAACCAATTAATCGATCAATTAACCGATTAAAGCCTACCGATTATTGGGTTAGAATTTTTAACCGACTTCCAGCCCCAGTCACGTCATATAAAGCCTGATTGATTGATAATGAGGTTAAACGGGCCGACGCTACACAGGCGATGAGGCGCGCCATTAGTGAAGGGCTCCGAATTAACTTTCTCCACCCGGGGATCTTAAAACTCCGCCGAAATCTGGAATACACGGGCGTTTTCGCTTTTCGCCTCCATCAGAAAAGCGGCCACCGTGGACGGGAATCGAAACCGCGTACTTGGGAACGGCAGCACAACGACTTAGCCACTAATCCATCCCGGCGGGTGTCATATAATAACTAATAGAACGCCTGACTGCCGAAGAACGCGGAAAAGAGAGAAATTTATTGTTGGCGAGTTCATAAAAAAAAAAAAAAAAAACTGTTTGTGCTTACAAGGCAGTAAAATTTGATTCTAGCATTTTTAAGCTATATAATCTAAGGACTTGGCGCGCTAATTGACCATGCTCTCTAAAATCGTTTCAGATGTCGGGTGAAAAAAAAGGGGGAGTGGAATTAAGTGCATGACATTTCAAAATTAAACGATGCTTGCCTGCTAACGACTCTGCCAACGCGCCTGTACGGTTTCATTCCTGCCTAGGTAGCAGTTAATTTTCAACGGAGTTTCAATAGATGTTGTAGGTGCCATGATACCTCTATTGAAAACTGCCATTCCAAGTAAGACACGCAAGCAGAGCGGCGATTAAAGATATCAGACAAGGTTGTATAGGTGCAGTGCGCACGCATCCTGGGGACGCTGCTTGTTGCTTCCCGTTGACCTTCTATAGACGGAGCCGCGATGAAATTCGGTCACCGCTCCCGTGCTCCGCTTACTTCTGCGCGGACCTGTACACAGCGGCGCATCATCGTCGTCTCCCTTGGGAAAACCTATTCGCTAATTGATCCTAAAAGGACCCGCTCCATCGAGTAGTGAGGATGTGAATTCCCAACCGTTAGACGAAGGAATTCGGTTCACATTGGGGGGAAATACCGATCCTTTCATGAGAGGCAGTGCTGCAGAGCATACAAAAATGACATGCCCGTGGCCCCCACGTGTGTTTGTGTTGGTGAATGAAAACTCGAGGTGTAAATTCAACAGGATGGTGCGCACAGGTTTTTGTGTTTGGGAATGCACCGCATGCTTGTTCAATTGTTCCGGCCAAATTTTTTGCAAGATGACTGTTCAATTGTTCGTATTTCAAATCATCTGCAACAGGAATTACAACTGCATTTATCACGGAAAGTGATTCGTGCTTGGCTCCAGCGAAAACACAGAGCGTTCCTCCATCTTAATGAATTCCTGCTCCATAAACCCACTCGCTCAACCGCAGCAGCTAAGGCCAACAAGCTTGGAGATTGCTCCTCCTGGATATCCGCATACGCTGTTGTGTAATACATACATATCCGAGTGGGTTGGAGGTTTTGTTTTAGAATGGGATGTGCTCGCGGTTCCAGGGAAAGATTACTGCCAATGTGAACGTAGGTCACGGTGCATCATCGAAGCGGTTATTATCAGGATTTACCAGTCACCCAGCTGCACTAACGCTGTGATGCGGAATAATATAAGCTCTCAACCCAACAACATTGATTACTCGATTAAACGTCTGGTCCTCCTCCTCCAACAGGGGCACAGTAAACACTTTATTATTCCTGGCCAATCCCCCCGAGTGGGTACGTCCCAGAAACTTCAACGGCATCATCATCGTCGTCATTAGAGCACGTATATAAAGTTGGCTTTGCCGCAAACCGTTTCGGCGTAGGTTACCGCCGACGGCGCAAGTCAGCCTAAATAATAAGCGGGACCAAGATCGTGCTCATGTGTCATCAAGTCACAGTCATAAAGTGTCATAAAGCAAGTCGGGGTCAAGGAATGGATTTGAACCCCGCAGGGTAGAAGCATTTGGAAGCATATGTAAGGGGCCCTCATCCTGCGGTGGGCAGAAACTAGTTGTCGTTGTTGTTGATGATGACGATGGTTTTGATGCTGGGGATGATAGTAGAGATTGGGGGCTGGTACGCTATCTATGGCGTATTAGTAATGTTAATTTACATCACTCAAGCGAATTTGTATTTAATTAAGGACATTTGCCGCCTAATATAATTTTCAGCATGTGTTCTAATGTGGCCCTTTTGTATTTGTAAATTGGTACAAATGAAATATTAGTCGTCTCTACCTAGTACCTACGATTTTTTTAGGACGAGATATGCGTAGCGAGAGGTTTCTGTGCGACGGCACTTTTTCTTTTTTTTTTAAACGAAGCTTTAGTGTCCTCACTGACGCCGGTGTACGCTAGTACGCCCTGCAGGAAAGCCAACTTTCTCTGACGATGAGTATGAATGATTGGCAGTGAAATGAAATACCAAAACACTTCCTGTTGCCGGAACCGAATTTGGGCCCCTCGTATTACGAAGACAGCGCCTATTCGATTGCTTCATTTCGACATGGCCGAAGCGAACTTCAAGCAGTAGGTGCCGATTCATTCCGTACACCCCAAACGCAAACGTTAGGCTTACGGAGTGCACACCCGATATTTGCTGTGGGCATTCTAGAACGCAGTGTCTAGAGTGCCGTCCGACGGCACTCTAGCTGATCGCTGCAGGCATGGCTAGAGTGCCGTCCGACGCCATTCGAATATTAAAGACCAGGCTCGCACCGGCCCGAGCGTCCATCGTAGTGTAGAGGGTCCGTTTTAGCTTAGTGATCCCAAAGACGGTAGTTCGAGGCCGGCTTTTGCCTAGGTTTTTTTTTCACCTCTAATTTAAGCTGTGATTTTTATGGCTTAGGTTACTTTTGGTGTTTTAAATGATTTCTTTCTGTGCGTTAGATCATGTTATGTTATGTTTAGGTTAGGTTGCCTTTTTTTACGTTATCTAGAGCGATATAGTGCCAGACGCGGCAATTTTGTTACAAAACGCCGGTGGACGTCGATATAGTGGAGTGAATACCGTCGGACGGCACTCTAGACACGGCGATTCTAGAAGAGTGGTGCGTGCTTACAGAGTACCACATACTCGCAGTGCGGGATTGGCCAACCAAAAGATCCATCACGAGAGAGCTCCGCGTTCGACCATCATCGTCGTTAGATGGAGGGGTGCATGATTTCTTTACGGTGGCTCTTTCTATTATGCTAGGAAGGCGCCAGGCCAAAATTGTCGCGTAGCACCAGGTGTTGTCAGCATAAACCGGCACGTATCGTTTTTTTTATCCGGTTATTCGAACAGTTGCCTTGAAAATCTAATTAAGGCACCTTAACTTATCGAAGATCTTTAGATATTCGACAGAGCCGAAACGGTGTCTTTAAATCGGAATTAGGGTCGGTTAACTTATAGGGAAAAATTACTTCCGGTATCTAAATTTGGCGAAACAGTGTTCCCCTTGAACAACACATATTTTCGGCCTTGGGGCTCTCTTTTTCTGAATTGCCACACCAATCCTGGAAAATGTTGTGCTGTCTATTTCTCTCACGTAGCTATCTCACAGAAGTAGGTGTGCAAAAGTCACTCGCGGCTGACTTCGCTAAACTATGAAAGTAACACAAATTCAAAATGAAGCGGCAGCTTTTTTCTCGCATTCGCTCTTGCGAACGATTACCGCCGTAATTATCTCAAGAAGGCCATTATTGTACCAAAGTAGCGACAAAGTGACCACCAGAACGTACGTTACAACTGTTTTTCTTCTTAAATCACAGGTATAGCTAGGTATCATAATGACTGCGTAGTTATATTTTTGACGAATATCTACTTACCAAAAATAAAGTCTAGTCCACACATGGGTAAATAACGGACTGGAGAACTCCGGCAGCAGTTCCGGCCGAAGATCCCGGCGTGAGAATTCCGTTTAAGGCGTAGGCACCGCCATGAACGGGACTGCGCGAGACACGAGAGACATGCTCCGCACCAAACCAGAGGCATCGGGCGACTCAAAGCCCCCAGGGCAAGTTGGCTTGGTCGACCACGGGGAACCAAGTCCCAGGTGGGACAGCCGGCGGCGGCTTCTCACGCCAAGACCGATGAGTTCCTCCTCTTAGGAACACAAACGTCGCACCGCACAGTCCCTGTGTAGCAAACGGTGAAAGGACGTCTCCCGCGCTTCTCCACGCCACGCACAAAGTGCCCTAGGAGGAGGCTGCGAGGAGTTGTGCCGGAGAACAAGGGCCGGGGAGGCCAGGTGAATAAGAAGCGATTTCTCAAACGCGGCCCGGTCTTCTCCGTCGAACAGCCGCTCGGCGTCGCGGCGTACCCGCGGCACGTGAAAAAGAAGACCAACACCTTGGACGGCCGGCCTCGACGCCTGGGTACGGGGCCTCTATTCTTCGCCGAGGCTCGGGCCGTTTTGAGGCCCCGAAACGTTGGCTTCTTTCTTCCACCTACCTTAGGGGGGGACCCCGCGTGGTGTGGTGGAGAGTAATGCGGGGGGAAGCGCATTTAACCCCTGCTGACTTCTTTCCTGCCCCCCTCCTTCCCGAAATGTACCCCGCTTTCCTTTCTCACATCACGTGGGGCGATTTGTTAATGTCTTCGATCCTTCATCATTTGCTGCCGAGTGGCTTTTCGTTCTTTCGCATCGGTTTCTGTTTTTGCTTTTCCTCTGAGTGGGCCGGTGCAGTCTTCTGCCCTCCGCGCCCAGGCTCCGTGCCCTCGCTCAGCGGGCGCCGTTTGTGTTTATGACTTTCCTAATTAGAGCACGGGTCGGATCGGGGAAGGAGCGAGCCCCGTAACCGGAGCCGTGCATGCCCGCTGTGCCGCCGCCGGCTCTCCTCTGGATGCCGCAGTGACCGAGTAAATGAGCGGCGCGCTTAGTGGCAGTGCGGGCACTCCGAGCACGGTTGTTATCCCCAACGCCCTTCCCATCTGCCCCTTGTGTCTGTGCGCCGGCCACGAGCTAATACTGGGAAAGCAATAATGGTCGTTTATTATTCCTGGAAAGCGGTTTCGCCACGCTTTAGGCGTGATCTTGCGTTCGGCTCCATTCTGTCGCTCTGTACCTTATTCGTATCAATTTTTTCTTTAGTTCCTTAAACTTCTACCTTTTACTTCATGTACGGGAGGAGTTCTTCACTAAGTACTTTCTGAAATAAGTCACCCCCTCTCAAGCCATTCCGTAACTGACATGTACAAGACTTTGCAAGGCTTGCGATGAAGCGACAAAAATGATCTTTTTTTAATAGTGCATGGCAAGTGGTTTGTATGGGTAAAGGATTCTATGCCATCCGACACGTCACCATCGAGTAATAGGTGCAATGAGAGGCAATGTTGCGGAGGAGTGCGGTTGTTTGTGGAAAATTTTACATGGTTTACAATTATTTTGAGCCAGCTGCTGTCTGCATTCTCAAACCTTGACCGCATATAGCACACATAAATAAGGTGTCTCCCCGTTGCTGTGTGTGATAGCCTGATTAAAAAAAAACAAATCTGTCCTGATCCGCCCTGCAGGTTTTCCTGTAGTCGAAAATTCACTATTGAAATAGTTGTCGTGTCGCGTCCATAAGTTGCGCGAAAACTTGAAAAGCTGCTTGAAAAGTACTTAATGCCATTAATTACTGGGTTTGGTCGCTAACCCTAAACTGCAACCACGCCGACTTCAAAAACAATCCCTCCTCTCGTTCCCGCATCAGACGAAAAAAAAACAATAAAAACATGTTAGTTCAAAACTCGTATGGTGTAATCCATCCATCGCGATAAACTTCCCATGTAGAGCTAACGCGACAGGACAATGCCGGAGTGCACTGTTTTTGCGGAGACGGGACGAACAGTTACAGGCATGGTATTACGTTATATTTTCTGACCTTCTTTTACCGACTGTTATTCCTCTGCAGTTCGCTATTTCATTGAGCTTGTCCCTTGAGCTCCCGGAGGCTAGAGGACCCCTTCATTGAGGACTGGTCGGACACACTCGAGAAGCTTTACCGTCGACCAGTACGCGAACCTTGACGCAAAGTTAGTTTGACATTGCTTGGCTGGTCGTAACACTCCACGTTGCAACAATGTTAAGCATGCATATAGGTGAAACAAGGGCGACTGGCGAAGGCTCTCAGTCGTAGTGACGGAGAGAAAAAAAAGACAAGAATATAGAAGGATGATTATGATTTTAAGAGGACCCTTAATTTCAGCACGCGCCACGCCGACCTACGCACTCCCTCCGCAAACTCATTCAAGGGCGCCGCAGTTACCAGAGATCTAGGGCTCTCTAGCGGCGCCCACAATACCGGACCATTCCTTCAGCTATCGCCCATTAATGCTTTCGTATTCACTACTCATTAACGGGTGCTCTGAGGCCCTCGTAATTTCTTTGTTTCTTTTTTACCTTAGTAGGCTGTAGGTTTGGGTGAGTTGGTAATCCATGCTGTACTTCAATTGCGCAAAAAAATTGCGCATCCTTCGTTCCTTTTTTGCGCAATTGAAGTACTCCATGGTTTTTTACCTTAACCCTTATCTGTAAATACTTGCTGTTGTTACACTAGCGAAGGCGTCCGCGTACCGAGCTCCGTCGCCCCCGTCATGTAGTGGTAAGGGGTGGACGAGCGCTAGCGGATGAGCTGCCTTGGTGTTTACGACAAAACGCCGAGAGAAAAACTCAACTGCTTTACTGTATGGCAAGATATGAACAGCGAAGATATAGGAACAGCATGAAGCCGAGGCGCAGAGCGACAATCTTAGTTCAGCCCCAAATGTCGACTCATCCGACCTACCAAGAGGGTGGAATTTATACACAAAAGCGGCAAAGGTTTCGCCGCATCCTCAGTGCATTTTCGCATGGCCCGAACAAAGTACAGACACACAAGAACACTCTTTTCCGGGTTCGTGGGAGCCGCCGCAGGTTCAGTCTGAGGTCTGAGAGAGGAGGAAAGGAGATTTCGGTGAGCGCACTCTGTTCGTAGGGTCAAGTCGAACATGCCCCCCGCCTGCCGTAACTTGTTTGAGGAAGGCGTGCTTTCCTGCAACGCGCGACAACCTACCCGCACTACACCAAACTTGCAGCACGCGTGCACAGGGTAACGGCGCGCTGGATCGTAACATTGTACGTGAAGTGTATATACATCGCGTTCGATTCTCCCTTACGGCGACCAGAGGAGCCGCAGACTATCTGTATAGGAAGAAAGGAAGTAGAGGTTTATTCACTTATTTGCAGTTATCTGAGCAGTGGATCTAAACCCTGAAGGCACCGGTGATCCTTCTGGGGATCCTCCGCTGTGGTGCAGTGGCTAAGGCGGTGTGCTGCTGAGCCACAGGACGCGACAGCTGCTTTCTAGTTGGAGACGAAAAACGAAAATTACCCCACCTTCCCGCGACGGGAACCCTGTGGAGATGCGACGCATCTTGGGAGTTCACTTGGTGTTTCCGTTGGGTTGATTCTCTAACTGTGTGAAACGTGCGAGGAACGCGTATGATGTATTCTTTATTTAACACGCGTCGTAACGTTAACGATGACGGCCTTGTGGTCGCTGAAGTGTACGGGTAGTTGATGGTGAAGTAACGGGACCACCGTGCAATTTGCAGCGAAGATGAAGTCTATGCACGTGCCCGAAATCGGAACGCCGGTGCTGGAACGACCGCGGCTATGACGCAACGTGGCGCGGCTATGACGCAACACAATCCAATACAATCCACTTTAATCCAATCCAATCCAATTCAGTCGAATCCAATCCAATCCAAGCAAACCCAATCGAATCCAATCCAATGCCCCTCGCGGGAGAGTGTTCGTTATCGGAGAGGAGAGGGGGTGAGCGGCGGAGACTGCAGCTCGCGCAGCGAGGAGAATGGGGGAGGGGTGTGGACGGACAACAACAACGCCGTATGGAGGGACAAGGCGAGTGAATGAGATGCAGTCGCATCTAAAAAATGTCCGGGTGCTGAGATTTCGTTGCACGTTAAAGACCCTCAGGTGGTCAAAATTGATCCGAAGCCCTCCACTACAGCGCGCCATAGCACAGGAGTAGCTTCACAGTGTCGAATCCCCTTACCGAATCCAGTCGATCGTTTCGGGCTGTGATGAGAAACACTATACGGTTAAATGCGTCGCCCGGTGTCACAATTTTAAACAATTTGCACTAGCAGGTACAGCCGCCCATGCACCTATTCAAGACCCAGCTTTTTTGTCTGGCTTTTATGGTGATCCGTGTAAAACGATTCGCTGAAATCGCTTAAACACCTTGCCGCTAAAATCACCCAAACACCTTTTATACCTCTGCTTTTCATATGTCTGGCTTTTTCGCTTAGGTGACGTGTTGCACAGTAATGAAACTTTAGAACGCGTGTTACGCGGCGAAGTTAAACGTATGTGCAGAGCAGCAAAGCTACTTTATTCGCAGCCGGACACGTTTGGCAGCTAAGAGACAACAACGGTGAGGGAAGGGGGGGGGGGGGGGGAGAGGGAGTTTTGGAGTGGGTCTTGTGGGCCATTAAATGCCTCGTACAGCCACGGACTGCATTTCAGAACCACTGAGCTTGAGTATTTTTAAAGTCGAGCATCAAACCACAAGTAACGCTACACATTCAATAAAATATCAACAGTATCAACATCAACAAACCCGTGTTTCTTACAACTTTTAAGCCAGGTCGGCTAGAAAGCCATGCCTGTTCGAGAGCAAGCTCGGTTTCAAACAACGTTCTTCGGGTCCTGTAAAATATAAAGAAGCCTTTTCGTTGCCTGGACAGGTACTAGCAGGAGTTTTATAGGTGTACCTTGCAGGGCTGTACAGTAAATGTATCGTGAGCCAAAAAAGGAGTATCTAGAAGGATGAAGCATCAGCATGTTCAACCGGACTTCACATCTACGCTAAACGGAGAGGATGCGGAGGAAATGTGCGCCACGAGGATTATAAAGAACCATAGCGCAAAAATTTTGTGGCACTTCAAATTCAGCTAAGTCTGCTTTCCTTTATATGAATATCGCATGACACGAAAAAGTCTAAAAGAGGCCATTCATGCCGAGCGCAGAAATGGCCAACTTAAATGACCCTCCGAAGGTCCCCTACAGCCCTGCCGGTAAACACTTTCCTTCGTGTCTGGAAGCACTGCGAAAGCTATAGTTATCGGCAGCGGAGAGCGGCACCGGGTCATTTTCTCGTCTCTGTAGATGCGTGTCCTAATTTCTATTTTGCTTCTATTGCGATTTCAACGTGACAGCTTTATATGTCTCGTGTGCCGAAAACTGGGAATTTTTCCCGTCAGATGGCAGGAAACTTACAAGTGCCGCGCAGAGTTGTTGAAATGAAAGAAGTGAAATGAAAGAAAGTGAAAGTTGTTGAAATGAAATAGTGACGGAACCCGAACCTGAATATTATACCAATTCTATACAAATTTTTATGTGTTTTTTTTCATTTTCTTATATTTTATAAAATATACAAACATATTTATAATCTTTATAATATTGTATATGCTGCCTTATGTGTATAGAAAAATTAACCTAAATAAGTAAAATTCCGACTTTTTTAATATTGTGTTACTGAACTACGCTGAACCTGCGGACCATATCACTTGATAATGAATGAAGTGTCCACATTTAGGTAGTAAGCGGAATAATTCACGTCGACCTTCTCAAGCTTCTAACGACGGAAAAATGAAACACAAACGTGCGCTAGTCACCCTCATTTCGTAAGAGCTGATAACCGATATACGAAAGCAAGTTCCCTGAAGAATGACGAAACGACGCGCCACGCTGCTTGTAAGCAATAAAATAGGAAAATAGGCACTCGCAATATTTCACTTTCGCTTAAACGCGTCATTAAGAAACCCCAACAAGTTGACGATGCTTACACCTTTTGTCGGGCGAAGCGAGCGTCGTTCGAACCCGCGACATTTCCCCTGCCGTATCTTTTACTCTCCACGAGAGGATTGAACCGCGTTTGCAGAGACCACGATGGCAGTGGTGCACAACATAGACACGTAGATAAAGATAGTAAAAGTACGAAGCAGAAAAAAAAAAAGATGCCTGTACGGGGAAGAAGCCGAAATCTATGTGTCACCCGATGAGGTGATTAATAAGTAGGGGGTTGTAACTCTGAACGGGATCCCGATAGCGGGTATTGAAGGGGGCCTGTGACAAAGTGAGCCATCCCTTTGCCCGCGGACCAAGTCGGGATGCGGATGTGCGCACGGCCTGCTTTGTCGCTTCCGCAGCGTGTATGCACTCGGTTGCTCAACTCGCTCCTTCTGCGAACAAATTCGAGCGCTGTCCCCACCCTCCGCCGTACCCCGCTCGCTCAGCCGGTTCCGCTGCTTCCTGCCCACTTCCATTGTTTCTTTTCTCTTCGTTATTCTCTCGCGCGGAGGCGGCGCCGCGTCCTTTCCTGGCTGAATTCTCGAGCATCGCTCTCACAAGGGAAGGGGGAAAATAGAAAAAAAGGGGGGGAACGAGGTTCCCTATCTCAAACCTGCGCGCGGGCTGCCAGCTTCTGGGACTCGCACAACAAGATCGCAAAGTGCGATAGCGGGCGCCAGAAAAGTAAGACCTCCGCTCTATAAAGACACTCGGCGAGAGACAAACAGGGCGCGCGAAGCCATAGTTCTCGGCTGCGCCAGGAGACGGTTGCCGCCGCGCGCGCGCGTCGCCCGTCGTCGCCCGCGGCGTGAACCGGGGACGGCAAAGAAAAACCACAATGCGGCGTCGTGATCGATCACGAACTCACGCCGAAGCGGGATGGATATTCGGGGGCAGCGATAAAGCGAAACAAAGGGCCGTGCGCACACACGCACGCACACTCGCGCGCTCTCCAAAGACCGCAGCGGCCGCCGATGCCGTCTGAGAGCGAGGACGTGGGGGACCGCTGCTTCCACCGCGGGGGCCTCGGCGGCGCCCGAACCGCACATACTGTGTACGGGCCGGGGGTCCGGGGGGTCCCGCGCGCTTCCCGGCGGCGCGCGACAGCCGTGGGGCCTCTTGCACGCGGTGGTCGGCGCGGTGGCGGCGGCGAGGGCCACCGGGCTCATTAATCTTCCTCGACGTGCCCAGTGCTTGGCAGGCATTGTGAGCGCTGACACATCCCCACCCCAGGCGCCTCCTTTCATTCGCGTCTAGGCACGGCGGGGGGAGAGCCCCGTCGCGGTCGGCTGCTTGACGCCGGCCCGAGCTCGGGGACGATCCTCGGCCGGAAGGGCCCTTCCTCGGACCCGCGGCCTTCACGGAGAGCTCGCGACCCGAACCGCGCGCGCGGCCAGCCGGCCGCGTATTGCGCCTACAACCGACCCGATGTTTGTTGTTGGAGCCGAGGGCAGCATGCTATATGTCGCCTCCCTCCTCCAGTGCGCACCGCTGCGCCCAGCGTTGTTGTTGTGGTTGTTGTCGATCACATGGTCTTGGCGTGTTTGCGTGCCTGACATGAAGGCGCCGAATGAGCGGCGGCTGGTGCGGACTGCGTGGGCTTACACGCCAGCACTGCCGCCACCGAGGGACGTCGAAAGAAGCGGCTCGAACGCCGGCTTGGATCATGGGCTTCCGGTCAGACCGATCGTTCTCCGGGTCACCGCAGCCTGTCTGAACGGACAGGACATGGGGCGCGCCCGAAGCGTGTCACGTCTGTGGACACCGTAATAGCTTGGAGCGCAAACTCCTCGAGACAATTGAGTAGCGTGGGTTAAAGCCGTCATTGATTTGAATGACCGTTGTTCGCCACGTTGAGTCACTTGAGTGGGTGACAAATCTGTATGTAGGTGGATGAAATGTCACCACTGGTGCTGCTTCCGTCGTCCGTTGCAGATGGGAAAACGTCCCGTGAATAGCGCGTGACATGTGGCCAGCTGGCACTTGTCTCCGGGCTAACCACCTCTTTCCTTTTAATATTATTGTTCAATCAGCTTACGGAAAATAGTTTTTTTTAAAGGTGACAAAATAGTTTTTATTAATAGAAAATTTCCTCTGTGACATTCTTCCCGCCCAGAATGAAGCACATCATCACCGCAGAAGTGGAGATCAATGCTAACGAGGTGAACACACGATAACGCACTCCGCTGTCTTCTCTCGGTGTTGTGTCTGCCGCTCGTTCTGTCAGCTCCCGGGCCTGTGTTCTCCGCACTCTCCGTGGCTGACCTCACATGAACTCCGCTTGCGCGGTGTGCACCCTCCTCCCTTCGGCCACCCGCTCAGTTCCGGTGCTTCATATTTTGATATAGGATGGCGTATATTACCGCTGCAAAAGTTTCTTCCTAGCAGTTCCTTTAAGTTTAGAAGTAAGCCGACTTTAGGAAGACCGGCGTAAGCTTGTTCATTCCAATCTGGCTTTCCGACATCATGTGTTGCACAGTGAAGCTCACCAACAAAGCAAAAATTGCGAACGGTGCGGATGGAGACTACAGACGACAATCGTGCGCGATGCCAAGCGTAATCGCGATGCCAGTAGGGACCCCGCATCCCGCGAGATGGAAAACGCAAGACGTCGGCGTGGCTATAATCCTACTGAACACTTCCCTGGCGCGACATCGTGGTTTGCGCGGGAGTTTATGGCCAACCTATTCGGCATGCCTTGTGCGGTGTGTGAGCTTTTGTGGTTTCTCGGGGACCGCGGTCCCGCTACCACGGTAATATCCCCACAGCTCCGTTTGTCATCCACCCTCACAGTGTAACGGCACCACTGATTTCTTTTTACTGTGAGATTATCGCGTATTCATTGATTTCGCTTTATTCCTCGAGCCCAAGAACGCGGCATTAACACAGTTTTCCCTGCCATTTGGGGCTACTGCTTCGTCGCCTCCCTTCCCCCGGTGGACGATCCGCACTTGGGGCCTTGTGGGACACTGTTTGCAGTCAGGCAGCCCCTATTCATCAGCAGCCCAGCGTTGGCAGCTGACAGCCACTGTTTTCCTTTTATTACGTGTGTTTGCGGAACAAAATTTTCATACGTCCGTTTAGGGTAATTCCACGCCAAGCGCCCCAGAGAGTTCACTCGACCATCTCAGATTACACTATAAAAATTTATGGCTGATCCCTTCCCCAAACTATTCATTTTCCTAGCCGATTTTTGGTGAGAAAATTTTTTTCCGTCTCCTCCAGCAATTTGAAAGCAGTGATGACGAAAGCGGTGGTGACGAAAATCTACACCGCAAAAATGAAACAATATACGGAGCGCAGTGAAATAAATCCAGGTGATAGAAAAAGGGCGGTTCCTTGCTACAATGCATTGACAGTTGCTAGTGTGTCTCAAAATTGGCTTTGCGGTGAAGCAAAGTGGCGTTTCTGAACAATTTTTACGCACTTTTTACAGGCATTGAAACTTTTCTAGAGACAATGCAGCTGAACCATTTGTTTATATTGTTCACTGTAGGTGCGGAACAAAAATATAGGAGCCGGGAAGTGAGTACTGTCAGCGTAGTAGAGACATGAACTACGAAAATGAGAACATTGCTCAAGTCCAGACACTTATCACGCTGTGTGGTGGTTCATGTAAAAATGCAAAATGCAGGTTGTACAAATTGCATTTATTTCACAAAGTTTAGTCGGAGCATTTTTTTTTTTTTGTCTTCAGCGAGAAAATAATTTTTATATTGAGCGCCCGCCATGGCCTCCGAACGCGGGCCGTAAGTCCGCTTCACTGCAACGTACTTCTTACGTGGCAGTGGAGAAGGGGGGTGTCCGGTCCGGGGAGGTCAATCCACGGCAGGTTTCTTTGGTTTCTTATGGTGCTTCCGGCTTTGTAAATTTGACTCCACATGCATCCTCAGGCATACCCCGGTGCCTCAGATGAAGGGTGTTGTTAATCTTTTGCAGTTCTTTCACTTAGTTCATTGAATTACGACGAGCGTGTGGGTAACTATTTTGGGGCATACTTCTCTCGAAAACAAGCTACGGCTTTCTTCGAAGCTATGCTAATTAGAACCAAGAACAGGGTTCTTGGTGTACTTTTAAGAAAAGCAGGACGCCATGCATCAGCTAAAAGAAAATTTTCAATGCGAAAATTTTATGATGTCGTTTCCATTTCGTACTCTTTACCCTGAAGAAAACACGTAATACGCGGTAACGAAAAGCGATTGCTCTTGCTAAATCTGATACAACTGTACGAGAATTGGGGGAAAAGGGCTTTCTAAAGTGCGGATTCTCTTCATACGCAGTTCCCCGCCCGCCACACTGAGTTATGGCCGGCGGAAGTGTGGGCCACACAGTTTTCGTGTGCTTAGGGGAACTAAACTTCAGCCTTATGCTTCATGATGCAGACTTGGGGCAAGTTACAGGAGAACAGATGTCAGAAATTGCATGTAACATCGACGACGAAGTCTGCATGCGCAGCTGCTGTCCGGCGTGTCCCGGCAAATTGCCGTTGTGAGGATTTTGGAGACAGTTCTAGATATGGACAAAGTTTATGATTTCCGTGTTGAAAACTGGATCGCAGGTGTTCGCTGCATAACAGAGAAAACAATTTTAAGTTATTCCAGATTTTCGGAACAGTTTTTAGGCGCTTTAGACGATCTCACGATTCACCACTTAATAAGCAAACAGCAAGCAAAGTTCCAGCGAGAGATAAAAAGCTGCCTGAAGGATGAGGACAAGATTTTCTTTTTTAGACCTCGCAGAGAATTATAGCTTCTTCGTGCAAGATGCCCCACAATCGTACCACTGGGCAAAGGCTCAAGCCACGATACACCCACTAATAGCATACCATCGTCCAGAATTCTATGGACTTGTGTGTGAAATCGCTAGCCGTCATTTTGGACTATCTTCACCACACGACAGCTGCTGTGGCTCCATTTCAAGCTAAGGCTTTAAAACTTCGTAAACGTAAATACCATGCTGTACGAAAAACTTGTTGTTTTTCCGATGGGGCATCATCACAGTACAAGAACAAAAATAATTGTCTAAATTTGTGCTGCCGTGAAACTGAGTCAATTTATCGGCTGAGTGAAACTTTTTTGCAATGTTACATGGAAATTCAGCGCCTTCGCCGGGCTCGCGGTACTTTTAAGTCATTGGCAACCAGGGCCAGTCTATAGAGATCTTACGAGGGACAAATAATTCCACCCCAGCGGCTCTTTGCATTGGCGGAAAAGGACACTAACGGTATATCCCTGCTCTGGGCGCCAGAAGAAATGGTTGAGGAAAAAAAGAGCAACACTCAAGAAAGTTTTAGTGGACAACTTGTTTCAAAGCTACGGGAATCTTTCACCACTTAGTACCACAACCGCTAACAACTGTCGATGCTGGGCTCATGTGTTACTCCGCCAGCGAGACCTCCCAAGTGGCGACCCCGATGGAAACTGCGGACTCTTAAATTCACGAATAGCGGACCGGCAGCGGATCTACTACTACACCTGCCTCACCTTTATGAACGCAGCGTTGCGGAATGTGTTTAGGAGCACCAACAACTGATCATTTGCGGATATATGCCCTTCCGAAATCCTGTACCAGCCAACCGCCCTCCTCTTAAAGCAGCTAGCCGCGTGGAAACTCAAACCGCGCGTGACCTGCGCTGCCGCCCCACGTCTCCGCTGCCGCTCAGAAACCGTCCTTGCAGTGAAGCGGACTTACGGCCCGCCGTCGGAGGCCATTGGGGGCGCTCAATATGAATCTTATTTTCTTGCTTAAAACAAAAAGTACTGAGATTAAGCTTTCTGAAGTAATTTCCATTTGTACACCCTTTCAAAGGAGCCTAAGCCTGTATTTTTAGATGTACCGCCAAATATTGCGATAAGCGTCTGAACGTCTGAACATGGGCAATTTTGCAAATTTTTCAAAGTTCACGTCTTCACCGCGCTGAAATTACCCGCTTCCTGGCTCCTATATTTTCTTGCCGCACTTAGTGTCAATAAGATAAACAAAGTATGCAGCTTAATTGTGTCTAGAAATGTTTTAGTAGCTGTGAAAATGTTTAAAAGTTGCTCAAAAACGCCATTTTGCTTCACCGCAAAGCCTATTTGCAAACAAACTAGTATCTGTCAGTGCATTACGGAAAGAAAGCGCGGTTCTTTTTCTATCACCTGCAATTATTTCGTCGCGCATAGTATAGTATTTTATTTTCACCAGTGTTTTTTTTTCTCGCAACATAGGTTTTCCTTACCGCCGCGATTTTCAAATTGCTGCAAGAGACAGAAATAATTTTTTTTTCTTGGAAAATCGGCTGGGAGAATGAATAGTGTAGGCAAGTGATCAACCATGAATTTTTATACTGTAATCGGAGACGTTCGAACAAACTCTCTGGTACGCTTGGCGTGGAATGACCCTTCCTTTAAATCTCATTATTAATTTTTTCCAGCTTTAATAGCGCAAAAACGACCAAATCTGGATAGAAAAAAGTCAGTTAAAGCAGTAGTAGCATTATCATCAGCAACAAGAAAAAGTAACAATAAAAGCAATATCACCGTTCCACCTATACAATGAATTATGCTACGTACTATACTCCACCGACTTTCAGATTATTTAAAACATTTCCTCGTTGGTACCTTCCGCTTTTTATTTCAAGCGAGCAGATTGGACGGCACCATGCAAGCAGCCGAAATAAGGCTCACGGTCCATACGACGTAATGGTGCCTGAATAATATTTCCGTGCTACGTTGTACCGCGGGCAATCGCGCACAGCGATGAAAGGAGCGCGTACCTTAGGAAGGGACGAAAATTAATAGTGGTCGGACGATTATGGTTCCTCTTGGTAATTAATCCTTGCGCCCCCGTTTTATTAGGACTAAATTAATCACTTTTCCCAAGCGGAGGCATGGTTGCCCCGTTCTTGTAAGTGGCTTCTCTCATCCTTCTAGCATGTTTCCACTCTCAATTAGTGTCTGTCTGTGTGCGCTCTTGCATCGGCCCTGGAGTTAGCGCATGCGCAGAGGGTCGGTCACTGAAGATGCCACGGCGACACCGTAATTTTCGCGAAGCTCGTCTCAGCCTGCAGTGAATGATCAAAAGAAATACAAATTCGAAATTGAGAATGAAGAGCACAAGAAACAGGGCAACGATTGGAGATTTCTCCGGTTGCCGAAGGTCGTTTATAAAGAAAGCGTAAATCAAAGGCTATAATTAAGAACAGTTCGAGCAAGGAATGTAGCCCGCAATCCGTAACATGATCTGCCCGTCATAATCATTACGGCCATGGGGTTAAATGGACGCTTGTAAAAATATAAATGCTTGTGATGGTCGCCTCGTATTTTGAGGGAAGCGCACAGGCAGGTCCAGCCTCTTGCTTTTATGCGGCTGCTTCGGGGGTTTTCAGGAATAAAAATTGTTTTTAAGAGGGCAGCTGACCATGTATACACTGTCGAAAACCAAGCTAGGGTGGACTCGTGCATCTGTCCTAAGGAGCGGAGAAGGGACGGGGGTGGGGTTGGGGTGATGATATCAGGGTGATGATATTCACGGCAAATCGTAACCATTCCTTTTTAAAAATTACTTTAATTGCACATCATTATCTTAGCAGAGTGTGGGGTGGGCTAGCTGGTATCGGGGATCCACGGCCTACGCTATACTGCCAATGCTAAAGCTATGCATACTTTTGCGCTACACCAAGCTATGCATCATTATCATAATAACCAGAGTTTTTATTGTTATTATTATTATTAGTAGTAGTTGTTGTAATAGTAGTAGTGGCAGCAGTATTGATTGATTGATTGATTGTAAGGTATAACGCACCGACGTAGCGCAGGCGATGAGGCGAGCCGTAGTGGAGGGCTCCGGATTAATTTTAAACCCCTGGGAATCTTTAACGTGCGCCGAAATCTCGTACACACAGGCGTTTTTGCTTTTCACCTCCATCAGAAGAGCAGTAGCAGTAGCAGTAGTTGTAGTAGTTGTATTAGCGGTAGTAGTAGCAGTAGTAGTAAAAGTATTAGTAGTTCGCTCTCGATCTGCTCGCAAAGCGGCATAAACCAAACGAGGGTTAACCACGCTGGAAATATTATTAATATATTTTGGAGCAGTTCAGTTCCATCTTTAAAGGGGTTAGTCGACCCTTTGTCCAGCTTCCAAACTTCTGTGTCGCTTAAGTTCTTCCATCCCAGATTTGGGGGTGAAAATGTTCCCAACACCTGCAAGCGCCTCCAGCGGCGATTTTCTAGTGGCCGGTAAGATATACGTTCTTCGACACTGTTCCATCCCAGGATAGGTACAAGCCCGGCACATCATGAATACACCTAGCTCCATCTACTGGCTCGCTTTCAACTCTTCCGCTATTCTATTCAGCAACTGCTAAAATGAGTCTGTTGTTCGGCCCGCGTGACCTGGAGGGTTCTTTTCTTTGTTCTGACTTAATGGCTTTGGTTTGATTCGAAGAAATTATAACAATTTCTGCTAAATTTTTGTTATTTCTTATTGTAAAACTGTTGTCTTAGATCAATTCTATGCATTCATTTTCTTTAATTACGGTGCGTCAGTATTTTTGGGGTTGGTTGAGGTCCGGGACGCAGGCAATCACCTTGTAAATTAACGTTCTGCCCCGCTCAGGAAGTTCCGTGCTTGTACTTACCACAGAACGAAATGCCGCATCAGTCCTGCTTTATTAATAACCTATAAGGAGCTATTCGTTATTATACGAACCATTATATTTAATACTGCACTTAAATCACTTACATTCCTGGCCAGAAGATAACCCGTATTGTTTCTGTATTCAAAACCGGTGCTGAGGCTAATGAACAACCAGCGTGCTCTACTTTTTTCTTCAACGTTGAGGCTTGTGAAATGTTTTGTGCGACCTTTGTCTTCCAGTGTTTAAGGCATATTGCCTTCCCGACCACACTGCTTCTGTTTTTCAGCCGTTCCGCAACGTCTAGTCTCGTTTCCTTTACAGAAAGGAAAGAGCGTTGGAAGCGGTTTATTGTCGCAGACAGCTCGATGCTGTGTTGACGTGAGTACCACTTTCTAATTATGAAACTGTGCATCCTGAACATCAACAATTATTTTTCTGACCTTATAATGTTACTTCCATGGGCTGACCTCTATATGTTAGTGCTAATGACCAAAGGTCGTATTGTTTCTGTGACTGAAGCGGCGTTACGCAGGAGTGTGTACTTGGCCCTCCATTGTTTTCTTTATTTGTTAAGTTTCGGCCGCTACAAGGCATCCGCTGATGGTACATGTGGTCGGTAATGCAAAACGAAGAGAATTTAGTAAAGGAGGTGATAAACTAAACCGCTTTCTTCCACGCGAAAATCTGATCACCTGCAGTGCACCTGCTTTCTTTATGCTTATAATGTCTCGAACTTCCACGACCACCGACTTTGGCGTTCCCATCCTGACAAGCTTCGTTCATCCAAAATACTAGATTTATCAAACAGCTATCTCTTCAGAACTGGGGCGCAGTTTACAGGATGACTAGAAATATCCATAGCTCTGTGTCCTTCCTGAAACTATCATCGCAAAATCTACCTTGCGTCAATTTGGAGTACGTACCGCTTCCCCAGTGGAGGGAGAAATAGATAAGTTACCACAAGACTCCTGGCAACGGGGAAGGGTGCACAGATACCAAACCATTTCGTAACAAACGTCGCCCTAAGTTGTGTATTTGGCGTTTTATATACACTACGACTTATTTCTCGATGAGCAAAGTAACGGAGCAGCTGCGTATATCAGTTTTGATAATGCCGAAAAGATATCCGAACGCTGCGAAATAGCACACAGACGAGACACACCGAGTTCATTGCATTTCTTGGGTAAACCTTCTTGACAGGAAAAGCTACGGGTAATATTGAATAAAGACAATTTCGCAAATACAAGATACAATTGATTCAGCTACACTGAAAAAAACTTCCTTAAGATATTCCACTGTTTATTTCATTCTATATCAGAACCCCGTAACCACACCATCAAAGGCATGAGACTGACGGCACCATGTACGGAGGCTGCGGAGGTGCGAATGCAGACATTATACCGGGCCTTGAATCAAGCCTTGTGAAGCGGAGAGGACGGCACCTTAACCTCCGCCCTACCCCTAAAATCATGAAATTAGACACGCGGTGTTAGCACTACATTCTGCGAAAACTAAAGTCACTAAAAATTTTGACGGGTTGAGCAAAAACGAATATTGCGAGGAGCATGGCATGCCTAAACAAAAATTCCCCGCGTATCTGCTCCTTCCGTTGCAAATGTCGACAAAAGACGATAGTCTTTCGTCGATTTGCCAAGTAAATGCCTCCCTCGCTTTACCGCTCACCTATCATGTTGTCCCTCTTGCGTCGCGCTCCTCCCAAAGGTTGCTAAAGGTTAAAAGTTTGCACGCTAAAGGTTTGCTAAAAGTTTGCTGAAGGTTTGCTAAAGGTTTGCACGCTAAAGGTTTGCTCATCATCACCGGCCTATCTACGCCCACTCCAGAGCAAAGGCCTCTCCCATTAATCTCCAATTATTCTGGTGCTGTGCTAACTGCGACTAATTTATCCCTGCAAACTTCTTGATCTCAAAGGTTTGCTCAAGTCAATTTAAATTTACTGCGTTTCACTGTTCCAGGCCGGGTGCCTCGATGCCAGCGCTGCCGTACGGCGGAAACACGCGTGAATTCAGGCGCCATACTTCAACGTTTGTAGAACCACATTGCCTTACTCTACGTGCGTTCCAAGCAGAACGTGGAACCTATCTAGTGAAACCTTTCGTAACTGTTCCCGATTGATTTCTTAAAATTCCGCCAGAAACTACAGTGGCGCAGGTGACAGCAGGCGACGGAGTGATTTTTTTCCATAGTGAATGTAGTATTTCATTTCGCAAAAATAAAGCATCCATAAATTATTTATGAAGGAACACTGTAAATATAACTTATGTATTGATTTTCTGCCTTATATTTGCGTAATGTCTTGTTCTTGTTGAAAAATGTTGACAAGTGTGAACTTTCAAACCGGACTTAGACACTTACATTTGGCTGTGGGTATATAAGACTAATGCGCAGATATTGTTTCACTTTGGCCGGGTGGCTGAATCGATTCACAGACAGACAGACAGACAGCCAGACAGACAGGCCAAAATTTTTGTGTTTAAGTAGCCCAAGAAAGGCTATTGTCTTTAAAACTTGCAGTACCACACTCCATACCCATCCTTCTCGTCACATTCATGTCATTTGACAGCTTGGAATGCTGACCGCAAGCAAACGCAGCAGACGGGAGCATCCATACACATACACACACAAGATCCACACAAAACAGCGCGAACATACATGCTCGCACACACACGCACGCACACTCACAAAACAGACAGACACATACGAAGCGTACATCCACATACACATATAAACAAAACAAACACACATACAAAACACACACACACACACACACACACACACACACACACACACACACACACACACACACACACACACACACACACACACACACACACACACACACACGTGCGCACAATCACACACGCTGAAACCGGGGCACGCCAAGAGATAGAGAGAGAAACGCGCGAAACGGTGGCCCCGTCTGATCAAACCCGAGACTCATCGCCGAATACGCACAGAACAACACACACGCACACATGTACAGCGGCTTCCCCTCGAGACAACCGTTGCAGTGGCGGGAGCGCGTCCTTTCCGCGTGCTTCCGCCGGCCTGCCGATAGAGGGATGAAGGATCTGTGGGCGGAGTCGATGTTCCTTCTCTGGCGGGCGACCCTTCAGCTGCCAAAACTCCCCCTATCAGCGAAAGCCGGGCGTCCGAGGCAGGGTGACGGTGCGAGAGGACCCGACGCGCGGCGTCCCAACCCGCCCAGCACTTGGCAGCCCCCGAACCCGCCGGCCTCTTCCTCTGGGCACGACACATGCACGAGCATCCAGGCTGAATTGGGAAAGCCCAGATTCTGTTTCAGCTGCTCCCTTTTTTTTTTTTTTCACTTGTGCCAGGTTCCCTGCACTCCGTGGGAGCCACAAACGTACGCTGCGAATGTGATCGAGCCGTCACACGGTGTATACAGTCGAACCTCGTTTTTCGAAAGTAGTGTCAGGACGAAAAATTGGTTCGTTATATCCGATATTTATTGTAAAAGTAAATGTAAAAACCGGCTTAGCAAGTCCGAAATCTGGCTCGCGAAAACTACTAGATACTAAAACGCATTATTCTAGGCTTGGAGCCAGCTATGAACTAAGGGAAGCTATGAACTATGAAACTAAAGGAACCAGCACATGACAACGTGAAATGAGAACAGAGCGAAGTGTGTTTGAGAAAAAAGGCCTGCGTTTTTATTTATTATTTTTCAAGAAGAATGCGATCTTCGTCTAAGCGGCTTTTGCCGCACTGCAGGACAATGTTTTCCAGTGTCCACGCACAAAAGGCCGTTTCTACTTTTGTAGTTTTACAGTCCATTAAAGCATTGTTGTGTTATCTTGTACTTTTCTATTTTGCCTTTTTGTGCTAGCTTCCGAGTTTCGAGCCTCCCTCGAAGCAAATATTTCTTCGTTTTAGCCAATATCGCGAGTGGCTCGAGCGGTTTCGATTTCGTTATAAAAAGAATAAGTCACTGAACTGAAGCGTGACCAACCAAAGTTCGCATTTAGTTAGCTACAACCGATAATTCGCGAAATCAGTCTCCGTTATAACGAGGTTCGACTGTAGATAAACCCAAACTCGTGTAAGGCAATAATCTTGACGGCCGCGCACCACGTAAACGTTTTAATGCGTGAGCATCACGTATGCGTTACTTTGCTGAGTTGACGAAAAACGCGACGTCACCAGATCCACGTAATCACGAAATGAAGCCAGGAATCTGTCATCAAATTTTCTATTGGCTGAGAACAGGCCTTCAGAAATTTCAATGCACTTCCACTCTGTGAAGAATAATAACCAGCTTCGCTGTAGAGCGCAGTGTTAAAGTCGTCTTAGCGGCTACTTTTCATATCATTTGCTTCCGTATAGTTCCGGTAAAGAAACAGTGACAGCCGTTTTCTGTAACCATACTCCCTCCGTAGATAACCATGTACTGACAGTAGACAGTAATTCTGTATTGTTTACAAGTTCACTGTGAAACAGTGTGATTGAACTAATCAAGACAAGTGAATGAATTTCGGCGTAATGGCAGAGTCGTCTTTGGGGCTAATTGTGGTGTAATTTATTTCGGGGTTGCAATAACACAGGAGTTAGAGATGTTGCCTGTCCTCTTAGTCCCTGCGTAGATGGTCTTGCTTCACTGCGCAACACGCAATGTGAAAAAGCCAGCTCAGAAAACCGATCTTTTTAAAGCCGCCTTTACCTTTTAACACAAGTGCATTGCTGAGCAGGCATTTTTAGAAGCAATATAAGCTGTCTTGTACCGGATGTTACAACGATAATTGGAACATTAAAAAAAAAAATTTCCTTGCCGAACCACTGCTCCCTTCGCGCTCAAACTTCACACGAAGGTGCCCATTTCAACTCTATTTTTTTGACACCTAGAACAACGACGTAACTTCCCTGTTTATTGTCAAAATAAAAAGAATTTTCACCTTTGGGAAAATGGCGGCCCATTTGGACGTGCAAGCTGATATTGGAACAATGGCGACACCTGGGATATGCAAAACGAAACGCGCGATGGCGATTCACAGTATGAAGGAGACAATAGAGGAAGCAGACGATCAGAAAACCTTTTTTTGTCGATAGTTTATGATGGCCACAAAAAGTTACATAAGATCTCATACGATTCATAGTAAAGTATTCTGGCCGCGGTTCATCGTTGTCAATACCGGTTCTGCTTCAATAATAAAGAGCATCTTAGTATTGTGCCCGTCTTTTTCGGCCGGCTTACCTCAGACATTTTTTTTAATTTTTCCAGCCTTTTGAGGTCCGCTTGAATACGCACTAAATTTTGTTGCCGAAATATTTATCCTCCGTTTCGTGCTGGGCTTTTGAATCCCGAGTCTCTGTACACTCGGAAGGTGGCAGGTTTTGTACGGCTAAATTTGGGGTTTCAGCAAGTTTGCCCGACATGATGAACATTTACAGCGCTTATACAACCCGTGCACAAGAAAGATAGGGGGCTCGAACACAGCGCCATACAACTAGCAAGAGAAAATTCTTTGTCCCAAAAATTAATTTAACTAAGGACTCTACAAAGGCACGCCGATTGACTTCTGTTCCTCAGTTCAGGCATTTTTTCTCCCACATTTCTTCATCGTCAATGCGAGCCAAATCGATATTTAGGTAGCTAGTTGGCAAGACATAAAAGTTCTTCTCAGGGCCATTTTCGTGGCTCCATCCATTCTTGTGGTTTGTCTTCACGCCGTTGATATACCGCTGGTTGTGCTATCTTTACTGTTACATTGTGACTTGCTTCACATTCCGAGCTACACTTCGTGAACCCTTTCAAAACAACGCAGTCAAGCTCATTTTTTTGTCTGTTTTGAAGAGTGCAGCTCGCTTTTTTTTCTATTCTGCTTCAATGCGTAGGATCCCGCATACATCTAGGTTCCTATAAGTGTCTTAAAGCGAGCCACTAGACGAATGACGCTAAGACATACCACAGAGTGTGCGCGTGCTATACGCGACCCTTGCCGTTTTGTACACAGGGCGTGGTTGTCCGGACGCCCTCTCGCGCGTGATTCCGGCGCTGGAAGCGCAAGAAAGATGATGCTGATCCGGCCTCCGTTTTCTCTTCTTTAATTATCCGACTCCTCTCTTCTTCTGCCTCCTCTTTATCTCCCTCTTTTTCAGCCCACAAACACACGCATTCTATCGCTCTCTTCTTGTCCCCCGGGGCTTCCTTTCCGATCTTGGCGTCTTCCCGTCCCACATATACCATCCCCGTTTCTTCTCGGATCGCTCACCACTTCTTATTTAACCGTCCTCCCACTCTCACTTTTTTTCTCCCCCTCTGTCTCTCCTCCTATACGCTCAGCGGTGTCTCCCCTTTGAAGCCGCGCTCTGTTTCGATCCAGCCTCTCGTCTGCCCCCTTTCAATTTCGCTCGCATCAAGCTCATTCCTGCGTATAGCTCGCTTTTTAGGTAGCTTTTAATGCAGCACCCCTTCCCTAAAGGAAAGTAAACTCCGTTCTTGTGTATGCGCAAGAGTCTTCCTTTCTACGAAGCCCTACTGCTCTTCCTCATTCTGTTCATTGTTGAATTTCTCTCCCAGAAGACATCGGTGCGATTTTTTTTTCTTCCCTTTTCTTTTTATGCTCCCTTTCGAAGGTGCAACAAAAGGGTGAAGGGAGGCGAAATCCGGGAAGGCGAGGAGGGGTCGGAAAGACGACTGGAATTTTATTTTGGCCATCTAGCACCAAACCAGGGAGAAAGCTCGCAGCGCCCTCTCGCGGGCGGTGCAGCTTTTCTTCCACGTGCACTCGCCAGGCGTGTATGCCGGTGTCATCTCACGAGCGCAAGTTCGCCGTGATCCTCTGCAGGATCCCATGAAGCTGTAGTAGGTTTTTAAGCCCTTTTAAGCGAGTTTTGCGCCCAGTCTGCGCTGAAGGTGCTGCTTGGGTGTTCGTGTGCGTGTGTTTCGTTTCAATCTTCGCGCGGAAAAGAGGAGAGCAGCGGCTTGGCGAACACGCCCTCTTTTTCTTCTCCGTCTCCTTACACGGATACCCCACGCGAAGGAAACAAAGGATAACTTTGCCCCGAGGGGGTGAGGAGCTCGTTCCGGGATATGCTAAAGAGTGCCAGCGCAAGTCTGGATTCAAAAGCGGCGGCGGGCTTTTGTCGCTTCAGATCCGCGAAGGGAGGACGAAAAAGGGAATAATAAAAAGTTCACCGGCTCGGCTTTCGGTATAAAATGTATAAGTGCTATCCGATAAGATAACGGAAGCAAGCATTCTCTCGAAACGGGACCAAGCAGGCCGTAAACTTTAGCGTTATGAGCTTATACCATCAACGTTGTTGTTACGGTGCAGCCGGCACACTGAAACGCGTAAATTTAAACGTAGAGCACTGTTTAAAACTTTGCCATCTGTTACACTTGCACTAAAAGAAACAAAAACAAATAGCGGGGCGTGAAAACGTCATGTCATAGCACGCCACGCGCAGTTCGCCACCAGCTGACAAGCCGAGTCGTTCCCTCGTCTCCTTTTCTCTCCTTTGCTCCTCCTGCATTGGTCCTCCGGAAGTGATTAGAACCTCTGTCATGACCAGAACTGGCCTCACATCTGAGAATTTTCAGTATCCCAGCCACACAGCTGCTAATTAAGGGTCTTCGCTACTCCAATCCTGCCTCCCGGAAGAGGGCTGTACACAGTCGGAGGCCCTGCAGAGTCCTCCTCGGGGAGGAGCTGTCAATTAGAAGAAGGAAATTAATCGCGGGCCGTGCTAGATTCCCGAACAGGTACGGCACGTTGAGCTTTTTATCGCTGAATGCCCGACGGGTTACCTGCAGTCTGCCTTGCCTCCATCCTACACAAATGTAATTTTCAAACACGTGAAGTTTTGCGTTGATGCGAGTGGGACTATGCAGGCTGCAATCATTTTGCCCTCATTAAAAAAAAGCAGGTTGGTGAACTTTCAGGCTGGAATGCTTCCTTCGTTTAGAAAATGCGCTTCTACAACCCAAATCTACCTATACCGGTCTGTACACACACTATTCCTAACTTCTCCACCCTTTTATGGTCAGCGTAGATATCCATCTGACCAGCCCCTCCTTTACACTTCCTCTCCGCTCCTACTAAAATAGAAATTACAGTACTGTAATTACAGTACTGTAAGCTGTTCTGAAATCTAAATTACAGAAAAGCTACCGTATTCATCTGGCCTCACCACTACGTCCACACCGCGATTAGAGTTTTGGAACCTCGAACTGTGAGGCAAAAAAGAAGTAAGGCTGATAATCCGGGTTAATACTCCTCCTCTTGAGAGGTTAATAGTTGGGGAGTGGATTCGCGGGGCTCTCCCCTATGATGATGACGCTCGGGGGTGCCCTGACAGTACGTATGTACGAACCAGCGCACGTAGAACTTCCTCCTTGGAGCCGCGAGGCATTCCTCGGATAGCACGGTAACACTAAAGATAGAACAAAGATGAGAAGATTTGAGTTGACAGTACATAGGTCGGCCTACACCCGCCACATTTTCCGAGCACTGCATACATGCAACTCTGTGGATGTAAACATGCACACGCGTAGTTCATAGATAAACATGTTGGAATGCGACCGGGGGCTTGGAGCGAGCGAGCTGCTAGCGGTCTCGACGAAGTCACAGACCGCAAGCCCACGGGACGGTTCACGTTGAGCAATGCGCAGTTTTGACGTGAATGAAGACGAAACAACGCCACTAACACACACAGCCAAGGAGTGCACGTATGCAGCGATGCAGGCGGGGGAGCACACCACCACAAACACCACACACGCGCACACACCTTTCCTAACCCCACACGTGGCCCCTGCGCGCTCCGGCACTCCGCCAACCAAAGTTCTCCAGCCGCGTGAAGGAGAAAGTTGCGAAGGCCCCCCCGGCGAAGTAGATAGGGAAACAGCACAAACGACATCCCTTCAGGTACGCACTCGCATAGCGGGCCCAGCGAAAGCAGCGTTGCGCGCGTGCGTAAGGGGGAGCATATCCAAGATGCCACGTGCCACCAGCGACTGCACGCGGGCGCGCGCGCGAAACATACCAAAGAGTCTGGCGCCCATTTAACAACTGTCGCCGCACCCGCACTGCTTTGCTTTGCCGGGCGCGAGAACGCGATTTGTCTCATCTGCAGCGGCAGAGGAGGAGGAGTGGGACGAGAGTCGCCGACAGAAAAACGCCGGCGAAACTATCTTCTGTCTCGTCGGCCAGGCCGACTGACGGGAAGGGAAAAAAAAAGATACTTGGGAGAGGGTGAGAAGGAGATACAGAGCTCGGAAAACACGCGAGGCAGAGGACAAGGATAGTGGGGGCTCCCGTTTCGCCCAGCAGCGAACGTACAAAGGAGAGGAGAAGAAGACATATGAAGTTGACTACTATGTCGACAAGGAGACTATTTATCAACGCCGCGCTCCTCCCTCCCCCTTCGCTGTTGCCGCCGCGACCGTCTGTGGCCTCCCAAGCCGTCGCTGTTCGTGTTTGACGCTGTCCCATATAGCGCGTGACTCCTCTGGCGAAAGTCGTGTCATTCTAGCTACCCTCCCACCATCCCATGCGGAAGAAAGGCTATGCGGTTCCGGCCGTATAAGCTCTTCCTGCGCGCAAGGATGCGACGGAAGAGGTTCACTTCACTGTGAAGAGACTGGCCTCATGCGCTTCGAGTTTGCGTAAGTGAGGTTACTGTCTCGGTTCATACAACCGCGGCGGCCGCTTTTCTGATGGAGGCGAAAAGCGAAAACGCCATGTGTTCGAGAGTTCAGCGCACGTTAAAAATTCCCGGGTGGTCCAAATTAATCCAGAGCCCTCCACTACGGCACGCCTCATCGCCTGTGTAGAGCCGGCACGTTAAACCCCACAATCAATCGGTTCATAACAAACAAGAAGGGAAAGCAGAAAAGCCCCAGCGTGCGACTGATAATTCAGTTGCGCACATCGTCTGGCATGGTTTCAGTGTTACCACTGTTGGATAACCTTTTGAAGGGCTTAACTACCTAGGCGGACTGAGCGAAGAAACGCAATGCGCATGCGCTAAGAAACTTCCTTGCACAGTATAGGCAGGCTATCTAGTTTGATTATATTCGAGATTCGGGTGTGGCCAAGGCGGTCTAGGAATAAATATCGTCGTCCTGTTATCAGGTTATCTAGACTTTTCGGGTGACTCACTGAAAACTAGAAGTATGACACTTCATTTTGCGGTTTTCCTTGCTTTCCATTTTCTTTCGTACTGCTTCATGTCAGGCTTTTATTCCGTATTCTCCAGCCTCGGAGAGTAACGTGTAGGCGACCACATGCTCACCAGACCTCTCCGCAGTAGAATGGAGAGACGAGCTAGCTGGTGAACGTACATCGTTGAAATTTAAGCGCGAACAGAGCAGCGACAAGAGAGTGGATGACACCGACGCTTAAAACCTCTCTGCTTTTCATTAGCAAAAGAGTCTCTCTCTCTCTCTCTCTCTCTCTCTCTCTCTCCTCTCTCTCTCTCTCTCTCTCTCTCTCTCTCTCTCTCTCTCTCTCTCTCTCTCTCTCTCTCTCTCTCTCTCTCTCTCTCTCTCTCTCTCTCTCTCTCTCTCTCTCTCTCTCCCTCCCTCTCTCCTCTCTCTCTCTCTCTCAATCTATCTATCTATCTATCTATCTATCTATCTATCTATCTATCTATCTATCTATCTATCTATCTATCTATCTATCTATCTGATGATGATGATTTTTATTGGTTCCCCCTTTGTATCGGGGTGATGACATGTCATCTTACCAAAAAGGACTAATATACATATGTTTTACACTTTTGGTTCAATACTAGCGCTGCTTAGGGCAGGCACAAAAAGCTTATTAGGCACAAAATACTTTCCTCCTCACATCCTTAAATACTTGCACCTATCCCTCCCTCCCTCCCTCCCTCCCTCCCTCCCTCCCTCCCTTCTATCTCTCCAAACTGAATACATCCTTAACGTCTTGTTTGCGTACAATATGTGAACTACAAGATATCTTCTTAACTAATACACAGTTGAAATAATTAGAGGCGGCTGACCGCTTACCTTTATTGCAGCCCTTGAAATGCCGTGCAGCTTTTATAACCGGATTTGATTTCGACGTGTTCCCAAATATCCTTCCTGCGGTTTTTATTCGTTTTATACGCAGAGAAAGCGAAAAAAAAAATAAAAGCAGCCCCTCACAACAATACCCCGGTTTTTAAGATTTAAAGTATGCAAAAAGCATGCGAGTAATATTATTTTAAAACATCATGTTTATTGATACCTTCTTTATAGTTAGTAGACCCGCCAGCTACAAAAATTATTTGTTCCCACACATTCATTGGTTGTCGAGGTGTCGGAAACGGCCCGACATGATTGCCTTTTTTCTTGTGCCTGATTTAAAGAAACGCTAGAAAATAGACCTAAAATGATAACGTTGTAGGATTTATGCTGGCTGAAAAGTTCCTGAACAGCAAGTGCGTATAATGCTTCCCCCTTTCAACGTAACTTTATCCGCCAAGTGTTTGCCTGAAATGTCGGTGCCTCAGCCAAATACCTTTTATGTTTAGCTTACCGCACCCTTCCCAGAGTGTCACAATCTGGCCGTCCGATCTTTTTTTATGACTGTACGTTGAAAAAGTACGCGCGTGCACCTTGAAAAAAAAAAATCAATGTGTGCCTAGATGGGTTGCATTCATTCTGCATCAAGGCTGCGTACTTCCCTATTTATTCGTTTCAGTAGTCCTGAAGTTGGTCATAATAAACAGAAAATGCGTAGAGGAGTTGAAAAAATATCCCGTTTATGATTCAGAGCGAAGAAACACACCGAGAAGAAGAATGCGTTAGCGCAACTTATCAGGAATGCAAACGTCGTCCTGAATTCCCTCGGAAGCGTGCTTTTCCTGCGATCTCGTGTGCAGTGCAAAAACGCTTGCGCACGAGGGCAATGCAGAAAAACAAACTACCTTGCTTACGAGAGAGAGAAAAAAAAAAGTGAGGGAGAAAGAGAGAAAAAAGAAAAGGAAAAAAAAGCAAAAAAAATTATGGGGCACTTTTCAGAAAAAATTAAAATAAACATAACAAACGTTTAAGTAATTCCTTTAGCCCAAACATACGGCTAAATTTACAATATTATGCAAGTGGGTATTCCAGTTGGAATGAAGAATCGCACGGGAGTACCTCGCGTCCGTTTGTGTAAATTTAAAGCGGCTTTGTTTTCTTCGCTCTCCAAAGCATATTAGAACCACCACAAACACACAATGCATATACCAGTGCAGTGCATAGGAAATAACGTTGTTAATTGCCTGAAAAGTATTGAAACAAAATTATGGTTTAGGTGGACGAAAGGAAAAACCCCTGAAACAAGGGTTAGCTTTTCACAGCGATAGTATTGTTGGTGATTATTCAAAGCCTTTGCATCTACAGCAGAGGCATGCGTAAACATGAACTTAGAGCTTTCATACACGTAAGACTATTTATCTTGTTAATTTGTTTCGGTTGCACAAGAAAATGACGACACAGCTGTCGTGTCAACTTTTTCTCTTTTCGCCTCGCAGTTTTACAATGTGAATTGGCCGTTCGAGTATGGTGTGTGTGCGTGCGTGCGTGCGTGTGTGCGTGCGTGTGTGTGTGTGTGTGCGTGCATGCATGTGTGTGTGTGTGTTTGTGTGTGTGTGTGTTTGTGTGTGTGTGTTTGTGTGTGTGTGTGCGTGCGTGTGCGTGTGTGTGTGTGTGTGTGCGTGTGCGTGTGCGTGTGCGTGTGCGTGTGCGTGTGCGTGTGTGTGTGTGTGTGTGTGTGTGTGTGTGTGTGTTTGTGTGTGTGTGTGTGTGTTGCGGTTTCTTTCCCACTGACGTTTTCCTCCTAGCTATGCCAGGTTTTCAAAATTGCGCTAAAAGGTGCTTCACTGCATGGCTACAAGGCGGAGCAGTGAAGTAGAAAGAACAGCTAAAAGTATTGTCGGACTTGGTAGGTGGTCGTCTTTAAAGTTAAAGTACTACCGGGGTTCGTACTTAGGTAGCCTGAAAGTTTGACCTACCCGTAAATACAGTGAACTCGGTGAATGGCGTCCGTGTGCTACGCTCCTTGCATATGGGTGTGAATTACGTGACGGCCTAAGTGCATTAAGCATTCGGCGCGCTAAGCTTCCAGACTTGATCTAGGCTTACAGATTCGGGGCGTCTAACTGCCCCACTGACCCTTTTCAGAACTCGATAAGATGTAATATACCGACTGTAGCGTTCGTTACTGGCGATGCGCAGCTCTGAGACTGCATTCGTGGGTTTTCTCTGATGCAAACTGCTTCTAATCTGCGTATTACCACCAGTGTGCGGACAACCCTTCTTTTGTGGCATAGATGCTATGGGTACCTGGTCAATTCAAATTAAATCTCTCTCTCTCTCTCTCTCTCTCTCTCTCTCTCTCTCTCTCTCTCTCTCTCTCTCTCTCTCTCTCTCTCTGGCCAATTCAAGCGTACTGAGGGCTATCCCTTAACAGAACATGAAGGGGCCGAAAAATTCTTTTCCGTTTGTCAGGAGTTTCGTTCCGTTTTGAGAGAGAGAAGAGTCAGCTTTGAGCTATGCGAATCATATCTCGTGAGGACAGTTGTACACTATGAACCGAAACTTTGCTTCACAAAAATAAGCACTGCATGATTTCTTTTTTCAAAATACTTCCGGAATTTTTTTTAAAAATTGAATATTCCGCGGCAATTTGTTAACGAATTAGTTAAAAATGATTTTGGTTGTTTCAGCTCTACCAAGCCGTCCTTTTTTTTTTCGAATAGCGCCACCTGCACCCGACCGGCTTCGCAGAAAGAATGCTCGTGAAGACGGCGTACCACTCGGACCCCTCTCGAAGTAGTTGACAATCACCATTTTCCTTTCCAACGCAAGGGCATGGTTTATTGGTTTTTACACAGACATCGGATGCTGACTTTTGCTTACCTAGGCGCCCAGGAGCATGTGGCACCCACAATTCCGGCGTGACCGTTCGTAAATACGACACTGATCGTTTTACGCCCACATCTAAAGCCACATGAGCGTAGATGCCTTAAAGGAGCCATGAAGACAAAATACAAGTTGGGTTTATTAGAAAGACTGCTTAGTCCCGATAACAATGATACCAATATCATCACAATCTTCGAACAAATAACGGAGATATTAAAGAAAACGTGTGAAGCAGTCGAGACCCCTAGCCAATTTCCCGCAACTTTTCTATGACGTCACGGAACCTTGCTTGTGCGATTGGCGGCCGCCTATCTCACCTGTCTCGACGACACATGACTGGGCGTCTGTAATGGGGCCTCTTGTTCCATTTGACAGCATCACTTGAATGCTAACGTGCAGTTAACGCACTGAAAATTATGTTTTATTGTTGGCCCGTATGACGTCATTTTTGCTCATAACACGCCACTGTGGCGCAAAATTTGAAAGTTTTTAAATACTTCTTGCTTTTTTTTTCGTTAAAAAACATTTTTTGGGGCTGTAATGGGGCTCCGTGAGATACTGAATCCTAGTTCTTTCAAATTACATGAAGTTGTATTTTCTCTTCATGGCTCCTTCAAGCAACCGATGGTACACTTAAATGCAATCGTATGAGCGTGTTCTTTGACACAGAAAAACCTGGTGCCGACAAAAACTTGGTCGTGTAATCTCGAAGGCTATACATAGAATTTGTCGACTTCAAACAGTCGCCTATTCCAAAGGGTTCGTGGTCGGATAACAAACTTTCATACCTTCCACAAGTTTAAAGAGTACAGGGGCACCTTCTATTTCCTGATCTTCCCTTTTTTAACCTCAGGCCGATGTAGGTGCCGCTGATGGCTAAATGATGCCGCCAATCTCGCCCTCCGTTGATGAGAATCCCCGCGAAGCGTCGGGAACTCTGATCTCCGGGATTTTTAGGTCCGCGTGCCCTCTGGGGAACTGCGGTGTCCGTCATTTGTCAACCTCTGGGCGGGTTAACGTGTCGGACAGCGTTAAACACGTCGAACGGCCCGGTATTATTCTCCAATTTACGGCGTTTTCCTCCCATTTGCTGCACACGGAACTCGCAGACGATGCGGAGCTCTGGCCTGGAGGATTAACATCTTCCCGAAAGGTGAACCGGCTAGAAACGCTTCCGTATAGTCGTTGTTTCTGTCTTTAATTTAGTGTTTTTTTTTTTTCATTTCTATTTCTTTGTTGGCCGCAAAGTCTTCAACTGATTTCGTCTTCTAATTCCGGAGCAAAGAAGGAAAAGAAGGTATATTATGGAGAATATTTCGGATTTGGCGTTTTCGTCGAGCGTGAGCTGTGGGTTTATATGGTTGCAAATTAGTTGTGGCTATTGAAAATCAAGTATGAGATATAAATGGTGGAGAGTACCACGTTACCCTTGTTTTTAATATGTATTTATACAGCGTATCGGCAACAACCCACTGCATGAAAAAAAAAAATGATACCACTGGTTCTGGTAAGCTAAAAACGTTTCGACTTGCCATTCCTAATTCACATACGTACAGTTTACTTTGCGAGCACTCTTAATCTTTAAAGAACCTCCCCCTTAAAAACATTGCGGCCTTCCTGGAAGACTAAATGCCTTGTTTCCTTAAACATCTCAGTAACTGGAGGAATAGCTAATGCTTATAACTTGAAAAAAAAAAGGCGATAACCTCATTTTTGAGCGGTGGTTTGCACTGTGCGTTGCAGTACGATATGCATTTAAGCCATCAAAGAAGCCGCTCGATTACAGTGTTACATCATGCATGAAGGTTTGCAAACTTCTCATGTAAGTTGGCGAACTTCAATTATATCTGAAGTAGTACAGTGCTTTTTCTTTAGGGGCGGCATTTATATTTGTTGCGCTTAGAAATTGATGGAAAAAAAATAAATAACAGATAAAGGGCACGGAGGATTTTGACCTTGCTAAGTAATTAAGTAAACAATACTGTTCACCCCTGCGTTGGTTTAGAACTGTAGTTTAATGTTGTTTTTGGTGCTATATACCAGGATATGGGAAGAAAGAGGAAGGATGAAGTCCTTATCCTTTTTGCCAACCCTAAGGTTTACTGAAAAATGTTTTATTCTTTGCGCGCCATCACAAATTCAATCAGACTACATTGCAACAAGAAGACTCACAGAGGTACAAAATATTAACATGAACGCAAAAATTCCCGAAAGTGCCCTACAGAAGTCTGTTACTTGCATTACTAACCTATAATACAAACTTACGAGCTTCCCCTGAAAATATACCCGAAGCTGGCCAATATTTCTCGATTTAACTAGAATTTCCAAACTGCACGCTTTCGTTACATTTTTTTTTTTTACAACGAATCTGTCTAGGTAAGACTACGCTGATCCTGTCCCTGCAGCTAGCAGATCGGCTGGGGAAACGGAAAAAAATGTCCCCGAAAAAATGTCCCGGAAGAAATGGTCCCCGAAAAAGTGGTCCCAAAGCCCAGGTAGCCAAGCGTAGACCAACGATTTTCAGCGTATGAAACAATTCCTAAAAAATAAACAGGTCCTGTGGTGCCCATATCTTGATATTAGACGGCTTATATTACCCTTAAAAAAAAAAAAGAAGAAACGCCTTCCCAGAAATAAATCGTGTTGGAGGTGAAGCCGACTTTTAGAGGATCGGCGTAAACTTTGTCTCTGTATGCTGGCTTTCCCACACAGAGGGCTCCACAGTGAAGCAGAGCAGACACAAAGACAGTTGGTTAGCGCCCCACGGTTCCAAAGCAACCCTCCACCTGGCACCAAAATTTGAACAGGAAAATTTGAATAGACTGGTGTGGCGAGAGCTGTGACATTCGTCTTTTAGTTTTAAATGTCCAGTGGGGAATCAGAAATGACACCCCCCTCTACCAAGGGGGCTGGTACCCGGGGCCCAGACCTCACACTCATCTTTCAGTTTTCGATGTGCAACGTACATTTTGGGGTATCACAAATGACACTCCCGCCCCTCTAACAAGGAGGCTAGTACCCAATGCCCAGCCCCCCCCCTTCCCCCCCTTCCCTTAAACCCCTTTAGCTACGCCACTGTAAATGCAATCACTGGCTAGTTTTTTAAGTAGAACCGACACTGAATGCAGTTAAGACGAGGTTGATAGATGAAATTGTGAAAATGGAATGCACAGGCACTTAATCTGGCTCGGTCACTTGATTTTTTTCTTCGCGGTGGTTTGGAATGGACCAGATAAATAACAAAAGAGCCCGTATTAACCGCCAGACTTATTTAAAACCACCTGCTGACGTATCAAAAAGGAGAGACAATAGCAAAAAGATCAGATAAATTCATTGCCGCACCTCGCTTTTTAAATCATCTTTCTTCCCACGCACAATTGGCGATTTAAATAAGCTCCCGTAAAACGTGGTTTCCGCATCTGGTGTTGGATTTCACAACGCTCTAAAGCAGAAACGGAAAAAATGGTCCCGGAAAAAATGGTCCCGGAAAAAATGGTCCCGGAAAAAATAATCCCGGAGAAAATGGTTCTGGAAAAAATGGTCCCGGAAAAAATGGTCCCAGTGACCATCTAGGAAAAAATGGTCCCATGCTCCAGTCGACGTGTTTCCCTTCAAGTTAGTCAGATCTGAACTTTTTTGCGGCTTTGCTTTTGTGCGTTTGCGTTTTCGCTAAAGGGTTGAGAAAGAGATGGAATGCTTTAATATTCCTACAAGGGGCAGAAATTAACTCCTGTGGAGGCTAAAATCTGGATGGATAGGTGGGCGATGTATGTACAGATGGATGTATGTATAGATAGATGGTAGGGCTGAGTACCGATAAAAAATGTAGTGCAAGTAATTGTATTAAAACCGCCCAAACAACTGCGAGGCCTGGAACAGCCGGTTTAGAAGCTTAGTCGGACATAGCTATCTCAGTGTCTGGAAGGCCATTAAAGCTCTACGCTGCGAGGTTTCATCAGAATCGGTGTAAATTGAAATCGGGATTTACGCGCTGATGCTCCGCCTTGGTTTAGCCTTCGTTTCTGCGCAGTGGGGCCCAAAACCAACTCTCGAACGTAAAGTCATATCGAAATGAAAATATTAAAGCTGAAGCTTTAAATTAATGTCTGGGACATCCCGTGCACCGAAATGATCGCACCGAAACATCGTGCACCGAAACGTCCGTGCGCTGAAAAGTCCGTGCACCGAAATGTGCGCGCACGTAAATGTCCGGCTACCGAAATATAAATGTAAATACAATTAAAATATACAATCTTTAACTTCAAAGCATGAATAAACAAGGGAAAAAAGCATTCAAGAGAAACAAATAGCAACAAAGCATGTAAGAAAAAGTTAAGAAAAAAAACATGTAAAAAAGTGCAGGGGGTGCTTACAAACTCTCTGAGAATGTGAAGGCGAAATTTTCTGTTGATATGTCTTGAAATTTCATACGAACTTAACGGTCGCCCCCGCCCACTCCTGAATAGCCCCCTGGGCAGCCCCCTCTGACGCTCCTTTTTTTCACTATATATCACCAGGATCCTGTTTTTCGTGTCGGTACCTTCACCTGCCGAGGTTGTGTAGAAGCGGTTTACCCTCCTCACAAAAGTGCGGGTTCAAAACAGAGATGTGCTGAGATTTATGCATGCTATATGTGGTTGAGACGTCATCAATGTGAAACATCTGTGGATTAAGCTAGCAAATTAGAAAATAAATATGGGAGAGGCCATGAAAACAACCCAACCTGAATTTCGGTAAAACAAACGTTCTTGGTGCGATTAACCGGATTTACTCGAACAAGACTACTTTTCCTGCCTTGGCTTCGGGGCCAATTTTTCCGGGACCATTTTTTCCTACCTTGGATTTGGGACCATTTTTTCCGGGACCATTTCTTCCGGGACCATTTTTTCCGGGACTATTTTTTCCTACACCCCTCTAAAGTGTTATCTGCGTGGCGACATTGAAAACAGTGTTTCTTAAATCGCCGTGATTTGTCGTATCAAATATGTTTTTTATTGTTTTTTCTTACTCATTATTGCTGCAGCGTGTTGCTGCCCACTGCAATGTTTTGTGACTGCTGACTCGTTTTATAGAATGTCCATTTTTTTATTTCGCCTTTCGCCTTGTTTTTCTTTTTTCTCTTTTATTTTTGTTTTGCCTTTGGCTCTGTGGTTGTTTGATGCCGTACAATGCTCTTTGCTGCAAGGTTTTAAAAGATGCCTCTGTTGATTTTTATGTAGTAAGCTGAATACATAAAATAAATAAATAAAAGCAGCATCAGCGTCTTGCAAAGTTGAATGAAGTTAAATCAGTGCACTTCAGTAACACTTAAATTAAAGGATTAGGGCTGTTGACATGAATAGTAATAAAAAAGGTCGACCGGGGGTAAATTAAGAACGTTAATTTTTGATATCTACTATCGAAATTGGGCTTTACGCGTTGATGTTTCCTCCAGATAAACTGTTCGTTTCTGCGCTGTGCGGCTCACGCACAATTATCAAACATTACAATGATATCGTCTGACCAAATTCAAATGTTAAAGCTAGAATGTTCCAGGAATGCTCAAGGAAAAAGCTCAGAGTGCTTCGTGATTATTGTCTCCGGACGCTGTTTTTTGTATGTTTTAACCTTATTAAAGACGGCTTTATAAACATAGGTACACACAAAATTGTCAATTTAAAGATATCTGCTTATTGTTACACGCATGCATTTTTTTGTGTGTCATTACACAATAAAGATGCAGAGATGCAGGAAAACTAAAACCAAGAAGTCTGGACCGACTTCTCTTTCGAAGGAATTGGCATGATGACCGGTCATTGGTTTATTCATAAAACTGACCCCACACACACACGCTCGATCAGACATACACACGCACACACGCACGCACGCACAATCAAAAATTTGAATATGGCTGGGGCACTACTAAGAGCACTTCATCTCTACTCTAGAATTTCGACTCGAATGATGAGGGTAACTTGCACCCTGGAGTTAATAGCGTTGGAGGAGTTGGGAGTCGGCCGTGATTGAAACTGAAGCAAATAGGGCCAAAGTGGAATAGGCAGTTTCAGGAACATAACGCTGCCGTAAATAAGCCTGGGCCAGTGTCGTGGCACGTTTCCCACACTTTTTACGGCGTTTCTAGGCTGTGAACTCGGGGCTCGCTTCTCGAGAACCACTCCACAACGGCCCCGACTTCACCGTATACGGTCGGCACGGTGCCACTTCAAACACCGAGTCGCGCTGCCTGATCCACCGTGGCGCCCGCGTGGACAAAGTCGGAGTCAAAAACAGCTACTGTGTCCCCACAAGACGCGTTCAGGTGAGTGGTGCGGCTTTGCTTTCTCTCAAGCCGACGGCGTTGTTAGTTTGTTATCTTCATCGCGCTTTCTCCCCGACCCCCGAGAAGGACAGAGACGCGCGCCTGTGTTCACCCGTTCCTACGGCAAACTGCCGCTTTTCCAGGTACGCAGAAAAGAGACGAGCCGAATGGTCAGCGGCGGTTTCTCACGCTGGTCAAGGGAGAAGTTTGGCCGTGGCGGCGTGGGCGCCACCCAAGACTCATTTGTGGGGATTAGGGTCATCGCCCCTTGAGAGAAGCGTACGGGGTCGCCACTTCGCTGAGCCGAAAGGTTTAGAGCGGCGAACCCGCATGTACCACACTTCTGGCGCCAGGAAGTCTGGAGATTAGTTTCGGTGTCGTATACGGCGTCCGCCGATTTTCTTCGGCACTGAATCGGCGCTTCGGCATTGTTCAGGCCTACGCTGCGGGGCTTGTGGGTTCGTCGCACACTAAACTTTGCGGGGATGCCTTTTGTGTCACTGGCACGCTTCCTCCCGAACAACTCCAGGTCACGTCATAATAGCGTGTTACTACGTTCACATTGTCACCTCGTGGGCGTGACAAGGACGTACATTCTTCTCGTTTCACCGAGAAACGAACGGTCAGCTGGCTATTTAAGACACAGCAGTGCAGCCAATTCTGTCACTTCAGTACAGCGAAGATTTGTACATAGGAACATGAGTGTTAACGATCCCAAAGTGGCGTGTACCAGTGTATGCTCGGAGTGGCAGCACACGCTACGGTAAGCGGATTAACGAGAGGTACTAAGCATAATCGCTGAAGCAGCGCAGTACCGAAGACCGGACGCCAGAAATAAGCGGATGGTGTACCGTAATTGCCGCTGTCTGTGCCGGAAACATTATTCTTGTTGGTAACACTTTTGAGGATTGTAGCACGAATGGCGTGATGATATGTCGCGGCCATCATCCTCATAACAGATGATTAGCTTGATGACTGTATGCCTCCCTATCCCGCTCTTAAATTAGACTGGGGTTTGTTTACATTACCCCGTATTGCGCTCATGCGAGTACGTTTGCGCTTGGTTAGTGTAGTGCTAGGACACCTGAGTACCGTATTTTCTCGAATGTAAGTCTACCTATAATGAGGCCGACTACCCGAATTCAGAGCCTCCGAAATAAAAATTGCTATAATCTCGCAATTGGTCGAAGTCGGTAAATGGAGTCACTTTGTCGGCTGTAGGATGCTTGTTTCTTACTTTAAGACGGTAGTGGCTCTCTCAATACCAGCAACTTTCTGCCAGGAGACGCCATCCCAAATCCAAATAAATACGAAAACGTGCCACCGCTGCTCTTGGTTTGTTACACAATAAATAAATAGCAATACGAAAAGCGCGTGTTTGGCTCTCACTGCGATTCAATCGTGTTTTTACCCTTCATAAAAGTAAGGCACATTCCGAACCATAACAGGGTGCAACCGGCTAGTTTCCCATACCGATTATTGATATTGCCCTCATTTAAGAGCGATTAGTTCTTTCCATCACCTCAAACTGCGCAGCGGAGTAGCAGCAAATTGTATCGCCTACACAGATGACGCACCTTTCAGGCTCGTCCCGACCACTCCTTTTATCGTCAGCCGAGATCTGCGCTAATCGATCACCGAGCCCAGCTGCGTGCCCTTTCCGGGCCTTGATTGTTCGCCCTCACGTTCCATCCCGCTTATCTTTGCGCCATTTTGTTTCCCTTCTTGCGGGTGACATCTCTTTCGTAAAGTCCCGGTTCCCTGGTAGCCTGCACTGGAAAGGCCGTCCTGCGCGCCGGCAGTCCTGGCACCAGGAAACAAGCGGCAGCCCCACCGTGGCAGGTTTCGGCGCTGGAAAGACGGATCAAGAGATCAGCCGTCGTGATACGATTCTTTGACTGACCAGCACTCGGGGTTTGCTTACACATAGCACCCCCCCTCACACACCACGCACCCGAACTTCGATTCCAGTCTCCCACTTCGAGACCTCCACTGGGCTTTCCATCCTTTCACCTTTACGGTCAAGTCTCAATCGAGCCCGACTGTTTCTACTCAACGTGTGTGTATACGTGTGGGCCGTGCGTCTGTGCTCGCTCGCTCGCATGCTTTCAAGTCCGCGTTGCAGCTCCGTTGTTGTGCGTCCCGTGGGCCCTTTTTGAGGAAGAGGGCGTCTGATGGATCACGGACGGCGCGGAGCGACTTTCGTCGTGCCGGGGCGATGCCGGGATCGCCAGAAAGACCTCTGCAGGGCTTCCTAGCGCTTGACACACTGACTCGATCCCCCATCGCGCGTGTGATCAATCAGTCTTCGCAGCAGTCGCGACGCAGTACAGCCTCGCGCCGAGAGTTTCGTTCGTCCTTCCACCTCGGGCAGAAAACTACGTTTTTTTTTTTTTCCTTGCCGCAAGCGTCCCGCATCCCTCGCGTTTATACGGATCGGGTTTCCAGAACACGCGATGCACTCGTAGAAAAATAAAAACTAACAAATGCGCCGCAATAACAATACGCCAAAGTACAGGACGCAGTTCCGTGCTTCGACCTTTCGGTCAAGGCCACACGATGGCATGGCGCACACTTTACATAAAATGCCGAATGACGAATTGTCCTCCCCAAACAGATTTGTACAAATACGGCTAATATCCAGTCCTCAGCCGTGATTTGACAATTTTTTTTTATTCTTCCTTACTGTTTTATCGTGCACTCGGACACTGGGTGCTCGCAAGGACAATTCGGAATCGGCTCGTTTTTAGTCTGATGTTACAGCTCTATGTATAATCCATGTGGGCACACGCCCCTTAAGTGCGATGTTTACCAACATACGAAAACGTCTGTTGCTTGGCACCGAAGGCGTAGAGCATAAATGAGAAATAACTTCGGAAAGTAAAATAAAACAAGAATCGGGCATTTAAAATATCGACGTGTCCCGACTTTACGACCATCGTTCTTGTTTGGTGTTTAAGCCCAGTTTTGAGAAAACCGGTTCTACTAGATTCCTGAGAGACAGAATCCACCGGCGTAATTGCACGCGAAATGACTTTGGACCAACAATTACAGAAAATCCAGAGAAATTTTCACAAGCTTACCTTGTTAACTGAGTACGTAAAGCAAAGAGAATAATACTGTGCGCCAAATTCCGACTTCCTATAACTTCATCCGAAATTGCTCAGTGTGCACTGCTAACGTTCTTTTTTTTTTTTTTTTACTTGGACGTAGGACTTTGTGAGCGTATACAGACACTGCGCACGTAGCGTACCTCCAGCCTGACACGGGTACAAGTTGAATGCCAGACCTTTTTTTTCCCCATTTCTCGCCCGTGTAGGCACCACAGTCTAATTAACGGTGTAGCACCGACAACCCTCCCCGTTCCGACTCCCGAACCCGCGCCGCGAGGTTCGGGGTTTCCAAGGAACGATGAGAGCGGGATTCGGGAAAACTCAGCACATTTCAAATCAGGATGAAAAATGTGAGGGGGAAATTCACCCAGACATATCACGGCCGGGATCCTGGACGAGTGAGAAGCGAAAAAAAAAAAAAAAAAAGGAGAGGAAGTAAAGGGCTACGGATAAAGCAAAAAAAAGGAAGGAAGTTGGGAGAAAAGTAAGGGGGTATACTAAGGTGGGGGAGAAAGTGCAAGATAACGAAAGGGGAGGCGGCGGTGGCGTTCGCGGGCCCAGCAGAGCTTCGCGCTTTGGGGTTCCTGCCGCGTCGGCGTACGGCCTCCCGACTTCGCGCCCGAGGCTTCGCTCACACACAGCGCCGCTCGCTGGTCGTGGAATCGGGGGGCCCCCCTTTCGCGCTTCTACGTTCTCCTGGAGCGTAAATTCCGACATTGATTTCCTTTAAAATCAAAACGGCGCGTCACTGTCGGGACAAAAGGAAGCCGTGCTGCTGCAACGTCGGCCGCCGCCGCCGCCGCGGGGAGGGTTTCGAACTGGATTCTTCTTTTTTCATCCTCCTCCTCTTTGCTCGATGAGAAACAAAGAAAACGAAAGCGGTGGCGGCGGGAAGAAATCCCTGCCGCGGGGAAAAGAAGTAACGCTGAGAAGTAACGAGAAGAGGGAAAAAAGAACAGAGAAGCGGACGAAAGGAAGGAGAGAGAGGGGGGGAGGGAGACACATAGTATAAGAGCCAGGAAGAAGCCGTGCGCAAGAGCGGAAACTTGACGAACTAGAGCGAGCGGAGCGCGCCAGCGCGAATAGGCGGGTTCAGTCTCGCGAAAATCTAAATAAGTAAGCTTCGCCTCCCTCCCTCCTCTGTTCTCTATTTCCCTCTCTCTCCCTCTTCACTCCTTTCGCCCCATGCGACCAGTGTCGGGGCTTTTGGGCCTTCTCTCTCTCCCCCTCTCTCTCTCTCCCTCTGGCAGTCACCCGTCTTCCTCACAGATATTCTCTTATTTATTTTCGCCTCCTATCTGGGTGCCATCCTTGCTCGGAACTGATAGACGCGTCCCGAGCTCCACGCGCGGCTTTGCCTCCCCCGGTGTTGGCGAAAAGCTTTGCGCGTCGTCGACGCGATCTCGCAGCGCCCAAGCTTGAATTTGGCGGGCTTCGCCCAAGCCCTGTTTTCTGAAGCGTGCCTGAGCCTCTCGCTGGGAACATCCAGTTTAGAGCTTTCTTAGCACCTTCGCGCAGGAAAGAGTGCGTTCACTTTAAAACTGAGGTCACCCTCCCCCTCCCCCGCCGCAATGGTAGGCGTTCGGTAGTGAAAGTTCTTTAAAAATAATTAAATACTGTTTTGCAAACCTTGACGCTTCTGTTTTCTTGGCAACAGGTTAGAAAAAAATTGCGCCCACCTCCCCGCGAGGGGAACCCTGTGTAGATGCGACGCATCGTGGGGTTCACTTGGTGTTTCCGTTGGATTGATTCTGGAATCGCGTGAAACGTGTCGGGAACGCGTATGATTATTATGTTTTATGATTATTATTATTATTATGTTTTATTGGCCAATTTCGGTCAATCTCTCTAAGTGGTATGCTTGGGGCTTCGCTGTCGCAACGACCCTTACTCCATCATTGTTGCTGTAAGTGGGAGATTCTTTTCTTTTATATCAAGTGTTAATCATTGCCCCATCATGCGTTGTATCAGTAGCATCTTGACGTAGTTTGAATGAGTCAAAGATATCAGGCGCTTTCGTAGCATTCGATTCTGTCTCGGTTTTGTGGCGCAGTGGGAAGAGCACCATATATTCGCGTCCCGCCCACAGGGTCGTGGGATCGAAACCGGGCGCCGCTAACTATTATTTTTTTTTATCGTGTAGGGGGAGGTGCGGACAACGCCGTATGGAGGGACAAGGCGAGTGAATGAGATGCAGTCGCATCTAAAAAATGCTGCCTTCAGCAAAAGGCTGTGCCGTCGCTAGATGACTGCAACGGCCGGGAGAGAAGATCAAAATTTCGCGCCCATTATTCAGAGTTTAGAAGAATTACCATCGGAGAATAGTAGAGAATTTTTGAATCGTGTGTTAATCCCTCAAATGAGCCGCACAACTGACCAGAAACGGGGCGTATACAGTTTGTTCTTACCCTTTCTGAAACGCGCAGGAGCAGTAGGTCGGCTTTTTCGCACGACGTGGGTGCTATTGGGCAAGGCATGCTACCAGGAAAATGCGATCGAGGCACACTACGACGCTTGGCCCGCGGAGGGAGAGAGAGAGAGAGAGAGAGAGAGAGAGAGAGAGAGAGAGAGAGAGAGAGAGAGAGAGAGAGAGAGAGAGAGAGAGAGAGAGAGAGAGAGAGAGAGAAAATGGATGGTTGCTGGACACAGAAGGCAATAAAGCCGATCGCTTAGGAACAACTTAAATTAGAGCACAGCGGAGAACTGGTCCCGGTACGGCGCCCGGAACACGGTCGGCCCAGTTGCGCATACGTACAACCAATTTTTCCCCTTCTGCGCGCACGTAGCGGCGCCGGTCGGCTACCGGGTATCGTAGCGGGACTGGTTCTCCGCTCTGCTACTCCGTGTTCAGCGTCTGCAGTCATGACAGTACGAAAGTATTCTGCTCGATCCAGTTCAATTGAAACGTCATCATGAAAGCCCGGCGGAGCGTTCTTCTTCCTTTTTATTTCTTTATCAAAGCTAAGCCCGACAGGGTGGCAAAAGGACTCGACTACAAAGAATGCGACGAAAAAAATAGAAGTGGCTATAGCCTATTCTAATAAATATGGAGTAGTTAAATGTCGCACACTTACCCGCTGCGATGGCTCAGTAGGGCTGAGGCGTTGTGCTATTCAGCACGAGGACACGGGCTTGATTTCCGGCCTCGGCGGCTGCTTTTACGATGGAGGTGTAAAGAAAAAACTCCCGTGTGTACGAGATTTCGGCGTACGTTTTAGATACCCAGGTTGTCAAAATTAATCGGAAGCCCTCCACTACGGCGCGCCTCATCGCCTGCACTGCGTCGGCGCGTTAAAGGGGTGGTGAAGAAATTTTCAAAAAAACTGTGTTGTGTGTGCGCTTATAACCATGGAACCTTGATAAACAAACAATGCATACCCGTTTCGTCGTGCGATATGGGCAAACAGGTAAATAAATGCAGTTACGGTTTCACCGTGACTTTCCACCTCAACTCGTGAAGTGACGTTCAGTAAGTCAGTAAGCCAATCATAGTTCTACCTCGTCTGCACAATATGTCGGCATAGAGCGGGCTTGCAAACATCGGCGCCATGATGAAACTCGCCCTGCAACTAAACGGGAGACGTCTGATCTCTGATACGACTGATCAACATGGTCGAACTATCAGTCAACAACACCGGCGAGATGCACAGACAGAAGTAACCACGTTTAATATAAACTGGGCATTCGTAAACTGTTTACGCTGTTTTCCACGAGTCTAAACTGTCGTTTTGCTAGCCGATATTCTTGCACAAGTTTGCCGACGTCTCTCTCACGTAGCCTGTAATGTGAGTTGCGCGAACGTGAAACTTCTGACCTGACGAGATTCATGACCGAACGCTTAAAATGAGAGTTTATTACATAAACACGTTTATCGAAGGAACTTCGAATAGTCGGAAATTAAAACCAATCCATCCTTCATTCATCAAGCGCAAAAATAACTAGCGAGAAGCAGCGATACAGCGCCGAGTCGCCGAGTCCCATTATCATGCAGTTCGACGATTGCTTTCCTGTTTCCTGCAATAAACAATGCTGTTAACGCTGTTTTGTTGATTGTATACGCTCCGCTTTGGCTTACTGCAGAAGCGCTCAACAGTAAGTTGGCGGTTAAAGCTCTGGGTTGATCAGAATTTATGAAAACACGTCAGACTTCTGGGTTACAAATGCGAAGAGGCTTTTATGCAGCAGTTTTTCGACGTGTGCGCTTCTAACGTCGATAGTGTAGTGGATATAGTGTCCCACAACACAAGGCTGGCCGTAACGTTAGGCTGACCCGGAGGTCGCATGTTCGAATCGCGCATTGGGCACTTTTTTTTTTTTTTTGCTTGAGCGGTCTTGGGCCATTTCACACAAAAACGACAGATTCCGAAAAGAATTCTTCAAAAGAACGTAAAATTCGGCAGGAAAACTGGCTACAAACTGTACAACACCCAGTAGGTCTGAGTTCTGCTGCAATGGTTGCCAGACAAGTGAAGCTGTCACGGCACCGCTCACGCGGATAGAAAACTGTTTTTTGGCAACGCATAAAGGATGCATTATTTTTAAAATATCTGGTTTGCAGCTTTGCAGAACATTATACACAAAGAACATTGAACCACGTTGAACTCTCGAATGTACTTGACGTCACGTCATTCTAGTTGCGCTGCCGACCGACGGTTCGCGCATGGTCGCTTGCGATGCGTCTCAAAACGAGAATTTCAACGGCGCCTCCTAAATTCCAGAAGCAATGAATTGTGAAAATATTTGGGATTTATGTTCTGAAAAGGTCGTTCAAGCAGACAAAAGTAAATTTTCTCTTCACGACCCTTTAAACCCTACGATCAATCAAATGTCGCACACTTCCCAGTCAACATGCTGTAGTATAGTACACTAGTAAGCAGCCTCACACGACGCCACGTGAAGAAAATTTAACAACCATGCCCCAATTCCGAGACTACGCTATAATTTCGCTAAATATCCAAAAGTTCTCAACTGCTGCGAAAAGATGTCATGGGCAGTTACATCATTCGTATTGGCGGCAACAGCCTGCTTTACAAACAGTATTACGTTTAAAAGACGTGTCTGGAGGTTCCAGAGGCTTAAATATCATCTGGCGTATGTGTATGAACACGGTTATTCAGCGACCCGCCGCGGTGGCTCCGTGGCTAAGGCGTTGCGCTGCTGAGCACGAGGTCGCGGGTTCGATTCCCGGCCATTGCGGTCGCTTTTCTGATGGGGGCGAAAAGCAAAAACGCCCGTGTTTCCGAGATTTCGGCGCACGTTAAAGATCCTCCAGGTGGTCAAAATTAATCCGGAGCCCTCCACTACGGCGCGCCTCATCGCCTGCGCTGCGTCGGCGCGTTAAACCCTACAACAAACCGAGCAAGGTAATTCAGCGGCTAATCAAACAAGACTACTCGCGTTTCAAATGCAGGTGCACCTTTTGTCAACACTTTTACCCATCAAGTGTAAGTACTAATCTTTTTTTACGTAGAAATGACGGGCCGCAAAGATGCGTAATTTAAAAAAATTGTAAGTTGTACCGTAATAGCCGGCGATCATTTCTCTACAGTTCTGCCCTCTTACGGCATTTGCCAAACAATTCCCAAATCTGTCCAAACCTGACTCTTTTAAGTGACTTCTGTTGCATATGTGCCTTGGTCCATGAACTAATCCGTCCTTCAAGCGAAACAACAACAACAACAAAAAACAAGTTGGGGTTTAAAGAGATAAAGCAGGTATCAGAGCAAGCAAGCTAAGTCTGAAACAGACGAAAAAGTCTGATGTTGAGTTCATCAAGCTCCTGAATTAGATTTTGTAAAACAACTATATTAGGAGGCAAGAAGAGAAATCACTGCGATCAGATAATTTGTGAAGGGAACATTTTACACCCAGCTGAGATGCAGTCGCACGGCTACAAAGAAAAGCCACGAAGATTTCCCAGAAACTTCACACTTGATGAGGAAGTTATCGGGATCCACGACGAATTACTTCTTCGAATTGTAATCTTCGCATAAACTTACTCCACTTTGGGGGTTTTCCCTAAACTGGTAGATCAACTAACCTACTGTCAACGACCGTCAGTAGCACACTTTAGAACCTATCCATGATGGGGACAGCGCAAAACAAAACTAGGCCAAGAAAGACCACGGGATCAAATCAATTTTCATTTCCAGATAAAACAGGATGGTATCCTGGGTAAAAGCTGCATAAGCAGCTTGACGGCGCCCAGGAAACCAGTGAAAGACTCAGCAACAAGCATACTCACAAAAATGTACGTTTACACTTGAACATAACGAAATAGCTTTGCAAGAAAAAAACTAAAAACGCTTTCAAAAATTCACAATACTGCACAAAAGCACACAAAACACCGACAACAAGATGAGAATTCCATTTCCTGGAGGGCATTCAAAACATAATTGCCCAAATATGCATACAAAAAATCTCAAACTAAGAAAACAGAAGTAATAAAAAGTAATCATACTACAAATATAAAAAATGTTGTCGTACAAGCCCGACTCGCATCACTTTAGCAAGTATTGTTCTTTGACTACTGTATACGGTTGCCTCTCCTTCGCCTTTTCGAATGAATATCCGATCCTTACCTATGGTGGGCCTTCCCGGAAAGCAAGGTTGCGTAAGACACCCCAGTATTTCGCACTTTTCATTTCCTTGCCTTTTCCCTGATTCATAAAATAGTTTCCTTGTTCTGAGTTACAGTAAAGCGACCGCGAACCCATATTCGTCACAACCTTTGTACGCAACCAATGCTATCCATATTTCTTGTACGCCCGAAAAGTGCACTCACCGCGACCACTTTTGAACGCTCAATCCGCATCTTGAATAATACACCCCAGCCCCTGAAACGTATGCATATATACGCACCCTGAGTTTACGGAACTGAGTCGATTTCCCCGGGACCCTCCGAACAGTCCTTATAGACTGTTCTCCTTTCGAAGCAACAGAAAAAAAATAATAATGATAAAGCTGCTAGTTGATTTTCCCCTCGGCTTCTCTCTCTCTCTGGGTTCCCGAAACACGGGATTCATTCCAATTTGTAGTTGCAGCAGCGACTAGACGGTACAGAATACTAACGCCTGTAGTTGTAAATAATTTCAAGCGAATAACTCATTCCTCGCGGGGAAACAAATAAAAAAAAAGGATATCGAAGAAAACCTGAACACCAAACCAGGGACATTCTCCTCTACTTCCCCATTAATCATGTATGCATCACAGAAACGTTGCGTTGTGTGGAAACCGAGCTGTAACACCATATACGTCCGGCCGGGAACGCAGTGTTGTTTCCGGCAAATGCATAGGAGATACAGAGGTGCCTGGACGCAACAGCGTCACACGTACACGCGACATCTTTCGCAAGGTTGCTGAGACGACACTGGCGATCCAGTTGCCTCAGCGCGGGAGGCCTGGCGAGATGAATATTCATCCCAGCCACGGCGTCATCAACAGCCCCGCGTGGGAGCGCACGGGAAGAGGACGGATGACATATATTATGCACCGCTCGGCGCCGCTGCACGGAGCTACGCGAACTGCGTAAAAGATTTATGACGACCGTGTTCCCGAGTAACAAGTGTGCCAGAGACCCTCCATGCATCGTACGAAGACTTCACGTTGGCTTCCATGCGGCGTTATCATTGCCTCCACCACTTGCTCAACGTGTTCCGACAAAACAGTACGCGTTGAAAGAATGTAAGATTCATTGCTTGCATAACCTTTCCAGCGGGAAAGTATAGATATTTTGAACGAGTGACGGCGCTATTGTCGGTATCAAATTTTTTTCTTTGCAGTATTGAGGCAATTCAAATGCGGCGCTCTGTGCATGGGTGCAAGCCAAGTATAAAATTACTGCTACAACCAAGGCATGCTTAGGAAGCTTCGTCTTCTTTCGGCGAGTTCACTGGATGTATAATTCGGTAAGGCCCTTAAACCTGCTGCCGTGCTTTGAAGGTGAAACCCTGGCGTACTATTGTGACCGGTACCTTTTATACAAACGTCCACCCGTCGAAACAGTAGCCACGCCCTTAATGCATTTAATAGCACCGTAGTCTATCTTAATATTGGTTAATCCCCTTAATCCCACCTTTATAATCCATACTTACGATCCCTAATCAATCATTAATCCACCTTAACTCACCTCAATCCATATACCGCATTTTCGCCTTTACCAACCGAATTCCTGCTATAAATCACTAATCAATTATTAATTAAATTTTGGGGTCATCAATCGTATCTGATACACGGCTGACATGCCTTGCTTCGCTTGCGGTCTTCCTTGTTCGTACCGTTCGTGTCCAGGCTGGGGTCATTGAAGGTCACCTTGCAATGAGACCAATAAGGTTACCCCAGGTTACCAGCTTATGTTCATAACTGGAAAATATACATACCCTGTTGTTGTTTTTTTTTTTTTTTTTTTGCTAATGCTCTCAAAGCAAGATATTTTCGTGTAACTTGCAACCCTTCTTTCTGGTCAGTAATAGTAAAAAAGAGAAAGGGTAGGGGGTAAACACCGATAAGAGGCACAAAATCCCGCAAAAGGGGCTTAGCAATGTGCGCAACAACCTCCATTTCATTAATTTGAAAGGACACTCATAATGAGTGCCATCGTTGTGAAATCTTGACAATAGGAGGAAAGGGAGGCTTTGTCAAAAGACTCGGAGCGCGAATCTTGACCGCAATATTACCCGCAACAGCTTGTTTCGAAGGCGTGATTATTTCCGCCACGGGCAACGCCAAATGTTCTCCAGTGAGCGTTCACCTTTACAGGGTCGCTCACCATGACAGCGTCTTCACGGCCCAGGGCTCGTCGTCTCTGATGAGCGCGTCTCCGTTATACGGCTCGGGCACCATTCATTACTCGTCCTCAGCTTTTGGCACCTTTCGTCACGTCCTCTCCTTTCTCTGGACCAGGGCTCCGGAGGTCACCGACCATGGCGTCCGGCGCCAAGAAGCTTTTTTCTTTAGCTGACAAAAAAAGTAGCCGCCACTGAAAAGGCAGCGGTCCCTCTCAAACGAACAAGCCGCCGAACCGGCAATTGTGCGCGTCTATCCTGCGACACGGCGTCCCCTTCGGAGGGATTAGCCGAGTACGGCAGGTACGGTGCTTTCCGAGCTCAGCCGTGTAGACGACCTGAGAGAAAAGCGGGGTCCGGTTACCGGAACGCGGGCGTCGGAGCGGCCGCTAAAAGGCCCTTCATCCTTCTTCGGGGCCACGCGGCGGCGTCGTCCAAAGCGGCATCCCGCCTGGCCCCGAGACCGGTCAGACATCGGGGCTTTTCTCCCCGGCTGTAAACACTGACCGTGCGGCCCGAACGGCGCCGTGATCTGTCACCGTCCTGCGGGCACTCATTGGACGCCAACCTCTCGTCACGTGACTGTCCCCCTCGGGCTTCCCGAAGGGGGGCCCGCTGGACACATCCCTTTCCCCGCAAAGCACGTTTTTTCGCAGCCGCGAATGAAACTAATTTTGGCCTCCCGAAGGGGTTCTCATTGACAGCTCGTTGCTGCCCTCTGCTCGCTGTCTCGAACCTCACTCAGCGAGCGACTCCATGACCCATCACCACCACCCGGTCGCGTTCGAAGCGGCCGCCGCGGACTTCTACTACGCGAGCCCGTGGACGGACGAATTTTATGGTGACGCGACCTCCAACATGTTTGATCTACAGACCGCCCAGGGAAGAGCTTCGTTCTTCGACGATCTGCCGAAACCATTCGACAACGGCGCTGCGCCTAGCGCGGGAGTCTACTACCCCCCTTCCGTGCAAGCCTCCGCGGCGGTCGCGGAAATGAATGGGCCGACTGCGGCGGCACCGCAGTTGACGAGTACGACGTATCCACCCGTGACCACCGCCCAGACATCCTTCGGTTCGTCGTCGTACCAGTGGCCCCACCACGCCTCTTCGAACTTTCCCCGAGTGGCCGTCAAGGGCGAAGCCGGCCAGTACAAGGAAATCAGCCATGTCCAGGCCTCGAATGGTGTCGTTGCGAACGCTGAGCTGCGGCTACCGTGCGGCGATGCGAGGACAGTGTACCCCTGGATGCGCGAGATCAGGTCTCAGCCAGATAAAGGAACAACGGCCAACGCTTCTGACATTCAAGGTGAGACGAGCGCGAGGTCCCCCGGCGTGTTTGTTGCCGTGTAGCCTACACAGCGGGGGCGTCGATCACGGGGCGATACATAAATTTCTCCGACGCGCCCCTCTCCGGCTTTTCTCACTCGTAAACTTCCGGGTGGCATCCACGCTTCAACATCGCCTCTCCGCGGCTCCCCCTCTCCCGCTTCCCTGTTGGACCTCCGCGGTGGCGAAATATATACGAGGCCCCACTTAAAAGGTGCTCCCGACATCCATTAGCAGGCGATAGGAAAGACGATGAAGAGGCCAAAACCCGATCATGGCCCCATTTGTTAAACGCCTGTAAGCGTTAGTGACCGGCGGTTGAAAGGTCGCGCGCCCGAGACCCCGCATCTCCTCCCACCCGCCCCCCACCCTCCGCGCGGGGGTCGTCCCGGTTTCTTTTTTACAGCGTCTGGAAAGACAGTAGCCACGTGCGGGATCGCTTTACCGTTGCGGCGAACGGCCGCTTGCCCGCGGTTGCTGTCAGTCGCCCGCCGGCACCGGAGGGGCCCGCTTATTAATGGTCGTGAACCCACTGCGCCGCTGGCTTTAGTAGGCCGACACCGAGACCGTCACCGATAGCGTTGTGTGAGCTTTTAGTGTTCCGCGTAGGTTTCGGGTTCTGGATGGTAGCCGGTATTTTATGTTCCGTGTAATGCGACCGGTTATGGACCGTAGCTTGTACTCGCTGCCACCTCCGGCACTTCTCAGGCCATCCGTCGACATCGACAGTTTTAGTATGTGTCCCACTGAATTAAGTTGTCCGACAGGCAGGGCCACGGGTGCTCTAGCTCTTCGTGTTCTCCTGGTTTGTTTTACAATCGCGAACACTTCTTTTGCGGGCGTGAAAATTGTGCGTACGGATTGATCTTACCGCACGTGTTTTTTTTTTTTTTTTCATGTTTATGTGAACTCAAAGCGGAAAACCAAATAAAACGGCTGATGTGTCCCACTTCAACCTATTAAGTGAACGCTGTTATTGAAAGGCCATAACGTTCACATCTTCTGATACTAGCGCATATATTGCACCTAAAAATTTCTTCCCGGCAAACCATTTCCCTCTCACAGTGCAGCCGACTTTCAAGGGGGCCGCTGTGTGTATACCAATTAAGGGGATACGAAGGGTCTGAAGAAGGTATTTATTAAACGCCTTAGGGCATTCTATCCCAGGGTCCTTCTCAGATATCCGACTATAAATACCCCATAAAAATATCTTCCCTGCAATATAAGTGCTCGTGTAGTAATGAAGCCGACTTTATACTGGCTTGGTGTATAGAAGAGCGACTTACGCATTTATGCGACAGTTCTCATGTAAGAGTTTCTGCAAATTGTTTTTCTAAGATGCCCATCAGCGTTTAACTTTATGGTGTACGAGAATTTGCTGCTAGCGTATACGATATACACTTTCTGCGTGACTTGCGTTTGTTGCGGTATTGCTTTAAACATGCAAAGTTTGTTTTAATGCATACAATCTTCCAACGGCGTAGATGGCGAACCACCTCTGGAGAATGCGAAATTAATTTATGCTCAGTTTAACCGTTGTAAATAGATGAAATAGATAAAATACAAACAAATTAGCTCACCAGAGCTGATAACCTCACCACACTGTTCCTTGTCCTCCAAAACCCGTAAATTCGATCCAGTAATTACAAAAGAAAAAAGTGTTGTCCCTGTTCGGATGTTGGGGTATACTGTGGCTGTGACTTCAAACACAGATCAGAATAAAAGTGTACTTTCTTGTGTATTCATTGCTTTACGAAGTCGCGCTGTAGAGCAAGGTGACTGCACAACACCATAGAAATGAAGCAACTGCTAAGCCGTTACTTTCGCGAGTGCTTCAAAATGATATAGTGATTTTGTCTGCAATAGGCTTACTGCGTCTTAGTATTAACTTATCGGAATAATTAATGAGTTATAGCATCACTGGGGAAATAGTCCGCTTAATTTTACAGACTTTGTTCTTAAACTTCACATCAGGAACCATTTAGATTATAAGGAGATCTTTCCCGCAGTCGTTCAATCAATCCGAGGAATAAAGCAGTCACGCCAATACGAGCAGCCCTCAGATATCTCCAATTTGTCGCGTTTCATCTGAAATGTATCTGCATAGTATTGCCGCCAGAATGTTTCCGTGACACTCGCAAGGTGGGACCATGTAGATAGAGCATAGTAGTTGCCAGCGAAAGTGAACTTTCTTTTCAAACTCTGGCTTAAGTATCTTCAAAAATGGTACGCCTGATGAACCTTTTCATCTTTTCAGCGCAATTTGTAAGGTGGCCTCTATCTAAACTTGTATTGATTCCGGGCGTCAGGCTGGCGAGTGACCCCCTAGAGAGGCCCTTCGAGCGGCGCAGTTTTGAACGCCGAACTTGAAATCAGTAGTCAGTGGCAGCCAACGTTGCTTCGTGAGGTTAAAGTGGTATATTTTAATTACGACGTTCTTTCTAATGCAAAATCGGCTTAAAAAACACAACATAGAAACGCGTCGTCAAAAATCAAACGCCAAAAGCCCGCTAAGATTTGTTATTCACACGTAAAGTATGTCACCAATCACCATAATATTCACCAGCGTGTTAAACACAGACACTTCTATATAAAGTCACAAGACACGCCACGTTCAGCGTGACGGGCGCACACGTATACGCCATCGCTTCCAAGAGCAACCTGTGGAGCGGAAGACAGAGTGACTGCACCGATGGGCGTCGTCAAACTTCGATATACACCTATCCCCAGCAGGGAACCTCGGAGATCACCCGCGGAGTTTTGACGTGACGTCGTCGTCGCAATCGTGTGTAAGCGCGCTCGGGGCCTAAGCGGCGCTGAAGTCCCCACGGTAAAGGAGAAAGCGCTGCGCCGAGAGGCCATCCGTCACGGCGCGGGTCCATCCATCTCGAAAGCGGGATCGGACGGCGAATCACTCAGCGGGGCACTTAGTCTTCTTTCGCGAGCCATTGGCTTCCACTCGTGTTCGTAGAAGCCCCAAGCAAGCGCCCGTCTATACTGGTCGACGTGCATTCCTGCGATTACAACGTGGGCTGCCATTAAACGCAAACGTGGTTAAAAATACGCCGCCAGTCGCATTTAAATGCAAACCAGCCAAGTTAAAATCCCGAGCCATTCCACTCTGTGAAGCTGGATGGCCAGCGAAGCTTTTAAGTACACGACGTAGCGGTGACAGAATTAAAGCAAAATTTGCTGTGGCTGCACGCGGTAAAAGCAATTTTGCCGAGCTTCAGCTCGGTTTTCACGTGAAGTCGGTGAACGCGCACTTAACTTGGATGCAGTCAGCATCGTTGTACCCCTTTATAGTGGCACACGCCCTTGAATCTTCCAATCGCCCTCCACATTCTCCATTTTGGAACGAAGGAGCGATTACACAATTTCACTGCGCAACCACACGAGGCGCTGATTTACCCTGGGCTCATCTTGAAGGTCAGGTTGATGCTACGAGGAACCAGCCGTTTTCTGGGTTAAACTTGAAGTAGTAAGCTTCGATTAAAGCTTCGTGGTTCTTTAGCCACATGGATGAAATACCGGCGAGGCATGTAACTAGTGTTTGGTATATGACTGTCGCACCCGTGGCGATAGAAACGGGTGTCTAATTGGCGAACATGATGCCCTAACCGAGTATGTTTGCGAGCTTACTGTGACGTCCTAGAGGTGGTATTCACGCCCCTCCAGCTGGCGTTCACTCTCAAGCACGTTTAGCCAGCTTATGTTTTATTACCACGATATTCTTCATTAGCCAAACGTGACCAGATAGTCAAACGCATTAACCTGCTTGAAGGTTAAACAAAATGGCTCCCTAAAATATGTAGACTTCTCTCTTCCACACGTCCGTTTGTTTTTTTTTTAAAACGTGTAAACATTATGCACAATTTAATTCTCACGAGTGAAAACCTATTCTTCCTAATCGTCACTCCAAACCACTTTGCCTATTTCAATTATTCATTGATGGTTGGACCTCCGAGCTATATATCAGGCTTCTCTACCCGAAATAAGAAATATTGGTGCTACTTTCCGTCCATTTTTCTTTCCTTCACCCCTCTCCCACGTATTCCCCCGATATAGAACTCAAAACAAACTAAATTTATTGTTGTACCAGTAGAACCATGCCCAATCTACTGCTGACCATTTCCACAAGTGTATTGTTTTTGTTGTATTGAAGATTATTTCCCTGGTGTGACTGTAAACCAACAATCGCAGCCTCACCCTTCCGAATCACATGTATACAAGCGGCCACGCAATATGCAAACTGTATAAAAATGGAACTCGAATTCTACAACAACAAAAAGGAGGAGATAAGACGTGAGAAAAAAATGGGCCATTTTAACGAGGTAAACAAGCCGGAACGACCCGCCTCTGTGGAATGCATAACGGTGAGAGCGTCGAATTCCAACACCAGCACAGCAAAGGTCTCCCCCATTCGCATTTCAAATTGCCTTTCTTCTATTTTTTTAATCATCTGCATACTACGCCTATGAACGTGACTCGTTTCGCGTTTCTTTCTCGCCGGGCAGCTAGTCCCCGAGCAGCTGGCTTTCGCTTGCAAGCGACGCATTAATCTTTCTCGTCGTGCTTAATTACCGGTGAAGTGCAGCCCGGAATTCAGAAAGCGCAGACGATGCCCGGAATGTACGTGCAGAGCAGTGACAAACGCGGAACACCGTGTAGGACTCATTCACCGCTAAGCCAAAGTGGTAAAAACACGCTTCCGGATAAACCAGACGTCGCAAGAAGTTTATTTTCTTTCCTTTTTTTTTATTAGAGTGCGGCTGAAACACGAGAGCATGTCGTCTTCGGAGTGAAAGTGGCCTAGAACCAGTTGGCTTTGCTCACTTGAAGGTGGTTTGTCCAATGTCTTTTTTAAAGCGAAACTCTCTATGCCTCACTGGTGTCGTCCATCGTTAAGCCCAAATGCATTGCAGAACAGCCAACTTACGGAAGCGCCTCAAGAAAAAAACGCTTTCCGTGGTCGGAACGAAACTTGGGTCCCTCGCGTTAGGAAGCGGACGTCCATCCGACTGCGCCATTCCGACGAAGCAGTTCGTCCGACGAAGCGGCGAGGCCATTCCATTCCGTCGAAGCAGTTCTGATTTTGGACTTTGGACTCTGACTAATACCCCTGTCACACGGCAGATCTAATAACATTTAGAGCAAATTTCATTCGCTCTAAATGTCATTAATTCGGCGCTACACGAGAATACCGAATGTTATTTGAGGCGAATGACATTTAGCGGTTAACTGAGGTCCCGGACCTCAGTTAGTGGCCAAATGAGTAGCCTCGACAGCAGTAGCGCGTCGCTAGACAGGAAAATTCAGTAATAAACCAAGGAATACTGTTGGTAAAGACTGTCAGTAAACTTATATTTTCTTCTTTTTGTTCTTGTTCAAATAAAGAAAGACAAACAAGTACTAACAAAAAAGAAAATCTCTTCCCCAGTGCGTGCGCTGCCCTAATACGGATTTTTAGCAGACTTGTCTTCACTTGTGATGTCTATTGATGTCACCTAAATCGGTGGTTTTCTTTTTTTTATTTAAAAAATATTTTTTTTTTACATTTTCTAAAAAAACATTACGTGTGAAAACATTCTAGATGCACATTAAATGTAATTTTGCGGTTTTGCGAGCTCGTTAATCGTCACCGCTATCACACAAATGACATTTGTTTCGCCGTGTAGACCCGCACGGCCGAGCCGAATGTCATTAACAGCTAATGTCATTCAGTTTGAATGACATTAGATTTGCTGTCTGACAGGGGTATTAGATGGCATGGGAGAAAGCTACGTTTTTTAACCATCTTCTTTTTAAGAAAGGGGATTTGACTTTTTTTTTAAGAACTACAAGGGCTTGCAAGCAGCCACACGAATGATCTCTTCATGGTTAACAGCGATCGGAAACAAACCACCGTCAAGAAACATGACTGTGCGATTGAAGCGAGACCTAAAGTTACGTTTGACCGTATCGCTTGTATGCTAACGTTCAGTTTAACAAACTGATCATTTTTCTTAGTACTGGCACATGTTACACCCCTGCAGCCCATATATCACTGTGGCGCGAAATTCGAAAGTGTTTCAGCATTTCTTGCGTTTTTTCAGTTGAAAAAAAAAAAAGTCTTTTATGGCTGGAATTGAGCTGTGTAAGCTACCGAAGACTAGTCTTATAAATTGAACAAAGTTCTGTCTGTCTTCACGCCCCTTTTAAGCGTGCTTCACTGCGCCCGTATATGCACCGAGGCGAAGTTGACTCAGGAATCCTCTGTAAGGATGTCCCGAATTTCGATAAACGCGAATTGCAAAACTAAACAAAACAAAACATTAAAAAAATGGGAGGTGATCACGGTATAAGTCATGATATGGCAGCATCGACCGAAAAGACAATTCAAGTAGATTTGACAATTCGGTGACTTTTTTGCAGTGGCTTATACTAAAGCAAAAGCTTTCTTAATGGGACCTATAGCGTTCTGCCAAAACAAAGCTGCATTTACCCATAAACCAGTTGGTCGACTGAGAAGCTCTCGTAAGATCTATAGACGCACGGCGCGTGCGTGAAACCGGGTTTCCATTGTGTCAAAACGGTGACTTCAAAATCACGAAAAAAAAAGAGAGAGAGGAATACACGGATCCATCATGTGGAAGGAGTTTAATAGTATACCTGTATCTCATAAACCACCTATCGATATTCATTTAGATCGTCCGTAGGCGAGTTAAATTACTGCGCAAAAAATAGTGCCATAGGCTCGATCTTCGTTTGCGATTTGGGTCTTTGAGGCTGAGACGATCAATTTGAGCAACTTTCAGCCAGCGCACCCGTAGCTCTACCACTTCTCTCAACTTTCTTTAGGACGAGATAGTAAATTTTACATCCGATATTTCTCGTATGCGTCGTGCTTGCTTCGACAATCCGTCCATACAGGCCCGTAATTGATTCGGTATAGAACAAGCCTTTGCGGATGATCATCATTCAATAACGAGTTGTTGTTGTTCTCAACAACAAGCATTGTTCTCAACAACAGGCCGGCTTGCAATCAAAGCGCAGTTTTTTGCGCTGCTGGACATAGAATCCTAGCAGCATGGAAGTCTGTTTAACACGGCTTATGAAATCCGGTCTCAGAGACTGAGTTGCGTATTGCCCCAACACCATTATGCGGTCGCCACAAAAACCGTCCTCGTAGATAACGTTTTTCTCTTCTTTTGCGAGAAAAAGAACGAACGGCTTGAGATCAGCGCTGTGTGTCCTTTGCCGACCGCTGTGTGTACGCCGCGCCACTGCGGCAGTGCACGGCAGCGAACGAGAGCAAGGATTTATTTCCCAAGGCTTAATGAAAACAAAGCGAACTCTCTTCAAGAAGATTAGGGCTGCGCCGAAAGCCGTGGTGGTCCTGCCACGCGCCACAAGATAAATTTGCGGAGGGAAATGGAATTAAAGGGACAGGCCGGCCTTAGGTTGCCGTGGGCACACACGCTCTAGTTGTGCTCGCGTGAGTCTGTTGGCGAGTGGACTCTTCTCGTGCTTCTGCTTTCAGCGCCATCCAGTGTTCTTGAGTTGGCCGGCGTTGATAACCGGCCCGTCCCTCGGGAAGTGCGGCCGGTCTGTTGTCTGGCTGGCATCCCGTGGTTGCCAATGCACCCTCGCGTGCTTGTCGGGTGGCGGCAGAGGGATTGCGCGCAGAGTACGCGAGACGGTCTGGGTGGTGGGCTTTAGGTAATCGAATTAACCGAATATGCTCGCGAGGCAAGTCCTCCTCGGAGCGCGGTCCGCGACGGCGACAAGTAATGCTGTTGTCGGGATGCGCTGCTTTCGCATGGCGCACCGAGCAAATGGCCGGCCGCGCCAGCCACGCATGCCTGGCACTCTCGGCTATTAACTGGCGCTGCAGGGAGCCGAGCTTTTTGCGCTATTGGGGGATTGTACGCCTTACCCCCCCCCCCCCCCCCTTTATTTTTTTTGTTGTTCTCGTCATTCGGAAGACATGTCGCGGTTTGTGTCCCGTGAGCTTCTCGTTAGAGTTAAAAGATGTTGTAGAAGCTTTGTGAACACCAGGGTCAATTTCTTCTGGCTATGGGACGCTTACTTTTTGAAACTGCTCTTTTTAAGACAATGCGTTCAAGTATGCCGCTATTAGGTGACAAACTGTTAGAAAACTGTCAGTGATTCTCGTTTCAAAAGTTCTGAGGGAAGCGGGGGGAGGCGGAAAGAGGTGTAATGGACAGTATAGTTACGCAAACAATTAAGAATGGAGGATTCGGGCTGTGGTTGGCTTCCATTGCTCCCAGCACCTGCCTAGATTTCTCGGCCAAGGAGGCCGGGGGGCCAGTGCTAACTTGACAGGATTTCAATGCTCAGCTATGCAGAGCAACGTGATCACGACAAAAAGTTAATCCTTGTTGAGGATAGCATTTTCATATACACTACAGGCTACTCCGCCTGCATACGTCTGGAGGCAAAACTACGGCCTTATATTGTTAAGGAGTACATTCGAGGTTGAAAGTCATGCAGAAGCCTTATTTAAGGAGTAAGAGTTTGGTTAAAGCCACGCCGAGGTTCAGACATATTTGTAGATCTCTGTCAGTACATTTCCGCATTTCATGTCTTTACAATGATGACATGTAACAGATGCGCCAAATATAAATCGATGAACAGGGTCCAGTTTGTTCATAGTTTATACTTGGGCCATATTTTCTTATAGCGAATCGTTTAAAAAACAGCGCGTACATAATGCGAATGACCTTGCGATCTTGCACTGGTTGTTTTATTGAATATTCAAGAGTCAACGCCGCGCTACGCCTTCTTTTAATTTATCTTTAAAAAAGTGCACACCTTTTTAATCTGATTTGGAAACAATCCAAGCAAATAACGAAAAGGTTCGTATACAATTAAAAAAAAACGAAAGCAGACTGCTTTATGCTTCCACGTCGTCCACAGATTTCCACGTTCTCGCGAATCCGACTTAAAGTGCACTCAACAATGCACGGGGGACCAACAGCCGCTCGAACTACTGTACAGGAGCGCACGCTGTCGCTTGTGCGTGTTTCCCAGTACATATACAAATACATATACCCACCCACCAGTAGTAGTGAGGCGGTGGCAAGGAGGCATTTAATAGTATGGCCCGCGCGCGAGCGTTAAAACTGAAAGCCCCTTCTAATTAAACTTTCTTGTACGAAATGAGTTGCCCCGTGTGATACGATCTCCTGAGATGCCGGCCACCGTTGCCTGCAAGCCACCGGGAACGTATGCGGCATAATGGCATTTCGCTGTTACACACGGGAGAAAGCGACTACAAGGCACCCGGGGCTTCGCGCACGAAGGAGAAAAGAACTTTACGAGGGGAGAAACGGGAGCGGACGCTGCGCAAGGAATGGAAGGAGGAAGGGAAAAGAGGGATCTGGGGATGTGGGGGGAAAAAGAAAGACGCGAGCGCGTCTGCAGGACCCGAGGAACGGTACTGGGCGTAAATGGACTTAAACAAGTGTGCCGACAGTAGCGACAAAAAATTAAATTCAATAACACGCGTCGTAAGTGAGGAAAATAAAACTGAAAGCGTTGATTGGAGCGAGCTTTAGAATCGCAGGAAACAACAGAATCACGAAAAGCTTGGGAAATGGGGAGGCGGAGGGGGGAACAGAATACAGGGTAAAGGCGAGGCGGAGAAACATTTTACGAAAGATGTTCGCCCGAAGACGGGCTGCCAATTAGCGAAGAGCTTCAGCCGACGAGACTCGGATCCGCGGAGAACTGTATCCCGGCCCAACAAGGAGCCCCTTGTGCCGTCTTAATCAGCTGGCAAACGATTAGAGCCGCCCTAGCCCCGTGTAGGCTCCAATTCAGAAGGGAAAGAGAGAGAGAGAAAGAGCGATATATATATCTAGGCCTGACACGGGCGTCAGTGTCTTAGCGAAAAACAGGAGCCCGGAAAGTGCTACGAGGCTCCGGGTGGCTTTTGAATGGAGCTGCATAATTAAGCAATTCCTGCTTGAATAAGCAATAGGTATCAAGAGCCCTTTGCTTCGTAATGATTTTATTCGCCCGGTACGCTTGTCCCTGATGCTCGTAAGCTTTCAGCGAGCGTCCCCATACGTTATCTTCCCCGCTTTTGCTGCGCCTGCCGTGCTCCGGGCTCCGGAGGCGGAACGGTTAATCACCGCCGAATGCAAAATCACTAGGACGAAAACGGAAGGAGAGGGAAATGGTGTTGATTTATATATCCATGCATATAATTTGTATGTACATCCGTGCGTTGAAACAAGGCGCGCTTGTTTGAATCCGTGGCATGGAGTTGGGGCTGCAGACAAGGTGCCGAGCCTCGGCTCTATACAACTACAGTCTCTCAATGCCGAGTGAGAGACTGTAGTTGTATAGAGCCATTTGATATCTTAATCGAAGGCGTTCACTTTTTGTTTGAGCCGTTGGAACCTGCTAATCACACTGATCGCCAATGATAGAAGGGCTGTTTGCTTTGGTTTACTCGAATCGGCCCATATTACCGCTCATTATGACGGGCCATGCTTGCGACCCCACTGGTTCACAAGCATTGTAAGCGGTGGGTGATATGCACGACAAATCTATAGCCAGTAATATTTCGCACCGTGTGTTTCAACATTATGAAGCGCAATAATGGAGGGAAGTTCCTGACTGTCAGAATAACTGTAGAGCCGAATTGATCAAGGCTTAACGTGATTCTCTGGCATTTTTGTTTTCATAAATTTGTCTTACGAATAGTTATCCGACTAACTATTTGTTCATTCATGCTTGCGCAATGGCACCCCCGCCACGAGCTCATCTTTTGTCAGTGTCATATGACGCTCCCTTCTTCCTATAGGGAGGAGAATGATCGGTAGGATCGTATTCGACTCCTGAGAAGACGTATTAGGGGAGTATAGGATGCAGTAGAACACGCCGCCGTACTTCTGTAGGAGCCCGATGACCACGACACTCCTCGGCAGGGTTAATTTGTCCCATCCACTCCAGATGTCCGCAAGACGCTCATTCGAGGCGAGTGTATAGCGTGTGTAACTACTGAATTTTCCAGTCATGGTGCTTTACGTTCCTTCCAGTTTGCCAGAATTATTTCGCTTAGGAGTTCACGGATGTACCATGACAGCTACCTTGCCATTGCATTTGTGGAATTTAGGGTTGTTCGTGAAATGCAACGTCGTTCGTTCCGCTTGCAGGATGCATCGACGAGGTCAGCGGCGTGGCCCGGTCTTCGAAACGGCCCCGGACGACGTACACTCGGTCCCAGCTGCTCGAGCTGGAGAAGGAGTTCCACTTCAACCGCTACCTGTGCAGGCCTCGGCGCATGGAGATGGCCGCCGCGCTCACGTTGACCGAGCGCCAGATCAAGATCTGGTTCCAGAATCGGCGCATGAAGTTCAAGAAGGAGCAGCGAGCCAAGGGCCTCCTGCCGACTGACGACACCGCGGAAGACGCCTCACCCTCGTCCTCTTGCTCGCCAGGCTCGCCGTCGCTGCCGTCCCGCTCACCGAACGCCGACAGGTAAGCAAATCAGCTACAGGGCTCGGCGAAATTTTGCGCTAGCTAACAATGCTGCTGCCAAGCGTGTTAAAAAAGCAATCAAAATCACATCTCGGCCTACATTTCTTCCCCGAAAGAAATAAAAATCAGCCAAGGGGTATTGGGAAGTGCTAACCGAGTGTACGTAAGGACTACGTAATATAACGGAGCGCAATTAAAGCGTACCTGAAACAGTGACGCAAGAAAGTCATGCTCTGAAACAGTACGGCTTAGATTAAAGTGGAATTTGTAAGCACGACTTCTTACTAAAATTACGTATTTTTTTAAGAGAGCATAGTACTAACGATAACTTCGGAACACAGTATCCAGTTTGTGTAGTTAGAACTTAAAAGTGAGGAAGAGTGGACCACTTACAACTAACTACTCGTTGAGGCTAGGACTCGCACTTAGATAAATGGATTCTGGTACAGCTTTCATTGTGCCTGGGCTTAAGTAAATCGTCTTTTGGGAATTTCTTTCTACGTCTTTCTTTCACAAACACCTCCACTCCACGCGCACACAAGAACATGCACTTCTTACGCAAACGCGCACAGAAGGTGCACTTAAACGTTTCGAGCAGCTTTATAGCTTTTTATGGCGCCATTTTTTGGTGTGCAGGGGGAGTTTAAATGAAATCTCTAGATGCACCAAGGAGATGAATATCGTTGGGAAGTAAGGGATTTCATAAAGTTGCTACTGACAGCTTTGAAAGCGGTCATGAAAAAAAAATGCAATCATATTTATTTTTAAGAACTAGACTTTCGTAACTCGCCACAGCTCAATTAGAAACCCAAAGAATGATTTTTTTATTCGCGCAAATATGGTAATTACTGAAGAAATTTCTTCCTTCAAGCTACACGACGTCAGACGGGATGTAATAAGGGAATACTAAAAACAACGTTATCAGCGTGTTAACTGCACGTGCTAAGTGCACTTTAGATAACAGTTAACCACTGATAGCTGAATGACCCGTCTCCTGTGATAAAACGCCACTTCTGATGTATTCGTAAATTAACTACGAATAGCTTATTTGACCACCCCCTGCGGTGACAGACCTCCTCTGATTTAAATAAACCATTTACAGCTTATTGGCGCGTACCTTTCGAGATTATATGTGCTGTCTCGTAGCTAATACTGATCCTTTCTTTGCGACACTCGCGGGATGTCCGATTCTTGGTCAACACGACGTTAATCTGTCACGCTGTAAAACGAGGCCCTATTCATGTCAAGATTTGTCCCTCGTGTAGATTCCCTTCGATAGTATTGTGCACCACACAAGCCACGATCATTCATTTGTTATAAAATACCAAAAACTTTCACGAGGAGGCAGGAAGGACTTCTAACAAATTCCACGTTTCTTATTTTTTTTCACCATTCGCAGCTCCTTCCACCCGTCTTCCCCATCGCAACTTGCACCTGGCACGCAACTGGCTCAGCAGCACCAGCAGATGGCCAAGGTCCCGGATCACAGCCACCAGCAGCACCAGCAGGCGCAGAGACAGCAGGCTTCCCACAGGTGTTCGGCAATGGGCGACTACGCGGCACGCCACCAGTGCCAAGGCCACAACCATCACGCACAGTCCAGCCAGTGCTGCGGATGTCACAGCCGCCCATGGCCGTTGACGAGCGCGGGCAGCAAGACCGTGCTTCCCAAAACTACCGAGACTACAGCTGCCGCTGGCGCCAGCAAACCTCAGCGCTGCGCCACCGTGAATTACTCGGAGCCGTGGAGAGATCAGCACAACAACTTGTACGCAGTCATCAAGCCTGCCGTCCATCAATGACGTGTCCTAGATGCATTCGTCGCGCGGAGTGTACAGACAAAGTCTTCGTCAAAAAGTGGTCTCTAGTTGAGTTACGATGCAGGTCAGGGAACGAGTGCTTGGAGCAAATAAAATACCGTTTGTAAATAAATATATGGTTATTTGAATCTTGTTGTTTTGGCTTCGTTCTATCACCGGAGGAAGCACGAGGCTGTGCATCATCAGCCTGTTGGCCCTGCAATAGGTTTTGCCCGATGGCCATAAGGTATACATATAGTTTCAGAGGCATTCATAACATGCCGTCAAATGTTTCTCAACGCAGCTTTGTTGTACTGCACCCTTATTTAATATCGGCCAACGCTGAGCGGAAAGGGTGATTGAGTGTGAGTTTGAAGCACTTTCGGCAATGGCCATTTCGTTGCAGTTGTTATTTAAGGGTGCAGGGGGAGAGGAGGGAGGTTCTGCTGACTGGAAAGATCCGCGCCACCTGCACTTGTGTTTGAAATGCGGAGCAGATACCAGAGCACTTTCGCAGAAGTAGTCTGCACGGGAAAGTACCTTTTCGTAATTTGGATTTCAGTGCGTGGCGGCCTTGTGAGCAAAAAACCTTGACCGATCAGGTACAGGGAGCACAACCTGTAGGAGCATGGAGCACGGAATCTTCAGAAGCAGGATCATAACCTTTAGCTAAAAGGCTATGGTCAAATCACGCCAACCCGGACAAAGAAGCTTCACGCTACAAAGGCTATGGTCCCAGGATGGTTGTATTCCTCATTACATTAGGTTCATGCCTTCTTTATTCCAATTTATTCAGAAAAGTACAAGAGTGTATTAACATTGGGGGAATTTACAGGAGGAGGTCCTAAGGTTTCCGCACCGCAGGCGGGACCTCCTATGCTAGATGTTTTGGAGATCACAAGTTGTGAGCACAATACAACCAGCAAGTGTTGCAGACGTTACACAAATCTTATAAAACATCGTTTCAGAATGGCATATTGTAGAAAATACAACACATTGTGGAAAAAACTGGAAAATTGGAATCAATTGACAACAGAACAAGCAGGGAAAGATGTCACACAAGCAACATATTTCTAGGAGTTACTGGTGAGTAGCTAAAAACATTTTCAATTTTCTTTTGAAGGGTTGAAGTGAGCTAACTACCTTTATTTCCATTGGTACGCCGGTCCAAAAAGAAACAGCAGCCGTTGGAGACGCATAGAGCTAACGAAACTTAACGGTCCGCACCCATGATATTGTACAACGAATTGTAGACAAAGCAGGTCGGCCACTTACTGGATGTGCCGGGATATAAAAGCTCTGTAAGGCGAAAATGGCAACAGACGAGTCCGCAGTCCCAGTAATGGCGGTAACTGGCAGTCATATGCATGCCGCGGACCTGACTGACATCAATGTTTCAAAGGTGCGCCGGAATTTGAAGGGAAACTCCCGTTCCCCAGCAAAGTTTTAAAGCGAGTACGCTAAAGAGCATTCTTCATTTGATGTATAACCTGTTCAATGCGTCATTTGTACCATTTTCTATTTTTCCCGTGCGTCAAGTAATACAAAGGAAAGTTGCATGTAATTATTTAAATATAATTAACGCCTGTTCCGGGTTTCAAGTTGGCTTGCAGTATATCATAATAGACTATACTTGTAGGCTACGTTTTTGAGCTACCCGTAGAACACAGCCGGAATGAGCGAGAACTAAGCAGTCCCCCCATCCACGCGTGTTCGACCCACTAAACCCAGTGGCTTGTCTCGCGCTTTCGTTTTCTGAGACCGCAAGCGAGGTGTGCGTGTGTATGACGGTACAGTGGCGCAAATCCATAAAAATCACAATGATGAGACTCATTTTGCCATTGCGGCCATTTCGTGTTTGTAGATGCAAGTTTTATTCTCAATTACATAAAAATAGTATTACTCTTTGAAATTAAATAAAGAGACGAGCATGAGTTCACAAATAACGTAATTGCACTGTGCTTTTCAAGGTGTTAAAAGACGTGAATAATAAATATTCTGTGCATCATGAGTACTGATCTATGCCAGATTTCGACATTTTTAGAGGGTACAAAATGCGAGCGTGGTTCTTGCACGCGCTACGAAGTTTTTTATGAACTGCGGCAAAGTTATGATGTGTACAATGTCGTGATGAACATGTGCCAAAGCCATGCAGTTTAGGCGTTCTTCCCCTATCGTATTACGCAGCCATGTTTTCAGTCTTATCAAGGGGGTAGGGGAGGAGGGTACCCTCAGCCTGAACACAAAGGGGGTCAGAACTCCCCTGACCCCCCCCCCCCCCCCTGTGATTTGCGCCACTGTGACGGTGTCCCCATCTACGTGGATGCTAGGGCAAGTTGCTATTTTATATTCTTGAAATCCCAACGCAAGAAAAAAAAAATCAAGGATTATAGGGAGAGCGAGGCACTCAGGCTCTTGTGCGTCTCGCCCTCCGCCTTGTCCTTGTTTTTTGTGCTTTGCGCTGGGATTTCAAAAGATATCCACCTAACGACCTTTTTAAGAAATTCTCTTGCACTTTTTTTTAATAGAGCGAGACATAGCAATCGCCATACATTGCTTGTAACCGTTTAAACCAAGCTCTTACCGCGAGTTTTCCGTGTGACGAAAATTCCGGGGGGCACGAGATTTCCTAGTACGAGATGCCCTGTGACAAGTTAACATTTTTAACCAGTTCACCTGTGACGAGTGGCTTTGTGGCGAGTGAGATCCCTTCTGACTCTGAGCTTGCGCACGGGAATTGTGGCGGGGATTTTTCCTTACGAACGCCGCCGCTGACGATCCCGGCCCAAGTAGTACTGACAGCTTTTATACAATTTTAGCTAAAAGGGTTGCCCACAATGCAAAGACACGACCATGAGGACACTGCAGAACGATAGCGTGTGTCTAGCTCAGCCCTCAATAATTTTACTCTCGCGCAGTACCGAGCTAAGGATCATGTTGGAAAGTACAGGAGCAAAGCTTAGTATAACAACCTCAGACTTTATTCACGCTTCTCTGGGAAAGTAAGAAGTAAAGGCGCGTATGGAATGCTTAAAAGCTACAAGTTTCCCAGTAATATACCCGCCATCGTGCTGTCCGTCGTTCACCTTTGGCTGACATAACATTTTCAAGTCACTGGGCACGTCGACACGTCGCATGCTCACAGCCAAAATACACCGAAAAAGGTTAAGGAAAAAAACGTACACATGTAACAAACGGGCTTTCGACCTCTTGCCCAAAGTTCACTGAACCGACCGTCGGTTCAGTGAACAGCAAGCAAGCACTGGTGCAGTCACGTTGCCCACGCAGCGGTACGCTCCGGCTCTGTCGCACATGCGACAGAGACTTCATACTTTCATATGCGGAAGCTGAGACTCAGCTAAACCCCACCAGGCCACGCTGACAACACTGGGATGGTATGCATTCGCACGTGCGGGAGGGCCGCGCAGCACGGACACCCGCGCTTCTTAAAGACGTTCTCGATCAAGCCGCAGCGGGGCATCCGAGCCCCGCGTGAAGCAACGCGTGAAGCGTACGACGCGATGCATGGGATTCATTACTCACGCCGTGTTTTACACACGTGTTCCCGATGGTCAGTCTTAATGCGCTCTGAAAGGCCAAGCCACGCAGCGTAAGCCGGCCCCGGCACCCCGTGAGACTGGACTGGCCGGCACGCTGGAACCCATAAGTCGCGCATAAAGCAAAGACAACTCCTTCAAAATGTGCTCCAGTGAAGTGTGTACGCGCCGAATACCCGGAACGAAAGCAGGCCAGTAGCTTAATGAGACGACAGAAAGGGAAAGAAAGGCTTCGGTAGCGCGGGAAACAAACATATAAACGAGCGTAGACAAATCGCGTCTGTTCTCCCATAGTGGAGTGCTGTTTGATGAATCACGTCGTCAGGGCGATAATGAGGTCTCATTTCTGCCAGCGACATCTCTTTTTTTTCTTTTTTTTTTTCGTTGAACCCCGCGAGTCAGACGGGTCAGTGAACTGAAGTGAAAATATTTGTGTTCACGAGTCTTTGTGGTGAGGATCGCACAAAACCGTGGCCTTTTTGAGTGGTCCGAGCTTCCGGCACAGCGTGTCGGCCCTAACTGCGTGGTGGAGTAGACGTGAAGTAGACATCACCAGTGGGACTAGTCGCAGAGATGCTTAAACCACCCTGGTTTAGACCGGACCCCTTTAAAATTGGCTTCGCTACTATACGCAGGTGAATTTTTGGAAAGCAATCTTTTCCACGAGCCACAGAAGAAGTCTGATACCACGGTAGGGAGCTCTAAGGGACTTTGATTTGATACTCCCGATAAGACCCCATGTATCCTTAAAGTACGCTATTCAGTTAAACTTGGTTATAACGAAGTTGACAAAAGTCTGCAATTTTTCGTTACATCCAGGTGTTCGTTGCATGCAGGTTTTGAGTTAAGGCTGGCGTGAACGCAGCAGAAACGGAAGTAGAATGTCAGACATCGGGGAAGGTGAACTCACCCTTCAAGAATTTATTTCACTGTGAAAAACTGCGTGATTTGCGCCTCCTGTTTTCGCACGAGCTTATTCACTAGAATCACTACACGGCGCTCCAAAGAAGCGAGATGACTTACCCTTGTATTCTCAAGCGTATAACTTAACTATCCCGTTTGTCCTGTACGCTTCTGGATTCCAAACTCGCTTCAAGAACCATACCTATGCTGAAAAGGCGCCTTTTCGTAAACTTGATGCTCTTTTTTCCACTCAAAATTGTTGAGAGGGTGCCAGCTGGGATACTCTACCGGGAAGCGACTGCATTTATAAATGCGTGCTTGTCTTGAAAAGAAAGAACGTTTCGTTTTCTGGCAGCAGAACTCACCACCGCCGAATGTATACCCCACAGATACCACTGAAGACGCGCGCCCACACGCCGACAAGCAAGCCTAGCACATAAAACTGAAGTCTCGAACCAACACCACACTCACGCGTGGAAACGCACGGTAGCTTGGGGTACGGGTGAAAACAATTGAAGCGTAGTTACTCGTGCCTCCTGGTGTCACGTTACGCAAAGTAAACCTAAAGATGGTGCAACATTACACATGAGAAGCCCCTAGCCGCTCCTTTCGTCGTCATGATCATGACAAATTTGGATTTTCGCGATTCCAGTTTTTCTAGCTGCTGGCTCCTTAAAGCGGTGATGGTATTTAGAACATTTCTTCGGCCGTTTTTTTTTTTTTTAGTAAAAGTGCAAAAATCAATGGCTGATCCGCATAGTGAATTCGTTACATCAAGGTTACCCGCCGCAACGCCTTGGTTATAGACAGGTCGGAAACACGTGGTCTTCTTTGGCGGTGGCAATGGGGAATTGAAAAATTTCGTCAAATACAGGAATTCGTTACATATAGGTTCTTTACACCCAGGTTTACCTGTATACCGTGCTTCCTTCAACTCGCGTCACAACCTTACATTATTGCTCAGCTGGGAAGACGTTTTAGGGGTAATATAAGTCGTTTGATATCAAAGCATGGTTTGATACCGGTCTCTCAATAAACGCCTCCATTACACGACATGCATTCCTTAAAGGGAGCCTGCAACAATTTTTTCAAACTTTTTTCGAAATCCTAAATTCTTGTAGAACGTAGTCAACCAAAACATCCACTACATAGGTTAGGGGTTCGCAAAGTACCTCGGCCGAAAAATTGCTGTTCTATGCCCATCAGATAACTTAGAAACTTGCTCAAAATTTTTTTCTCCCTCTCCCGGTCTTGCTGTTCTTCGACCGCTTGAACTATGTCATTACAGCGGTGTAGCGCCACTTACTGGCTTTCCTTCAGTTGCAGCAATGAACTTATTCGATAGCCACTTTAAAAAGGAAGTCACAAGAGCAAAGCAGAAACGGAAGGCGTATCTACTGCGACGAGCAAATCCCGCAGTGCCGCTTCGTGCTGGTGATAACTATCGCTTTCGCGGTTCTTCCAGACCCGATGGAACGAATGCAAGCTCTTATCGGAAGTGTCTGCGGTGAACGTGCACAAACCCTACTGCGCTCACCATGAACTGGCCCATGAATGCAGGTTATAAGAACTGGCCCAGTTATTGAGTCTACTGAGAACGACCAGCATTAATTTGTTTATTTTCTCTTACCCTCTCTCCCCATTCCTTTCCCCCCTCGTGACCAGTGGTCATCCTTCTCTATTACAGGTTCTCTCTCTCTCTCTCTCTCTCTCTCTCTCTCTCTCTCTCTCTCTCTCTCTCTCTCTCTCTCTCTCTCTCTCTCTCTCTCTCTCTCTCTCTCTCTCTCTTTTCAAGAATCCCTTTAAAATATATGCACTGAGCCCCCTTAAAGACGGATTCACCATTAGACCCCAATACGTTACTGGGAAGGTGGGAAGGCATTTTTAGGCCCAATATGAGTAGTCTATATTTTGAAGGCCGTGCTTCCTTATCTAAAATTACTGGGTAGTAGGAGTGAACGAGTTAGCGATTAACCTACCGATTAATAGATTAATACATTATTCGTGATGATTCTTTTTAAACCAGTTAGCCGGTACAACTCACGTGAGGCAAGTAGACCAGATATCAAGCCTCCCAAAACTAAGGGTAAGCGTGTTTGAGAGCATTACCTCACTTTACAACAACCCCTCCTTATAATACCATGTCAACGGAGACGAGAGTCGCCGGCCTCGCTCCTTTTGGAAATAGCGTCAATTAAACGTGCGTTCGAGCCATGTCGTAACACGCCAGGGTCTGTTCAGCCCACCTGGACAGCCCACTTTGACACACATACATAATATTGCCTTAGAATGTGAGACCGTATAATACGATTTCACTCCGTTTTGGTGAACTGATAGCAAAGAATAGAAACATCGAACTCAAAAGGGGGTATTAATCTTTTTTTCATTCCTCCTGCAAATCCCACCAACCGATTATCGATCAGGTTAGTACCTTCTGATTAATCGTATTGAAATGTTTAATCGACGCCCAGCCCTACTGTGTGCACGTAAGTCAGCTGACGTCGTACAATGCAACAGCATAACGGCAATGGAAATTGAAAAATCAGCCGTGAGCTTCTGACGGCAGATGTCATTGTCAATTGGTCGATATCAGCTTATCGCTGATCGGCTCGCCAATATCGCAATGTGGCAATTGAGAAGACCATGCCCAGCTCCCCACTGAGTAGCTACCAATACAGTAGCTTCATCAAACCGGCAAGACACTCACGCTAAGTAACAGTAAAGCGTCGCCGAGGGAAGTCATGACGATTTCGTATTCAAAGCACGTTAGCAGGCGTAATTCAACCTCTAAAGTCGTGTTTCGGGATGCGCACGTCGGGAGTATAGCAGTTAGACACCTGCCTGCCACTGAGTGTATCTGAATTGAATTCCCCTACTTGAAACAGTTGTTTTATTTATTTTTTAATTGAAGGCCGTTAAATTTAGTGGCCATCCACTGCTTTCAAGCGTGATTTTTCACCTCGTGGGATACATAATGCCGTCATATTAAAACCCTTCATATTTACAGCTCTCCCCGTAAGCTGGAGAGGGCGCGCGGGCTGACAACTCGTTATTCAGACACGCGACGTCGTACGGAAGTAGTTTGTTTTGACGATACCCCTTTTCACAGCGTCCATTCATTGCCCCCGGCATTTAAGGGGAAATTCTGCAAATGAGGGTATATATAACCAGCTAGCTACATTTACCTCTGCACGAAGTATTAGCGCCACTACTTTTACAGGGCTCTTTATTGACGTTCCGTGCCCAGGAAGTTTTAGGGAAATTCAGGTTTAGAACCAGACAGAAAATTCATCATTTATTCTACCAAACAAGCCGTAACAGACGTAATCCACCAGTCACGCGTTTGTAATTTCTCACGACCCCGTGTTCTTGCGCCTGCGGAGGAATATGCGTTCGCCGGTCTGTTCCCGCGATCACAAGAGCAAGTCGGAACGGCCGCGAAGAGTGCGTGGTAGAAATAGATTCGAACCCTCCTCGGGGAAGACCTGCGACGGTGCCGCCGTCGTGGTGCGCTAGGAACGACGAGATGCGAGGCAAGATTCGCCACGCCGATTGCCCGCCGCCGCCGCACTGAAAGGGCGCGCCTTGTGGCAGGCCAACCGCGCGTACGAGGCCCCGACAAAGAGCCCCGGGCCGCCAACTCTCGTTCTACTTGTCACCTGGAGACGATCCAGGAATAGTTGCCCGCCGCTCAGCCGCGCCCGGGTCACCACTGTTCTCGGCTTCGCGGCGCGCCAGATTGCCAGATTCGCAGGCACTGTATATGCAGTGCGCGCGCGGACGCCGCTATGGGAGCAAGATAGCGGTACCAGAGGAGGTGCTGCTGCTGCCGCGCCGCCTGGAACTGGGCTTTCCCCTCTGACTCTCCAGGAGAAGTCACCCTCCCCTCCGACAACGTGTAGGCGCGTGCGGGCGAGCGTCTCACGCGCACTGAACGAACCCGAAACTAGATCCGGGCCTTCTTATCTACGTCCTTCCCACCTTCCCCGCCTCCTCGCGAGTTATCTGACAGGCCTCGAAGCAGAGAAGGAAGAGGGGGAATCCGAAAAAGGTTTCTTCTTTGCGCGTCTCATCTTCTTCGCCCCGCGTGTCTCCTCTGTCTCGGTCGACGTCTTGTCTCTCTGCGCGCATATAACCATAAGCGGGAGAAGTTCGCGCACAAGTGTCCCCGCTGTTTGGCTGCGCAGCGCCCACAAAGCGCCGCTCTTGTGCGCCTTCTGAAAACGCGGACCGCTCGCTCGCGCGTTCTCGTTCGTTCGCGCGCGTTCTCGTGGAAGAAGCAGACGAGAACGGGCCCTGATCTTTGCCGAATCGGCCGCTCCACCCGTCAACCAGGTCTGGGGGACGACGGCAGACGACACATACGCCCTTCCAAGAATGCTACGAGACGCACATGTTGGCGGGGTTCGGTCGCTTCGCTGCGCGGTTCGCCGAAGGGCGCCCGGCGCTTCGCGTTTGCTGCTTCTGCTGCTGCCAGCTCCCTGCGACTCGGCTCGGCTCGGCTGCGGGCCCCGAGTGCGGGGTTCGGTTGTCGCCGCGGCACATGCGTGCCCCGGTTCCGGGCCACAGCTGGCCCTGACGCCCGCCAACTCCCCCACTCCCGCCCGCCCTTGCTTCCTGGGCGCCTTGCCCTTTCGGCCCCTCGCGCGAGTCTTCGCCGCAGCCTGCCTGCAATACTTTCCAACTATCTCCGCGTGCTTGTTTACCGAGGCGTCCCCTGTGCGGGGTCACCGGTGCAAACACGAAAGCCGTTGTAGAAGTATGTCTGCAATGTCTCACCCACGGAAGCGAAAGGGATGCTTCTGCGTCTAAGGGCGTGGAATGCGTTTCTGCAGAATTGCACGTGGCGGTTTACTTGGCTAAATGTTTCTTTCTTATTATCAGCGGGAATAAGTAATTAGATTGCTTAAAACTAGTTGAATCTCTGCACGCTTTGCAGCAACACTTCACCTTTTTTCTACAGTAGTTGTAAGATACTCTTGTTTCTCTTGCTGTTACCTAACAAACAAATTACTTAAATTTTAGGGGGAGAGCAGCAGAACCGAGAGAGCTATCTGACCAGTGTGCTAAGTTTAAAGGACACTCACCCAAAAACAATGCCTTCACACTGTTCTTGCACTGAGTTTTTGTGTAATACTTGTTCATCATATGTATTCGTATCTATATATTCAACGGCGAGATTCTGGTGACATTTGTAGTACTGCTTTACGACCAACCGCTCTAACCAGAATATAAAAACAGAAGTGGCCCTACCTTTGGTGTTGACATATCAGAGGACAATGGGGGAGCGCTTACGCCTATCAACGTATCCAGACTGCAGTCTGGATACGTTGCTGCACGAACCGCCATGGTTCGGCAGTTTTTACAGCCATAAGCATACCGTAAAAAGATATTGCAATGGCAAAGGCGCCGCTTACGGGTTTTTACGCCCAGGGAGCTGTCGTTGTATACATCTCCCGGTGGCTTACCAGGCCCAGTATGCTCGCGCTCACAAAGCCCGAAATTGCGTTTTAACGCTTGCACGTAATAGAAAGCTATAGCAAATCGGAAACACCGTTCTGGTACGACTAGAGCCGCATATGTCATGAATAGTGTTCTGGTTGTGATGCGCGGTACATGATAGACTCACCTACACACGAGCGCGATCGGTGTCGGCCCTTCCGCGCACGCGCAGTGGTCAGTCGACTGCTGTGTACATTACGGCACGTACTATCGCGCTCACTATGACCTACAACGTTTATTAGTATTCAGGCGAGTATATCGTCAAAACAATACCTATGGGCATATAGGTCAGTATAAAGGGTTGATTGATTAGGACGTTGTTCTAATACGTACTAGATCCTTAACCCCGGGTACCAGAGAAAGGATGTATAAAGCGGTGGATACTATTGAGTGTTGTAGGTCATAGTGAGTGCGAGAGTACATACGTTAACTGTTTAATGGCGCCGATCATGTTACGGCGTGCCGTACAGGCACCATTTCTCGTGCATGCTGGGATCGGCGCTATCGAATTGTATTCGGGTAACAAAAGCTTAATGTGAATGAGCTGGTTAGGCATTATTCCAAAAGGTTTAAGGGCGCAAACGCCGGAAAGAGTAAAAACAAGCCCAACATACGTGGCGCCCCTTGCCAATGAAGTTTATTTCTGAAGAAAAAACCTGTATTCATATCTAACCCGCACATTACGTCAAGAACTTCGTTCTGGTACCCTTTCCGAGAATTCAGCCTCTCTATCTGAAAGGGCAATCAACGGGTCGCTGATGCCCTTGTCACCCGCTTTCTTAATATGAATACGCTTCAACATTTTCGCACTGCAGCTTATCGCTAGGAGTGTGTATACTGGTCCGACATGTGCACCCTCCCCCCCCCCCCCTCCCCCCAACCCCATCACCACTGTTTTTACTGAAACGGCACCAGGACGTAGTTCTTGGCGTAATGTGTCCATAAGATGGGTGTTAATACAGTTTTTTTTTTTTTGTCGAAAATAAAGCTCAGTTTGAAGTGGCGCCTTGTGTGCTGTGCTTGTTTCTCCCCTTTTTGCGTGTGTTTTCTTTGCGCCATTAAAGCAATTTCTATTGGGATAAGGTTGCGGCCCGGACCCTGGGCAGAGATTCCCAAAACTGTTCCCAATATAAGATATCATAAGAGCAGGTTGGAATTGGCTGGCGTCTGTTTGGGGGAGGTTCTCCGGGAAAAATGAGGTGATAGCGTACGCTGCGGCTAATCACGAACGTCTATTACGATAGCTTACGTGTGAACGTCTGCTCGAATTCGGGCCTTTGCTCGTGGCAAAAAGGAACACATAAACTTGCTAGTTACTGAAATTTGGTTTTACTTTTTCAGGCATGACTTATTTAAATACACCACATATCACTGCATGTTTTTAGTTACCTTGTGCATGGATTATAGACTTTGTCTTATTCGCTTACGATATCTCAAACTGAGGAGACTTCGTATTTTGTTTGCAGGGACGAAAACAAACCAGGAGGCTACCCTGCTATACTCGGGAACAAGTTAAGAACGGCAACAGCTCGTGTACGGTATCACTCCGCCTAAGCGATGGACCCGGATGTCAACGGGCGCGCGCGTTTTGAGAGGACATCGGTATGGATGCGTGATATCCCTGCCTTTTATCACGTAGTTCGTTTGTCGTCGCTGAAGTAATTTACAAGCATACTGAGTCCAAAAAATCACGGGAACGGCTCGTGTCATGTTCAAAATATTCCCAGCAACGCACTACTTGCGCCGCGTGGAGTAACATCCGGCCGCGGTGATGAGGCACAGAGGCGACTTCCGTTGCCGTTCTGAAGTTGTAACCGAGTATAGCTCTTACCATTGGCTACCCACTTTTACGCCGACCCAACACGTCGAAATCGCAAACACGTAGCGTGGGAAGAGTGTTCAAAAGGACGGCTGACGGGCTGGGAGCCGGAGAGGATTAGAGACCCTCCTCCACCGGGCGGCTTCGTCCGCTCTTCCCGTGTCGCGTTTTTGTTGTGTGTGTACATGCTTTTCAACGCCGGTTCGGCGCGCTGAGTGACAGCCGGGAGAGTGCGTCACGGCGGGGAAGAGCGGACGCGAACGCTTGATTGACGGGCCCCGGTATTATGGAGATGCCGGCGTCAGGCTTGCCGCGAAAGGCAGCCAATCAAAGACAACCCCGGCTATGAAGAGTGTCAAGGCACGGACCTGTCAGAACGGAGTGAAAAGATAATTTATTCACGCGCCTGTATTTACTGAGCTCTATGCAGAGCATGCTGTAATGTGAATTTCGGGTTGCCGAAACAAAGACAACAGTGTTTTGTTTTCTTATTCGCTAACCGTCCACGTATGTACATCTTGTGCGTAGCTGTAGGTACGACAGATGCCATTTGTTTTGGGTGCCACACGCCATAAAGAAGAATACGATGCGAGTTTCAAAGAGTGAAAAAGATAGACTGAATTAATCAAAATCTTCAGATTATGATTTGTCCTGAATCCAAGAGCTCTGTCGTCTTACATGTCAGTCACGAGTTAGGCCGTACACGCGCACAATTTAGCATCCGAACAGTTATATGCTAAACTTAGTGACATACACTATATTCATGTTCTGATGAGGGACTTAGACATTACGAAAACGAAAACAACGTTCTACTTAAAGGCGGAGTTGTTTCATGTCATAACTATATAGAAAGGAAAGGACGCCATCGAGCAATATACAGTCGGTCCTGTTTTGAAGTTGTAGTACATCAGATTTAGTTAATAACCAGATTTCTACTTCTTTTCGCAGAAATGTGTGTGGTTAGAGCTAGGACTTGCGGGATCCTCACAATTTCCGGGTGGTATTTCATTTTATATCCGATTGATTGCCAGGCGCAAACCGCTTCCTCGTCGCGAAATGTTCCACCCCACAAATTAATCTGTAAAAGCTACTGCCTAATTTCGAAGTGCAGTGCAACGTCACGAACACCAAACACTGCAGTATTTTCACGAATAACGCACTGTTTTAAATATTGCTAGAAAAAGGTATGCGCCTATTTTTTTCACCTTGAAGGATGTAGGGCTCCGTCAAGTTGCTGAGTGCAACTTTTAACCCTATTTGCCGCCATGACGGTGTACGTTTATGCAAATAGATAAACTTCAACATAAACTTGTTGCTCTACATAATGCAAAGCATCACCTTAGTTACGTTACATAGAACGTAAAAATATTCCCGAAGAAAATATTGTTCAGGCGCACGTGCCTTCACACAAAAAAAAAAAAAAAACGCGGAAAAGAAAGGGGGGGGGGGAGGGGGGTTGCGGCACGGGATATTTTATTCCACTATGTGATATGGAATTTCACGATGCTGGGATTAGCGGCAAAACCAGGTTACAAACACTTCGTCCTTACGCACCGATGTTCCATCGAAGTTAAGTCGAGCATGCACTGCGAAAACACGCCAATTCTCTGGAGTTAATTTCGGCCGTGTCACGAACGGAGGAGGTGTTCAGCCACGTGTTAACGACGCGCGCGTTTTGTAGCACACACCGCCTCCGCTGCTGCCGCCGCAGAGGGAAAACCCGTTGAAAAGCTCCCGCGCCAGCGAAGCAGCAGCCACAAAGTGTCTTGCACTGTTAAATGCAAGGGGAGGATAATTAGGCGATAAAGAAAGCGCGGACACTCGCGTGAACGCCTCGCAGTTAATTGAGAGCCTACGCATTGGTTATTTGGGGCAGGAATGCACCCGGAGTTGTCTGCCCATGCATGGCTCAGCCATACTCTTGAGACGCCCCTTGAATTAAGTCATCTGGAAGAATGGCAGTTTTGTCATCAGTCCAACCAAATGAAGGCGTGATGGGCCGCATTCTCATCTTGGAGGTGCCGAAACACGCACGAGCCGCGCGCGCGTGCGAGCGGACGATGATTAATGTGGACTTAATACTCTTCGCGTGGGCCTGCCGGCGTGGTCGCGGAGGCTGTGCTTGCGGTTTCTTCTCCTCCCAAGATTTTGGCGAAAAGAGCGCGGCGTCTCAGCCTCGGTTGCTACCAAATTGCCTGTCAAATCGTCTGTTGCTGCTCTTTCTCGCGTAGCGCACTATGCTTATCCTATCTTTTCTCTCTGTCTGGTAATTTTGGCTATTTGTTGTGGGCGTACGTTACAGCAAGATCGCCACCCGAAGCCCACTTAAGGCTGGCAGGATAAAAATAAGCAGGTGTGGCCACCAACAGACGTCTGTCTGTCTGTCTGTCTGTCTGTCTGTCTGTCTGTCTGTCTGTCTGTCCGTCTGTCCGTCTGTCCGTCCATCCGTCCGTCCGTCCGTCCATCCGTCTGTCTGTCTGTCTGTTCTCAGCCAAAGGACTCTGGCATCCGAGCATAAAGGATTACACTAAGACCCGTAAATGATGCTTCTCTGCGAGCCCTTTCTTAATGAGGGAAAGCAAACTTAGGGAGAAAGGACACCACGATTCTGATCCTAAAACAGAGGCACGTTCTATAACAACGTTTCAATACCAAAATTCGAAAGTAGTTTTGGTGAATACAAGCCCTAATTTCAGATACGCTCCGAGCGGATAGGTCAAGCAGATTAGTGTTAACCAGAACAAGCTCTGCGCGACCATATCCACCCCTGCCCCCGTACACACACAGGCGCAAAGCATGTCATGTCGTTGTTTGTGACCAAAACCTACCCGACAGCATATACACTTCGCGAGGATTGCCATAGCAGTTAATTGTCATCCGAAAGCAAGTTACACAAGACCATTTTTAACAGAAAAGTGTATGTCAGCATCACAACATTAACAGTGAGAAAATTCAAACTTGTTCACCATTCCGGATATTATCGGACGTTGCTAAGTAGGTCGTCAAAAGCGTGATAGTGCTTTATCGGAATGTCATTTTTGGGATCGTTCATGTTAGCGAGTTTTAGCTGACCGTTTTTCACGGTCCGCTCCGCTACGATAGCAAGCGAGGAGCGCCATGGCGCATGCGTGGCGCGCTTTTCTGCGAACAACATTGGCTCTGGTTGCGCCGAGCGGGCCGCCGATACCGGAGCGGACCGTCGAAAATGGTCAGCTAAAACACTCAATTATTCGCTCACGGCACCATCAAGTCCGCAAAAATATGTTGCTGCCTTTATATCAATGGGCGGCTCCAAGATGGCTCCAAGTGCAAGCAAAAAATGTCAAGGAAGTTTTCGGATAATGCTGATGCGGGGTCTGGTTGGCGTGCGTTCTAACATAAACAAGGCGTGCTCTGCGCCTTTGAATGATAGAAAGGGTCCAATGTTTGGGCGCACCTGCGTTGTGGTTTGTCTTTTTCACATGACCCTGTCCATCGTCCAAGCACGCAGAGTGCGCTTTGTTTAAATTCGGAGGTTGGTAGGAATTGGAGTTTTCCTGAATTTGTGGCGAGTTGTGCTGAAAACATCATATAGTGCTAAGAACGGAATGGATGATGCGCATGGTTGCAAGGTCCGGGAGATCCATCTAGCTG